>NC_083614.1:22688851-23291351 GCF_963584025.1 Labrus mixtus | reverse complement strand
ACCCTGGGGTCGAGCTTTTATGCCCTGCAAGCAACAGGCCCAGGTGCTCTAGATTGGACCATCCAACTCCTCAAGAACTAGGTGGACAGAATCAATTAGTAATAGCCTGACTAAGGCAGTGACCGTCACAAACCAAATAAATTACCAGTAATTTGTACGCATTAGAGCTGAGAGCGGTTCATTACGAATCCTTTCTGTTAATGTGTTTCCAAACATTGACTTGGCCGACGGGTGGGGCAGCTTTTATGTCCGAGAATAAAATAATGATTTCCGCTTCTTGTTTTGTAGGAGATGAGGCTCAGCTGGTTTTCACCTCATCTAAAGGAATGCGAGCGATAAGCATCACTGGCACTGAGCTCAGGGAACCCGCCTCACACATATCAGGACCTGGACCAGTGGGGGTCTTAGCCTCCAACCAAACAGTGTTCTGGGCCCAGCAGGGACGAGGCTCCGTCTACAGGTAACAGAGTGTTTACTGCTGCAACCCAATACGCAAACACAGCTCTTTTATTATTGTTGGAAGCTGATGTGCTCGAGGGATGCAATCCAAAAAATCTGTGATTCTATGTGAAGTAATAGTTGTTTTTTTTACCTTATCTCCCCCTTTTTCTACTCTATCCACTGTCAAAGAAAGGCAAAAGTCCAAAATAAATCTTGCAGAAGAGACATCAAATGAAAGTTTGTTATTGGGAATAAATGCATTTTGGGGGGTTTTGCTGTGAAAAACAAAACTTGAATAAACAGGAAATATTACAGGCAGTTTTTCCATTTTGACATGACTGGGTTATTTTCCAGGGTTGACCTCGATGGAAAGCAGCGGGATCACGTGTTGGTGCTGAGATCTCAAGGTTCAGTCTCGAGCCTGGTTGTAGACTGGATCCACCAGCTCCTCTACTGGACCAGTGTGGAGAGCGGTTCTGTTAATGTTGGCCTGCTGGACGGCTCAGCTCAGCGTCAGCTCATCACAGGACTGGACAAACCTTGTGCTGTGGCTGTGCATCCTCTACAAGGGTAGGACATTTAGTGATTGACACAGATATGTTTTGTTAAGCCATCCGTTAAAACCACTTAGGGAGAAGCACAGCAATGAAAACACTAACAGATGACAGATTGTATATATAGAGGGCTGCTTGAAGTGACTATTTGTGACTTCTCTTGGTTTGTCTTTATTTGAGTTATTTGCCAACAAGAAGCAAAAGACCATTTTCAAATCTTCAGCCAACTTTCAGGTTTTTGATTCATTGTCTTTCTGTTATGTTTCAATTATAATAATGATAATAATATATCAATCAGCTGTCTCTGTTCTTCTTCAGGATGCTCTTCTGGGCTCAGTGTGGCAGCTCCCCAAAGATTTGGAGGTCCAGCTTGGATGGTCAAAACCGAACGGCTCTGGTCAGCAGCTCAATAAGCCGCCCTGTGGCTCTCTCTCTTGGTATGTTGTGAAATTTTACACTGCACAGTGAACTTCCTTATATTCACAGTCAAATCTATAAAATGCCAAGAATAAATTATTAACTCACACACTTTCTGTTCCTGTATTATACAGGAAGTCTGTATAATACATGTGTGAATCTGTTGACCTTGACTGGATGTGCACACATTCATGGACTTTTTTTTTTATCATAGATATGCCTCGTCAGCTGCTGTACTGGGTTGATCAGGGAATGAGGAGCATCTCCAGAGTTGATCTCGAAGGCAGTCACCGTAAAACAGTGGTAGAGTCTAACGGTTATCTGGACCGGCCGTTTGGATTGGCTGTTTTTGAGGTGAGGTCAGACTGGTGTACCCGAAACTCTGCAACCGATGCGTTTTAGGGTATTTCCATTTAATCGACACATGTTGCATAATGTCGAATAACGGTAACATAGCCAGAGAAATATTTGCCCTTCTGGAAACATCACGGCCTAGGAGGTACACAATTAAAGTCCTGTCACTAATTCTCACACACGTACACCTCCATTAAGAAATCATGAAATCCCCTTTTTCTTTCAGTGCTCCCATCCAAATTTCTATAATTCTTATAAAGTTATTGGTCATGGAGAAAGCGATTTGTACCGTGGAGTTCTTGAAAGGTTCTTTATGGTTAGATTGTTGACTGTTGCGTCACAGCCAGGAGGTCCCTGGTTCGAATCCCCCGTTGGTCAGGGCCTCTCTGTGTGGAGTTTGCATTTTCGTCCGTGCATGCGTGGGTTTCCTCCAGGTACTCCGGCGTCCTCCCGCAGTCCAAAGACATGCTCGTTAGGTTAATTGGTAACTCTAAATTGCCTGTAGGTGTGAATGTAAGTGTGGCTGGTTGTCTCTTCCCCCCCTCGCTACCCTGAACAGAACAAGCGGTTTATATGATGGATGGAGATTGTTTGGATCTTGCTGCACAAGCTTGCATAAGTGAAAAAGCTTGTTGTGATGCAAACACACTTATGGACTGGCATTGTGTCTGCATGTCACAACACAACAGGAAAATATCACACAGGTGAACTGTTTGAAAAACCTGCTGCTGCTAGGCCTGTGCACAGATCCAAATGCTCGTGTGTGCTGGTAAACAAACCTGGTATTTACATCAAAGATTGGCCATGTGGTAAAATATAGAAAATTTAATTAAAGCCAATTTTAACATGACTTATTACCAGGGAGCGACTTATTACCAGGGAGCACCTTTAACACAGCCTTCAAATGTAAAAAAAAAAAAAATATGTAATAAAATCTTTGTGCTTATTCTCTTGATCAGGGTTTTGTATATTGGAGTGAAGAAGTGACAAACTCCATCTGCAGAGCCAGCAAACACAACGGCTCCAACCTCCAAGTGCTGCTGTCAAATGCCACCTCTCCGGGAGGAATGGTCGTCATCCAGCCTGCTCTCCAACCAAACGGTACGATCAGTCAAATAACTGCAACATATTCTCTCTTTCTCAGACTGTGTGGTGTTTTTTTTTTTTTTTGCAGATAGTTTAACATAAAGAGAGGGGACAGCAAAGAGCAATGGTCATTGTTTATATCCGGCCAATACTGTAACTGTCATTTCCACGCTAAGCACCTGTGTTATGTTGATACTAGATAGTAATTGAAGCTGCGCCCATGGGTGTGCTGGCCTAGAATGAGGTGTGTTCAGGTGCATTACTGGTGTCGTGCTGTCTTGAGGCAGCTGAAAGAGATTGTGCCATTGACCAACAAAAATTTGGCATGAAGTCCTTTTGCTCAGTGTTTTCCTCCATGCTATAAAAAGAGTAATCGGGATAGTAAGTTCACCTGAATAGGCGGGATCACAAAGCATTTACACTCCGCTTGTTACTCACACAGATGCACGGCAGCGCTTCTAATCCTCAGCTACATATCAGTTCCTTTTCTTTTATCTTGTCAGTCAAGTGGAAGTGTTAAAAAGGACACAGAGGCATGGGAAGTCAGCAAGCTGTATCCCCGATCTCCTTAAAAAGAATCATAATAACTTTATTTATTTACTCTGTTTACGGCAACTTTAAAAACAAGGGTTTACAACGGTCACAAATGTCGAGCAAAAGCATACTTTCGAACCAAGCACAAGAACCCAAAGGACAAAATAAGCCAGACCTTTCCGTGCTATAATAGTGATCAGTAAAATCTTAAACTCTGTTCTAAAACTTGTGGGAATTATTGACTTTAAAAAGAAAACCAGGAAAATGGCAGATTACATTCTGATTGATGTTATTTTATTCTACACCCAAAATACAGCCACACCAAATCAGCCTTAGGCTTTAATGTGGGAGGGATGGTTTAAACTGGACCTGCACCAAATGAGACAAACATGCGATGACATTGTTCAGAATTGTAACAACGATTTGAAGTGTGATGAAAATTTCGAACATTAGCTACAATTTACAGGTTATATGTTCAATCTGCTGGTCTTCATGTTGTTAACAAAACCTGTGTTTGTTCCTCCCAACACACAAAGTAACTAAAAAAGCATTTTTCCTGATTCACCTGAGTGTATCTGATGGCTTGCTTGTTCTCATGTGACGGCTTCAGAATGGTGTGACGGCATGGCCATCATACCTCTATCTAGATCAAATGTTTGCATGCTGAAAACAAAGCATTGCTTGTTTACATGAACTGTTTTTCCTTTTTAATGCGATAATTTCAAACTTTCTGAAGAGGTGTTTGTTGTGAGTGCTCAAATCCCCATTGCAAAGAAATTGTGATTAACTGCAGTTTAAACACATCCTTAATGCACTTCCTGCACTCATCTTTAGATTGCTGCTTTCTGACCTATCATACTAAAACTACCTGGCAGTCACCTCTTGACTCTCCTCTGACTGAACATGTGTCTGATTCTCAGGGCCCTCTGTATGCCGACATCCTGGGACATTGTGCGTTGCAGAGCTTCCAGGCATTCTTCGCACGGTTCCTGCAACAACTTTAACTGATCCTACATTCGCTGGAGTCCTTTCTCTTATCAGTAAGAAACAGCTTTGTTGTTTTTTTTTTGATTTCTTCAAAATATTTTGTCTAAACTGATCTTCACCACATGACTGTAGAAACTTCCCATGCTTATCTTCTTTTTTTTTTTTTTAGAGTTGGCACTAGAGCACACTGCTGTTAAAAATAGACACTTTCCTGTAACTGGAGTTGGAAAATACATCCGCGAAGCAGCCCTGTATTCCAGACTACGTTTGTGGAATGTTGTTTAATGTGTCATTCCTGAGAATCTCAGATTGACTCTCAAGATGAACACCAAAGTTTGTTTGTCCCAAAGTGTTTCTGGTGCTCATTCTTCCTTAACTCCGAGGAGTAGGAAGTGAAGTCACTCACACCGAGGCCAACATGATCACTCCCGTCTGAGTCATATACGTGCAACCGGCAGCATCTGTCAGTGCGCATTAACACCACCAACGTTTTATTTGCGATCTCGGGCATATCTATACAGACGACCAAAAAAGAGGTGAACATGTCATACAATCTAAATGCTTCCAGAAGCCTATTGAAATAGGAAAATGTTCTTGGTTTTGAGCTACATGTATGTTTTCTCATCTCGTCTGCATGTAAAGCATCTTCAAAGAGCTACTGTGTGAATAGTGTTGCAGCTTTTCTTTTTCATGGCAGCCACTTTTTGTGTGTTTTTTACACTCAGAAGTGGTGAATGCTTCTCAACAAAACCCTCTGTCATGTCTGTAAAGGCTCCAGAAAGTGATTTTGTGTGTGTGTGTGTGTGTTTTTTCCCCAGTGATTCTCAGTGTGTTGCTGGTGGGAATGGCTCTGTGGTGGTGGAGAGAGGAGCTCAGCCCATCTGTGTCGCTCACTGAGCAGAGCTTCTCCCTCAAAGAGTCCCAGGACCCGCTCATCATCCGGGAGCCACCCATTGGACGAAACACACAACCTTTTAAGGCAAGACAAGTTTTGTGAACTCACACAGTGATGCACATATAAAGCAGACAGAGGGCCTTCATACACTTTAAAGAGGAGATGTCATTCATTGAGCTGGACGTGTGTACACTTGAGATATATATAACAGTCTCAAAGCGATGTTTATTTTCCACCTCTTGCTTATTTTAGATGCTGTGTTTATGTGGTGGCAAAGAGAAGTCATTTCAATAATGATAGAAAACTACTTTTTTTTAATATCATTCATATCATATCAAGAAGGTCTTTGTCTTTAACTTAAATAGTTTTTGGTTATTTCACATGAGACATGTTTGTATCTCTCTTTGTTCACCCTCTTCTCCCCCTTCTGATGTTTGTGTCGGCTGGGAAGAAGTGATGTCTCAAATCGTTGAGCATGTTCTGGCCACATTTAAATCAAACTCTGATGACCTTTTGAGGGTTGTTTGGCTGCACTGTTTAAATCCAATCAAACCTCACCCACTGATGACGCTTGATGAACTCGAGTGTTTCAGTCACAGTAAAACAAACGTTTCAGCATCTCTGCTTCTATTGTACATTTGTTTCCTTATTACGAATGATCCGTTTTAAAATATTGTTGCAATTAAATCTTGTATTTATATGTACAAGGAAAAAGATTGCTTAAATTGGATTCGCAGCACTCACACTATTCAAACAAACTGACCTGTGGGGGTCAAAGGTTCGGATTGCCCAGTGTGAGTGTGCCCTTAAAGGGGACATATTATGAAAAGTCCACTTTGTCAGTGTTTTTGAACATTTATTTGGGTAACCTGAGTGTCTACTGACCCACAAAATGTGAAACAAACCCATCCAGCCCTTTGTTTGTAGTCTACATAAGTCTTACATCACAGAGAAAAATGCTCTGTTTCAAATTTGTTCAACTTGTGATGCCACAAGTTGGATTCTGGTAAAAAAAAAAAAAATCCCCTCCCCTCCCCTGATATCTCCACCCATGGACTCCATCCCCAGCCTAGAGCAAAACTTTTGCGCAGGTCTGCCATTTTTATTCTCGCTACAGAGGAGTGATGTCTTCTGGGAAAACTCAGTGGGGCTCAATGCATTTAAAGAGACACACACACACACACACCAAAACGGAGCGTTCTGAGAGAGCTGGTTCATACAGGGTCACAGACCTCCTCTGGTGCTTGATTCATGTTATAATTTAGACCACAGGGGACTGTTTGAAAAGGTGGAAAAGGGCTATAATATGTCCTCTTTAAAGCGCCCATGAGGAACTTTCAGCTTGTGTCGATTTTAGCGACCCCTGTGAATAAAGTTGTACCTTTTTATCTCTTTGCTTTTCTTGTCCATTACATGCAGTGTTCTGATGAAGAAAACAATTCCTGCTTTCTATAACAAAATGTAAAAAAAAAAAAAAAAAGACAGAGTGCTGATAATCTCCCAAAAGCTTTAAATGTTATTTCTATGAAAATGTCTCCATGCTTCAATCAACTACATTAACATTTTGAATTTTTTAATTTATTTATTTATTTCTTATAACTTCGAGACATATAAAATAAAAAACAGATGTAATTGAATGTAAAGCTTTTGAGGTTTGACCACTCTCTGATTTATTGTAACAAATTAAGTTTGGTAGTTCAAGGCATTTCTCTTACAATACTAGTAAAAGTTATCATAAGCACGAACAATCGATGTTAGTGCAGCCATTGATTCTACAAACAAGACAGGATCCACAGGTGTTTCCTCCTCGGGAAGTCATGCTTCTCACAAAACTCAGGCTCTGGAGCCGCTTCCTTGTGACCATGCTTAGACATTATTCACAGAACCTGAATAACATGACAGAGGGATTACACCAAATTACTACAACTGAGACGTAAAACAGTTTCCCCAGTTAGTCAATGCCCTGCTAACTGAGACTGCCAAAGTACGAAGAGCTGCTCATGGTGACAAAATTGTAAGAAAATTCTTAGAATCAGGACATTTTCTAAGAATTTCCCCTTAAAGTCAGGACTAGACCCGTGTAAAGATGAAAGTTATTCACAAAGTGTCTTAGCCTTTAAGAGAGCTCCTAAGGTTTAAAACTGTTAGGAGTATTGAGGAGGATTAACAGGCTTAAGAGTTTCTCAGGTTGAGGAGAAATTTGAGAAATGTTCTCCAAACACTTCATGGATAATATTTTTGAGTCATATTTGGGCCGAACAGACAAAAATTATTTTTGCAGACATTTCAATCCATCTCTGACTTTTTTCAGTACAAAGTGAGACATGCATGTAGAGTTCCTCTACGGGTGGTTACCTGCACAGGTGCATCCAATCACTAATTAAGACCCCTTTACCTGCTGATGTAACAATCAGCATGTGAAGAAGCTGGTGCACCTGTCGGAATGTCATTTCAAACAACTTTTAAAAGTACATACTAATTTCATAGTATTCATAAATACACAATGTTTGACTAGATTCTATGATTGACTTTGTGCAATTATGATCACTATGAGATTAGCATCTGTGTGATAATTTGTAAGACGTACTTTAAAGTAGAACGCCTACAAAAATGTTTGAAATGACATGCCCTCTTGTGTTGCTTTAATAACTTGTGTTGAGTATTTGGGTTTTAAAAAATGTTGTGATCATTGCTTCAATGTAGGTTGGACCATGTTTTTGGCAACCTCCACATGACGACACCCACCCCACCCCCCACCCCCTTATGAGCAACCTAGAGTTTGGAAAATGACTCCACCCTACGTGTTTACCAAAGTGTAGCCCCCGCAAATGTATTAGGCATGTGCATCATATGTAGTTTAGCTGCAATGAATGTGTTGTAGGCTGCATTTTGATATTATTGATAGTTCGATTGATACTGTTTTAATGCCCGGTCAAGTGTTTCTGTTACATTAGCTGTTTGTTTATCTGTTAGTAGTCCACACATCTCTTTCTTACTAATGGAAGTAATGTACTAACCTCAAAAAAATCCTGTCTGATTCTATTGTTTATTAGCTTAATGTTATTGATTTTCTGAGAAAGCATTTGGGGAGCCTCCCCCAGATAAACACTCCTTGACCCGCTCCCATCAGTTTATAGGCTTATGGTGTGCAGTATGTCGACTAAGCCTCATGTCTCCCTGTCGCCAGGAAACTCTGCTTAAGCCGGACGTGAATGAAGGCAGCATGTCACACATGGTCAGCTGACCAGGCTTCCCACGGTGCCATCTTCACCTCGCAGTGCCCTCAGAGCAGAGAGGATGACAGGACAGCAAACCATCTGAAATCATTAAAGCAATGACTCCATGGTAAATATAAGATTAGCAAAGGCTTAAAGGTTCAAAGAAGAATTAGTTTGAGCTTCTGGAGTTTGTGTTCTTTTGTTGGAGATGTATTTTGTATTCACTCTTAAAGTTGAGAGCAAACATCAACATCAAGCCTTCTTCTTCTTCTTCTTCTTCTTCTTCTTCTTCTTTAGCATGGTCCTAAAGAGGTCACAAGTTTAAGTACGTCTGAAGATCAAGATGGGATCTGTTAAGATTAAAATATTGTTTTGATTAGTCGTTTCATTCAGAAAAGAAGAAATCAGCAGCTGAAAAAAAAAGAATAATGGAATAAGTCTAAATGCAGCTCACTTGCTGATTACAAATGTGTGATTTGATTTAAAAGCTTTGTTTCCTAGACACAAGAAATATATATATTTAGACTAAAAGGGCAGTTAGGGAAAACTTTGCAGACCAAACAATTCCTACATGGATGAAAAACAATGGTCTAATCACACGGTAGAGTTTAATTGCACTTTATTTTCCCCTATCCTTTACTTGTTCAGTGTTATGGCTGGTTTTTACTTTTCAGCATCAAACCGGTATATCATCATTTATTGGAGAGCATCCTCTTTACAATAACTGGTGTTTGACTTGTTGCTCTTGGCCTTTGACAGTTTTTTGACTGCGGTGGGTAAAACAGATGTTGTGTGTATGTATGCAACTCTTTGCTCAATAATGTTATCAAATGAAAATGTTGAAATGTTGATTAAGATTTTCCACACACTGGATTACAGGAATTGTTAATTATTCATTCACAATGAGTTTCTGGTGAAGACTAAGTTGTCATTTGATAACACTCTTGTAATCATACATTAAAAATGAATGACATCAGGAAGTCAGCGCTATTATCCAAGAAATAGGTACGGTTATACTAGAGCCTCTCATTCTGTTATTCATCCCCCAGCCCTACCTTTTTTTTATTTGAAGTTTAACTTTGAAAATGGCCATCAATGAGAGAATACTTTATGTGGTTTCTTCATAGATTTGAATCGTCTTTAATTTGGACAGAAAATTTAGAAAAAGTATACAGAATGAATTAAGTTTAAAGAAATGTGTGTATGACATATTGTACAGATTTAGACATTGAAATTGTAGAGGAAGGTTTAAAACAGCTGGTTTAATATCAATATGACTATCAGCAGATCATTTTCATTTTTCTGAGTGGGGAAACAATCCTCGGTCTATTTATGCTTGAACCATAAAAACTTGCAAGATGTCGAATCTTTGCGTCATGTGCCTCTGCGTTTAAGCATGAGTGGATGCTCTTACCTGTTTACATCGGTGCTGAAATGAAAGACAAGACGTTTGTAGTAGGACTTAATTAACTTTGAACAGAGCCAGGTTAACCGTTTCCCACATTTCCTGGTCTTTCTAAAAGGCTAACTTGCTCAGCTGCTAGCATCAATACATATTTACTGTACTTATATGAGATAATTGTATTCTCCAAATATGCCCAAATATTCCCCAAAAATATCAACGGCTCCCCTGGTAAAAAGTGTGGGGGATGATGAAATTATGTTTCAGTGAAAGTGTGGGTGTCGCAACACCCACGGGTGAACACACAACATCCATTGTGTTTTCGAGAGCACTGCTCTAGAAAACACAATGGGGAAAATAAAGTCAAAATGGCAATAATGTAATCTATGAAATCAGAGTCGAGTATTAGGCCCATTGGATTTCCTTCTGAGAAGAAGCGGTGCCACACTGGGAAGAAATGTGTGTCTTATTTTGTCTCCTGTTTGGTTTTTCCTCTGGTGCACAGAGCGTGTGTTGTGTTGGAGTGAGTGTTTGGTTGATGGACCTGCCTTGTTTGTATTCTACCTTTTTTCTGTGATGATCTAAAAAAAGATGTATTTAAATCTGTGGGACTGATTCCAATCCTTTGGCCTTATTTTGAGGAATAATTCTTGTTAGTTTCTTTTCGACCTGCTGAGTGTGGTTGGTATTTATTTTTAAGGAATGACTTATTTATTTTCTAGCAGAAGTGCTGTAGTTGCAACAGGGATAAGTCTGTTAGATGCTGTGAGCTGTATATGAATCAAATAAACGTATTTTATGTTTTTCCTACATATTTGTGTGTATTTTTATTACACCTTTGTTTTTATCTTCTTTGCCTCTGCAGCTTTGACATTTCAGTGCCATACATTTATAGGAGTCCGTAGTACATAAACCAATAAGTGTAAATGTAACCCTTCGATTTTAATCTCACATTTATTAAGCACATTCACAAAAATACAAAGGTGAACTGTTTTTGTTACCTGTCCTGTCAAGAGTTATACACATTATGTAAAATAAATACATAGAAAATACAGAAATATACCTCTCAAGTGTACTATTAAAGTTTAAAAAAATATGAAACCTATATTTTAAATTTCTCACAGCATTGTCCTTTACATGTGAAAACCTGACCCAGTCCAAGAGGTAGGATTTCTCACCTTGATACTGCCAATCTACGGCAATTCCTGGCAGTTTTCGGTGTTCACTATAAATTCCTGTGAAGAGCCGTTAATTTGAATTTCCACAGCAATTTACAGAGACGATGACGCCGAAAATCCTGCTTTTCATGCAGCGAAAAATATGCTAAAAAAGAGAAATGGTACTTTTCAATCCCAGAGACACTCTGTACCCTGCATACATTTAAAGTACATAAAAACCTCTATAGAGTACAAAAAAGTTGGAAAAAAAAAAAAAATCCCATAAAGAGCTAAAAGATATTGTGTATTTTGCAATAGAATTTCTGTTGTGTAAGTGTTTTTCAAATGGTGACTCAATCCAGCCTCTTTTGTGAAAAAAACACTCACTTCTAGCTTCCGGTACATTCCCCACCACTTCTGCTATGTTGACCTACTTTAAAGGTACCGTATGAGGCAAGGCAACTTTATTTATATAGCTAATTTCATGCCCAAAAGCAACTCAATGTGCTTTACACAGGAAAGACTAATACAAGGCTCAAATATTCAAATACAGATTAAACAGGAGTGCATAAAATCAAGGAGAATTAAATCATTTTAAAAAGAGACATAAAAACAATTAGATTACATAATCATTATTTGTAAAGTGCAATGATAAGAAATTAAAAGTCAAGTGTAAGCTTAAAGGCTCATTCAAAGGCACATGAAAAAAGAAATGTTTGGAGCACATCTAATCTCTGATGGCAGCTTGATCCAGTTAACGGCAGCGTAGTGACTAAATGCTGTCACGTTGTTTCGTCAGGACTCTGGACTGAACAAGGTGAACAGAGTTAATAGATGTAAGGTTTGAGTGTCTGAAGTATGTCTCAACAACTGATTCACACTAAGATATACACTTAATAATATAAACAGACACAAAATCAGCGTTTCATGTTCCATGAGCTGTGTCACTGCATGTCTAGCCTCTACAGTTCACACAGGAGATTAAAGAGGAGCAGTCTGTACCTCAGCAGCTGACGCTTCTTCTTAGCTCATTAGGTTACTGTTAGACCTGACCCAGTGACTTCAGCCGATTCCCCGGTGTATTTTGAATGAGTCTTTATAACTGTAAAAGTAAAAAGCTCTTACAGTGCTTATGATTTTAGAAATGTTAGGTATGACACAAAAACAAGGGTCCCTTTCTTTAAGACCCCTCCCTCACAAACAATATTAAACAGCTACGCTAATATAAAAAAACATGAAATGTTTGTCAGACACTATGCTGATTAAAGCATGAAGTCTAGTTATCATTTCTGACAAACAGCCTCATTAAAAAAGAATAAAAAATATTGTACTCTATATTCAACAAAATATTAATATATGTAAGTGCGTTTCAAAGCATTTATTGAATATTGAATATCAATTTGCTATATAAGTGCTTAAATTACAAAATAAAAGATTTAAAAATAGCATCAAATTTGCCTCCATGTCTGAAGCTAAGAGTACAAATAATGAGAACTAATATTTGATTACATGTGTATTGGACCAATAAAATGATGACCTAAAAATAAAATCTAGGGATCACTAATTTAATTATAATACAGTTCTTCCTGAAGGACGGTTGGCTATCTGTGCTTGTTGTCATTGCAGTCCATTTAAATTTGTTGCCATGTTTTGTTAAAAGTATCAAGTGTCACCCTTTCGATTTGCCGCAGAATTTCATGTTAGTTACCAATTCTAGCTTAATTTCAAACAGGCCATCATGTACACGTAATGTACAGACGGAAAAAGGGAGATATAGGATATTGTTATTTGTATAAAAGTGTTGTAAATTGTTTCTTCTTATCAGAGATTTTAACTCAGGAACTTATAGTGAGACAACACACTTTATTATCCTCTGGCAGACATTTGACGCTGCTGTCCGGATAGGTCATCTTTAGGTGTTGAACACCTCTATGGGTTTCTACATCACATCTTTCCAGTTCCTTTGTCCCTGTTAACGATAATCTAATGATGAGGTGTGAGGTGCGTCAAGGTGGTTAGCAGGGGAAGATCACAGACAGTCGATTAAGGTGAGAGGAATTACCTTCAGGTTACATCTGTCGGAGAAACAACGGTCGGGACTGTCTGTAACAATGTGAGTGCAACAAAAAGTGTTTAGACGTAAACATGGCCAAGTGCTGCCCCAGACTTAAGAAATTTAGTTTTTTAATCTAACATAGCGTTTCTATAAAGCCACAGTATGCTACCGAACAATAGCACACAGGTCTCATGTTATTCCTAATTTAACTACATGTCCCTCTGTCATCCAATAATAATTAATTATTCACACATGCACAGAATAATCCTCAACACTTAATCCCAATTGGTCCCAGGATTCAATTGAGTTCAATTCTTATCATTTAAAGTTAGCCAGCTAGGCTTAACTATGGTAAACATTAGCTAATCAGCAGCATGTTAGCATTGTGACTGTTAGCATGCTTATGTTTATGACTCATTTTTAGCCAAAAGAGTTTGTATAATAAGCCTTTGTAACTTTGTCCTACAACATTCTGGTCACTGGCTGGGAAAAAGGACTTCCACCCAAAAAACTAGTTTAATGAATGTAAAGAAAAAGCTAACAAGCATGTAGGCTATCTGCACTGCCCCTGTAAAGCTATACTGGCCACGTTGATGTGGATGTAATTATGATATGTAGTATTTAATTTATGAAATCAATTCCACTTTGTAAACCTAAAGCTATTGTAAATTATTTAAGTGGGTTTGACATAAGTGTAAATTAATATAAATGCCTCCTTATGGCGTAAAAAAAAAAGCAAACAACATCAACAGAGAAAGAATTTATCATTTTAGTTCAGTTAAATGCCTTCAGCTTCTGACCTTGGGTGTCAGATGAAGTGATTTACAGCATGCTGTAGAAAACGGCCTTTTTTCTTTCCATGGTTTAGATTCTCATTCAGTGATTTATGTCACTGTTAAATGATAGCATTATGATATTATCAAACACTACTTAAGGATGTAGGCTATAGGAAGGAATCTGCAGATCGGTATGGAGCTAAGGTTTTGTGCAGAGGGGTTGCCAAAATCAACACAATACCAGAGTTCCTCACTGGAGCTTTAAATACAAAATAAACACAGACAGTGAAAAATCATGAAGCTAGAGTCAAATATTTGTTTGTGGCAAGAGTACTCTATAAATCAGCAGTTTATCCTTCCCTTTTGAATGAAACCAGACAAAATACTATTCAATTATTGGAAAATAGTGTGAGGAAGTGAAAGAAGAGACAATTGTAAAATTGTTATATGAAAGAAAAATGGAACAAAACTCAGCCACTACAACGGAAAGGCCCAAGTTAGAGCTTTGTCTCCACACATGAAAATCCTTAAATCAACTTTGTTTCCTAATCCCGCCTCCCCCTATATTTACAACTACTTAAGGAAACTTGGAAAGGCCCAAATGAGATTAAATGGATGACATTCTCACTGCTTGCCCTTGATCTAGTCTGGCTAGTCGAACGAATCAAATGCCTGTGTATTGTCTTCACAGTCAGAGAAGGGGAATCGCTTCCTCTTTATCAGACTCTCTGGACTATATTCTCAGGTGAGCCGGAAGAAAACAGAAACAAGAGCTGGTATTTACTGGGATATCAGTTCCTGCAGGACCAGGCGCAATCTTTCTGATGATTCAGCAAGATACTGGGAGTTTCTGGACTCATTTTCCAAGAGTGTTTCCTGTTTTGCTTCCCCCCCCCCTTTTTAACTGTCTACTGATTTCCTGCCTTGGACCACAGTTGCAATGGCATCACTGAATGTTAAACTGCAGAGTTGTTTGAAAAACCGTCGCTCGACTATCAACTGTCTGCCCAAGGGTGTAGAGGACATCAAAACATTCCCGTTTTCTCAGGAGAAAGCAGTCAAAGCTTGGACATCTCTGGAGAATCTTGACAGTCCGG
The DNA here is from genome assembly GCF_963584025.1 of Labrus mixtus. Taxonomy (NCBI): domain Eukaryota; kingdom Metazoa; phylum Chordata; class Actinopteri; order Labriformes; family Labridae; genus Labrus; species Labrus mixtus. The sequence goes on along the minus strand of NC_083614.1, from coordinate 23,276,377 downwards.
GCACCAAACCAGCGAGCCCCAAAGGAGAGGAAAGACAGGAAAGGCAACAGGTCATCATTGTTAATGTTGGGGGGAAGGTGTTTCATATCCCCAAACAGCATGCTGCTAAGTATCCTCAGACTAGGATAGGCTCATTGGCCCTGTGCAATGACCGAGCAAAACTCCTAACGCTTTGTGACGACTACTCTGTACGCAAAAATGAATTCTTCTTCGATCGGGACCCTGCATTTTTCCACCATGTTTGCCATTTCTACACAAGCGGAGTTTTGTGGGTGATACGTGAAATGTGCCCCATCAACTTTGAGGAGGAGATCGCATACTGGGGCCTGAGCCTGAAGGACACCCAGCTTTGCTGCTGGATGGTGTTCCAGGAGAAGGTGGACGATGTGAAGGACAACCTTAAAGTGGACCGGGAGCTGATGGCTGAGATCGAGGTCAAGTACGATGACGAGTGTTTCAAAGAAATGGTCTTTGGGAATGTGCGAAAGTCGCTGTGGAACCTTGTGGAGAATCCATACTCTTCAATTGTAGCTAAGGCTTTCACTGTAGTCTCCAACCTTCTTGTGCTGTTCTCCATCTTTGCAATGACCCTCAACACCGTGGAGGAACTTCACATGTATAAAATAAACGGCAAAACGTACATGGAATGGGTGGAGATCCTCACCATTATATTCTTCACCTTTGAATATGTCATTCGCCTTGTCACCAATCCGAACATTGTGATCTTTTTGAAGAGCGGACTCAACTTTGTGGACATGGTGGCTGTCATGCCGTATTTCTTCCAGATAGTCTTCGAAGTCTTTTCTGACCAGGAGAACATGAGCGCACAGGAGGACCTCAAGACCATGGCTCGGGTCAGCAAACTCAGCCAGGTCCTCAAAGTCATCAAGCTAATGAGGATCTTTAGGATTTTAAAGCTTGCTCGACATTCCACGGGCATGAGAGCGTTTGGCTTCACCCTGCGGCAGTGTTACCAGCAGGCCTCTTGTATTCTCCTTTTTATTGCCATGGGAATCTTCACTTTCTCTGCTCTCCTTCATTCAGCCGAGAGAGAGACTGAGGGAACTCCTATCAGCAGTATCCCACATGCCTGGTGGTGGGCTGCAGTGAGTATCAGTTTAGCTAGAAGTTATGCTCCAGACACTAAACTTAAAAATCTTCCCTTTGCCTGTCCTCTTTCTCAAAAAACACCTGATGTACTTTAGAAAGCAAATAATTATTACAGTAAGCAATACGTACCAACAGGCACAGATAATCCCATCCTTTTTTATAGAAAAAGAAAAAGAAAACGTTCTATTTGCACAACCTGTCCTGATGAAAAGATGTATAGATATGATCCAAATCTCTGTTTGGGAGATAAGTGCCCCTGGGTGATGACCTCTACTTACCCTCTCTAATGGTTTCCTGCTGCGTATGTCATCCTTGAGTCATTGTATATGAAGAGCTGTAATACGTAACATATTGTGAGAATTTATCTGATATTGTCCAAATTCTTTATGGTAGATGTGGCTTCAAATAATTACACATGAAACATAACTAAAACGTGAGTACTCCCTGTGATCATTCACATATTCATAAGATAAAAATCAAAATAAATGTGTTTGATCTATCCTTGCAAAGTGAGGGAATTTGGTTACAGTTTTGACCTTATAACTATCAAATATGTGAAGTTTCTGTTAGAGGGTCTTTGTGTTTTTTTTTCTTATTCATTCACTATTTAAATCCAGGAAATTCTGAGTTTGAGAAAATAACCCCTCTGTCCAGGCTGTTTTGTTTATTCTTCTAACTACAACAGCACTAACACACAATTGAACAAAAAGGTATTTAATATCTGCATGAAGCCTTTTAATTATTGTAAAAATTGCCTCTTGACGCCCCTGCCCCTCCAACATGGGAAGGAAACGAATAAGAACATAATGGTTTTTTTTTTTAGCCTGACATTGGAGCAGCCTGTCTTTATCTGCAGAAGTTAGTCAGTTATGGGAAGAACTTGAAGGCCCTTCACAGGAAAAAACATTTTTTTTTACTTCAGGAAGTTAAAGGGCAGATCCACATTCTCTTATAAATCATCAGGCAAAAAAACTCTCTGACACTTAGAAGAAACGCTGTTTTTCTTTCTTGTTCCAGTGCGCTTCAGGATTAGATTTCAACATAACATAGATATATATTTATGTTTTTTATGTGTAGACCAAAGTCTTAAAAAAATGTTATTAAAACAAGTAAAATACTGCCTACAACCATGACAAAACATCCTTGATGAGGATGAAGTGGCAATGTGTTCCCCACAAATACAAATACAAGTGTTTCTGAGTTGTGATCCAGTGTGGGTATCAGACCCATTTCATCAAATGTTCTACCTTCAAGCTGCGACTTAACAATTAAGATCCTTATGTATTAATTTGGCGTCATGAATTGAAACCAACTTGTGCGTGGGCATATGAGACCACACTGTAGCGGCTGTGAAACAGTTGTTGCTGCAGTTGAAACCAATTCTGTTTTCGGTGGCTGGATGCATGGAGGACATAATAAAGACATTAACCTCCCTCTTTAAGTGTTTGTGGCACCAAATGTCATTATGATGTTACAAATCTGTTGATTTAAAGTGAAATTCAAAGTCACTTCGTGCCTAGCATTTTCAATACCTGGGTTTCATAAATACTTCTAATTTAAATTACCAACTTTTAAAGTTGACACGGGTCCCTCTTTCAAGAAAAATCTGAAAAAGTAAATTAAAAACACTGAATTTTCTAATTCAACATTTTGTTTTTGCATCTAGGCTTATTGAATCATCCGTTCTGGTCAGTGCACATGTCAAGCTGGAAAAGTCCTTTTCTGATACTAAATTATACTTATGAAAACACGCTGCACATATTAGATGTACTTTTTAAAATGTGAATGCAAACAGAACATCAGCACCTGAACACTAAAATTTGACAATGATTCTTTTATAGGTTTCCTTCACTCAATAATGGCACAGTTTGTCACCACAGAGAGATTACACAAGGAGCACGGAATGTAATCTCATCTAAACCAAGACTAAGCTTCTGTCCTGCATTCACCTTCTCTCTAGAGGAGAACAAACGCTGCATAACACAATGACTTACAATAGCCCAAACCAGTTTGCCTGATTGTTGTAAGCCATTTCAAGTAGCTCACTGCTAGTTAATTCTGCAGGTTTTTTTTTTTTGTGAAAAATGCATTTTGATGACTCATACAGGACATCCTGCGTGATGAAATTCAGTCTCAACGGCTCTGAGTGAGCCAACAGGAACAGATGATCCTATATGAAACTTGTAGCTTCATGACACCTCCTGTGCGTGACCATGGAGTGAGAGTTGGGGAGGAGATGTCCCCCAAAGTGTTGACTTGGAAATGTTTTATATTTTTGTTTCGCTAATTATTCTTTATTCTATAAATAACAACAATGAATTATTTCCCCCCTTTTTCCTCTTAGGTCAGCATCTCCACTGTGGGCTATGGGGATGTGGTTCCTGTAACTATCCTGGGCCGCTTTGTGGCCTTCGGCTGCATCTCATTCGGTATCATCCTCAACGGCATGCCGATCTCTTTCCTCTTCAACAAGTTCTCTGATTACTATTCCAAGCTAAAAGCCCAGGAGTACAACACCATATTAGTGCAGCGGCGCTTTTACCTGAAGAAGCGCCTCCGACGCAAATTGGACATGTGTTTTCGTCCCGCAGAGGAAGAAAGTACGGCTGACAGCCAGTGCGAGTTCCCACACAGTGAATCTAATGATGATAACTGATGTGTGTCTTAAGTTTGAATATGTTATTTGGTAAACGAAACTGAGTCTTCATGCATGACAATGTGTAAAGAAGTGAGAAAATCAACTGACTTTAAAAGCAGGTTCAAAGAGAAAGTGGACTGTTTTGCACAGAAGTTGTCACTATCATTCCTTTGATTCATCAGCCACAACTTTCTTATAAACCAGATCAACAGAGGGAAAGTTTCTCAGCCCTGATGATTATAAGCCACGTGTTTGTATTTTATATTCAAAGAACTTGTTATTGTGCTGTAAACGATTGGTGAGTGTCATGAAGTCTCCACATTTGAAATATACAATCAGGTGAGCTGTGTGTCTTTAAAGTGGGCTTGGACCGGAAAATTACTGAATTGTAAACGAGTGCCTGTGAATGAATAAACATAGAAACTGTGTGAATGTTTTTTATAAACATACACTTGTGTTTCCACCAATACTGTCACATATTTAACATGAACCCATTCTATCAAATGAGTGATTAAAAAGTACTGTTGGCTGAAGTCTTTTAAATTAAATTAAATGTGATCATCTCAAGCTCTTCATTATGACACTGCAGAGTTATCAACGCTGATTCCAACAGATAAAAAACATGTTTTTGTCAAAATAGAAGTCAACACTGACAGCGAGAAACCATTCTGTTTTTGAGAAGATGACCTGGACAATGAAGAGCTCCTCCACTTTTTTAATGTTTCAGTTACAAAAAGGGTTTTTCCCCAGAGACATGTTGGGAGGAGAGAGCAGGGGGAGGACATGCAACAAAGGGCAGAGGTTGTATTCACGCCCACAGCCGCTGTGATGAGGACCGCACGGGGCATGCGGCATAACTGCCAGGCTTTCAGGTGCCCAAAATTTTATGCTGACATTTGATGGCTACTTTGTCATGATGTGGTAGAAATCCGTTGCTTGGGGTTTCCTGTGTGAACTATAAGAAACCTATAGAATAATTTCCTGTGATCTGACAACACTGCCTGTCTGCCCACATGCTCAGAGAAGGGGAAATGTTATGTTCAGCAGTGAAAATCTTGAGCTGCAAAATGAGCTTTACAGGTGTTTATCCAGCTTCTCCATGTATTCAGCCTTTGTGCAAAGCGATTTAGCTAATGGCAGGGTCCTGTCCTTATTTCTACTGTGCATGTAGGGTGGTGGTCTTTCAGTCTTTCCAACCTTCAGTATAATGTGATAACTCTTCTGTGTTTTGTCCCACAGTCCCTTGATCTATTTTGTATATATATGTCTAAATTATATCAGCTTTAATGAACCAATGAGTTTCTTATGTGTGAGCAAAGCTATACATTCCAATCAAGACTCCTCTACGGGGAAGTTCATGTCATTCAAAGAAACATGGTGTCTAACCTGTGACATCACAAATCAATCTGATTTAAGGCTGGTCCACTGTTTTATTTTGTCACCGTTTAGATCACTATTTGGGATCTGTAATGCACCTCAGGTGTAAATAAAAACAAAAAACAACAACACTATTTTATAACTCTGATCATCTGTCTTAATTTTCTTTCACAGCTTCAAACATTTATTTTCATCCGTCCAGTTCTAGTTTTTTTTTTTGTATATGTGATGCAGAAAAAATCTTTGCAAAACAAATACTGAAGTGACCCTGCATCCTTTCATTTCAACAGCAAGTGGACACTCCACTGGTTAAAAAAAGACAACCTCTGCTCACTTATCTCATACAACCGTGTTTTGAATTAGTTTAAGTTAGTTTCAAGTCTTCTTTAAAAGAGCATGATGCTCATTTTGTAGTTTATGGCAAGGTATGCTTCAGGCGTGGCAACCTTGAAATTGTGAATAAGGAAGAAGGTTTAGCGACGCATATACACCCTGTCAGCTATGTGTGGTTGATTCTGGCTCCAGTAAAACAAGATGCAAAGGCGGAACTGGACTTCCTGTTTTTTCTTCAACATTTAAAAAAAAAAAAAAGTTCTATTTAAATTTGCTGAACTTACATGCAGCACTGCTTCTGTGTGAAATACAAGAGGCGGTGAAACAAAGTGAGATCACACAACATGCACTATTTTTGAACAGTGCTAAACTTTTGAATTCTTTCCAATTTCTCCTGCCACATATTATTTAATTATGCACTCTATCCCATGGCCTTAATTTTCTTCACTTGGTTATAATACATAACTAGACAATTTGCATTTACCTGCGGAAAATGCCGGGGAATGCTGACCAATGAAATGTTTTGCAAAACACTGCTGAATGAAGAAGAATTAGCAGAAACAGCTGGAGGATTAGTAGATGAAAAAAAGTAGATGTAGAAGATTAGTAGTAGTAGAAGAAGAGTAGTAGGGTTCTGGCAGGCCGCCAACCCACGATCCGGTGGGGAGGGGGTAGTGGTGGGGTGGGGGTTGTTCTGGCAGGCCGTCAACCGACGATCTTGAGGAGCCTAGGAGAGCTCAAGAGCTCCCAGGAAAGTAGGTGGTTAGTGACTGAGATTTATAGATAGATACATGCAGTAATATGATGTACTGTATATGCAGAGAGAGAGAGAGAGAGAGAGAGAGAGGAGCTCAGGGTGCCAGTTCCCCCGGTAGTCTAAGCCTATAGCAGCATAACTAAGAGCTGGTCTACACCAGCACCAGCCCTAACTATAAGATTTATCAAAAAGGAAAGTTTTAAGTCTAATCTTAAAAATACAGACTGTGTCTGCCTCCCGGACCCCGGCTGGAAGGCGGTTCCAGAGGAGAGGAGCCTGATAACTGAAGGCTTTACCCCCCATAGTACACTTGGAGACTGTAGGTACCACCAGCAGGCCTGCACTCCGGGACCGCAACGCTCTCGAGGGACAGTACGGCACTAGTAGCTCCTTCAGGTAAGATGGTGCCTGGCCATTTAGAGCTTTGTAGGTGAGAAGAAGGATCTTGAATTCTATTCTAGACTGTATAGGGAGCCAGTGCAGAGAAGCCAGGACAGGAGTAATGTGGTCCCATTTCCTGGTTCTGGTCAGTACACGAGCTGCAGCATTCTGGACCCGTTGAAGAGTCTTTAGAGATTTGCCAGAGCACCCTGACAAAAGAGAGTTACAATAATCCAGTCTGGAGGTAACAAATGCATGAACTAGTTTTTCTGCATCACTTTGCGACAGGATATTCCTTATCTTGGCTATATTACGAAGGTGAAAGTAGGCTGTTCTTGAAACTTGACTGAGCTAAAAGACATATCTTGATCAAAAAGAACTCCTAGATTCCTAACAGTGGTGCTAGATGCCAGGCTGATGTCATTAAGGACAGTCACATCACTAGAAAAAGTCTCTCTGAGGTTCTTAGGGCCTAGCACAATAACTTCAGTCTTGTCTGAGTTAAGTAGCAAAAAATGTCTGGTCATCCAGGTCCTAACGTCCTTAAGGCACGTTTCTAGCTGACATAACTGACCGGTACCATCGGGCTTCATTGATACATAAAGCTGAGTATCATCTGCATAACAATGAAACTGTATGGAGTGTTTCCTCATAATATTTCCCAGAGGAAGCATATATAATGTAAAAAGAATTGGTCCAAGCACTGAACCTTGTGGGACTCCATGGCAAACTTTAGTGTGCATAGAGGACTCATCATTAACATGTACAAACTGAGATTGGTCTGATAAGTAGGATTCAAACCAACTTAAAGCAGTCCCTGTAATTCCAAGCAAATGCTCCAGTCTGTACAACAGGATCCGATGGTCAATGGTGTCAAAAGCAGCACTAAGATCTAACAAGACGAGCACAGACAGAAGTCCCCTGTCTGAGGCTAGAAGTAGATCGTTTGTAACTCTAACTAGTGCAGTCTCAGTGCTATGGTGGACTCTAAATCCTGACTGGAAATCTTCAAATAAACTGTTGTCATGGAGAAAGTCACACAGCTGTTTAGCTACCACCTTCTCCAGGATCTTCGAGATAAAAGGAAGGTTGGATATAGGTCTGTAGTTAGCCAGAGTTCCTGAGTCCAGAGTAGGCTTTTTAAGTAGAGGTTTGATTACCGCTACTTTAAATGTCTGTGGTACATAGCCTGCCAGTAAAGACATATTGATCATATCTAATATGGAGTTGCTAACTAAGGGAAAGACTTCCTTAAACAGCTTGGTTGGGATTGGGTCTAAAAGACAGGTTGACGGTTTCGATGCAGAAATAATGGAATATAACTCTGAAAGGTCGACTGGAAAAAAACAGTCGAGACTAATATCTGGTCCTGGAACTGTCTCTGCCGTATCAGACGTATCTGCACCAGGTAAGGGCAGGAGGTTACCAATTTTGTCTCTGATGTCTAGAACTTTGTTGTTGAAAAAGCTAAGGAAATCATTAAATGATGATTATGTGAGCAAGAGGACAAATGGCCGAACGCGTTGATGTGATTTTCATGTCTGGGATCCAAGAAATGTGGGAACCACAGCGATCTAAAAAGTTAGTCCCAAGAGGTTTGGTCAGTGACGTTTTTGGGAAGTTTACCATTACCCCAGATGGAGATTTATCTAGACCACCTGCCGCTTTGAAGCTCACAGTGTAAAAACCTTTGCTCCGTTTGTCCTGAAAACTCAATGTGCGAGAGAGGACAAGTTTTCCTACATTTTGAGGGTAAATTTATTAGTGTGGGGTGAACATTGTGGTCAGTAGAGTACAGTTTGAAAAGTATAAAAGGTGGCAAGAAAAGTGAAAGTAGTATAACTAGTGGAAAAGTGTGTGAACGTTTTAAAGTAAAAATGGAGTCTCTAGGCAGAACACAGCCAAAGTTATAAGGCTGAGAAAAAAGTGGAAAAGTGGAATAATTTTAAAAGTAAAAGTAGTTGAAAAGTAAAAAGTCACAGCAAACATCCTCGCTCCGAGGTCGGTGCTCGGGCCCTAAATAATGTTTGATCTGCTTTCTTTCACGATCGAAAGAGAAAAAATAGCTTATAAATATTAAATCTAATTTAGCTGAGTTTGATGTTGGGCTATTCTTCCCACGTTTGCCTACCAAGTTCACAAGTGAGCTTCATCAATTTCCTCTTTTAGCTACATTTTTGTAATGATTGATGGTCAATGTTCACTCTGTTATTACTCTCACAGTGGAATTTAAGTTATCTCAGCTCAAATAACACGATATCTGTTTATAGCAGTGAGAGGGGACGTACACATATGCACATACAGTTAAGAAGTTACTGTTGGTGCTGGTGGCGCAGTGGTTAGTGCGCCCGCCCAATGTATGGAGGCTGTCGTCTCAAGCGGGCTCAAGCAAAAATAAATCTTAAAAAAAAAGAAGTTATTGTTGCCTCACTAACTGTTTTGTGGCTTTAGTTCAGCAACAGCAAGGAAGTGAATTTTCACCTTCCTATACAAGCCTGGGTGAAGCGGAGGAAAGTCGTGAGGTTCTTTAAATGAGGAGCCCAAAATGTTAATTTAACTGAGCAACTGAGAACGCTTCTTCTTTTAATGGGACAATAATACTAATTCCCCGTTTACGTGTCCATTGTTGACAGATCAATTGTTTACCCTTTGTCTACAGTTTTACCCGACTGCTAGTAGCCTACGTATAAGTTCCACTTTGTTGTTGTTGCAGGCAAGATAAGATAATATATATTATAAGGTATTTCTCCTCCTTTTAAGTGTGTTCACATACAGTCCAATTAGTTTTGTTTGATTTGCACTGTGTGTCTACAAATCATAAACAATGTTAGAAAGAATTGTGATAGGCCTAATGATGTCACTAAAGATTATATAAGCAGGAAAAGATGTATTTTTATCGTGACACCAGGTATTTTGATTGGGTGAAGAACAATAATGAGTTCCTAACAGTTAACCCTTTGTTCACTCTAGTAAAGTGAACAAAGTGAAAATAAGAACGACAACATACTTCTTTGTTTTCCGAATTTCAGGTTTTTGAGGTTTTTGCTACTTTGCACAAGGTGTGTGGCTTTAGTTCACCAACAGCAAGAAAGTCACCTCTCACCTTCGTAAACAAGCCTGGGGGGAGCAGAGGAAAGTCGTGAGGTTCTTTAAATGAGGAGCCCAAAATATTAATTTAACTGAGCAACTGAGAACGCTTCTTCAGAGGAAAGTTGAAAGCCATCGAAATTAGTCAGGCATAGGCCTACATGTATATTCCATAACATGCAATGTTTGTAGTGTCTACTGAACCAGCAAAGCAGCTGACAGTAATGAATGAGGAAACACGTGGGTGTCATTTTGTGCCAATTTTCAATGAAAAGACCAAATTATGCTGTATTGTACAGTATGGATTTCTCCCAGTAAACTTTTACCTTGTGTTGACATCTTGAATCTAAAAATCTCAGTATGATACAGAATAAAGGAGCATTCAGTGAGTCGAAATATAATTGAATAGTAGCCTACGGAAAGCAAAAAAAATGTCGAAGTCAAGTCAGTCATTTTCATTTAGCCTACTGTACTTTGAACTGATTGAAAAAGAGAAATACTGAGGTGGACACAAAGACGTATGCATGGAGAGATCGATGGATGGATGACGCTCTGTTAGGAGGCACCGCCCAGCCAGCAGCCTGGACAGCAGACCTCCGGGTACAGAGTCATGCTGCTGCTGTTTCTGCTGCTGCTGTTTACTTAAGTCGGACGACAGGATTTATCTCCTTTGAACGGTAAGTACTCTATTCATCAGTTATAAAAGCCTAATTTAAACTAAAGTGGTCGTCCAAGTATCGCGCTTCTTTCCGGGAAGTTTAAAGAGTATCCTGGAGGGAGTTTCCCTTTACAAATAACGGTCAATATTAGATCAGATAAACCGGACTCTTCGTATTAGGCTACGTAGAGGCTTAGTTAATAGTGCATTTAATTGAACAAAATGCAAACACGTGATAGGCTACATGAATATTAAAAACAGACAAATGAAAAGTTAAACAACAGACATTTAAAGACGTCTATTTTCTTTAAAAAAAACAACAACAACAATAATAGGCTAATCTCGCCTAAATTTTAAAAATTTACATTTATTCAATCACGAGGTGAACAGACCAAAAAGTTTGGACATTTGTCTTCGCCTTCTTCGACAGAGCAAGAAAAAGTCCAAAAACAGACCAAACTAGATAAATAAAGTTGAAGTTTGTTCAATTGGGCGTTTTTATGAAAAGACAGACTTGAAGTTACTTTTTTCCACCGTCACAGACGCTCTCACATCATGCAAAAAAAAATAAAAAATAGATGTGATTACAATAATATCAAATACATGGATCTTATCTCCAATATCACTTCAAGATCGAAGCTCAGACATGTACATTTAAGAATGGTTATTCTAGCTGAAAATAGTCTACACAATGCTGTGGTCGGATGTTTTGTTTGAGTTCAATTCCACTTAAATTACCATTTTCTTTCAATTCAATTGAAATTCTATTCAATGCAATATATTATTTGAAAAAATTACTCCGGTGTCATTGTGTATTCCCCCTAATAGTGTTTTATTGTTGTCAGTAAATAATTGATGCATGATAAAGTTAGCAGCGTTGTAATGCTCTAGCTGTTCAAGAGGTACTTTTAATAGTTACAGCATTGTTAATGCATGCTCTTTTTGCAAGGTAGACTGCAAGGTAACTGCTGTAATAAGCTGTGAGATGAATGTTAAAGAATGTAGCAGAGTGGAAGTAAAAAGTAGCAGAAAGTTTCACAAGTAGTACTTAGTAGTAGTTAGTTATAGTTCCTGAATTAGTGGACTTTGTAATGTTCCACCACAGCCTTTTCATGTAGATAATAATTGAAGATGTATTGTGGTGATCACTTTCAACCCCCTTTGTCTTGAAGTGAACAACAGGTTTAACGAGTCTCAAACTGTTGAGTGTTTGAACTTGTGGCTTTTAAGGGCTAAAATAAGATTCATCATGGGTGTTCAAGGTCTTGCTTTGGCGTCTTTCAGCCGGTGACGGCAAGAGTCTGTTATGTGGAATTTTTGTGTGATCTGTTAATGATTTGCCAAAGAATATAATCCACCTGCTGAACCATTGTAGTACAAATGGTCAGTGAATAAAGAGACCTCAGGCCCTCCCAGCACGCTCGTAGATATTGAATCAGTAAGTTGTGTGATCTGCTGCATGACTTCCTCATACTGAGAAACAGAATGACGCTATAGTTCAGGCGGGTCATTACTGTAAATGTCACTGGGAGCTGTAGAGCTGCCAGTCTTTTTTATATTTTTCTAATGAGCATATCGTTTATTCTAGTGACTTCATATCTGACATCATGTACGTCAAATATTCCACCCGTTTTGAGACATGACAACGTTGGATCTCTTGCCACCAAACACCCCGAGTAATAGCACATGTGAGGACTCTGCAGGCCGATGCCAGGCCACCTCATGTCTACTCACACTCATTGGCGTCTGCTTGTTGTTTAGGGCAGTGAGGGCGAATGTGGGAATGCTTTTATTTATTGGCATCATCCTTTGAGACTCATTAGATTTGAGCAACTCCCTAAGGTTTTTGGTAGAGGAAAGTCTCCACCTCCTATTCTCTATTAGAGGCCAGCTAAAAACTTTTCTTTCAACTTACTGTCTCACTGTGTACTCTGATATAACCCATTGTTTGTCTAATTCTTTGTCCCAGTTTAATCATATTGAAGTTAAAACATGGCAAGGCAAATAACTAATAAAAAGGAATAGGGAAAATAATGAAGACTCCTTCTATGAAATATGAAGCATATCAACTTGTAGACTCTATCATAAATCAGATGTTTTTTCACTCCTTTGCACGGATACAAGTTTAACAAGAAGGGAAACCAAATACCAATGCGGAAACAAACAGCCAAGAAACTGACACATCGAGGCCGGCTTTTATAAGCACCTGACTCTGGAAAAGAAAGTATTGAGTGTGTTTGATTTTCTGTTCCCTTAATTCCAGGGATGATAAAGTTTAGTGAACGCTGTCCTCTTTTCCTGCAGGCTGGTAATGGCTTATTCATAATATGAGAAGTAAGGAAATCAGCTTTCCAGTGTTTAAATACCAATCCCCTTTAAGATGTTTTTGTCAAAGAGCTTCAATTTAATTTCTTCTCCTTGTTTTACGGTCTTGCAAAGCCTTCACATTTGTACTTAATCTGGAGGGACAGCTGCACTGAGCTGGGTGTGATCTGCTAAGATAAGCATGTTGTGGTGTATGCACAGGAAGCATGTCTGATGCAGCGTTGCTATGCTCCTGACATCACAATATAGTATCTGCAGTAGCTTTGCTTTGATCGTGTCCATAAAAAAAACAAATGTTAACTTTGTTTCTATCTAAATATCATTGTATTTACACAGTTGTAGTTTGGATACAGGCCGTTTTTGACTCATTTTTTCGTCAGTGACATGGTGTACTGATACACATTGAAAGTGTAGTGAAAGATTTGATATTAGTATTACCTCAATATATCTTTCCCCTGATTTTACAGACAGTTTTTAACAGCGCTCTGCTCACCCACAAAACGCTCAAGCCTCCCATTTTCCAGTTGCCTCACAATGCAGCAACAAACACGTGACTTCTCAGGTCCACTATAGTGTGGACCAAATGTTACAATGCGTCAAGACTGCTCATCTGAGAAAAATGTTGTATCTGTGTCAAATTTCATTCTGTCCAAAACACGAATTAACTTTATGCTAAAACAAGATCAATAATGACTAGAAAAACAATACTTCCTTGGGTTACAATAGGGTCCTACGCACTTGTCAGTGCTTCGGGCCCTAAATATGCATTGTGTGTATTATGTGTGTATTATGTGCATTATTGTACATTGTGGGGCGGCTGTGGCTCAGTTGGTAGAGTCATCGCCTCTCAACCGGAAGGTCAAGGGTTCGATCCCCAGCTGAGCAACATGTCCAATGAGTCCATGGGCAAGACACTCAACCCTGCTGCTTCAGCACATGTATGAATGGATTGTACTTACTCTCTGATGTACCTCGCTTTGGATAAAAGCATCTGCTAAGTGAATTGTAACATTATCGAAGGTAAACTCAGTATTAAGTGGTTTGGCTGACAGCAGCAGCTCTGTGACAACGCCTCAGCTGACACTCTGCGGGTGTGGTCAGTGTGATAGTTAAGATGTGTGTGATGTGTGGAACAAATTGCCTTCCTACACACCAAGCAAGAACAAAGCAACTGGTCTGTCAATTTTACGTCGATTGTTCCATCTTTTAGTTTTGGTTCCAAAGAAAACTGTCTTTGTCTCCCCCCCTTTTAAACTAATTTAGCGGTTGCAGGTCTGATATCTTTAAACTTGTTTAAATGTAGGTTAATTATTGGTTTTGTGTTGTACTAAAGTGTTTTAATATAAAATGTCTTTTGTTTCATCACTGCAGACTTTCGAGGATGAGACACATCAGAGTAAGAACTTTCTTGCTGGCGATAGCTCTTGGTCTTTTGGTCCTCCATCTCTGTAAAGATTTTATAGATCTCAAAAGCATCCGCCTGCATAACGATGTGAGAGAGGATGACAGTCAAAGAAGACAACCCATCACAAAGTACTCCTATGTCTTCAACTGGCCAGGATGCCAACAAAATAAGTCAGCTGCCAATGTCACCGGCTTCAGCTCTCTTCCTGGAAGCATCCAAGACTTTCTTTACTATCAACACTGTCGCCATTTCCCCATGCTGCTGGACCTTCCTGGCAAATGTGGAGGAGCTGACAATTCAGCAGATGTTTTCCTTCTGCTAGTCATTAAAAGCTCTCCTGGGAACTATGACCGCAGGGAGGTGCTACGCAAAACCTGGGCTAAAGAGAGGACACACAATGGTGCGCGCATTCGAAGGATCTTCATCTCAGGAACCACGGCCTCTGGTTTTGAGAAAGAGAGACTCAACAAACTTCTGGAGCTGGAGCAACAAGAGTACAGTGATATTCTCCAGTGGGACTTTAGTGACACGTTTTACAACCTCACCTTGAAGCAGATACTTTTCCTGGAATGGATGGAAAGAAGCTGTCCAAATGCTCGCTTCTTGCTAAACGGTGATGATGATGTTTTTGTCAACACAGACAACATGGTCGAGTATCTTCAAAGCCTCAAAGACAATGATGGAAGCAAGCACCTTTTCACTGGCCATCTGATCCAGAATGTGGGTCCCATTAGATCAGCAGCAAGCAAATATTATATCCCAGTGCAGGTACAGAAGTCAGACTCATATCCACCCTACTGTGGTGGTGGGGGCTTCCTCCTGTCTGGCTATACAGCTTTGGTGATTTACAAAATGTCCCACTCCATTTCTATTCTTCCCATTGATGATGTTTACATGGGAATGTGTCTCGCAAAAGCAGGACTTGGTCCGTCTTCCCATATGGGTGTGAAGACAGCAGGACTGCACATTCCCTCCAGCACATTAGATGGATATGATCCATGCTACTATAAAGACGTTTTGCTGGTACACAGATTCCTTTCAGCTCACTTGTATCTTATGTGGCACAGAATACACGACCCCAGTCTGAACTGTGGTCCTTACAAGAATACGCTTTAGAACCACCTAACTTGTACTTATAGTTGTCAAGAGTCTTCGTTCCTGCTGGTCTGATCTTCAGCCTATCATGAGGACTGATTTAGGAACACTGTCTGGCCTAAAACGTGGGCTTACTCCAATTGATTTGATGAGAAATGTGCCAGACCCGAACAATAAATGGAGGGAATGCCATACTTCACTGTCGGCTTCATCTGAGCAAAAAACATCATTTATTATTTATGGCCAATTTGTAAGCTGTCCTGGCTCTTTGATGGATGG
Organism: Labrus mixtus; assembly: GCF_963584025.1. Classification (NCBI taxonomy): domain Eukaryota; kingdom Metazoa; phylum Chordata; class Actinopteri; order Labriformes; family Labridae; genus Labrus; species Labrus mixtus. Next base: position 23,260,932 of record NC_083614.1, on the reverse strand, counting down.
ATGTCTTTAAATTTTTCTTGCCTTTATGAGCTGTTGAGAAAAAACAGCAACCTTAGAGCTTTTTTTTGTCAAACGATCTTTTCTTCTTTCATTCTATAAAAACATTGTTTAGTAGCTTTTAGGCTTGAAAAGACAAACAATATGCACAAATCATGCAAGTTCCTAAAAGGCCCTGATTGATTGTGAGCAACCTTTTAAAAGAACATTCCCAGCCCACACCACATCTGCACAGTTAGGATAAGTACACAGGGCTTTGGACTGACACTCAAAAGTTTGGAGGATGGCGTCCTCTTTTGCCTTTTGGGAAGTAAAATATACCAGAGCAAAAGTGTCACTCAATAATGAGCTGCAGACACTAACACGTCAAGCTAACATACTTGCTGACAGTACCCATTAAAAAAAAAAGATATAGATTTTGTCTTGTCAATTTGCCTCGATTATCATTAAAAACAGAATATGTCCCACCAAGACCAATTTTATACACAGACGTAGCCAATGGGGGACAGGAAATCAAGAAAGGTGACTTTGTTTTTATGTAAAAAAATAAAAAAATAAATAAAAAAGGGACATATCACAGCTAACTGTGATAAGAAGAAAGACGAAAGAAAACAAGGATTACTTAATTCATTGACTTTTAAGCATTGAGCATGGTTCAACTTTTGAGGGAATATATTTTATTTATAAGTTGGAATAATGGTAATTGTTTCTGCATAAGGAAGGTAAGGTCTGCTGTAACCTCAGGGTAATGTTGGTCAGAGTACTATTGTGAGGTCCTGAAACACCTGTACACCTGTACTGTGCAACCAAGAATGAGAAGTGTATGTGTCACCAGTGGGGTAGGGCCTTAAGTTGTTTGTTTTCGGTAGACAAATAGCCTTGCCAATCAAATCTGTGCATGGACTTCACCCTTACGTATTCTTGTATCTATTGTGTGGGAGTGAGATTGTATTGTGTTGTATCAAGGTTTGGGTATTGATCCATGAAACAACCTGTATATATATTCTGCGTTAAAGCAAACTTGCACACAGAAACAAACCAATACCCATCTCTAAAGAGCCAATACTGAGTTGTGCCTACATTTTACTGGAACATCATTTAAATATATCATCAGGGTTTGATTAGAAGAATGACATTATGTTACTTTTTGGCTGAGGGTTTGTAAATTTACAGTTTTCTCTAATTTAAGGACTTTTTCACTATAGCCTTTATTTATGTTAAACATATCGTTCAGAAGGAAACTAATTAATGTTTTTGTGTATAGTGCCTCTCAGACAGAAACCACTGTGAGTAAAGCAAAAAAAAAAAAAAAGATGCTTTTAAGGAGTGAAAGTGTTTATGTACAGTCATGATCAGGTGGTTGTTGTAATCGTTGGAAATTTTGGTTCTTTTATCTGAGTGAATATAGAAATGTCTGGATCTGCCTTATTTTCATGCTGCTAAGATAATTTTTTCTCCATTGTTTTATTTTTATAATGAGAGCATTGAGATTAAATTTTGTACGGTATATAATAAAGACCTTTATGTTTTCACAAATAAATGATTTTCATATCATGTTTTCTTATTGTGGACTTTTTTCAGGACCCTATCGGACAAATATTTGAGGTATAGGTCGGGATATTTTCCTTCTAAAAATACATTCGGCTGTGTGAGTAGAATCAAAAAGACACATTTCTATATTTCCCCTAAAGTCAACAAACAGATCAGCAGAACACATACACGAATGATGTGCGATGAGATGTGTACCTGTATGTTAGTTTACATACTGTATGTATGTACATTTACACATCTATGTGACAGCCCTGTGCACAGCTGTACACATTCCAACACCAATAAGTTACTTTTTGCACATGATCTCAAATGAAAAAAAAAAAAGAGTGGGCACAAAGGTTAATAACACAGGGCCCCTTCGCTCTACACTGCTAACCTGTAAGAAATTAATCCTGTAATAGTAATCCTGCACCAAGCTGCTTCATCACAGAACCAGCGCTCTGACCAGTCCATGCATAGTTATAATGTAATGAGCTTCCACAGACTTCAACTCTTGGTACTCCCATCTCTGGTTATAGCCTCATATAACCATATAAATTAACCCTGTTTGAGTTGCTGACATAATTGCTGAGTTCAGAGTTGTGATATGGGTGATGTTTGTACAAGACACTGGGTGAATTCCTAGTTAGAGAAAAACCTCCTCCATCTTGCTGATTAGGTGAAACATTAAATAACAGTTACTACATTCCCAAATGTCTGTATAAGTTATTGCCTAATGTGGCTGGGGTGTAATCACAAAGAGTGTTTGTAGACCATCTCTACTATTTTTTTGCTCATGTTTGGTTAACTGTCTTTTATTCTGATAGCTCCCTCACTAGTCTAAAAGTTTCCCTGGTGATGTCAACAGTATGGGGAAATATTTCAACTGCACTAGTTAATGTGTTGTTGCCCCTTCTTGCAGAGGCCTGGAACTATCAAGTGGTCGGATTTGTTTGAAAGTGAAATATTTAATATAAAGGGAACAACATCTGTCAGTGATTAGATAAGCCATCATGTTGTGTTATGCCTGCTGAATAATTTTGTCTCCTGATGATATTGTTTTCATTTGATATCCTCTTAATGTTTCTTAATAGTGTTGGGGTGCGTTCGAATTGTCCCTCCTATCTCCTTTCACTATCCACTTTACCTTAACCCCGCGAAAACGTCATGAGGTCAAGGAAAGGTGTTAGGAGAATTCATAAAGGACTTAGGGAAAGGCGATCTCGTTGCTCTGACAATCCGCATTTTCCACTAGGCGACGTCATTAAATGCGACGGGCCGGCGGAGGTTAATGACGTAAGTCCGCCGTGTTGAAACTACAATGTTCCGAAAATGGACTACAAAAAACGCATCTAAAAAACTTTCCCCTGTGCCTTCTTACCGGTGAAATAATCCTAATCACCACAAGGTTGGGATTGAAATAAAAGCAATATGGACTACCAGGCTACAAGTAAGAAAAGTGAAACCATCACCTTCCTGTCCACTCATAAATCAACATCAACATAAATATGATTGTAAGAAATTAATTGTTACATTAATGATGAAAGATATAAGATATAACCTACACATAATATTTTAAGCATACAAATGTACAACTGCACAAAGCATTCTTAAGTGAATTAAATATGTTGAATAAAACATCATCTGTGTCACTTTACGATCATCGTTCATTTACGTGAACGGTCGGATGCGGCCGCAAGGAATTGTGGGGCGGCATATCTCATCTCCTTTCGTAAAGGATGGTCCAGTGTATCCTATGCTAAAGGAGGTTATAAAGGAAGCACTGACCCACCTTTCCTTAACTTTTAGAGAATTCGAACGACTCTTATCATGGTCGCCACTTAAATGCTTCCGGGGTTAAGTGTAAAGTGGATAGTGAAAGGAGATAGGAGGGACAATTCGAACGCACCCTTGGATTTGAGGGCAAACGGTATCTCTGGAAGAGAGTGGGGATTTGGGGAGCCATCTACTGGACAAACAATGTAACTGCAGCCCTTAATAACCACATTTAAACATGTAAAACTAATATACAAGTTAATTCAGGCCATTTGCTATGTACCATTTTAGATCCCGTTTAATGAAAGATTCCTCTCTGTAATTCCAAATTCAACGTTCAGTTTTATTTTCATCTGCCAACACAAGCTTTGCCAAAGTTGGTACGGTTGGTTGACTTAATTGATGTCTCGGGTTTCTATGATTTCTTGATCTGAAAACCAATCATTAGGAAAGTTCTATACTTATACATTTTTTCTTATCTTGTGTCACCACACACAAATAACATGTTTATTCCTCTTGCCTCACTCCACCTTGTCCACCAGGTGACATAGGACTTATAGGAGTTATAGTTATTATTCATCCCCAAAATGAAATGTTCCAACTACATCTGCTTTTAGTTCAGTACAACAGTTAATCTGTCGTTCCTAAGAGGGGGCGGTCCTATAAAGGCACTCTTTCTTGCGCCTCACTGAGGTTGCTATAGGAATCAAGTCAATGCAGAGTCAGGTGTGTTTGTGGCTGATTGGCCTTGATTAAGCTCAGGTGTGAGGAGCTTACTTATTCTTGGAGTCTAGTACTCTGTGCTGACTCATTATCTCACCTTCAGAGGTAGTGAGAGGATGTTAAGTGGGTTCTCTTGTGCTGGGGAGCACTACATGTATAACATAGTTATTAAACAAAAATGCAAAAGGCAAATAACAACTTACAAGACAAGGAGCCACAAGGAAACAAACACAGGTAGGAAGACATCTGACAACAAGAGGGAAGGAACACTGAGACTAAAAACACAGGGGTAGAAAGGACAAAATAAATCAGGAAATCACAATTAAGCAACAACAAGGAATGAACAAACTAAAAAGTAAATCATCACACCATCCCTTTGGGATAACTTTAAGACACCCCCAGGGTGTCACACCAGCGTCATACTGTACTTCCCCTTTTGCCTGACAGAAACAAAGACGCTTATTTCTACACACCGGAAATGCTGGAAGAGGTTTTCAAATTAGCAGATTATTCATCCCCAAAATTAAATGTGAAAACAACATTATCTTTAAAGATCCCATATTATACTCATTTTTAACAAGTCTCAGAGGTCCCCAAAACATTTTAGATGTGTAATTTGAAACCTCTGGAAAAAAATCAAGATCTCTAAATACTGTCTTACCTGGGGGATTGTTCAAACCACACCATGAAAATAAACAACAATAAACTATATTCACTCAAAAAACCTTAAAAGGTGTCTGACAAAAACACATAACAAAACACATCTCCTGTCTGCACTCCTGACCTTGAATATGATCAAGGCCACTATCTCAACCCTATCAACCAGAGCTTTGATCATTACACATGTTGTGCTTATGCCATTTAAAATCTCTGGATTGATAATTTAACATTGCCATCAAATGTACTTTGGAAAAAAAAAAAAACCTCACACAATGGACCCTCTAGGAGTTATAAACATTTTGTCATTGCGGATTGTCCTCAAACTCCCATTAGTGCTCCAGTGAGTTCCGGAAAGCGAGCACAGATGCTTCTTTTGTTTGAATTTTATTTTTCCAATGTCTATTTTAGTGAGATTTAGCAAGGAGGCATTGGTGACATTTAACGACGAGTGAGACGTCTTCTGTCTTTGCTTCTCCTGTCCTTTACATGCATGCTGTATGTTCTAATGAACAAGCTCCTCCTCTCATTTAAAAGACTAACAACACTCATTGCGAAACTTTGCCATAAGATGTTTAAGCAAAAGCTCTATTGGCAGTAAATCACTGCCTGACGTGCAGCAGCTTTGCTCTAGTAATGCGACAAAATTGACAGCTTAGAAACAAGCTGTACAACAACAATATTATCCGAGTCTTCATCACGGAAAATATTCTATTTGTTTTGGACACCACATAGTTATTTAGTTTCAATGTCGCACTTCCTTGACAGCATGCTTTATTAAACAATGGGCACACTGTATTGTGACACCGTAAAGAATTTCATGAACGTCAAACATGTGGTTTCTTTGGTGAATGAAACACATTGTGTCAAAACACAAAGTTGCAACGTCAGTATGAGATAACATCTTTTGATCTGCCCCCAAAAAATTGTCTCTGCAAGCCCCTCTAGAGGCTGCCAAATCCATGTTTCTCTTGAGTAGCCTTTTTTGGTATACGCTCTGCTGACCATAGGAACCGCGACTGTTCAAATGTGCTCTGTAAAAACCCTGTACATCATCTTTCCCTCTACAGTCCATCATTCACACAAATGTCATATAACCAGCTGTGAACTGTGGCCTAACTCAAACATGTATCGTCCATAAAATCAAAATGGATGCGTTAGAAAAAAGAAATCACCCCCGTACAGTGCGTGCCCGTATGGACAATAACTGATCATTCCTATATTTTGTTTTTTGAACCAGGCTGTAAACATGTTCAGTTCTACTGTAAAACAGGCTTTATTTAATCTCTGGACGAGGAAGACATGTTGGACAACTCAAAGTGAAAGAAAACAAAGGAGTTCATGCTATTTAAAAAATAGTTGGCAACATTTAATTGACCAGCTTTTAGCACTTTTTACAATCTGACTTTATTTACCCATGAAAAATTTGAGTTTAATCAAAGTTCTTGACCAAAGTGACCAGGCAACAGATTTACAAAGTTGATCCTTGCACCCTTATAAAAATAGTATCCATCACAGTCTGTCAGCTGATTGAGTACATCCAAGTTTATTCAAATTGGATGTTCCTTAGTGGCATTACTGTCTGATTTAATTGGACTGACCAGTTGCTTCTGATTTCAGATTGTTATTGTGATAATGATGTTGACTATGATGTAATGATGATTGTGATGATGTTGTGGATTATGCTTCACATTCTCTGCACTTTGTAAAACTTCAGTACAAAGTCAGCTTATTTATGATTTAGACCAATAAAAGGAGCTTTCATAAAATTGCTTGATTTATAAAAAGGAGGGATGTTTGACAAATTAAAAAATACATCAAATTTTTAATTACCACAATGCACTCAGATAGGAGGGGAAATACAAGACATCTTTACAAAATAAAAATAAAAAAATCATTTCTGCAGTTTGTTTAACTGAAGAAAACCCCCTGCTGTGCCCAGCACAGTGTACCTACATCATCTCTCTAACAGTATTTCTATTCATTTCTGTTGTGGTTTGAGGAATGAGTTATTGATAAATACATTACAGTTTTATTATGTTTGACAGTAGAGTTGTAAGCAGCGATATGGATATTTTCTCTTCAGCATTTGCCTGAACATTTCTTTAGTAATTTTTAAATATAATTTCTGAATCACCTCAAGGGAAGTTTAGGTTATTGAGAGACATGCTAGTCACCCCTGAGTTGTTTTGGTTTCGGTCCCAACAGGTTGCCAACCCAAGTCTCTACAAACTGAGCAACTGTCGTTCAATAATAACATTCAAACATTAAAATTAGACAATAGACTTTAAGAACCTGTCTAGCAAGTTATCAGAAATAATTCACCTGACACCATGGAGAGTAGCATTCTGAAGAAATTACTTGATACTAACGTTTATATTTCTTCTGCCTCATACATGTTTTCTGTGCTTTTACGTGACAGAATGTCTACAGTATAAGCTTCAAAATCATTCTGGGCAACAGATATTAGCTTTAATAAGTAACCAAACAGCATGCTCTTGCTTCTGTATGTGTTCACATCACACGTGTGCACTATCCTCAGTTTACAATCTCAGGCCGGTCACAAGGCACAAAGTGAGCTTTACCTGATCGTTTTTGGAAGAAGGCTTAAGAGACTTGTACCCAACATTGCAGAAATTCTATTACTAGTATGTACATGTCTATATTCTGTGTTTTCCTCTGCTGTGAGTGTGATACCAGAGTGAAGTAAGTTTAAGGATATTGTATTTTTTCATGATGCTCTGAAACACATGCTCAGCTGAGGTGTGCAGCAAGACGCCGTGTCAGCCTTTAGGATTCTCTCTTTCGTCTTGCATGATGGTTTCAATATGGTTTCCCAGGCTGGAGAAACAGGGACGCTCAGCAAAGTCGTACGCCCAGCACTCCATCATCAGACTGTACACCTGGTGTCACAGCAGGGAAAATATGATCAGCTTGATCAGCTATGATCAGATCGATTTTTTTTTTTTTTTTTACCTGGACAGCAATATCAAAGAACTGTTTGGATTGAACTGGTTGGCTTTAGTTTGACAGTGGCAGTGAGTTGTTTAATGAGTTAAAGGACAAAATAAGATGACATTATGACAGTATCGCAGCATATTTGTTAGGGATTTGTGAATGCAGAAATGTAGAAATTAAAACACCTTTTAATTTAGTCGTTATCAAGATGAGAGTCTTTTGAAAAGCTTTCTGTATTCCAAGATGAAACCACCTAACGTGAACATACCTTGGTTGGACAGTTTGGCGGAGCCGGCAGCCTCCAGTTGTTCTTCAGAATATTTGCCAGATGCATTGAAATGGATGGACCCTGCACGTTGTATCCAATCTCCTGCATACACAGCTAAAAGGGGCAAGTCATTATGGTGTTGCAGTCGGATTAAACACTCTTTGATCATGAAACGAATGAATCACAGTGCATGCATGGATGTACCAATGGTAAACCTTACTTTTTTTGGGTTGGAGTTCATGTCACAGTAGTTGAAAATCTCATGGAGAACGACTCCAAAACTCCAGACATCTGACTTGTGGGAGAATTTTAAGTCATTGATGGCCTCTGGAGCGTACCTGCATTAGATGAGCAGTGTTTGGTCAGACTGACCGCCAAAACTGAACAAGAAGTCATCTTTATTTAAAAGATGGCTCTGGATCATAACTACATGGTACTCTGTTATGTCTGAGCTGCTGAGAATGACACAGAAACCTTTTATTAAACACTATTAACACTACCTGCGGAGTATTTTAGTTTTTAAACATGAGGAAAGGTACCAGAAAATGGGGCTCTCTCCAGGCTGCGTGACACGGTAGTACTCCTTGTCGAAAGGAATAATCTTGCTCAGCCCGAAATCTGCGATTTTCACCAGCGACTCACTGGCCACAAGAATATTTCTGGCTGCCAGGTCTCGGTGCACATAGCGCAGGCTTTGCAGACACTCCATTCCCTGGGACAATTACAAACAGAAGAAACAGAAGAAAATGTAATACACTCTCACCGTTTGTCTATTAACCTTTGACTTTGCTGCTCAATCAATTAGTTTCATAGACATACTTAGAAAGAAAGTTGAGTTATTGATCCAGAAGGTGAAATACAGGATACTACGACGGAGGATTAGGGCCACGGTAAAAAAATAAAATAAATAAAAGATTAAAGTCTTAAATTTACAAGTAAAAATAATCTTGTAAATTAACGAGTTTGAGACCAGCCTGTGCGAAAATGATGAAAGTAGACCTCTTAAAATCTTTAAAGAATAAAAGAATAAAGTTGTTATTTTAGTCTATATCAGAAGAGCAGCAGCATCCTGTTCTCAAATGACAAACATGGAGCATCTTGTCCTAAAGGTTTCACTAATAAGGAAATAGGCGACTTCCTTGTGTAGTCGGTAAAAACAGTTCAAGAGAAGTTTTCATTTCAACTTCCAAGACCTTGTTTATCTGTAAAATGATGAACAGGACACAAACTGGCTCTGAACATGAGATACTTTAACAAGGCAGACCGATAACAGACACAAATAGTTGTGTTGGGGCTTTACTTGTGCAGATATGAAACTACACATGCTTTTGGCACATCATCATCTTCACATTGTCATAAAATATCAGCACCCTGAAAAGATACTGCAAGAAACTGTGGCTTTTCTGAAGAAAGAACCACACTGACTTTGAGGAAGTTGTCTGCAGAGGAAAATACTTTAAGAGTTCTACATCATCATTTTGAGCAGGCAGGACTCGAACTTGTTAATATACGAGATTTTCTGCAGGATGTGCGTCACAATGTTCATTAGGAAGTTGACTCTGAAGTTACATTTAAACAAAACAAATTACAGTCATTAAAGATGATGTTTAATTAGAATCCACTCATTTACAGACATTTTAAGAGAGCTTATTCAAACATTTAGCTTCTTTTTGAATGTTTTGAGAGCAACCTTTTGCTTTAGCTCATACATTCTACTCTTACCTTACAGATCTGAGAAGCAAAAAGCAGCATCCGCCTGGTATTGACATTGTGTCGGTTATTCTCCAAGTAGTGAATGAGGCTGCCACAGGGCAGGTACTCCATCACCAGACTCATGCTCAGCCGACCTTTGAAGAGGCAAACGTTCAAAATAAGGAGGAGAAGAAGTGACTAAACACTGTCTACAATTGAACTGAAGACTGAAACTGTTTTTTGTACAACATGCTCTATGTTTGCAGTGATTGCTTTTATTACCCGTGCTGTAGCAGATCCCTCTGTATTTGACTATGTAGTCGCAGTGAAAAACACTGAGGGTGTTGACCTCTTTCTTGAAGTCCTCCAACGTCGACTGTTTGTTGGGCTGCAGTTTCTTCACGGCCACAAACTCGCCTGTGTTATCACCCAGCGGGTCATAACGGCAAAGTTCAACGATGCCAAAGTTTCCCTTGAAAAATTTGAAGTCAATTAGTTGTCAATCATATCCCCTAAAAAAAGTTAAACACAGCAGTGATTAAGCTCACTGGGACCCCCCTTTTGGGGGAGTTGTTTGAGGATTTGAATCAGCAAAGTTTTTCATCACTGTAAAAATTCAAATTGCAAAAATGGGCTGGGATGGCTCTCATTTTAAAATGTTATATTAATGGCAGGTCTATAGTTGGAATTGAACCCGCAGGTGGACTGATCTTTAATTTATGCCGTGAGCACTCTATCAGGTGAGCCAGCGGGGTACCTCACTTTGAAAACCTAAATCATAAGATCACAAACATGACCTAAAGGTGTTTGCATTAGGTGTGGTCTGTTGAGTGTTGAGTGCAGACTTACTTTTCCCAGATTGGAGATGAAGCGTAGGTGTCTCTCTTCAAACAATGTCTGGTCATGTTGATTTGGACTGAGTGCTTTCCACACAGGACTCTGTGTGACGGGCTCCGAGGCGTGTAGGATCACGTAGTCTGAGGTGAAACAAAAACACCTTATTTTAGTTTATTACCTAATGTAGCTGTGGTTTAAAACACAAGACCGTTTGAGAAATATCTTCAGGGTCACACAGAAGTTCAAGGAAGAATATTAAATTGTACTTTAATTTGTTGGGGTTTTTTTTTTGCTAATGAAGGTCTTCTCTTCTGCTCATACTATTGTTACTTCACAAGAACCTTTTAAGGAGCTGAATGGAAACTTCAGCAGGCAGGTGAAATAAATACAATGAAAAATCACAAAAGATAAGTTAATCATTCAATTAATAGATCTATTTATTTCAAGTTTCAGTGTCAGTGTATAAATTCAGTTTCCCTTTTTTACCTGAGTGTTTTATTTTCTGGCAGTATGACTATGAGCTGAGCAGTGATGCACATCTTTACCTGAGGTGATCAGGCTGTTGAGCTGACGGATAATACTGCGACAGGAAGGCCTGAAGGCCGCCTGGTAGTCCATACATTGAGCGATCAACTCAGCGAGCTCTGTCCACTGGGAGGGAGGCAGCTGCTGGAGGTTCTCATAAAACTGAAGCTTCTGCACCAAACAAAACAGAACAGTCGCTCGCATCATTCACTTTATCTTAGCTTTATACTAGATATTATTTTATTTTCATGCACTTGTGATTTCTGTCTTTTTGTTTGTTTGCCTTCTGATTACAACATGTTTTTATATCTCTTTGCTGCTCTTGTTCTGTAAATGTGTAAGTAGTGTTTTCTGATGAAAAACTTATGTCTGCTGTCTGTCAGCCAAACACGTCACTCAAGAAGCTTTTTTAGAAGCAAGCTGTAAATGATCAGATCTGTGGCAGTGGTTACCAAGACGTTAAAAAATACAATCTACAGTGCTGTAGAAAAAAGGCTAATCGATCTGATGGTCTTGTTGGCTTCTGTGGGTCATGTACAGTCATCACTATTCATTACAGTCTGTTTCATCATCAGATAAAAACTCCTCACAGGGTCTTTGTTGGCTAAAACCTTTTAATTTTACCCTTCATTTTTTCATCTTTTGATGAATTTCAGTCTTAAGGATCTGGACAGCAGCACGTGGGTAACTTAACCGCTTTTAAGTATCAAACTTGTTGATGCATCCTAAATTTGACGTCAAAAAACATTTTTCAACTGCTCCTTTTGTGTTTATTTCTCAAGACAAACAGAAAACAAATGTAAGTCTTAGTAATATCCTAAACATAACCCAAACAATGTATATTTTTTGTGTTTTCCTTAAACTCGCTTTTGCTAGCTGATTAAAATCCTCTTGTTTGAGACTCAGTGTTTAAATCTGGAAATTGAAATATTCCCTTCAGATTGCAGTTGAAAATCTTTGATGAATGCGTTTGATTCAATAAACACTTAGCACCCCTGAACCATAGTAGAGAAGTTACAGTGCATATGAAGTCATTTGGACTCATTTTGAACTTGTTTAATGGACAGTTAGATAACAACCTTTCACCCTGACAGAGCAGCATTCGGTGCCCGTTTCTTTTTTTATCCTAAGAAAAAAAATAGAAAGTACCAGATTCAAGTCCCAGCCCTGCAGGTGGTTGTTCCCACTGTTGAAGATTTCCCACACAGTGGTGCCAAAGCTCCACTTATCACTCTCCAGAGTCAGGTTGTTTGGAGCCTCCAGCACCTCAGGGGCCACCCAGGGGATTCTGTCCAGGATCACTAAAGCAGCGCACACAGAGATGAATATCCACTAAAGTAAATGAGTGAGTTATGATCAGTAACATGTAACCTATTTTAAAAAGTGTTACAATTTAAGATTGAGATTTAAGATTTAATTTTTATTGATCCCCGCAAGGGGAAATTTCTGTTTTTACACTCTGTAAGTCATGCAACACACACATGCACAAACAGGATCCTATGGACATGCACTAATGGAGAGATGTCACAGTGACAGAGCCGCCCACAGTGGGCGCTCCTGAGCTGGTGGTGGGGAGGGGGTTTGGTGCCTTGCTCAAGGGCACCTCGGCAGTGCTCAGGAGGTGATCTGGCACCTCTCCAGCTACCAGACCAACTTCCAAATTTTGGTCCGCACCGGGACTTGAACCTCCGGTTCCCAACCTAAGTCCCTACAGACTGAGCTACTGCCGCCCTCAGGGCAATGTTACACATTATATGTCTCCATCTTTATACTTCTTTTTGGATCCATAACCATCAATCATCATTGGTCATCAATCAGTTATCCCTCCTTCTGTTTCCTGACTGATAGATTCAATATTTCATATAAATGGACCTGTTGGTGTTCAACATGGATACAGGTGGACTGGTCATGCTTTGATTTACCATTTCTGCCCAGCATGGTCATGCTGATGCCTGGGTCACTTAGCTTGATGAAAGGAGGGCTTCCTTGTGCTGGGTCACCTTCTCTGGCCAGCAGCAGATTTTTTGCACAGATGTTTCCATGAACGATGTTCTTTTCTTCCTAAAAGACCACTTTAGGTTAAAGTCACCTCATTATAGGCTGCCACACCGGGCTACAGTCCAGATCAAACTGAGCATAAACAAAAATGAATTTTCTTTTTTGTCTTTTTCAATTGTAAATGATTTGCACAGCAACCACTTTAACTTTTATTATAGCAGTACTAATAGTAATATTTTATGGTCTTATGTCATGACATACAAACACACACAGGAAAAAAGATTCACTGAGTTTAAGCAGCCGATTGTGTAGACTGCCCTTTTTTCATCGCCTCCGTAAGTTGTGTTAATGCTCATCCTCAAAGTTGATCTTACCAGAAAGTTGAGGACAGACGCCAGTTGTTTTGCTACGTCAAGTTTCCAGCTCACTGACACAGATCTCCCTCTCTTCAAGTAGAGGTCAAGAGCCCCGTGCTCGACAAACTCCTGTACCATGATGTCTGTAAGGCACAGCAGGGATTGTTTCTACAGCCGTTCTTCAAAAAAACACCAAGTACAAATTCTTGATCACGGACAACAGACAGAGACGGGGTCACTTGAGGATTTAAGCTGAAGATATTCTTATTGTGAAGAAAATGATTTAATGGTTTATTCATTCTATCATTTAGCTTCACAAGTTTGTTTGCTGTTGTGAAGAATAGGGAAGTGATTTGTAGCTGAGCAGAAGAGGTACAGCTACATTTACACAGATCAACTTACTCTGAGCATTACAAAATAAAAAAAAAGGGAAAACATAGTTGCCTCTTGAATCTGAACTCACTTTTTGCTCCATAAACACTAACACCATATACAAGGAGGAGGTGTTTGTGTGAAATCTGGCTCATTAAGCTGGCAGCCTCAAAGAATGACTGACAAGGGGAAACAAGAAGAAAACAAAAAAAGGTCTTAGATTAATCAATAATCTGCAATAACATCAAAACATTCTGAACATTTTAAACTGAAAACACCTACTTCCCAGCAGTTTTTGTGAACGGCATTGAGCTCTTTGAGGAAAACATCTGTCACATGTTTCTCCCCATCTCGGATGTCAGTTTTGTAGCCCTTGTAAATCCGAGTGAAGGATCCCTGTCCAAGGCTCTCTTCCTAAGAGGTAAAGAAAACCATCATCCTGAATTATATTTTACACCTGAAGTACCCTTAGTCTGATTTTAATATCATAGCGATAGCAGTACTGGCAGTTTTTCTGGCATACCACTAGTCAATGGTTGTGGGATCAGTGGGAGCAATAGTGTTCGATAGTAACGCAGAAGATTTGAAAACAATAGTCATACAAATGTTGATAGCAAAAATGGTAGAAGACAAGTGTTGACATTGATATTTGTGGATTTTGATTCACAATCAAAAGTCTTGCTCAGCTGGAGTCATGTTTCCATTCTCACCCATTTCAAGTCTTCATATTTTATCATCTGGAACTGGATATGACTGAATTTGTTTCTCTCCAGAGTTGGAGATCCTTGAGCCTCCACAGAGCTGCTGCTCCGTATGATGATCAGATTTGTGAGCTCTGGAGGAACAGCAGAATAGTCAATGTTAAAAATTCTTTAAAAGCTAAAAATACAAAGGCACATTTCTCAATAAGAGCAAAAAAATAAACGTTGAATTATTACACAAGCTAAGATCGAGCTAGGTTAGGTCTGTCAATAGATACATGCAGTACAATGTGCTTTTGTTGCCTTAATTTACAAGAATGTAAATGGAGTCTTGAAATGGGACACTTGCATGAATTAAAACATAAATACTCTTAATATTAGTTGGTTTGTTAGAGATCTGCTCATAATACTTGATTAAGTCACCCTGCCTCCACATAACGAAATATGCCACAATGTGTGCCATCTTGTGAAAATGAGTACAAAAGACATGCAATACATACAAATACAGAAATAGAGACTTGAAGTAAAGGAAAAACAAAAAGCAGCATACACAGCTATAATGCACCTTGACATTTAATCTATAACTATGCATTAGAAGGCCTCCTGAAGAGTAGAGCCCCTTGTTCCCCTTACATAGGAGTCAAGCTTTTTGGTATTTTTCTTCAATTTGTTCCCCAAATGTATCCAACTGATACCATTGGTTTAAAAGACTTTATCACCTAGTTTACGTATCTATGACTTTGGGAAACACACCTTTGGGTCGAGGTGGACAGCAGTGGCTCAGTTTGACAGGTACGTCAGCCAATAGCAGCATGTTGTGTTGGTAATAGCCGGTGAGCTCTTTCAAGCTGGAAAAGTTTTTCTGAACACCAGGGAGACTGTAGTGCTCATTCTCAATGATAAGACAGTCTTTGTAGTCAAGTCCAAGTGGAGTCTGCATGAATAAAAATGTTCAAATTTTCACAAAACAGAAGATTGTTGAGACAACAGTATTCAGTAAAGTTCATAGGAAATATCCACAAACTTTGATATGTGCAAACGTTGTGATTACAACAATATGAGTGTCAAGGAAATTATTTTTGCACATATTTGAGTAAGCTGATATTTCTCTTAAGATTGTCTTTGTTCAGACTCAATGTTCAGCATAACAACTGCATCATCTGCATAGAAAGAAACTTTCATGATATAAATGATAGAGACATTAGATGTTGTTGCTATCACAAAGAGGAGCATATACCTGTAAAGGCATGACTAGCAGATTAGTCATATATGCAACATTTTATTTTGCTCTCAAAGGAACTTTTACCTGAACACAAACAGTCATGAAGAAGTTGTTGTAGTTCTTGGGACTCTGCCGAAGAAGGAACAAACCACCTTTAGCTCCTGACTTTTTCATCTTATTGACTGCAAACTCTGATCTGTTTGAATAAGATAAGAGAGGGATATTAAAAAATTATGCATCGGCAAGTAAAATGTATTCAATATAGATTATGATGACTAACGTGATTGGGCCATGACAGTGGTTTTTGAGCCTCTCTAGAATACTTGGAGGAGCAATGTCCTGACAGAAGTAGTGGCTGGAGTCTGTGGTCAGTCTGAAGTAGCCATCAACAAGTGAAACAAATGAAAGTGCTTCCTTGAGACACTGAAATATGGCTTCCTATTGGGCAAAGCAATAACAAATAGACCTGAATCATTGAATCCACTCAAAACAGAAAAAAATAAAAATAATAAACTTTAATAAAATGATGTGGAAAAATTTCTTTACCAAACATCTGTCATCTTTGCGAGTTATGATCACCATGCTCTTGTCTTGGGGGACTTGATCCTGGCTTAACCTTGTTACACTAACGTCGATGATTTCTTTGAAATCACAGAAGGTCTGCCACTGCCAAAAAAGAAAGGCTGATTATTCAACATCTCAACATCTGAAGGGTTTTGTTTATATAATTACTTTCAAAATGGGCTATATGGATCTAATAGATCAAGACTAAATCTAAAAAACTGACATGGAATTTACAAGTTCTTACCTCAGCAGAGTCCAGATGACTACTGTCACTGATCTGAATTCCAGTTTCCCCTGTGACCCGCACAAGAGAGAAATTCGGCTTTGACTGGGAGGACGAAGGATTAACTTGGAAGATTTCGCTTCCCAAAGAATGCTCGATGCCAGCCAGTTCGATCAGGTACTTGAGCTTCAAGCTGCACTCATCGACTGAGCAGCTGCCAATCTTCCTTAAGTAATGCTTCAAGGTGTTTCGGATTCGATATCGATCAAGGCGGTTTCGTTTCTGGATGTCCTGGCGATGCAGCTTAGGGAGGCATGATTTGTAGCTAAAAGATTAAAGACATTAGCTGTTATGACTGCTAGATGTTACACTCACCCATTCACAAACACATTCACAAATTGAGGCTGCTATGTTACCAACTGCTCAACAGTAAT
Source organism: Labrus mixtus (assembly GCF_963584025.1). NCBI lineage: Eukaryota > Metazoa > Chordata > Actinopteri > Labriformes > Labridae > Labrus > Labrus mixtus. Next base: position 23,244,099 of record NC_083614.1, on the reverse strand, counting down.
ATTGTATTTACACACTATTTCTATTTACATACACATACTATGCAGTGGGAGCCACTTGGAGTTCAGTATCCTGTCAAAGGAGACTTTGACATTCAATTGCAGGAGATGGGAATTGAGCCATCAACCCCCGATTCAGAGACATCTAACTCAACTCCACTGAGCCACAGTTCACCGCAAAGTAACTGAACAAAATTAACTCTTAACAGCTGAGGCTGGGTTTTGAAATATGATCCAAACATAACTACCTGACAGTCTTGCAGAGATCTTTAACACTCTGATGGCGCTCTTCAGCCATCCTCCACAAGTCCAGCACCGCAAGGCCAAGGCATTTCTCCTGAGCACTCAAAGGTGGAGAGACTCCTGCCTCACTAGCAATGAAGTCACTTCGCAACTACATGTGAAAAGAAATGTGTTGGACATAATAGTTAACATATTGTCAATGAATGTAACTATTTCTGGCATTTAATTGTTGGACAATTGCTTAGGCCTACTTAACAAATAATTAACATTTTGAAGCACAGCATGACATTGAATTATAGAGCTGTAATACAACGAGAATGTTAAGAGAAAACTGCATGTTGAGTTATGCCAAGACTTAATTTACATCAAAAATGTGTCAAAACTTTTCAAAGATTCCCTGTAAATTGACCGTTCTTTGTTTGTTATAGCAGGTCAGGAAATGCTTTGAATAACTACAAAATATTGGTGATATATATCCAACACCATTCCACAGATACTGATAAAAAATATGCATTTTGCTTACTGAAAATACAATAGGATATGTAGTAGTTATAGATCTTATTATGTGAATAAAAAAACCTGAGCAAAGAGGTAATCGATGACACTGCAGTCCAGCACTGGACTGACTCTGTCTCTGGTCAGACTGTAGCGGTATGATGATCTTGCTCCTTGTCCAAACCAATTTCCAAAGGAAAACCTGCATTAAAAAAATAAGTGTCATACTCAACAAAAGACTTAACAAGATGACAAAACAAAATTGACTTCTTTGCACGCCGGTAGCATAGTGGTTAGTGCCCGTGCCCCATGTACGGAGGCTATAGTCCTCCAAGTGAGCAGCCCAGGTTCAAACCCGACTCTATCCATTGTCCTGTCACTACAAAAAAAAGCTACAAAATAAATCTAAAAAAAACAAAACTTCTTTGCATATTTTGTTTTTTCCCCCTCTAAAAATATTCTACATGGCTTCCTACATTCAATGAGTTGTTGACTGAAAGCAGTTTTGTCTTACCTGACTCTAAAGTTGACTTGTACGTTTTCTTCTATGCTGAACATGTGTGATGGAGGATACCAAAATGAGAGATCAGCTGATGCCAACCCAAAAAGGCTTTGATACACCGGTAAGATTCCTGGGGTAAGAGATCAAATACATCATTATTAATGGCTTTATTTCAGAAGGGACATGGTTATTAATCAACATTATGTTTGCTAGATGTTGTTTGGCATATTAGAATTAAATGTACAGTAGGACAATATGTACAATAGTGAAAAAAACAACTTACTGAATATGATTAAATAAGGAGAGCAGATATATGAAGTAATCATATGATACTGTTACAGTCACCATGGGTAAGTACAGAAACTACATGGTGCTGACATTGTTGGTTCTCAATAAACCATTTCTTAACACTATATCTAAATGAATGGTAGGATGGTGACTCTCTCATAAATTGTGGCTCTGTATTCCACTGATGTGTTGCTCCAAAAGAAAAGACACCCTTGCTAAATGTGGGATTGTGCTTCCTCTCCTAGCTGCACCTGTAGTGGTTCTGTTTATGGTCGTTTTGGAGTTGATAAAGCCAGACAGAGGAGGGGGAGCTTAGCCATGAAGAGTAATGTAAACTATAGACCGACATTTTGGGATCTAATGAGGTTTCCACAGCTTAACAGACTGTACTTCTTTAGGATATGGCAACGATGCTAACTGGATGGTTTCTCGTCCGAAGTTTTGAGTGCTTGCTTTGTATAATGATTCCAGTGGTTTTAGGGCTGTAGAGTGTGGATTAGATCGACCTATCTGACAGTAGATGATGTGAGACAGAATCAATGAGTGTAAGTATATCTATAAAAGTGTTTCAGATAAACTTTAAGTTTTGCCAAACAGAACTTAACTTTTTGGAGCCAAAGTTTGAGTCAAATGAAACTCCTAACAATTTTTTATTCTGGCACAAATAGTAGTCTTTGTCCTCAGATCAGAATGTTTTGCTCAACATCCACACTGTAACCTGTAGTGAAAGCACGAGGTGAAGGATATCACGACTGCTCCAGCATTCATCTTTAGACGCACCTGCACATTTACAAACACATACTTTTTTACGTTCCTTCAGTTAGACTCTTCACTTGCCAAATTAATCTTACCACATTTTTTGCCTGCTTGGATGCAGACACTTTCAGCAGAGATTTGGCCGGATGAAATGTGAATTGTCGTTTGGTCTTTTGTGGCTGGGAAGAAGTAGAGGTGCACTTGTAGACTGGGAGCAGTGCTAGAACTGGACCTCTGGCTGCCTCCCCGGTCTCTGATCACCAGGGGTGCAGACTCCTCTTCACTGAGATCCATGAGAGCCTCTGAGGACCAAAACAATAGATTTAAACGTTCTATGTATCTCACAGATTCAGTATGAGTTTTAATTGAATCCTAATTTTGCCATGAAGAGTTAAGGTAACTATAACTATGACTTGCTCACTTAACCCACCTGCACTCACTTATAAAAGGATAAATGAGTCATAGTGTTGTTTCCCCACCACAACTCAACAGAAACTCTAAAAATAATTCTATTTAATAAAGACTCAAACTCCAGCAGAAAGTGTTCAGGCTGTATTTTACAACCTTAACAGCAGCTCAGTCTCATGTCATTCTGGCTCACAAATGTACTTGAGGAGAAACCCCACCATGACTCTGAGTGATGTTTTGAAATGTCAAATTTAGACTTGGGGAATTCCTGTTATCTTCAATAAAATGCCCACCATCTTCTGCGGTATATGAATCAGGAACACTGTGAGCTTAATACTTAATGGTGGGTAATCATACATGACATTTAACCATTTTTCCATCAAGGTTTCTGAAACACTTTGTTCATCTAGATAGAAACACAGAGCTGCTAACTTTCACCTTGTAATGGATCGTTCATAACAACATTTAAAATAGTAATATAACTTTACTTGGTCACCACAGGAAGTCTTGTTCGTGACCTATGAAACCTGACTACAAGTATTGAAGGAGCCATGACATGGACAAACACACGTTTCCACATGAAATAAAATGGACATATCTCAATACAACATAAATGCTTTACATCGACAGACTTGTGAGCTTCAGATTCATAACATAAGAAATTTGATGAATTAGTTTTACCTTTATATTTAAACGGCATAAATCCTCATCTCAAAGGTTAGATCATTTGGGTGTTTCTTCTCTAGACTTCGGAGTCTCTGCTCTCTGTCTGTCTCTGTGTGTGTGTGTGTGTGTGTGTGTGTGTGTGAGAGAGACAGGAAGTATGATAGTGCTTCCTATTTACAGAAACAGATGCAACACGATCAACTTTTTTTCAAACAATTTTCATCTCTCTCACTGAACTGAAACAGTTATGTATACATTAGAAAATGATGTGTTCACCTAAATTCTGAACTTTTGAGTTATCATTGCAATCTTAATATCGGGTTGTACATTTAGCTTCTCACAAATGTACACATTTCTGTTGAAAAGAAAAAACAGCTTTGTCATCAAATGCTACATATTGACCTGGAGGAAGTATTAACCTGACCTGCTTAACATATACCTGGACATGGGACATGAAAAACACCTTTCATTTGTTTTACTTTATTCCTTCAGACACCAGGTAAGGAACATGTCTGACTCTCAATCTTCCACTGTTTAAAATGTAAAATGTTAGGACCTGCATGTCCTGCATGTTTGAGATTGTAAGGATTTGTGTGTTAAAAGAAAAGGCTGAATGATCCTCTTCAAAAGTCTCTCTCGAATGAAGTCAGTTCAGGCCTGTGCATGAATCTACATCTGATATTACAGGAACTGAGAACAAGCTGAAAACTGTGGTTTCCATGTACAGCAGGAAGGTTAGCAGTTTCCTGTTTAAGCTTCTACAAACTGCAAAGAGATCAATAAACCATGTTTGTTTGCTAAAACCTTTTAGTTATGTATTTATTTATTTAAAATAGGCACAGTGCACATTAATGAACATAAACATGTAAATATGCCAGATTATAGCCATATAGGATATTTTAGTCCCTTTGCAGGTTGGTGGTAAATGTATACAAGTTTATACAAACACAATGACAATCAAAAACCAAACAACAAGTAATGACCAAACAACAAGATAAACTGTACATTATTTGACAAAGACACAGATATATACAAGCATAAAAAGTGGCCATGCGATGTCGTTCATAACCAACTGGGATAAAGTGACCTTCAGGGTTAGAGTGCAGGAAGTGCTTCAAGTTCCTGCTACGGGAGGTGTAAAGTGCTGAAGTATTAAAGAGCAAAAGTGTTTGATTATTGAACATGATTATGAGGTACAGCTGTAGATTGCACATTTGCCCTGGAGCCTGTAACTTGATCATGCTGCTGTTATTGCACATAGCCCTATCCCATATGGTTTTTTGTTTTTGTTTGTGTTTTTCCTCTTCGTAATTTTCTTTTTTTTTTTATATTTCAATATTATTATTCAAGGTACAAATTAAATGACAATTTGGGGGAAATAAAGTTAAGTCAGGCCACTAAAGGCATCATACCACCCGAAATCTCAAATTTCATTTGCAATTTTGTGTGTGTGAATGTGGTCTGAGTTATTGTGTCCTCAATGCATGTTGGGTGCATTCACACCTAAGGTGACATAACCTGTCAAGTTAAGGTCATGTTCTTGTTTTGAGCTATTTTATTTTAATATTGTCATTTCCTGTTTTATTTTGTACTAACCTTGCCTCTGTCTTCCAGATCCTGCTCCTCATGTTTTCCCACCTTGTGCACCCTCTCCCTTATTGTGCACCTGTGTCTCGTTATCCCTTGATTGTCTGTGTATATAATTCCTTTGGGTCATCTCTTGTGTTGCTAGTTCATTGTGTGTTACCTTGTGTTGCCTCTTTCCTACATTCCTTTCTATTGAGTTTTCTAGTGTTTGACCATTGCCTTCCTGTTTGACCTTTGTCTTTTGCATGCCCCTCTAGGATTTTCTTTGCTAAGGTGTTTTTGGATTACCTGTCTACTGACCTGGACTATGAACTCTGCCCTTTTATTATTATTATGTAGCTTGTTCACCTGAATTTCTGGCTTTTAAAAGTTGTCCATTTAGCCCTGTTTCCACCAAGCGGTCCTGTTTAGTTTGGTTCAGTATGGCACCCATTTATTGACGTACCAATATAAGGAATCCGTACCGTCCTACTTTTTTGGTACCCTTCTGTTGGGGTGCCAAGGGTACCGATCCGACCCTGAAGGTCTTCTTTTTTTTTTTACCCTTTCTATTCACAATAATTGTAAGTAACACAAATTGGCATATATATATATCACTTCTTTGCTTGATTCTTTAGGGACTGAAAAACAAAGATGTATGTAAAAAGTCACAACTTAAAGTATTTAGAAATGTGCATGCATACTGGTGCAACTTGCAAAAACACATTTATTGACAATGAAGCCCATTGCAAATAAGAGAGTATGTTCAAGTATTTCCTTGGAATTTTTCAAGTAAATTTGTACTTAAATCCCGCCTCTGATTTGGCAAATGGGGTGGCACCTGGGGTAGCCAATCAGATTTCAAGGTGTGGCCATGCCACCTCGAGGCCCGACCCCTGCCTATACTTGTCAGAATGAACTTCCTTTCCAGACCAAATATAATAACTGCTGACAGAGGAGCAACCCTGGCCGATGGAGCTACCCTATGTCAACTAGGCTACATTATCTGACTTATTAAGCTACACTGCGTGACATTTGTTGTTAAGAACTGATTTAACGCAGCAGATTTTGAATGAAAGTGAAATTTTTCCCTTCCTGAATAAATGGCAGAAAAACCCAGAGGTTAATGATGCAAAAGATAGGTTATTTTTGGTGAGCTAATATTTACTTGTAGGCTACTAAACAGAAATGGTATTTAAGTGTAAGGGAAAAGACTCAGATAATTGAATAAGTGTAAATAAGTAAAACATGGCTTAAAAATGAGTACATTCTCTCTTATGCTGAAATGTTCAATACAGACGTATATTTGTTATATTACTGTATCATGAGGATTGATGCATAAATGAGTTTAGTGCACAGCTGGTAAAGATGAAGCTTACTTTATCTTTTTTAAACTGCTGGGTACATTTCCCCACACAGCCCAATACATTCTCATCTTAATGAAATGTGATATTTTGTTATGATTTCTTTTTTTAAATTATCAACCTGAATCTGAAAAGAAGGTAATTTTATTAGATAATGTAGTTGAGAAGGGAAATTAGAAACTTGAAAAATGACTCAATTTTTTGTATAGCCTATATCAGAATTGTATTGGAGTAGCCTACTTAGATCATTTGAGCACTTATTCACTTTTGTGTTTGTTTGAAAAAAATATTTGTTCCCTCTTTTAAAATGACAACTTCAGACCTATAAGGGAGGATGTGCTGGCGATGTTCATCAGGCAAATCAAGGTGCTGACCTGTGGGAGGCAGGTAAACATACGTGAAAACCCTAATGATGATGTTGAAATGCAATATGAAAGTCGGAATATTACATTTTTAATTTCCCTAAAAAAGTTTTTGAGTGGTGTGATAGTAAGGTTTCCACAGAGTCCCTAAGGGGACATGGGCAAAACATTTTTTTCAAAGTGTATATACGGATTAGTTTCTGCTGCACAATAGAAACATTTTATTTTTTTATATATTTTTTCTGTCCATGTCCCTTTAGAGGCCCCGTAGATTACTTATTATTTATATATGAAATATTTCCTTTTGTTCAGTGTATTTTAGTGTTTCAGCGAGAGGATTAAACACTTAAGGAACTACACATCACAAACACTTACGGAGCTGAGCACCACTAAAGTTCAGATCCTAAAATCACCCCTGAGTTACACTTGTCGTTGGTGAATGCATTATTTCATATTTAAAAATGTTTTTATCACAACACATTTTCTCCGTTATTAAACATGTCTAGTCCTACTTATTGTGAAAACATATCAAATGAAAATTTCCTAGAGGAGTTGCATCACTAAGGGAAATGTATTTTTGTATTTTTTTTGTACATAAGCCAGCTGAGGATTGCAGGAACCACTTTCATTCTCAAGTAGCCTATGTTGTTTTTCCCCTGCAGCCACTGTATCCAACTTCCTGCCACACGATCCACCTGAGCCAGTGCCCCACACTCTCTCTCTCTCTCTCTCTCTCTCTCTCTCTCTCTCTCTCTCCCTCTCTCTCTCACTCAGACGCTTTGTAACGCCCCTCGGTGAATCACAAAGATGCATAAGGTACACGTTAACGTTTGCGGGAGATGCGCAGGGCCTGCTGCTTTTCATAGTGTGCGCAAAATCATGCACGTCCGCTGATGGGTTATCAGAGAAGGTGTATGCTGTTGAGACTTCGCTGCTCAGGTATAAAGAGGTTTGTCAGCACATTCCACTATCACTAAGAGGACACCACTGGACTGAATGGAAGACAACTGGTGAGTCTTTTCAAGTTTGTTACGAATCTTTCTGCAGTCATCTGCTTTGTATTCATAGTCTACTTTTTCTTACACATTGTCTCGCTTTATAATTTATAATCTAAAAAGAAAAAAACGTAATGTGTAAAGTTACACATTCAACGTAAATGAAACAAAATTAGAGTTTAGTTCTGCCAAAAACTCGGATCAGCTACTTAAAGGATATAAATTAAAAAACATTTAAGAAAAATCGAGGGCCTTTTTATACAGTTTTAAATTCTTGACAGCTGACAAAATATAGTCTATACAGCAGGTAATAAACTCTTTAAAATATATATATATTGCTAACAGTCTGGTGACAAAGAAGAAAACAAAAATGGACTTGAAGATAAAGTTTTCAAACTGATATGTGAAATAAAAATGCGCGATTAATGAAAATAATTACAATTTTAAATCGAATGAAATTGTCTCAAAACAACTTTGATTAATGTCATATTATATTTATTATTCATTGGGCATATTTCAAAAAGTAGTATTTCTGATGATTACATTAATGGACCACTCCAAATAACTAGACAGCATATTTCACAAGCCAGTATGAGCATTATGCTGTCAGGTTCAGCTATAGCACACCAGCTATAAGAGAGTTAACCAGCTATAATGGGTTCATATAGTGTTTGATCTTAAGTGTGTTTATTTAATGTAGACACCTATTGTCACAAGTTATCACATTAAAGAGAAGGACATCCTACAGCCTACAAGCATGCGTTGTTTCAGGGACATTTGTGGTACAGTTATGAACTGTAAATCTGTCTTCACTCTGACAGATCAAAAAAACAAACAATCCAGAAGGAACAGGACACTCAAGTAAAATAATGGAAGAGCTGACAGTTAGAGATCCATCCACGCTAGGCTTCGTCATTGCCGACTATGCAGTCTTTGCTTGCATGCTGTTGGTCTCTATGGCCATCGGACTCTTCCAGGTCTTGAAGAAGAGCAAAAGGGAAGCCACAGCAGATGACTTCTTCACCGGGGGCAGGAGCCTGCCGGCAGTGCCGGTTGGGCTGTCGCTCTGTGCCAGCTTTATGTCAGCAGTCCAGGTCTTGGGTGTTCCCTCTGAAGCTTCTCGCTACGGCTTTAAAGTCCTCTATATGTGTCTTGGGCAAAGCATCAACTCGCTGCTGACGGCGTACCTTTTCCTTCCTGTTTTCTTTCGACTGGGCATCACCAGCACCAATCAGGTAATATTGGACCTCCAGTTAATGCACCAATACACAATATAAACTATACAGTTTAGAAGAATTCATAGGATTTTATAGTTTGTACAGTAAGTAATACAGAAGGGTTTGATTTGATGCCTTTATCAATAAAGAAATGAGATAATTAATCAATGATATGACTTCAGTAAGAGTAACTCTAACCCCCCATGGTAAACCCCCCCCCCCCACAAAAAAAAATGGAGTTCTTCATTTCTCAGACATCTTGAAATGCACCTGTGGGTCATGAAACATGTTGAGTGTAAGATGTGAGGGATGATGAGGGATGTCTTATAACTCCAGCCATATGTCTGTCACAGTATCTGAAGTTGAGATTTGGCAGAGGGATGCAGCTGTTGGGGAGTGTCCAGTTTCTTGTTGTGACGGTAAGACAGGTGTTATGGTTCTCTGTATGGTTAAAGACCACATGCTCATTAAGTGGATGTCACATTTCTAGTTTTTCATTTGCTAATATTTGTGTTGGCCTAGACTCACACTCAGTTTGCTAAGAGGTTTTAATAAAGGCTGACACTTCTGTAATGAAACAAAACAATCATGAGGTGTCACTTAAATCTCATGACTGTTGTTATGTTTTCTGTTTGATTATTTTGTCTGCTTCTCAGCTGCTTTACACAGGAGTTGTCATCTACGCACCTGCCTTGATTCTCAACCAAGGTAGGATTGATCACCTGAAACTCGACCTGCTGTCTACACCAATGAGATGTTTTCATTCTTTTTCACATTTTTGGATAAATACATTTAAGATCCGAATTCTTTGATATTTGGTCCACACATCAAATAATAATTGGCTTTCAACATCAATTCTCATTGTGTTCTATGTATCAGAAGTTACTTTTTTCATCAGGTCAAGCAAAAACAAGAGAAAAACTAACTGAGAACAGGATGCAATGAGTAACTCTTTAGGCAAGGTTTATTCTATTTAGATATGAAACTGTGAAAGTGATATGGAAAGTCTTGTTAAGGTACAGTATGTAGAAGAGTTTACCTGATAATCAGACGGACTGAACATGGATAAAACAAACAGTGTCTCTGTGCTTCAGTGGTGGTTGCACTTATTCAAATGAACAATTATGCTGTCATATAGGGGAAAAACTGTCCCCTACTATCATTGCAAAGAACATCTGCACTAAAATAGATCCTGAAAAACTTCCCCCCAACTCGTCAATTTTACGAGGACAAAATAGCTTAGTCAGCACGAGAGCACAGCTCCGGGCATTGTAAAGTTGCAGACATTTCCTTTCAGACACAAAACACAAGAAAACTGAACTAACCAGGACAACATTATGGGGGTGTTTGCATCGGGACATCATTAGCGCTTTATCATTTGTGATTTAGACTTTGAGAAGGATTAGATAGCGCGAGCAGATGATGCAGGAGGTCACCTGGGCTTCAGCTTTCCCACATTCAACGACACCATTGTATGCTAGCTTTAGTCTTCTGTGTTACAATGTGACATCCATCAGCAGAGTTTGTTTGGATGTACTGTAATTAATTTTAAACACACACTCATGTTTACAAATAGTAGTAAATGTACATTCGAACATAATTTCATAAGATGACAGAAATAAAGAAAGCATCACACCCCCTGTGACTACATGGCAGCCGAGGAAGTGAACAGTGAACACCATAATGATGAAACTAAATTCCCTAAAGTATTTCAATATTATACTCTATTAACCATGTGCATATTTGACCATTTGATAACATTTTAAAACCAGCAAGTGCTAGAGTTTAGTTAGCTTGCTGCCAATGCTGGGTTTTCAAACTTTGTATTCGAGGGAAACTTCCACACCAAAGCAAAGTTCAAACTTATTACTGCGTCCAATTAGTTAAGTGTATTGAATAAGCTAGGCTTACCTAACCAATTGATGCACAGCGGATAAAGCTTATTTGCCAAACTGCTCAAGTATTTGCCCTGTAGGCCTACAACCCGCAGGAAGAAACATGGGGGTTGGGTGCATGCCAAGCCGTGTGGCAGGGGAAGGCGGATGTCTGGGCATGCCAGTCCTCTGCGGTGCGTGTTGGCCTTCACCAGGGTTACAGATTCTGTTTGTGATCTTCATGGACAGGATTTCAAGATGCAGCCAGAGGGAAGAAGGGTTTCCAGGTTGAGGGCCCAAAGATCTCATCTCTGCTTTTTGCAGATGATGTGGTTTTGTTAGCTTCCTCATGCTGGGACCTCCAGCAGGCATTGGGGTGGTTTACAGCTGAGTATGAAGCGGTTGGGATGAGGGCAAGCACCTCCAAGTCTGAGGCCATGGTTCTCTGCCGAAAAACAGTGGATTGCTCCTTCTGGGTGGGGAGTGAGTCCTTGACTCAAGTGAAGGAGTTTAAGTATCGCGGGGTCTTGTTCACAAATGAGGATAAGATGGACCCTGAGATTGACAGGCGGATTGGCTCAGCGTCGGCAGTAATGCAGGCGTTGTCTCTCCATTCATCAGTCGATCTTTGTTCCAACCCTCCCCTACAAGCAGCTGAAATGAATTTTCTCTGGAGGGTGGCTAGGCTTAGCCTTAGAGATATGGGTCAAAAAATTGGGGGGAGATCCCCCAGAAGGAGCTGGAAAATGTTGCTGGGGAGGGAGAAGTCTGGTTTGACTTACAGTGCTTCCTGCCACCACGACCCGACCTCAGATAAGGGAAAGAAAATGGATGGCTGAATGGATTGAAGTCTTTCATCATTTCAAAATTTGAGTTTGGAGAATGCTGTTCAAACTCTTTTTCAATACTTTTTTTCTTTCATTTCAGCTATTGGACTCAATATGTGGGTATCTCTGTTTTCTACCGGGATCATTTGCACCCTATACACCACACTGGTAAGGAACTATCTATTCCATCCATCCCTTAAACAGGAAGGACTAGTTTCTGTTGAGACCATATTGACATGGTGCAACACCACTATTGTTATCCTTTTTAAATCACTACTCATTTGCAAGAAATGTTGTCCCTGCAGCTAATAAATATTTTGTAGTGTATCTCAGCAGTCTGAAAGAACATTGTCAGAGACTCCCTTTAAAAATTACAATGCAAAAAGCACGCCCACTTCAACCTTGGTTTTGATTGACTTTCTCAAGTTTTAAACACCAGACTCTAATCCTTGCATGTTTTACCATGTGTCTGTTTCTTCATCTGTCTGTTACAGGGGGGCATGAAAGCTGTGATCTGGACTGATGTGTTCCAGATTATCGTCATGTTGTCTGGCTTTGTGGCCATTTTCATAAAAGGAACAATTCTGGTTGGTGGTCCTGCACGTGTACTGGAGATAGCCAAGAATGGATCACGCATCAACTTCAATGAGTAAAAAACACTTTTCTTGATCTGTAGAACCACACATATAATAAATGTTTGAAATTCTATAATCTAATCTTAATGCAACAACAACTGAGGGTCCTATGATGATGATGTTAGGAGTCTACTAGGAGTGCCCTAGCCCTAACTACACACACCAGCACGCTAATCTAGTTGACACACCGTCATGGCACTGCGGTCAAGCCAGCCGCTCCTCGAGTTTACATGGTGAAGTGAGCCGCCCCTAAATTTTAAGTGCCCACGTATTCTGATCTTTATGGTAAATGCTCCGGACTGCAGAGCGAGCAGGAGTAACAGAGAGAGAGAGCGATTTTGACCCGTTATTAATCTCCTTTTCCAGACAAAAAAAAATCTAATCACTATAATGAGTCTTTTTTCTGACTTTTATGTCTTGTAAAAATAATTCTTCCATAAGTAGAAAATGATTCTGATATGGTTGGACTTAGTACTTCCTAGACTACATGTACAAGTAATATGAAGTACTTTTACTGTGTACTTTTTGAGAAATCCATTGACAAAGTCCCTTATAAATCACTATAATGAGTCTTTTTTATGACTTTGATGTCTTGTAAAAAATTATTCTTCCATAAGTAGAAAATTCTCTGATATGGTTGGACTTAGTACGTCCTAGACTACGTGCACAAGTAATATGAAGTACTTTTACTGTGTACTTTTTGAGAAATCCATTGTCAACAAGCAATACTTGCACAAGTGTGTACATTGTTGGTGATATGAATGCTGACATCTCAGATAAAAGTTCGCTATTTGCTCGACATATGATACAATTCTGTGAAGATAACAATCTGATATTGTCAGGCACACTACTTCTTGGCTTGACCATTGCATCTCCACTGCAGATGCCAATTCTATTCTGCAGTCAATGAGTATCCTGTATGAGACATCTCTAGCTGATCATGTACAATTTGTTATGATTCTTGATGTTGATGGTCTCCCTGAGCTGACCACTAAGGTTAAAGGGGCCTGCGGGGCGAAATTCCATTGGCCCAAACTCACAAATGAGGATTTATTGTCATATTATGGGAAAACTGATTTTCTCTTGAGTGATCTGTATTTACCCAAAGATGCTATCATGTGTTCAAGTGTAAACTGTAATGGTTTATCTCATGGGAAATCCCTCTGTTCCTTGTATGATGGAGTTATAGGAGCTATGCATGAGGCCAGTAGATCATACCTTACTTGCTCTAAGAAGGCATTCAACATCAAACCAGGCTGGAATAAACATGTGGCTATACATCATGCAGCAGCAAAGGAGGCTTTCAAGGCTTGGAATCAGGCAGGTCGACCCAGACAGGGGCCTGTCCTGGATCACAAAAAGCTCACTAATGCTAGATTTAAATATGCTGTCCGTTTTGTGTGTAAAAATTAGCAGGTAATGAGAGCAGACTCATTGGCTAAAAAACTGCTCTGTAACAAAGTCATGGATTTTTGGAAAGATGTAAGAGCTTTAAATAAGGGAGCAGCTGTGCTACCGAGCACAATAGAGGGTGTCTCTGGACCAGATAACATTGCTGAGATATGGAGGCAACATTACTATGATTTATTTAATTGTGTGAAAGGGGACCCATATAATTTGGGAAACATTGCTAGTAGTGATATTGAGGGTTTTACAGCCACTGAGGTCCATCAAGCAATATTGCAGCTTGCTAAAAATAAGGCAAGTGGCTCAGATCAAATCACTGCAGAGCACCTCAAGTTTGCTACCCCAAAGGTTGCTATTCTTCTTGCTCTCTGTTTTACCGGTCTAATGACTCATGGCCTGCTACCAGACTCCATGTTGTCCGTCACTTTGGTGCCTGTTATCAAGGACAGGGGGGGTTGCTTTCTCCTGCACTCTTTAACTTGTACGTGAATGATCTATCTTAACAACTGAATGGTTGCAAAACTGGTTGTGTGTTGGGTAACAGTATATTCAATCACCTCATCTATGCTAATGATTTGGCATTTTTTTCCCCTAGCAGCGCTGGGTTTCAGCAGCTGCTTAATATATGTTCTAATTATGGTCTAACATATGATGTGCAATACAATGCTACTAAGAGTATTGTTTTGATATGCAGAACAAAAGGGGACAAGGACCTAAACTTTCCTGATTTTTACCTGTCAGGACAGGTGCTGAGTGTGAGCACCAAAATAATATATTTAGGTCACTTTATTACGGATCAAATGGCCGATGATGACGACATGTACAGACAATGTCGAATGTTATATGCCCAGGCCAATATGTTGGCAAGAAAATTCTCAACGTGTACAGTCAATGTTAAAGGTCCCATATTATGCTTTTCTGGTTTTATATGCTCTTTAGTGTGTCTTCCAAGTGTCCTGTGCATGTTTAGGCACATCTATGTGCAAAAATTCAAACTTCTCCTACGTCCTCTTGTTAGCTGTAGCATTAGCTGCATGTAACGCTCGGTTCTAGCCCCCCTCGATAAAAATTTGTCAGTGCGGCATCATTGTCAGTGTGAGATCACTGATCTAAGCCCATTGGCTCGTTGTGGCAAGCCCTGCAGCTCATGTTGAAATTTCCGAGACGCGTGCTGTGCAACTGACCAATAACGACAGAGCGGATCGGCAGACCAATCAGAGCAGACTTGGCCCACGTGGGGTCTAACAGTGTGGGCTCAACAGAGCGTAGCTGACGGACTCAGAGCGGAGAGGGAGCAAGGAGGAGCAGTACATGAAAACAGACACTTTTTTCGGACTTTAGCTATTGTGAACGTACAAAAGTAGGTACATAGATTAAATATACGGACCCCAAAAAGGGCATAATATGGGCTCTTTAAGAAAAATCTATTCAGAGCATATTGTACTCCTCTTTATATTGCTCCCTTGTGGGCCAGGTTTAAAAAGGCAAGCTTACAAAAACTTAAAGTTGCATATAATGACTCCCTGAGAATACTGTTTAAAAAACCTTGATGGACTAGTGCAAGTGAGTTATTTTGTAATGCAGGAGTTAACACTTTTCTCTTTGCTCTTATGAGAAACTTAATGTACAAATTAATCTGCCGATTGAAGGATTCTCAGAATTCCATCATCATGCTGTTGACTAATCCCAGTCATAGTTCTGTGCGATACCAGTCATCCTTGTGGCGACACTGGTACAGTTGTCGTTTATATGTGATGTTTTGTCTGTCTGTATGTGTTTTTACCCTGTGTTTTTATTTTTCTTGTTTTTTATATGTCTTCTAATGGACTCCTGAGTTTGGCAATAAAGATGATGATGATGATGATGCATACATTTAATCAAAAACATAATTTAAGGCAAAATAGGTCATGCGTAACCTAAGCAAGAAATCATAACTGAAGGTCCTCTTTGCAGCCTTTTCTCCCACTCCTGATATTTTCTGCATACATGTGTCATATTACAACCTGATGCTATATGTACAAGAGGTACCCGTGCTCACGCCCGTTTGGGTCCTGGATCAATTTGAGTGCAGACCAATGATGGACTGGAGAGGTGGGAGCAGTCATGCTGGTGTTAGTGTGAGTGTGAGTCCGCCCTTATTGGGTAGCACATGCAGGAGGTGGAGTAGTCTTCCATAATGACTGTTAGTGTGACTGTTTCTGTGTAAATATCACTGCAACATGTATAAGGATGTTTGTGAAAGACAAACACAACAATGTAAAACACTGTGCGACGAACAGTAAAGAGTATAATGCAGAGAAACCCTCTCAATGTGAAACATCATCACTCCACCCTTGCTCCAGCTAAATGTTGCAAATGTTCCCACTGCGTTCACTTTTCTGCGACTACGACTTTACTCAGACATTTGACTGGTGTTCGGATATAGTCAGGGAGAACAGATTTGGTCATTTGTGTCAACACATGCATCCTATTATAAGCTGCAACATTTTAAGGATTGCAGTTCATGTGGTCGAGTGTCATCCCAGGGGGACAGAGGTTGCTGAGTTTTTACAACCAGTTTTTATACCAGTGTTCAAATACTGATCCTTTGTCACAGCCCTCTGCGTCTATAAAGACACATACCTTACAGAGTCTGCAAGAGATGCACATGGCTTCCAACCAACTCCAATGACATGCAATGACGTTTCCCAAACCATTTCGTTTTGCCTAAACCTAACCAAACAGGATTTGTTACACTTTAAAAGTTGTAGACAGGAAGAATTCACCTGTAAGCTCGTATGTTTACATGAGATGTCAAAGAAACAGGTCAATGCCAAAGGATTTGGCAACCAGGCTTTTATGATCAAATTATGAAACCCTCTAACTAGGACACCAAATGGTTGGATATGATGAGAGTTTTCAAACCTGTTTATGTTCAGAGTTGGTCTAAGAACCTGCAAGATGGTTTATATAGTTCAGAACATGAAATTACAAGTAAGACCTTAAGTTATGGATTTTTATCACACTTAAATGTACAGCATGTCACAAGCAACATATAAACCTTCTGCCACTTGATTTCAATATTTCCTGTTCTGGACTGGTTTTGAAAGTTGTATTTCCACTCATTTGTTTTTTCACTAGTTTTGACGTTGACCCACGTAAGCGGTATACCTTCTGGACCTTGTCTGTCGGGGGCACACTGGTTTGGCTGTCCATGTACGGGGTAAACCAAGCCCAAGTCCAGCGCTACATCTCCTGCAGAACAGAAAAAGCGGCCCAGTGGTGAGTGGCCGATCTGTATATCACACAGAAAGACTCTTGGTCTTGAATATGTGTGATGTTAAACACAGAAAAATAGCACAATGTGTAGTATAGCACAATACAGCGCCTTTAAATTCAAGTACATGTTTCTGAAGAGACAAATTCAGAGACTGCTCATGCCTTACTTAAAAAGAAAATCTGACTAGTCAAGTCAATCCAGTTTATTATACAATTTAACACCCAACGCTCACTGGCGTAGGAGGGGAATGTTTGTACCTGGGAAAGTCCTCAATCATCTCTCTAAAGTCTAATCAAACATCGCCATGTAAGTGCAGGTAGCATTTTTTCATAGACATCTTTGAACTCTTACTTTTAAATGTGCTTGTCGGATTTTAATCAGTGTCAATCACATTGAAGTGATGACTCAACTCAAAACATGTCCATAAGCCTCAGCTGTACTTTGTTTAATGTGATAACAAATGTCAGCATGATATCATGATGAAGTCAGGCGGAGAACATGGTAAACATACCCACATTGTAATAAATAAAAGATACGTGTAGATGACACCATTGCTCTCTTGAGACGTGTTGTTCTCCTAACAGTGCAGTATGCCTAAATAAAAGGTGGCTTAATGATGTTTTAGAGCAGAGTTCAATATTTACATAAAAGTTATTTGTTTTATGAACACATTATTATGTTATGTCTCTTCATTGTCTGCTTTGCATACACATGTTTTTAAATGTATTTTCTTTGTCTTGTTCATGTTAACATGATATTACCCGAAGAAAGTTTTTTTTTATGATTGCAGGGCAATGTTTGTGAACCAAGTGGGCCTGTGTCTCATTGTGGGCAGTGCAGCAACATGTGGCATCGTCATGTTTGCTTACTACATCAACTGTGATCCACTGAAGTCTGGGAAGATTTCAGCCCCTGATCTGGTACAGAAAACTCCAGAAAGACAATCCTTAATATCTTTGATTAGGACTTAGATGTGTTTGTCTTTTGTGCTACCCTATACCTCAAATTATTACTCAGACTGTTGACCAAAGCTAAGTGTTAAGTGTTATGTCCTATACTGGTGATGGGGAACAGGGGGCACACTCTTTTGCTTTAAGCGATGGTTGTAGCTGTACTATGTGTCAAACAGGAGTTCCTGTCAAAGTATGTATCATGCACAGTCTTCGTTGTAGTTATTGAGCTAATACTAAGGTCAGCTGAAAGTGTGTTTTATAGATTGTCAACAGGATAAAAAGTTTCCTTTTACTGCATAGGATCAGAACACTGTGAGGAATAAAAAAGGAATATGTTAAAGGGTTTTGATCTTCTTCAATGAAGTACAATTGTAAAAAAAATTATAATAACAATTTCTAACAAAGACAATTGTTTTTTCCTCCCCCCCTCTTTCTTGTTATGAAGTATATGCCGTTCTTTGTGTTGGACATATTCAGAAATCATCCTGGCTTCCCAGGACTTTTCCTTGCCTGTGCATACAGCGGGACTCTGAGGTATTTCAGATTATATTTTATTAAGACAGGAAACTAGAAGTTACCAGTAATTAAGATCACTCTAACATAACTTCAGGTATTTTTTAATAATTTTTTCTACAAATGTCTGCCACGTATTCTCCACTCGTTCCAGAGGGAAATACTGATTCCACTAACTGATCTGAAAGCTGTAGATAAGAATTAATTTACAGTGGAAATAAAAAAATTCTGACTGGTGACATCTAGCATCAAGCAGCTGTGTTTGATGCACGCTCCTCATTACATTTTAGATGACTAGAATTTCTACAAAGACGCATATCCCTGTCAGACAATTTGGATCATTTTACTTTAAAGGGTCACATGTTATGCAAAATACACTTTACCATGTATTTCTCACACTATGGGTCCCTATAGCCTGTCTACAAACTCCCCAATTCTGAGAAAAGTCCATCCTCTCCTTCTTTTTTAAGAAAATGTGTGCTAAGTAATACTTGGGGAGCTCTGAGACTTATTTCAACTTTTTGAAAATGAGAATAATATGTGACCTTTAAAGTAAAGAACACAACCTTGTTTTTATTCTGTCCTGACCTTTATCTCCCTGTGACCCCTCAGTTTTTATCCTTTTGACTCTTTTGAGGGACACAAACCATACATTACAACACTAAGTGCATAAACATAATCAGGCAAATGATGAAAATGATGATCAATGAAAAAAAAAAAAAACCTATCAATATTCTTCATACTTTACATATTTGACTGATGCATCTGAATTCTTGCTAAAGCAGGATTACGTTAGTAGGACTTTTACTCACAGGTGTGTTCAGCTTATAGGATCCAGTAATACTTATTAGTATTTTCAAAGATGATTGCCTTCTACAGGGGCTTTAGTGATAGTCACAGAAGTAATTGAAAGTGATATGCGATGTCGGTAAACTGTTGACCATGTGCATGTTTTTTTTTCACAGCACAGCTTCCACAAGTATTAATGCGATGGCTGCAGTGACGATGGAGGATCTTCTGCGACCTCACCTGGTCCATGTTTCCCAGAAGAAATTAGTCCTTATTTCCAAAGGACTGTGTAGGTTGATCCTCACTGAAACAACATACACGACTTAATCGAGTTGTCTTAAAATTGCACGTCAACTTGAACAACAACAGACGATAACACTATGAAAGCAAATAAGTTAACGGCTGCGTCATTTCTATTTGATCAATAAAATGAATGTGCTGTATCACTGTAAATGATAGTTCATACATGGGGTGGCAGTAGCTCAGTCTGCAGGGACTTGGGTTGGGAACAGGAGGGTCGTCAGTCCTGGTGCGGACTAAAGTATGAAAGTTGGTCTGGTTGCTGGAGAGGTGCCAGGTCACTACCCGAGGAGCCCTTGAGAAAGGCACCAACCCCCCCCCCCCCCCCCCCAGCAGCTCTGGTAGTGTGTAGCAGCCAGATTGTAAAACTTGAATTTCCCCTTAGAGATTAATAAAAAAAAAAAATTAAATCAGCCCCTGAATTCCCACGTAGCTGAACCCACAGAACTTGAGTTTTAATGAGATTATGACTCAAGAACTTAAACATCTTTTTTATTTTTATGCAACAGCACTTACAGTTATTTTTGTTTTTTGTTAAAGCCCTCCTGTGTGGAGCTGGTTGTATCACTGTGGCTGCACTCTCTTCATTTCTGGACTGGGGAGTACTTCAGGTATACCTAAATATTACCACAAATATTGATATCACTAATATGACATGATATTTAATTCATCTTTTCCTTTATTTATTTTTTAACAACCGATTTTGATTTTTAATAAAAAAAAATAAGTAAATGTATTCAAGCTAATGACCTTAACATTGAGCACTGTCTCAATCTTGTGTCGACCAACCAAGAAAAAATTATCTCTAAAAATATAATCTCTGGAGCTCTAGTTAGTCAAGACATGTGGTGACTTGACTGTGATTGCAGTTGCTGCTGTGACTGTGTAATTTCATGCAGATAATTAATAAAGTATCCATCTATCTAGTTGTATTTCTCTGACTTCTGGGATGAAAGGCGTTAGCTCAAACAGAAATATTTACTTTGCTTTTCTGTTACTTCCCATATGTGCTCTGTTTAGGGATCGTTCACTGTCATGGGTGTGGTCAGCGGTCCTTTACTGGGTGTCTTCATTTTGGGGATGTTTATCCCAGCAGCAAACAGACTTGTAAGTGATTTGACTTGTCCTGTCTTTTACTCTCCTTTAACAGGACTTCTAAACTTTTATATAGGAATGTGAAAAAAGACTCTCTAGCGTCAGAGATATCTGTTGTTTTTTGGTCACTTTCTATCTTATTGTAGTTGACTTTCCCTGACACACAGTTTGATCGATTTTGTCCTCACTCTTGAGAGCAAAAAAAAAAACCTGATTCAGCCAAATGTCCACACATCTTCTACTAAAAGCTGTGTTTGGTTTTCCAGGGGGCATTCTCGGGAATATTAGTTGGATTCTGTGTCTCTCTGTGGCTGGCTGTCGGATCAACTCTTTACCCTCCCAGTGAGCAGACCATGGGTGTGCTGCCCAGTTACTCGGGCGAGTGTGAAGTCAGCAACATCACCGTGAGCAGAATCCCTGAACAACATTCCATATCCATCCCGCTTCATCCCAACAACCCGAGGTCAGTGAGTTCAAAAAGTCATCCACCGAGATCAAACTGTTTATCCCCGCCTGTGTGGTCTGCAGTGGAGACAAAGATCAGCGATGATAGTCGTGATTCATTTGGACTAAAACAAACAGAGGCAAAAAATGAGACAGAAGATTAGTTAATTGCTCTGTTAATGTGGTGTTTGTTTGCCCGGAGATTAAATAAACATGGATTTTACAATTGCTCTAACTTTCACACTGATAATGTCAGATAAATCAGTCTTAACATAGAGTAACACACCTTACAGCTATAAAGATTTTAAAAAATGCAAATCAACCCTCCCTTTTCCAAAACAAGGGGTCTGCAGAACTTTTACTCCATGTCCTACCTCTACTTCGGTGCTGTGGCAACTATTTCTGTTGTGATCGTGGGGGTGATCGTGAGCTATGCGACAGGTAAGACGATAAAGAAGAAGAGAAAAGTGCTGACACTAGTGAAAAATAATTCAAAACTACTGAATACATTTAAGCCAAATATGCACTAAGCCAAGTGCTCTCTGACACTACTGCAGTGCAGTTAACACATATACAGTTTAAAGTCTTTATTATACTGTATTATGACAAAGAGATGGGATTGAACTCTGATGTCTGTTTGCCTGCTGTTTGTGTGACTTATTGCATTATTGCACGCAGGACCAACCAAAAGGGCTCATATAAAAGAGGGTTTGCTGTGGTGGGATCTGAACAAAAAGCAGATCGAGGTTCCATCAGAGCGCAGAGTGAGTACTGTCTCAAAGGTTTATGACCTTTATGACCTTGATGTCCTTTCTTTCATAAGTAAATTTAAGGAAGACGGAGAACACGATGTACAGGATGAACAAACATCTTAACAGGATTAACTTTTCATAATCCACAGCTATCACACACTGGAGATTATAACTCATTTGTTGTTATGTTGTATGGCTCTGTTATTTTCTCTTTTCAACAGTGTAATAAAGACATGCACTCTATATGCACTTGTGACTCAAAATAAAGAGTTTCATTCAAAAATGTCAATATCAATATTTTGTAAATTGTACAACCAGATTCCTCAGCTAAGACTCTATGTGCAGTTTTTTACGTGATATGTTGTGTGATTTTGTTTGTTTTTAAGACAATGTCATTGAGGTGTCCCTGTCCTCTGCGCAATGCATGCTGGGATACTCCGAGCCAGAATAGCAAGAATAACCAGATAAAGATAGCAATAGATACATTATCTGTGATAACTTACAAACAAAAAAAACTCACACACTTATGCAGCTCAAACTTCATTTTCATAACCTGAATCTTGGGCTTTCTTGCAGGGAGACGGTCTGAGAGATAAACCACAGCTTGTGCCTTTGAGAGAGCTGCATAAAGAAGACAGACGTGACCAAGAAGGAACGACAGATGACGACATTGTTAAATTTTCCCTCACAGTGTAGGAGTCTAGAAAATGAAACTTTTTTTTCCTGAATACCTTTGTAGACTGACGGCCGCCTTTCCTCTTTGGCAGCACTTTTTAGTACTTGCCTTTTCCCTCAATTCAACTCTTCACTCAAAAAAAGTTATTGTCTCTTTGTCGGTCAAAGTGGGACCCACATTTGGAGCAAAATCTGGGTTATCAAGAATGAATCTTTTGTTCAGAGTATTATAGGATAATGAAGGGATTTAGAATGGTGCCAGGGAATGTATATGAAATACTTTCAGGTGTTATTATAATTCTTCACTGAAAGGCTCTTTCATCAGGACTTTAATTCTGGCATGACCTATATCTGCAGTATTGCAAACCTGTACATCTACTAGTCTTAACAGATATGGCACAGTCTAAGGTGAACTGAATGAACAGTAACTGAACTCTTTGTTTGCTTGTGGCTAGAAAACACTGTGAATCTACCAGATGCCTTTTAACCCTCAGGTGAAAAAATGCAGACTAGCTCCTTGGCTGTTGCTCATCCAGTCCAAACACCTGTCACACAAATGTTAATAAGAAGCATTGTTAAAGCCCATGGTTTAACCTGATTCATCATAAAAACAATGTTATCTGTAAATCAATTGTACTTTTTTTGGTAAATGATGTGATGAGTGCATTCTATTTTTAAAGTGTATTAAATATAAATAATATATAATATAAAAATGTTTCTTTGAGGTTTACTCTGATCTGTTCACGTTTTTATTTTGTCTGAGACTATAAGATAATGAAAACCCACATTATATTATTGATGTTTTAAGCTTAAACTGGTCATTAATTTAAGGAGCTTATAGGTCATGAATCATTTCCTGTTAAGTAATGTGGTCTTTGCTGAAAGAGAGTGGTGGACATTGTGATTAAAATGTCCTAACTTAGCAAGCAGACTTTAGGATCATAGCTGCCTACGGACAACTAAAGTTGTTTCAGGATTGTTATCACTGGAGGGGTTCCTGTTAGAAGAATCTGTATTAGAGTTATAATCACATTACATTTCCTTTTCAGGATAAAGCTGCAGAAAGCTTCTTAAATAGTTCACTGCCGTCAAGTCTACAATGATTGGTTAAAGTCTGAAGTATACTGACGATAGTTTCAGTTTATTTCCTTATAGATTTTTTTTCCTTTATATTTTTACCTGATATACTTTTTTTTGAAAATGATTTTACCCAAAAATAACATACTTACCAACTAATTTCCTCAAAAGCTGGAGCATTGTGTGTAAAATGGAAAACAAAACAGAATGTGATGATTTGCAAAACATTGAAATCCCATATTCGATTGAAAATAGCTCAGACAGCATATCAAATGTTAAAGCTGAAAAATGTGAATGCTTTGAGAAAATGCTGTGCACAATTTCAATTCCGGGCAGAAAAATTGGGACAGTGGCAACAAAAGAAAGAAAAAGGTGTATACTAAGGTTAGCTGGCAACATGATTGGGTATAAAAAGAGCATCCCAAAGAGGCTGAGTCTTTCTAAAGTAAAGATGGAGTCTGGAGAGGGGTTTGCCCCTCAGCAAAAGACTGTGGGCAAGAAATATCTGCATGTAGGGGACAAGGCCATAACCCAATATCGGATGGCAATGATCTTCAGGCTCTCAGATGGACCTGCATGAAAAAAAGACATGATTCTGGAGGGGACATGACTGCATGGACTCAGGAAGACTTTCAAAAACCATTGTCTGCATACACAGTTCATCGCTGCATTCAAAAATGCTGGAGCTGAAACTATGGCAAAGAGGAAACCATAACCAGGGAAGACTCTGTCCTCTCTGGGTTCAGGCTCATTTAAGACGGGCTAATGTGAGGTTGAAAACTTTCCTGAGGTGAAACAAGTCAGAATTTAATTTTTTTGATTGGAAAACCTGGACGCCTGTGAACTGGAACAAAGAGGAGGGACCATAGGGCTCGTTTTCAGTGCAGTTAGAACACCAGCATCCCTGGTGGATGACGGGTTTGCATTAGTGCACATGGCTAACCTGCAAATCGGTGGAAGCTCCATAATGCTGAGCGATACGTGTTCAGAAGCGACAAATTTTCTCTTAAATGTTTATTTTAAATAAGTTTTACATTTTTACACTTACTATTACTATTTTGTTCTTTGAGTTAGGCCCTGCCCACTTTAACATATAGGCTACACAATCAGTTCTCATTTTAAAGTTGAGAGGATCTACTACCCTATGGGGTTGTGTAAAGCCTTATGCATATGTCGGTGAATACTGACACCTGCTGATGATTGAATGTCACTCCATACTCCAGATACACATGGTCGACAGCCATTCATCATGGCTGCCAGATACAAGAAACCAATACGTACCAAAAGACCTCATGTTACATGATGATCATTTATTGCATTTTTTGTTCAATATCTCACCCATTCTCACTATACAAAAGTAAGCATTACATTTCCTCACACGTTACCATCCAGAACAAACTGGTAGGCCAAGCTGAAGGCCTGTCATTCAGATGTGTGATTGCACTTCCGTGCACACTGGTCCCTCTCTTCCCTTCTCGTTAACCCGCTGCTTCACCACTCGTCTGCGGCCCTGTTTGAGTCCTCGTCCGCTACAGCACAGTCCAGGCGCTGCACACCGGGAAGCGCCAGGTCCCTTTCATTAAGCTTCTCCAGAAAGGAGGAGAGCAGCCTTTTGTTTAAATGGTCCGTCAGGGTCCTCTCTTCTTCCACCCGCTCCTTGACGACATTCTCTCCAGACTCCACTTCTTCCGCCTCGATGTCCGCGGCGACCTGCGGAGGGGCCGACTGGTTGTTCAAGGACAAGCCGTTCGAGTGCTCGCCCTCCCCGGTCTGGTGTTCCGTCCAGCTCCCGGCGTCCGCCCCAGATTCCGTCTCCATTTGTGATATCAAAGTGGTTTGCAATGCGGCATTTTCCAGCTCCTTCAGGCGTTTACTGTGGAGGCCACAGGCGGGCGGTTCATTTCCAGTCGGGTTGTTGTTGTTGTGAGGTGGCTCACCAGTTTGCTCCATCATGTTCTGCGTCAGGAGAGTTTCCCATAGAAAAGAAAGACGTCTGTGGCGCAGATTGTGAAGTGTCACCTCCCCGTGGCCACATATGTTACTGCATCATTCATGATAAAAGTAGCCTACACACTGCAGCAATCGATGCCCTTTCCTGTCCAAGAAGTCCAATGTGTTCACTATTCATTTCTTTAGGCCAGGTTTCCAAATATTCAATTTAAGTAATAGTCATGCATAAAAAAAACTTTCCTTATTAAAAGTAGGTCACTAAATTACGGTCAATACTTTAAATAATAATAATAATAATAATAATAATAACTTTATTTATATAGCACCTTTTAAAAACACAGGTTTACAAAGTGCTTTGACAAACAAGAACAAAGCAAACTAAACCAAACACAGAAGAACATTAACAACAGCAAGAACATAACAAATGCAAAATACTAAAAATAATTAAATACAATTCAACAGAGAAGAACCCAAAGTGCACGATACCCAGCAGACATATATATAACCCGACCGTCACAAGAACCATGATAAGAACCCAGGCAACACAAGAACCCAACAACACGAGCTGAGACCAAGAGGAACCAAAGATTTAAAAATATGTAAGAAACTAAAAGAGCTGGGGAAAAAAAAGATAACAGCAATAAGAAGGTAAGAGCAGTAAAAGAAATAGAAACAAGTGGTTAAAGGATAAAAAAAAAAAAACTATAATATTAATAAAAATAAAAAGTAAATATAAATATGAAACATAAATAGACAAAGTAAGTAAGATGAGGAATTACCAAGTTAAAGCATAAGAGGAGTTAAGATATGAGCATAAATATGAGATAAGAGCATAAATAAAAGTAAGAAGTAAAAGAAGATAAAAATAGTAAAACCAGTAAGAAAAGACATTAAGAAGACGACATCACATAGTAAATTGTAAAAGTAAACTAAGACATTGCTAAGAAGATAAAATATATACATAGCCTCAATAGATCCAAGGCTGTCTTGTCTTCATTTATATTTTGACAATAATGAAAAATGATAATTTAATCATAATTAAATGCAGATGATGATGTCACGATATTAAAGTCGTCTTCGCTAATCTTTTTGGCTTGGCTGAGCTTCCGTACAAAAAGTATTGGTTTCCATGGGGACGAACGAACATCCAGCTAGTTCAGATACTACAACGAAAGGTAAAAACCTTAATATCAAACCAATAAAAACAATGTGACATATGTGCCAACCGTCCGTCGAGTAGTTAAGAAAAGTGTTTTCGGTTAGCAGGACGATTTTCTTGTTTTACCATCGACAACCCCAAGCGTTCGCTCTTATTTTGCTAATTTCAATTTAGCCACATGCTACCTAGCTTCTGCTGCAGCGTCAGTGTAAACATCGGCTGCTAGTGCAACATAAACGAATACTGATATCCAGTTTAGTGTTAAGCGAAGGAATCTTGTGTATCAAGCTAGATGTTTTCAAATGTATGATTACAGAGTTGCTGTCTGACCAGAATTATTACGACTTTATCTGCGAAAGTCTATCCTTTACAGATTATTATGCAGATTAATTTCAAGTCTATCTTTTACAGATTATTATGCAGATACATTTCAAGTCTATCCTTTACAGATTATTATGCAGATTAATTTCAAATCTATCTTTACAGATTATTATGCAGATTCATTTCAAGTCTATCCTTTACAGATTATTATGCAGATACATTTCAAGTCTCTCTTTTACATATTATTGTGCAGATTCATTTTCTTGGTTGTCTGTTAATTCATCTTCTTTCTTCTGCTGTTAGAGGAGGAATCAGTACATGTCTTATTGTCAAGTCCTCAAACGTCAAAATGTCCTTCAGAGACTTAAGAAGTAAGTGTTGCTCGCACTCACGATTAACATGACATCATCTCACAGGAAACCCGGTGTATCGTGTCCATGCAGGACAGTAAATCACAATTGCATCACTTTATTTGGCAGATTTCACAGAAATGATGAGGGCCTTGGGCTATCCTCGTTTGATTTCTATGGAGAACTTCAGAACACCAAACTTCACTTTAGTTGCAGAAATCCTAATATGGCTTGTAAAAAGGTATGCCAACACTTCTCATATTCTTCTTTGTAATAAAGTACAATCTGAAAAGCGATGATGGTTTCTTAATTTAAGGCTTTTATGTCTTTATTGTCTCATAACATATTTAGCACACCTTTCTTTGGTAGTTAAACTGGAAATGTATTTCACAATATGTTGTTACTTCATATGTTGAGTTTGACCTGTCCCAGAAGTCTGTTTAATTTAATCAGCCAAAATCCCTCTCTTTCTCCACTGCATAGATACGAGCCTCAGATGGATATCCCTACTGATGTAGACACAGAGTCAGACAGAATATTCTTCATCAAGGCTGTTGCCCAGTTTATGGTGATGTCTGTTCTTTAAGTTATGCTGAATGTACAACTAACCTTTTGAAGACCTGCAGTTAGGTCGCCTGTCTTAACTGTTGTCTCTTGTGGTTGCAGGCAACTAAGGCTCACATCAAGTTAAACACCAAGCGTCTCTACCAGGCTGATGGCTATGCAGTGAAAGAGATGCTGAAGATCACCTCAGTGCTGTACACTGCAATGAAGACCAAGCAGATGACACTGGGGGATCAAATCGAGGAGGACAACAGCAAGTTCAAGTTTGACCTCGGATCACGTGTGAGATGTTCTGTTTACACTTTATAATATAAAGACTGTGTTGGCATATTAAGCTCAAAACAGCCCTTTAATCTACAAGGAGTCTAGGATAGAAAAGTTACATCAAGTGACATTTAGACTGAGTCATTGTTGGAAACTACATAAAATGAGGCAAATTCCATATATTGTTTATTGAAGCAGATGTGAATGTGCTGCTGAAGAAATGTTTTTTTTCTGCTGATTATGTTTCACTCTATCTTCTTCAGATTTCAGATCTTAAAACAGCTCGGCAGCTGGCATCAGAGGTCACCTCCAAAGGAGCATCTCTGTATGATTTATTGGGAAAAGAAGTGGAACTAAGAGTGAGGGAAATCATTGAATTCACTCACACACACACACACACACACACACACACACACACACACACACACACACACACACACACACACACAGTGGTGTAAGAGAAAACATTTAAAGGAAAAGTTTTTTCTAGACTCAAAATTTTGAAATTATACAAAAATTAATTTCTCATGTTCTTTTAGTCACACATTAGGCCCAAACCAAATAGAATGATTTCCTCAGTGAAAAGAAAATGATGTAACCCTAAACAATTACAACTTAAGTGCTGTTCTTTTGTTTATGCAAAGCAAAAAAAAATAAGTTGCTACTCTCAGATGATAATAGCCGTATTATGCAAGTGTAGTCAATATGAAAAGATATCAGTGACAGTGGTGCAGAAGATTTCTCTAATATCTGAGTTTTCAATGTCCTTTTTAGGAAATGAGAACTGCAGCTATTGCCAGACCTTTGGAGATCAATGAAACTGAAAAAGCCCTGAGAGCTGCCATCAAGGAGGTTTTGGTTTGTATTCATTCTTTTAACCTTCATCCATATTTTCACACGACCTGTTTTTATCTTAATGTACTTAATCTGCTGTGTTCATTACAAAGGAGAGTGTGGAGAAGACCAAAGACATGCTTAGTAATGTTGTTTCTGATGAAACAAGTCTGGATGCAAAGATAGAAAAGAAGAAGCAGGAGCTGGAGAGGAATCGTAAGAGGCTTCAGACACTGCAGAGTGTCAGGTCAGTTCACAACCTGACAAGTACTTAAAAAGGCATAATAATGGGATGACTTAGAGTAAAGTAAAAACAACAGCAACATATTTTGTTCCTCCCACATTTTAAATCTGAACAAATCGTTGCTATGTGTGTTTCCTTTCCTCTTAAGAGATTGTCTTTTGTTTCTCTTTCAATGTTTTAGGCCAGCCTTCATGGATGAATATGAAAAGATAGAAGAAGATTTGCAGAAACAATATGACACCTATGTGGAGAAGTTCAGGAACCTCTGCTTCCTGGAGTCTCAGCTGGATGAATACCGTAGACTGGACCAGGAGAGGTTTGAGGTGTGTGTATATGTCACGGACACCAGTCAGCATCTGATGTTTGATTATGTGACTTCAATGGAAGTGCTTGGAAATGGCACTTTTATTAAGCATGTTGTGCTGCCTATTGTCACATTTCTGTATAAATCCAGCAGACAATGGGAATAAAATGACCACTGGTGAGATCTGAAGATGTGTGAAACATTAGCGTCCCTCTTCCTTTCTTGTAAAAATGACAATAAATGACTCTGTTATTAAAATTCAGATGGGATAAAAGTGTTTTTCTGTTTCTTTTTCGTTGCAGGAGGCTGAAAACACAATGAGGATGATGCAGCACAAATTGAGGGAGGAGGAAAGAGATCTAATGAGGAGTTCTTGTGAGACAACAAATTACAAACTGAGCAAGCTAAGCAATAGTCACAATCATAACCCCATTATGTGATTGCAGATGCTTTTTTAAAAAAACGTTTTCTGCAGTGAAAGACGAGGACTCTGACATGGATGTTCCAGAGGATGAAGGTTCAGACAGCGACATGGAAGTGAATCGACCTTCCAAGCCAAGGCCAACACGAAACGGCATCATGGCAGGTACACAGGCCAAGTCCATGTCTTAAACTCTAATTTACTTATTACAGAAAATAAATGTTTATCCATTTTCTGTGGTTCTGATTATTTGTACATGGTTTGCAAAAATAAATCAACAATACATAACATGATTTCATGTAAATGTAATGTTGCCTCTATTTGTACCATAGGTCGAGGAGGAAGATTCATTGGAAACATGCAGGGAGGTGACAGCGATGAGGTTAGTACTGTATTAGACACATCAAGACAAGATTCCCTCCTTCTTTCTCTACAGTCACACATCTCCTTATATCTGTCCTGTCTCTCTCGCTACAGAATGACGTGCTTATAACAGTGGTATTAACTAAGTGCCTCATGCACCAGTTTCATTTTCGGATCAGTTTCTGTTTTACTTTGAATTTTCCATCTTGCCTCTGTTCCACATTTGACTTTCTCTGTCATACACTTATGTTTTGAAAGTCCGCTTTAGCTGTTTCCAGACGGCCAATCCCTTATGTCAAAAAGCAACGGAAGGGAAAGGTTTGTTAAGGAATCTACTCTCCTAAATCCTTGTTCATCTATGTATTTAAAGGAAAAATCCATTCTCAAAACATTTGACAAAGAAAGGGTTGTTTGCACAGGACGGGGAACAGACCTTTATTAGCATTGCAAACCCTGTGTTCTCAAACTCCATTCTGCTCCACTGATACATCTGTGGGTATAAATGATATTGCTTTCTTGTCTTTCAAATGCATTCTTACATCCGTGAGATTAACAGTAACAGTGTTGAAGTATTTGAACTGGATTTTTCCTTTAAATTAGGTTAAACTGGTCCCTTTAGTTGACTGGCTCTAGGTAGAAGTGTCCCAGTTTAGTGATTTACTATTAAATGAGGTCTGGACTGGGCGTGTTTCCATTACAGCCAAAGAGATGTTCAGTAATTAGATCCTCCTGTCTGATGTTAATGTGAGACATTAGATGGCTTTAAACTAGAATATAAAACATTTCCATCCATGTTGTATTGCACATTGAGTGATCAGTAATTACACGAGTGAATAAAGTAGATACCTGCTTGCTACCCCCTGTTTCAGACTGAAGACAGTGAGATTGATGTGGATGAGGACGATGAAGAAGATGAGGAAGGTGAGGAAGAAGAGGAGAGCAAGGATTTGGAGGATGACAGTCTGGAGGGACCAGTATCCGGGGGTGCTCGCCCTTCCAGGGGTGGTATGAGACCTCCTATCATGGAGGAGAGTGACAATGACTTCTGAGTGTAGAACACACATAAAGACAGGCTCCTGCTGATTCTGTTTCCATCACCTGGAAAAAAACAAATGCATTAATCATTATATTAAACCATATAATTTTTGATTAGTAAAGCATACGCACAGTTCCTGTTTTTAAATATGTGTTAACTGTTTATGTAAATAAAAGCTGAACTATTTTATTTTCTGTGTCTCTTGACTGAAGTCCGACAGGTGCATAATGTTTCATTGTCATTAACATCAATCTATTATTTTTTTTTTTTTAAAGATTTAACTTTACATAAATAGTGTAGAATTTTTATTTTTCACTGAAAAACAAAAGAAAAACATACCCAGTTTATAATACATGTGCAGTATAAGGCCAAAATGTACTCCTAGAGGAAACATTTATTTTAGTTCAAATGTAAATTGTCAAGTCATTTTAATTTTGTTTTGTGAGTATTTGCAGCATTTTTTTTCTTTAATGTGCGAGTCGTGTTACATTCAACAATTCATCTCGGGAAAATATTTACAGTCTATGCTTAATCATACAGTGAGGCACAATGTGTCAATACATTTACCGTTTCAATGGATTCTTAAATCTTAAAGAGAAAACTGAAAACAGCCAAAGTGAAACTACTTTGAAGTTAAAGCGAAGTCGAAAGCAAGACGTTTGACTTTAAAATGTAGTGGAGGATGGAGCATTTGGCTTTAACGGTGAGGAGCATAGACTGTATGATGATGATAAGGAGGCGGAGAGGAGTGCAGCACATTTTCGGTGAAAGAATCTACGTCATCAGTGTGCGCTGGTTGCAGAGGAGGAGGAGGTGGCAGATGCCTCTTCGAAACAACACTGAACTGTTGTCTACCTACTACCCGGTTTTTCCTCTCATACTGGTATGAAACCGCTTTATGCTTGAATATATATAAACTGGGATTAGTATCCTCTCAGTTAAATTTCGGCAACGTTATCTAGGGACTGAGTCGTTTCAAAACGTAGAGGCTTGTTTACCAGGCTAACAGTAGCTAGCTGTAGCTCAAAAACCTAAACACTGACCTGCAAAACTGAAGTCGTTTGTGTGATTTTAGAGCACTCTCGTATGGTTATTAGTTTTTCATAATCTTTGAGAACTCATCTCTTTTGCTAAACTGTTTGTCCGCTAACCCACATTTTCTAAAAAGGTTTAGTGATGTTATCCTGCAGTCATACTGACTCTGTATACAAAGATAATGTAGGGAGAAACAGATGTGACACATAGGAGTGTAAACATACAGATAGTATAAAAACATGGTGTTTAACATGTTGATTTCAGTTCATTGGAGATAAAGAACAAAAAGTGCTGTTGGAATAAAAAAAAATAAAACTACACTTCAGCTAGTGAATATGGTTTTGTCTTGTGTTAGTGCCAGTCCCTGATCAAACTGGACTAATCTATTCACTGTCAAACTGTCTGAATGATGGTCCTTATCAATCCCCGTCTGTCAGCTGAAGAGCAGCTGTTGGGATGCCAAAGAAGTTCCAGGGTGAGAACTCGAAGGCCGCCACAGCCAAAGCCCGCAAAGCCGAGGCCAAGGCAGTGGCAGACGCCCACAAAAAGAAACAGGAAGAGGATGCCCTGTGGCAAGAAACTGACAAACATGTGCTCAAAAAAGAGCAGAGAAAGGTGAGCTGCGTAATGAGGTGGACTGTTCATATTTCTGTCTTTTCATAGTTGTGATTTTGGGCTCGGAGAAGTTGCTGTTTTTTTGGATTCTTTTGTTGACTGTCATCTGGAATAATTCAAATAAGTCAATAACTAAAGTCCTGATGAGATAAACTATTAACCATCCCCAGTAAAACACTATTGTAGTTTGTTAGCAAGAACGTAAAAAAGAGTTTAAATGCAATTTTAAGTGATCATCAGCATTAGTATATGTGCCAAATAACAATTGGTGGTTTGCCTCTCAAAAGCAAATTATTTAGCATACTGTCTTTTTACTGGAGTCGTCATAACTATGACTATCTTAAACTATCCCCAGTTTAAGCTAACCTAATTGTGGATTTTCTCAGTTACATGCAGAAATGAGATTATGGTTATCATGGATGGTCTAGTTTGAAGTCAACAGGGAATTTCTTTCAACTTCATTGTTAATTTGTTATTATTGGTTACAGCAAAACTGTTTGGTTGTGGGGGTTCTTAATCCTCATGGATGAAACGGGGTATTAAGAGTGATTGCATGTGTTGACTTAAGTTTAGCCAAACTACTTAAAAACAACACATTTCTTAATCACAAATTCTGACTTGTGAACATTCTGTTGTTGCAGGATGACAAGGAGAAAAAGAGGCTTGAGCTTCTGGAAAGAAAAAAGGAAAACCAGCGACTTCTGGATGAGGAGAGTGCTAGGCTGAAAGGTAAACTCCTGAAGGAGGCTGCAGCTGGAGGAAAGTTAACCCGAGCCCAGATTGAGGAGGTGCTTCAGAATGAGCAGCTGCAAGCGGAGCAGGAGCAACAACAGCCAAAAGGTACAGTTAACGTTGAAATGTATGACAAATTCAGCTGCTTATAGGAGATCAGTTACAGTAAAACATCACTGGCTGTTAAACAAATTTCTAAATACACTGTATTTACCATGACACCATCTTTGTCATGTCACAAAATAACATTTCCTCCCACAGAAAAGAGCCACTTGGAGACTCCACTGGAGGAGAACGTGAACAGAATTATTCCTGAAGAAGGAAGTGTGGAAGCCAGAACAATAGAAGATGCCATCGCAGTGCTCAGGTAACATTTGAACTGACAATCTGTTGTCTTTGTGATTACATTGATGCTGATATGTAATGTGTTCCAAAGGGTCATGAAACAGTTAACGTTACCTGTGAATGCAAGCAACCAATCCTTACATCCTCTCTCTCTCTGTTGCCAGCACTGGGCCTGATGACTTGGACCACCACCCAGAGAGGAGGATGAAAGCAGCGTTTGCTGCCTTTGAGGAGGCCAACATGCCCCGCCTAAAAAAAGAAAATCCCAACATGAGATTGTCACAGCTCAAACAACAGCTGAAGAAGGAGTGGATGAAGTCGCCAGAGAACCCGTTAAACCAACGTTTTGCTGGGTACAACTCAAAGTGAACGCACTCTCCTTCCCAATAACTCCACGTGAAAACTGGCTGCCTACGCGCATTTGAGACTTTCATTGAAAATTGAGTAATTCCATTGAAAAATGAGCGTTGTTGATGAGAGCTTTACCACCAACTGCCCAGAAACAATCTCTTCCATACCAGAGGACTCGGCTTTGTTTGATTCACTTGCAGGGAGAAGATCATTTTCCCCTATCAAGGTCACAACTGATCCCCATGTTTGTGCACTTTGCTACTAATGAGGCAATTAAAAAAATCTAAAAAGTAACAATAATTCTTCTTTGTAGCACTTCTGGCGAGGTGGGAAGCCTGATGTTTTCAGAGTCATTTATTAAATTTCACCACTCAATCATCAATTTCTCTTGTTGCTTTTAAATGCCAGACGTTCCCTTCTGTTGTCAAGAGGCACACATATCAAGTCGCACACTGAAGTTCAACTTTCTTGATAACAGCTGCTTGATTACAATGTTATTTTTTTGACTGGGGAAAATGCTCATTTGCAAAAAATCTAGTAAATTGAAAATGACTGCAGCTGGGATTTTTTTTTTGTTTGTCTTCTGAGTTACTTGCAAGTGATCAAGGACCCACAGTGATCAGAAAAAGAGCCTGTCATCGAGTGCAGAGGCTGAAGAATTTACTTGAGTCAGATTAGTTCAAATGCTTAGCTTGTTCCTCCCCTCAGCAGAGAGGCCTTGTAGTAACCAATCATGGACTCATCACTCAACGAAATAGATGCTGAGTTCAGCTATTTGTACAAACCTACAGATGCTCTATTATATTTTAGCTATACAGAAACAAGCTTCTTAAAACATAAAGACCTCTTTCTTAGTCATGTCCAGACCTCAAACTGTCACTGAAATTCACTACCCTTCTCTAAAAAAATCAATTGGGTTTTAGTTAGCCATCACTTCAGGGTCCTGATATATTGCTTTTATTTTCAAACAAAGGGGACCCGGGTCCTGATCCAAGCACTCAGAGCATTGTTAGTGCTTTGTATAAATTACTGGTTCAGGCTTTCATGGTAAAACGTTTGACCTTTTCTATGTCCTATTTATTTAGTTACTCTTCAAACCTATCTTTAAAAGGAGTCATATAAAATGCAATTGGGGCATAGCCTGCCATTTGATGAAATTCAACATCTTAAATCTATTTAAAATCAACATCAAAATTAACTTTCTAAATGAATACCCTTCTTTTTGAATGTACACTTTCATGTAAGATTTTCCCTCTGCCACAGAAGGAGCTTTAGCTTTTGAATTTGTTTGGTATTCATTTATACATCCAGCGTCAGTGTCCAGTGCTGCAGTCAATCACAAAGGTTTTCTACAGCGCAGCAACATTTATATACTGAGCTGCTGAGGCAGCAGGCTGCCGGCTTTTTGTCTGAGGCCAGATGGAGAGACAGACAGCAGTCATAAAAAATGAGCATTAGCAACCTAGCTGCTAAAAACAAAAAGCTGTATAAGATAAACCACTTAACTAATATATCAGTGTATATCAAGCAAGTCCATCCATTCAATGGTTCAAATGCTTGGAAAGTGCAGAAAATACTTTTTGAAAAAAATGTAATCTAAATTTAATTTAAAAATTAATCAATACAATAACAAATTGTATAGCCAAAATAATATAGCTTAGTGTTTCATTTATTCGCTGTAAGAAAAGACATATCTAATAATCACCATCCATAAAGTAAACATCATCAAATATCACAAAATCCAACTTTTAGGGTAGAACATTGTGTAAATTGTGGATGTTTTTTTTTCTCATACTTTTAAGTTTTAGTATTATTTTTTCCAAATATATATTTTCATAACATTGTTATAAAAGATCATTTTGTTACGTCAAAAAGCACACAACTGAAGAGGACTTGCACTTGTGGCCAGATGCATTCAGAGCAACATTTAAAAATGGGCGCCTTTGTCTATCCAGGCTCTTGTGGCAGAGGAGATAAGAGACTGTGGGAAGGCCTTTGAACAACAAAGCTTCAATGACAAGTTCAACTGACCTTTTATTTCCTTTTATGCATTGGAAACAACCACTTTCTTTTCTTTCCCCTAGCAACCTAATCAGTTCACTCTCATTTTATCTGGACTTCTTTGAGCTTCTGCGTGTGATGTCCCGACTAAACGCGGCGGTCTGATGTTCAAGGTTTTTGTTTTTCTACATCCTAACCTGTGGCTGCACCCTCCCACTCCCTGTCCATTTGCATGGCAACCCTTTAACAGGCCAGCTGCTGCTGCCCTTTTCTTTCTTGATGTTGAATTCTAATCATTACTTTCAAAGGAAAGCGTCTCCAAAGCTCCTTTATCAAGTGTTTGTACTGAGGAACAAGCTGCTGTCCAGCACCTACTCAAGCTGCTCGTCCTCCTCTTAAACCAGGAACATTTCCTATAAGTAACCTGCTTCTTCATGTTTGGAGAAAAAGGACACATGGAAGAGGAAGGTAAGGACTTTAAGGAGCAGTCATGACTTTTCTTTTTCATGAATACTTTTTTATTTAGAAGAATTGAGATGTTGAATTGCAGCTCAAATGTGTAAGTACACAATAAGTGAGTATATTAGGAATAATAAGGTTTGCCTTCTTAGGAAATGATTACAGTGTTCAAGCTGTCTTTGTGATCTTTACAGACTTAACACTCAGGATGTTTGTTAGAGGCTAATACATTTTTATGGAATAAATATCTGTTGGAAAAAGAATCAGTAGTTTTCATATAAATGTGAATTGTATATGGTTTAGTGGTTATATGATGATCACTGAATAGGTTTTCTTGGTAACGGTCCTCTTTGATTCTGTTTTGTGACAACATAAATTATCAAATACTCTGTAGCACAAGATGACGTCCAACTCCTAAAAGTCATTAGACGGTAAACCCTGCACAATAAGACTAAGTCTAAAAACCCACCTTTTTAACAAAGCTTTCTGCTTGTGCATTTACTTTCTTTAGTTGCTTAGTTGATGAAATTTGTTTTTATTTCTATTTGATTTTTTTTCTGTAGCACTTTGAGATTTTTTTATTTTTTTTTAAGATTTATTTTTGGACTTTTTGTGCCTTTAATGGAGAGACAGGACAGTGGATCTGAAAAATTATCCGGTGATTTCCAAGTACATTAGAATAACGTAAGAGGGGGGGCCACATCTGATTCTGACAGACTGCTTCACATTCATAACCAGCTGAACACACAGTTTGAGGTTAAGAAAATTGTTGCTTCTATTACAACAGTGATGGTTTTACACTCAACATATTTTCTCCCTGCATGACAACAGGAGTGTGGACTATTACTGACTGGTGTGTTCGACTTTCCCCAAAATGTGTTTGGAGCAAAGGCCATTATTGAGGTCTAGGAAAGGGCAACGTTTGTTGTAAAATGATAAAACAAATATATTTTTCCTGGAAAACTGGGAACTATTTTTTCTTCTATTCTGCTGTCATTTGAGAATCCTACCTCAGCCCTAAAGTTGATTTAAGGGCTGTGTTTTTTGTAAAAAAAAAAAATTAAAAAAAAAAAGGGGGGGGAATTGATGGCTACTGTGTGCACATTTGAACTGTAATATACTGCATTTCAATATTTTTTAGGATCTCTGTTGCATAGTGTCCTCATCTTTTCTCTTTCTCATCCCACTATTGTAATCCTAACTTCCATCTTATTTCAGCTCTTCAGTGATGCCATGAGGTTGATCCTTGTTAAACCCACCAATGCCACTCGACGTCTTGACTCAACAGGTGAAGTCTTCCATGACGGAGAGAATGAGCATTGTACCTCAGGAGGTCCATCAGGTCCAACAAAAACTCCTGAGGGACTGCATGATCGGTACTCAGGTGCCTCT
The DNA here is from genome assembly GCF_963584025.1 of Labrus mixtus. Taxonomy (NCBI): domain Eukaryota; kingdom Metazoa; phylum Chordata; class Actinopteri; order Labriformes; family Labridae; genus Labrus; species Labrus mixtus. The sequence goes on along the minus strand of NC_083614.1, from coordinate 23,205,900 downwards.
TTGGAATCGTCTTCTTCTCCACAGGAGACGAGTCTGTGCCGTGTTTCGTCTTCACCCTGCGAAAGATCCAATGGAATCAGTCCAACAAGGGTTCCAGCTCAGAAGTCTCCGGTGAAAACCCGAAACTTAACCTTATCGCAGCTGAGTGATCAGGACTGGCTGCTGCTGTGTGGCCAGGTTAGCAGTGTTGGAGATGGCTCAACATCAGCAGAGAGAGCAGGGACCAGTGTAGGACATCCAAACCACAATGACAGATGTGGTTGTTCTTGTCCTGGTGCACACCAACAACACTTAGAGGCTTCCAGTTTTCATCTGCCATCAAATCAGGGAACAATCCAAGACTGCTACTCCAGGGTTTCAAACAAGAAAAGCCTTTCAACTTCACCACAAACCCAACATTTCTCTCAAAGCACCCCAAACCGGACCTCTTGGCAGGTTATTCCACTGCCAACACACCAAAGGGATCTTCAGGATAATTTCATGCTTCAATGCAGTGACCCAGAAGGTCAAAAAGATTCTTTGCAGCAACAGCCTTGCAATCATTTAAAACTTAAAGACAACGGCCAAGCAGTGCATCCAAATGTATTCAACATTCCTTTGAACTCCTTTGAGTGTGCTGAGGCAAATCCGAAACCACCTCACCAGCATTCTCAGTCTGCTGTTGCTGCGGAGCTCAACTGGAGGGAGATTTTTGGTAAAGAGCCATTGTTAGTTCAGCAATGTCAGAAGCAAGATTCTCAATGCGGGACAAGTGGCGATAAAACCTGCAAGTCATCACGAGAGCCCTCGATCATCCTCAAGTGCCGACACCTCCCTTACAATCCTTTGACTAGCACCCCGCGGATGAAGAGGTTGTCTACTCCGGCAAGTAACAAGAGTCTGCAGTCCTTCTCGGCAAGTCAGTTTAGTTCACCGAACCAGAATTTAGTGGCGGAGAGAGCTAGACAGGTACATACATATTATTTGTACAATACATTATCACTATTTTTTAAATAGTAAATCCAATTATTCATTAAATTGCCATCAATGAAAACTTCACTTACTTTGCCTACCTATCATTACACATTGAAATAGTAAGTTCCACATATAGTGCACACATTTTTTATGGAACAGGTTTTTAACTGTACAATTCAACTTTCTATCAAAATTGGCCATTTAAAATAAAAATAAGCAGTTCCCCAGTATGATTGGTGCGACAAAATCTTTTCTTGTTGATATTCATTGATTTTCTTTTTAAGTCACTTTGGTTTAAATTGATTTTTCTAATTAAGTGTGGTTTCTGGTTGTAAATAATGTTTTTGTTGTGTTTTGTTGCAATCTGCTTTTTTTTAGCATAAAAATATTTTGGCTGAATAAATTCATACCCTGTTCTGTCTGGCGTACTTCTTGTGCAGATGACCTCTCAGCACCACATTGGATCAAAACCATCCCTCCCTAAACACACATCTCCACCTTCTGACACCTTTGACACAAGTGACCTAGTCAACGGGGATGCAGTGCATCCGCTGAGCAGCCATGGCACTTTGAGATCCAGTCTTTCAGAACTCAACTCTGGCCAGCAGCCTCTTCAGCTTCTTCACAGCACCATCCTGGAGGACGCCTTTTCCAAAGTCATCAGAGAAGATTCCAGTAAGGCCAACAGTGAGAACCTGACCAGGGAAGAAGGCAACGTACCGCAGAAGAAGACCAAGGACATTAGCTACCGGCTGGGTCAGAGAAGGGCTCTCTTTGGGAAGCGCAAACAGTTAAGCGACTACGCCTTGGTCTGTGGGATGTTTGGCATCATTGTCATGGTGATTGAGACAGAGCTTTCAAGAGGATTTTACAGCAAGGTGCCTTCCTCATCCCAAGCCCCTTATTCATCAAGTTTGATAGTTTGACTGTAGATTATTAATGATGTATCTGACTCCATTATTTACAGGAATCCATATATTCCTACATACTGAAAGGCCTGATCAGCCTCTCTACTGCTTTTCTTCTTGGACTCATCGTGATGTACCATGCAAGGGAAATCCAGGTATGTGGATAAAGTAACTCTTGTGTACTGCTGGTTCTTGGTTATCTGGTTAACCTAATTTCATTTTTTCTTCTTTTTACAGCTCTTCATGGTAGACAATGGAGCTGATGATTGGAGGATAGCGATGACCATTGAGCGGGTTCTGTTTGTTGTGTTGGAGCTCCTCGTCTGTGCTATCCATCCAATCCCAGGTCAATATGTGTTCACCTGGACCACCAGGCTGGCCTTCAGCTACACAGCATCAGTAGCGGACGCTGATGTTGACATCATCCTCTCTGTTCCCATGTTCCTGCGCCTCTACTTGATTGGCCGGGTCATGCTACTTCACAGCAAGCTGTTCACGGACGCTTCCTCCCGCAGCATTGGGGCGCTTAACAAGATCAGCTTTGACACTCGTTTTGTCATGAAGACTCTGATGACCATCTGCCCTGGAACAGTCCTGCTGGTCTTCAGTGTGACCTGTTGGATCATTGCAGCGTGGACCGTGCGTGTCTGTGAAAGGTATTAGCTTCTGAACTTCTCACTCTTCCTTTCAGTCAGTTCTTAATATCACAGATCTATGTAAATTCCATTATTTAAAAGTGGGTTGTGATAAAAAAAAAATAAAGCTTACATCAAGCTTATTGCAACTGAACAAAGCTTTTTTGATATATTTACACCAATTGCTGATACAGCCAGTTGTCATGTTTACACAGGTATCACGATGCACAGGAAGTGACCAGTACTTTTCTTGGAGCCATGTGGTTGATATCCATCACCTTCCTATCTATTGGCTATGGCGACATGGTCCCTCACACATACTGTGGGAAAGGCGTTTGCTTACTGACAGGAATCATGGTAAGTTTTCTAAAGACAAGTAACCAGACATGTAGTTGAAGGTAATATCAAACTCAACATACCCCTACAGTATAATACAGTATTTCAACATGTTTTTAGATTTACTTTTGGGCTTTTTTATTTATTTATTGGCAAGATAGGACAGTGGATAGAGCCGGATATCAGGGAGAGCGAGAAAGGAGAATGACATGCAGGAAAGAGCCAGAGGTTGGATCCCAACTAGGGCTGCCCGCTTGGGGGACCACAACCTCATATATCAACACTTTTTGGCCTTAAATCCACAGTTAAGCTCATAACATATGACACATATACTGTATGTCCTACAATATATACCTCTCCTACATACACAATTATTGTACAGTTGGATGGTAATTACTTAAGATGTTTCTGACTGAAGCCTGAAAATTGCTACTTTTGCAAAATCATATTGTATTACTTTAAACATGTAAGTAATGGTTAAGGCTACTTTAAAAAATCCTGCATTAGAAAGATAATAGTATTTTTCCTAACCACGGTATGCCAATGTGTAACTAACCACTGCCCTCCTCGACAGGGAGCAGGCTGTACAGCCTTAGTGGTCGCTGTTGTTGCAAGAAAGTCAGAACTCACCAGAGCCGAGAAGCACGTCCATAACTTCATGATGGATACTCAGCTCTACAAAAAGGTCTTATAACAATCAGACATGCACATATTTTTCTTTTTGATAATGAATGTGAATTTCCAGTCGTATGTAAACAGAGCATGGAATACAATACAAATATTACTGACTGTAAATACATTTTGAAACACTGCTGCTCTGCTGTATCGTATGCATATTATTCTGTTCTAATATTCTGTCACAGATAAAAAACACAGCAGCCAATGTGCTGAGGGAGACGTGGCTCATCTACAAAAACACAAAGCTGGTCAAAAAGATCGACCATGCCAGAGTGCGCCACCATCAACGCAAATTTCTTCAAGCCATTCACCAGTGGGTATAAAAAAAAATGTCATCAGGGGAGCATTACGGATAGATAATGAGAAAATACATTTTCAGTTTCAATAACAAAGATGGGTTGGCTTTGATGGCATGTTTAATTAGCATGCTAGTTTTTATCAGTAAAAACTGAGCTTTGTATTTATTTCACATGCCACAAAAGTGACACCCTTTTCAATTTTAGACTGCGAACAGTCAAAATGGAGCAACGGAAGCTGACTGATCAGGCCAATACAGTCGGTGACATTGCTAAGGTTTGTATGAGCAGTATCTTTCACTCTTTTAAAAAAATTGGCAAAGGAAAAAAAAAGAAAGCCTTCCCAATCCAACATGACATTCCCTCATTGTTACTTCCCTTCCACATGATGTCTGTGGACAGTTTGGCCAACGAACAATTGTGATAATTCTGAGGGAAGAATAGTGTTTATGTGCTCCCACATTTTTCACACTGAGTTTGAAATATAATCATCGCCCAATAAATAAAAAGCAATTTCATACAGAAACATCAATGTAATTCAGAATTTATTAATGCCTACATTCAAAGAAATATTTGTTAAATATAATGTATCATTAGTCAAATGTGTAGTGATTACCCTCACAAAATATTATAACTATAGATACCTGGCCTGACCTCCTGGCTGTTTTGTTTTTTTGCAGACTCAGAACATGATGTATGATCTTGTGTTAGATCTGCAGCACAGAAGCGAGGAGCTTGACAGGAGGATTGTAGTTCTTGAAGACAAACTAGACTCCATCCTTCTCAGTGTGCAATCGCTGCCTGCCGTGCTCTCTCAAGCAATAACAAAGCTACAAAAGGATTTCCTGGACGACCTGGCCTGTCGTGTCCACTTCCTATCTTCCTCCCTGAGCTCTGAGTGCTGCCCGGTCCCTGCCAGGCAGCTCTGTCCTGGACCCACCACACCAGAGACACCATACAGCTCCTAACCACACTCAGAGCTTTTCTCTTAGTTTATTTTTTTTTTAACTCTGTTACATTTACTCAGTGTTCAGTTAAACATATTCCCTCCTGGGAATAACCGCCTCACACTGAGCAGCTCTAACGACACACAAAGTAAGGCGATAAAGGGGAGAACCTTATGCATTATTTTTCTCTGCTTTAAGTTTCACTGTACGTTCAGGGAGAAACAAATGACCAAACATTGGTCCATAAAGATTCCTCTAGACCTCCAGGAGATACATACTGTATCTAGGCAGATGAGTTGTAAACTATGTATGATGGATTCAAATAAATGTTGTTTTTTTATTTCTTACCTTTACCTGTTTAGGCAGGAAATTTTAGTTAAATAAAGTTGTTGTTATTTAAGTTGTATACCTAAAAATGTTGGGCCAAATGCAATAGAAATATATTTTTATTCATATTTAAATCTCCTTTGTGTATCACTCGCCTTTGCCTATTCAACATTAATATTTGTGTCTCAGTGTTTGAAGCTGTTAAGATATAGAGACATACATTAGGTCTCTCAGAGGTGATTAATTCTTTGCCAACATTTTTACAGCTAATGGTGATAGCTTGCGCTTGAGCATGTTTTCTGCGTATAGTTAACTTTCTAACTGCTTCCAAGTTTTCTGTCATGTTTTAAGACTCTGTGCTCTCGATGCTGGCTGGTGATGGTCTCAGGGCTGATGAGCTCGCAACTCTTTTTAATTCCATTTGTAGGCTACTGATATCCTGGACTCAGTTGCCCCATTAAGGACTAAACACTCTAAACCCCTGTATGAGCCCTGGCTGAATGACAACACATGCACTCCTTAGGCGTGTGTGTAGATGAGCGGAGAGAAGATGAAAAAGACATACAAACTTTTAGTGCGTTTTACAATACTACGGGACTGTCTGTTTTAGTTATCAGAAAGCACATAAACATGCTAAGTCAGTGTATATGTCTAACCTTGTCTCTATGAACAGTCACTGGCCTCTGGTCCTTTAATGAATCCGTGTGACTCATCTTGCATTGTGCCATCAGCCTAACTCTGTAATGACTTTCAAAAAATAATGTATCAACAAAATATCTGCTCTTCTTTACTCTCATCTTGTGCTGTGGACCCTTCTATTACTTCTAAATGCCCTGTTGTCTTTTAGCATTTTGACCCTATATCTCTCTCTTTGTTGTCTGATATAAGGCATCATATGTGGTCCACTAACAGCCTTCTCGACTGTATCCCCTCTCAGCAGAAAAATGTCGGACCAAGTTCAATCTCCGATTAGAAAACATAATTTTGACCCCTCCATCCTGTCAAATGTTAGGCCAATTTATAAGCTGCCCTTCTTTATCGAAAGTCATAGAGAAAGTGGTTCTCTCACAACTACAGGAGTACCTAGAGTGTCATGAGATCCATGCAAAGTTCCAGTCAGGCTGGAATCATGCCACAACTCTGAAACACCTCTGCTAAGAGTTTGCCATGACCTTCTCCTCTTTCAGTTGATTCTTGGGACTCTGCTGTTTTCGTGATGTTAGACCTCACTTCTGCCTTTGATATGGCGGATCACGGGATCCTTTTATCACACTTTGAGCATTGTATAGGTTGTGGGGTCCCGCAGGGCTTCATTTTGGGCCCTGTTCTCTTTTTGATGTATTTGTTGCCCTTGGGATCAATTGTTAAAAACACAATACCATTATTCTTTTCTGATGGTCGTCACTGGTGTTCTTGAACGATTTATTTATTCATGTCCGATGAATCCAACTAAAAAAAACACAATATCCCATTTACTTCTTTGGTGATGACATCCAAATCTAGCTTCCTTTTAAAACTAAATGTAAGGATTCAATGCAGAATGCAGCAATTGCTGAACTGTCTGAAGGATGGTAAAATTGGATGGAGATTGTTATATCTGGACACCCACAGCTTTTTGATGACTTTTTTTACTCCAGTTAGACCACTTAATTCAACAAATGAACTGCTCTTGGAAGTCCTGAGATCAAAACATAAAAACAGGGGATTGAGCCTTTGCGGTGACAGCTCCTTAATTTTGGAACAATCTTCCTATCCACATGAGATCTCAGTCAATTGCCATTTTTAAGTCACTGATGAAGATGCATCTCTTCTCACTGGCATCCTCGTATTTGTTTATTATTTATTTCTATTGTTAAGCTTGTCTGTTGTAATTATTCTGTTTATGGTTTTAAATCTTTGCTATTGTTTAATTTTCTTATTTGTTTTATTATCATGTCTCATTATATGCAGTATCTTTGTCTATGACCGCTTTTGGTCTTTTATTGAGATTTTATTTCAATTGTATAGTTTCTCTTGGTTGTACATTAGGCCTACTTTGGTCAATGTGAGTTGTTTCAAATGTGATTTATAAATGAATGTGACTTGACTTTTAATTCAAAATATTTGATTTCTTTCTTGCACAAAATTAATGTAAACTATATCCTATAACATAGGTGTAGGAAACTCTTGTTGTTTAGTTTGTTGTTTAAAAAACTGTGTTCAGGATTACAGACACAGCTAGATTGAGGAACAGTGCCACACCAGGAGAGTATTTTTTAGGATAGTAATGTGGGCTACTGGTTGCCTTAACATGTTTTATTGTTCTAATTCTCTCCCATGTCCCCAAATAGGCTACAGATCATCCACTTCTCATTTAAACTTAGTTTTTTTTCATTCACCTTCCGCTCCCGCCTTAAAGGAGAGGTAGCCTAATTACACATCATTAATTCAAGAGTTTTTGTAACTCTCTGGGGTTTCCACAAATAAGTTCCACATATAAGACGAAACATTTGAAGAAGGGAGATCACTCAGAAACAAATGAAGACTCAGTCATACTTCAGAGATGAAAACGAGCTCTATCAGTGAGCTTGTTTACAAGAACCACCATCTGTCTCTCTGGGTTACCGCTGTTTACTGGGTTCCACATAATCTCGCGATAAACACCAGAAGGCGAGCTGCACCCACGAGAATGTCGTTTCGCGCGCTGAGGCTAAGCTCCAGTCACATTTGGGAGTGACAGCCCTTCTGCCCAATGAGCTCGTTTTTCTGCGAGGAAACTAGCCAATGGCGTCGCTTGATTTTTAGGGCAGGCGTGGTATCTAAGTCTTGAAGAATAACTCATTGATCGATCTCCAACAAGGCATAGAGTTGGTCGTGCAAACCTTGCATAGAAGTTATTTTGGGGAAAACGTGCACGTTAATTCTAATACGTCAAATTCTTGTTTTCACTTTGTCGAACAATCAGGTAAAGCGAGATTTCCTTTTGTTATTTTAACTTTCAGAATTGTACTCATTGATTTCTTCATTCTGTAGCTAGCTTACTAAGGTTAGCTAACTTGACAAAGTCCTGCCTCGTTTCTGTTTTGCTTGACGTACTACATTAAGCTCCACTGCCAGCCAACGAAACAAGGTTCAAAAAGTAGTTGATGATGACTTCATATAATAATTTTTTACTGTGGTTTAATGTAGTTTTATTTGCTATTGGCAATATACCACCAGTAAGCTGTACAAACAATAAGTAACGTGGTTTGCTGTGTGGCTTAGCGTTGCAGAGTGGGAGATGTTATCTTGTTTTGTTTATCTGTAACACAATAATGGGCAGCAAATAGTGAATTTTCAGATATCTTCTACAGTTTAGTGTCTCTTGTGAAGCAAAACAAATAACGCTAACCTTTTTAAAATGATTTGATTTTCCCCCTCGATTTTCTTAATTTCCTTGAGGTGAATAATAATGTTAACTGCTGCATGTTGAGTAAGTGTCTGATGTCAAATTTCATGTCTGAGAAAGTAGTGTTTCCGATGTTTTCACTTGTGTTTTTAATCGCTGGTGTTTTATTTCTTAGACCCCCCCAAAAAAAACTACGAGCCGTCCAGCTCGCTTCTCAAAATATTTTAGTAATATCAAGTCACGTCTCTGTGATCTAGTCCTTCTTTTTTTCGTCTTGTGTTATTCAATTTTAAACCAAAAAAAAATAAGATGGTATTTCGGTGTGTTTCATTGTCACAGAGCGCAGGCACATTGTTTGCCAGCGCTCCCTTCCGTCCGGATGTGCCTGCTTTTAAAAGAACTGGGAGGGGCTTACAGCTCAGTTTCCCGCACTGTATTTAAATCAGCTTGTTCCCTCCCTTTCTAAATATTTTGTCCAAGTGACAGCCCAGTGCTGACAACAATACACGCTCCAAAAGACTGGCAAAACCACATCCCTGCATCTCAGGAGCATTCATTTAGTTCCTTGAGTGAAGTTAATAGTTTATGCTGTAGAGTAAAGCAGCATTAACTCTAAAATAGTGTTTTTGGCTTTCACAATGTAATACAGTAACCTTTTTGAGAGGAAAAAATTAAGTGTTAAAATTATTGCATTGCTTAAATTTGAGCACTAAAGAGAAGGGAAATAATTTAGAAAGCTTATTTAAACATGGGCTTAGTAGTAAGAGTTGCAGGTACAGAAAGTGACAGATAATGGAGCATTTTTTGACCACATTTAATAAAATAAAGTAAATCTAAATCGGCATAGCTCTTGAATTAGTAGTTCTGTAATTAGATAGGGACAATAACCGGGAAGAAATAATCTAATCCTATGAAAATATCAAATGTTTTTAATTAAGTAGACAAGGCCACTTGTTTACGAGAAGCAAACTAACTTCTGTTTTATCAGACAAAAACACAGTTGTTTGTATTTAAATGCTATTTATTAGTATTACTTTTTGCGAGTTGATACAAAAATATACTAATGAGAAGATCATGTTGTTGATGTAAACACAATTTCCTGGCATCAAAAACCTGAAGTTGAAGTTATCAAAGATGCATATAATTCAATGATGTCCTGTGTAAGAGAAGTTACAATTGCAAAGCTTGTGCTTAAATGGGTTATCATGATGCTGGTTGTCACAGGGCCTCTGCAATGTGGATTCAAGTGCGCACAATGGATGGGAAGGAAACCCACCGGGTGGATTCCCTTTCCAAACTCACTAAGGTGGATGAGCTGCGTGTTAAAATCTTTGAGCTCTTCAAAGTAGAGCCAGAAAGGCAGAGGCTGTTTTACCGCGGCAAGCAGGTGAGGCAGCTTTCTTATAATCTTGTCACTTCTTGTTCATGGTGTAAAAACAACCAGTCATAAAAGTCTGCATTTCTTCATTTAACCATGTCATTTATTCTTGTATATCAGATGGAGGATGGCCATACCATATTTGACTACAACGTGGGTCTGAATGACATAGTGCAGCTGCTTGTTAGACAGAAAATGGCCCCTGTTGATGTCGTCAAAAGCAAGGATAAAGAAGCTGAGCTCTCTGACTCTGATTCTGGTTGTGGCTCAACCCAGAGTGAGTCTGACAAAAATTCAACTCATGGGGAGGTAGAGGCTCAGACAGCCGGCACCTCTGCCCAGACAAACGCCACAGAGCTCATTGATCCAGGCTTTGGATTTTATAAGGTATGATGAACATTTTTCTTGTGGTACTCATTTCTGTGATATATACATTGGTAACAAATTACTTTTGCATTATGGGAAAGGGAGAAAAACTTTTCCTTTTATGTTTAGTTTGGTTCAGTACGGTAAACCCTGAAGTTGCTTGTGTTTCAACAGCCAACTGTACCCTTATATGATTATCCAGATGGAAATATTCATGTCAGCTATGTAAAGCCCCGTTTCCACCAAGCTGTCCGGTATGGATCAGTACAGTTTGGTTCAGTAATGATTTGTTTCAGACGAGGCTGTTTGCCGCGAGGGAAAATACAGCCTTCCTTTATTACCGCTGTCACACAGGAAGTGACGATTCTTTCGACCAATCAACGGACTGCAGTGTTTAGCTCCAGCTTTTAGGGTCGGATCGGTAGACTTGGCACCCCAACAGAAGGGCAGAAAAAAGTAGGACGGTACGGGATGGTAATTTGGGGACCTTTACCGACTTTTGATAGTGGAAACGCCACAAAATGGGTGACGAACTGAACTGCTTGGTGGAAACGGGGCTTAATAGTGTTACATAATAGCAGCCCAACACAGTGTAGCCCACTATTAAGTTAAATGTTCAAGAACAACAGTTTACAGTAAACAAAGGGACCCTGTAGGGTTGGAGCGGCACCCCAACAGAAGGATATCTTTTTTTTAAAAGGATGGTACGGATCCCTTATTTTGGTACCATCCCCAATTTTTGACGTTGGGAACCCCAATGAATGGGTACTGTACTGTACAGAACCGAACTGAACACACAAATAAACACATAGACACGACAGGAGAAGGAAAGGTGGAGAGAGAACAACAGGCTTAGCTTCTAAAAGTAAACAATCAACCCCGTGCTCAGCCGTTAACAGTCTGTATATATGGTCAAAACATTAAGGAGCACCAGAATGAGTTGCTCTGCTGTGCAGAGCGGTAATACACTAATTTCCAAACTATGATTGCCGCTGTGTTATGTGATGGCAGCAGCATCACATGTAGCCTATTCATACATGCAGGGGACACTGACTCTGCATGCACAGTGTTTAGTTCTCTGACTCCTGATGGTGATATCAGACAAACTTTTATTGTGGATTAGTCACAGAACAATAAAACTAGCGCTTTTAGATCAAACGACACCAAAGTGGCAGCCTGACGTGCTCCAGGTCACTTGAGACATCGCATGGGATGCAACTATTGCGCATGTACACATTGTAATTAGGATGTTTAAACTATATATTGTTTAGCCCATAAATATAAATATTGTTAGATCATAAAGATAAACTTTATTGATCCCCCATGGGGGGTATTTTTTTGTCATGAAGCCTGATGTCCCTTTACAGTTCAGCATCATTTACCAACTGCAAACTTCCCTTGAGTGGTCCTGTCTTTGCACCCGTAATGCCGCCTCCATATATGTAGAAGTGTGTCCAGCTCATTTTGCTGGGCTGCTAGTAGCTTTCTCTGCATTTCAATGTGGCAGTTTTTTCTTGTTGTAATTTCAAATATCAAACTTGTTTTCCAAAAATTTGTCAAATAAAACTGAAATTAGATTTTCTGCTGAGATGCTGTGCCAAACACCTTACTACATTTTAAAAGCTTGCACCTTTTAAAATTCATTTTATTCTTTCCTTGTGTGTTTCGAAAGGTCAATGAGATGGTGGACGCCAGAGACCTGAACATGGGGGCATGGTTTGAGGCCCAGATTGTAAATGTGACTAAGACCACAAAGATGCCTAAAGAGGAGGCCACGGCGCCAGACGAAGAGGAGATACTGTACCATGTTAAATATGAGGAGTAAGACTCATTTTTCTGTTATGTTCAATTATTTACTATCAAAACATTGTGTTGTGTATAAAATAAAAGGGGCTTTAAATGTTAACTCATTAACACAGGATTAATCTAGAGACCATACATTTTTTTTTAACCAAAATGAATGTCTTTCCTGCCTCTAATGCAAACTAACACGGAGCCCTTTACGCCTTATAAAAACTTTTTATAATAGATTATTTTAAATCTGAATGGGACTTCCTGAAAAAATTAAGAAAAAATCTTGGAAGCGTTATAGACAAGGGAGTAGGAATGCCATTGAAATCCTCATTTGCAGGCAAAGTGACAATGAACTGATAAGTTTTCTTGTGCGTAATCCTATAGTCATGATTCTTTAGCGGTGTCTCTGGCTTTGCCCCCCTCAAAGCAGCTCTTATGGTATTGAGCTTTGCATGTTTGTGATGAAGGGAAATTTGTTCCATTGTCTGGTGAGGATCCACCACTACTTCAGCAGAATGGAACAACTAAACCAAACATACTTTAGTTCACTTGTCAACACACTCAGGCGCTGTGTAGGAAACACCTGTGTTGGTGTGTAGCTTTCTTTTGAGGTTATCACTTTCACTCTCACAGTTACCCAGAGAACGGGGAGATTCAGCTGCTGAAGAAGGATGTTCGACCGCGGGCCCGTACAGTGTACCAGTGGCACCAGTTGGAAAAGGGGATGGTCGTTATGGTCAACTACAACCCAGACGACCCCAAGGAGCGTGGCTACTGGTATGATGCAGAGATCCAAAGGAAAAGGGAGACGCGCACCCTGCGAGAGATCTATGCCAAGATCATTCTCGGGTAAGAGCTTTTTTTTGCATGTAAATGACTGCATTTGTTAATACCTCACATAGTAGGAGCAACTGCCAAGTCAAACCTCTAAAGTGAACCTGCTGCGGTGGCAGATGATCATCTTGTGGCCCCATTTCTGTCTGCACATCATAGTTTTATGTTGTCTTGAAGCCACAGCAGCAGGTCGGAAGCGGTAAATTTCCTGCTGTTGTATCATTGTAGTTTCTAGAATAGAGCAATTTGTACTTGAAACTTTTTAAGCAGGGTAAAAGGCTTATCCGTTTAGATGATTTGAAGAAAATATTGTAATGCTTTAATACATGTAATGTAAACTGCAGTGTTTTCTTTGGTGCACTTTTCTATTAACCCTGCGTATATTGCAAGGAGGAGGGTTCACAGCTGTATTTCTACTTTACAGAATGTTTTCATTTAAGCCTTAAAAGTCATTCAGGTTTCCCTCATATACAATGATATCAATACACAAAAAAGCACAAATACACAGAGGATGATGAAAAATGGACTAATTGTTTCTTTGTTTTCAGTGATGCTGGTGACTCTCTGAATGACTGCCGGATCATGTTCTTGACTGAAATCTACAAAATCGAGGTGCCTGGTTCTCTAGCTGACACCCCTGCTGGATCTGAGAGTCCACTAAAAAGTATGTTTATGGATGAAATGTTTGAACTGTACAGTTGGGAGTTATTTGCCGTTTACATTGCAAAAAAAAAAAGTTGACAGTTCAATCAGCAGGATTCTGATTTTTAATCTTGTCTAAGTGTAGATTTCAATGAAATGGAACTTGCATGCACCTCTTCCTTGATGTATGTAGTTCTTCTCCATTTTACCAGATGTGTCTTCCTTTTTTTTTAGGATCAAATGGACCTGAGTGCAAGCACTGTAAGGATGATCCCCAAAAAAAGTGTCAGTGGTGTAACTGCCATATCTGTGGCATTAAGCAGGATCCTGACAAACAACTGCTTTGTGATGAATGCGACATGGCCTATCACACTTACTGTCTGAACCCTCCACTCACCTCCATCCCAGATGATGAGGACTGGTCAGTACAATCAGACGTGTTTCTCTCTTGTTTTGGAATATAACATTAAGACTTAGGAATTAAAAAGTTGAAAATAAACGTTGCCATTTTTATGATAACTGTGACCTAAACCTTGCATGTATTTCTGTGCCAGGTATTGCCCAGGTTGTCGTAATGATGCCAGTGAAGTTGTGTTGGCTGGAGAGAAGCTGAAGGAGAGCAAGAAGAAATCCAAGATGGCTTCAGCGAGCTCCTCCAGCCAGAGGGACTGGGGCAAGGTGAGTGCTGACATTGTGCTGACAGCAAAGGGTCTTAATTAAAGGTGCAGAAATACTTCTCATTTTATATGTTATGAATTTAAAAAGACACTTCTAGTCATTGGGCCCCATTACACCTCAAAAAACAATTCAGATGATTGCAATGAAAAATACTGAACATGTTTCATCAAGATGATCTTTTCAATGGCAATATTATATATTGGCACTGGTTACAGAAAGTGATATTTGTTGTCAGAAATACTCTTACAGCCTATATGCTCATTGTCCTTTCAGGCAGCTTTCTATGATTGTGATTAAGTTAGACGCCAAGGTTTTCAAATGTCAACATTTTAAACTCCTCCAGGGAATGGCCTGTGTTGGTAGAACCAAGCAGTGCACCATCGTCCCGTCCAACCACTACGGCCCGATCCCTGGCATCCCTGTTGGCTCCCTGTGGAAGTTCAGAGTCCAGGTCAGTTTACGCAACTGGAGAGAAGAAAAAGAAAAGTTGCACCATATGAATTAAACTAATTATTTCCATTTTCCAGCAGTAACACTGTTCTGTGGCTTTTCTAGGTTAGTGAGTCTGGCGTCCACAGGCCACATGTTGCTGGGATTCATGGCAGGAGCAATGATGGGGCCTTTTCATTGGTCCTGGCTGGAGGCTATGAGGATGATGTGGTATGCTTATCTTTTTTTTAATCTTTCATCTGAGAGATAACTGTTATTGTGCTTATGTCAATTGTATTTAAATAACTTAACAAATCGCTCAATGGAGCTCAGTACTGCAAGACAACATGTAGCTTTAGACTGTTGATTGTCTACATTTTTTGGGAGGAGTTGCACAAATATTACAATGAACTCTTATACAAAAAAAAACAAGTTAGAATAATTTTGTAGTTTCTATGTTTCTCTTTAGTACTTATGGTATAAAACCAATGTTTCTGTCCATGAAACTAAGTTTAAAATCTGCTTCCAAATTGTCTTTGTAGTTTGAAATGTGTGTAATTATTGTTATATGTTTTACAATGTAGGATGATGGTAACGAGTTCACTTACACTGGCTCTGGAGGGCGAGATCTTTCTGGCAACAAGAGGACTGCTGAGCAGTCATGTGACCAGACACTTACCCACATGAATCGGTATGTTGGCGAAGGGCACGACATCACAACTGACTTTAAATCAACAAGATTGGCTTGACTTTAATTTGCATATCTAAATTGTTTGTTTATTTGGACCAGGGCGCTGGCTCTCAACTGCAACGTCAATGTCAACGACAAAAATGGAGCGGAGGCCAAGAACTGGAAGGAAGGCAAACCGGTTAGAGTTGTACGCAGCTGCAAGGGTCGCAAGCACAGCAAATACTCACCTGAGGAAGGAAACCGATATGATGGCATATATAAGGTAAGAGGGAACATCAGATGGATTTGTTTATGTATATAAAAAAAACACATTTACCACGCATTGTTACAACACAGTATGATTATTTATTCAGCCATTATTCATATACAATAATATTTAAACAACACAGACAGTTCAAACATAGTCAACAGTCATGTATTGTGTAGTGACTGAAAAGGAATAGGCAGAAGCAAAAAGCTTATAAATGCCTATCCTACATTCTTATCAAATTCAGCTACCAGCTCTCAGAATAATATGAATTTATTAATTTGGCCTTGACAAGAATATATTAGTGTCACCAGCACAGTATAACCAAATGGAAAAGTCCTTTTTTTTTTTTTTTTTTTTTTTTTAAAACTCATATTTAATTAATTGTCCTGTAACTTTGTAGTTCTTTTATCTATATGCGTTTTTGACTTCACTCAGGTGGTGAAGTACTGGCCAGCCAAGGGAAAGTCTGGCTTCCTGGTCTGGAGGTATCTGCTGAAGCGTGATGATGATGAGCCGGCACCGTGGACCAGAGACGGCAAAGACCGCATCAAAAAGTTCGGCCTCACAATGCAGGTAGAGACTGCCATTCAGACTCGATAGAAAAGAATGACACGTTTTGTTTAAGCACCAAATTCCATCGCTTTATTCATAACGACATTGAATGGTAACAATGGTTTCTCATGTTGCCCTGACATTGTATACTCTCATATTTAGCATAATGTCTCGGTGCTTAGTGTCAATCTACAAGAATGTGAACATTTCATCATTATCAATTTCGACACTTTTAATTTAGTGTAAAAAGTCGTATAGTTTTGAAATGAATATCTATGCATATGAATATCTATCTGTGGATTGAGCTTATTCAGACGTCAATATGTTCTCTCTCGTTCCAGTATCCTGCTGGTTATCAGAAAGAGAAGGAGAACAAAAATGAAGTAGAGGAAGAGGAGAATACAGCGGCTGCAGCAGCAACACCCAGCAAGGCAAAGAGGAAGAGAAAATCTCAGGGTAGTGGTAAGTTCTTTAAATGTATGTGGTTGTTGAGATGTTACTTTTACTTGATATTTATTGGCAGTTCCCTTTTACAAGGCTGCTACAAATCACACCAGAGCTACGCATGGGGCATATTCTTGTTGACAATGTCCCCAAGGCTATTAAGACAGTAATACTGCTTTAGGCGTTAACAGACTTTCCAAGAGAAACTAGACACATATTTCAATGCTTACTCTGTACAAACATGGACACAATTCACTACCATTTTATCCCAGAACTCCACTGCTAACTTCAAGTTTGATTGTTTCTCAGAATCCTCAAAGAGCCCACCAGCAAAGACTCCTAAGAAAACTAAGGTAGAGGTGTATAAGCTCACCAAGGAGCAGAAAGGCTTCATCAAGAATGACGAGCCAAACAAGAAGCTGTGGGACGAAGCCATGGAGTCACTGTCACTTGGACCGGTGAGGATGGCGGTGTATTTGAGACCAGCATTGCTTTGTATGCTTTCGCTTGCGTTTGTCCTGCATGCAGATTGAAGCAACACAGCTTTAAGTCACATTTATATTTTCTGAAGCAATTTAACCCATTCACCATTGACAATGAGGCATTGATTTGAACAGGGACGAGTTGACGTATTGTATACAAGCAAACACTTTATAAACCATATTTGAATGATTTCTTTATTTTGAACATGTAAAAAAAAACAAAAAACAACATTTGTTATTTTGAGTGAAAAAGTTGAACGTGTCCAACATATTAGTTTTTGGAAACGAAGAGTAATGTTGGAATATATGGATGGTCCAAGCTATAACTACACTACAGTGTGAACTAATTGTCCCTGATTGGGTACTAAGGAGCAAAACACCTGCTTTTGTGTGATCAGGTAATCTTTCTCACTTTCTGAAAACAGTAAAAGACTGAAGAATGACAGAAGTTAAAAGTTCTAAGCTTTTAACCTCCTGCCCCAGACGTGTAGCAGTGGAACAGTTTAAAATGTCTTTTCTCACTCGTTAATGCTTTGGTTCTGCAGAAATTCTTAAACAAAGTGGAAGAAATGTTCCTCTGCATTTGCTGCCAAGAAGTGGTCTTTCAGCCTATCACCACAGAGTGCCAACACAATGTCTGCAGGGTAAGAGACAATCTTCACAATCACTGCTTTGAATCCATAAAAAAATGAATGTTAAACAATAGTGGAGACTCTGAGATCTAAAAGCTGTTATTTCTGTTTTCCTCCTAGGAATGCCTTCAGCGGTCCTTCAAAGCAGATGTGTACACCTGCCCGGCCTGCAGGTACGACCTGGGCAAAAACTACTCCATGGCCGTCAACAAACCCCTGCAAGACATTCTTAATCAGTTTTTCCCAGGCTACAGCAATGGACGATGATCATTGGTTGTGCCTACTCAGCCCTTGAGGAAATGCGATAAAAACTGTAAGGGGAATTTTTCAGTAGAGGCAATAAAGAATCAGTTTCTCTTAATATATTTTTAATGATTATAAAACAAGAATTTTTGAGGACTTCAATGTTACCATTTTCACCTCGGATCTGTCATGTGCTGGTAATGATAAATTGAAATTTCCTTTTGTAACTTTACAATAACCCCGTTAATACCCAGAACCAAGATTTTACTCCCAGCTTTATGTTCTGTTCCATTAACTAACGCTAATGTTATTCATGAAGTAAAATGTTTCCTACTTTTAACTAACTCCTCCAGTGTTTAGCACTATTTAAGAGAACTTTACTTCAAGAGTCACTTGGGTGGTTGGCCAAATGTGTTACTTTTGGAAATGGCTTTTAGAACCTGGGTCTCATGTGGTCTGCCGTTAGTCAGGCTGCTGTTGGTTGTCATTTTGAAAGAATTATTAGAAATTTGGTCTAAACTCAAACCTGACCTGGAAGGCTCTGTCGCCTTTAGAGATGTAATTTTCTGTAGTCTTTCTTTTAAACATGTCTGTATTTTGGTGTTTGCAAACACAATGAAGCTTGGTTTCTAAGTAAGAAATTGATGACAAACTAGAGCGAAATGGATCAATCTTCTTGAGTGTGGCACCTTGTGCTGGCATGATCATATGATTGATATGGCATTAACATGAGCAGTGATCTAGGCCCCTCAAGGAGGACTTCTGAAGTCAAAACTGTTCCATATAATGTAGAGTAAAACTAACATACTGGCCTAAACTGAACCAGTTCCAATTTCTTTTTTTATTTGGCCACTTAAACAATCTGAGAGGAAGTGTCTTATTGTGGAGAAATGTCATTTTTAGCATGGTTTATTTTTTCTATGTTTATTGGTTCCTTAAAATTTTCTATATTTGTATGTGATGTTTGTGAAAGTTGGATACAAGTTACTATGATTTTGATAAAACTTTAAAACTTAACATGATTTTCTAAACAAAATAGATTTGATTACTCCTTTTTTTTTTTTTTTTCTTTTTTTTTTTTTAAAAAGCTTCCCTTTTAAGTCCAAAGAAACACAAGTGCTCAACCAAGAATATATAATGTAGAACTCCCATGTATCTAGCTCTTTAGACTTTGTCCCTGACTCTCCAACTTAATTGAGTCTAGAAAATCTATTTGTATTTTTTCTAAAACTAAAATTTGTACTTTTTCATTTTTATAATCCGTTACCGCCATCTGTGCCGGGGGTCTTCAGTCAGATTTGTGTCTCCTGGGGTCACTTGTTATACCTGACCTTTCAAAAACAGGAAATGCTTACATCAAGTTTAAAACCTGAAGGAAATTCCACACACTGCTCCTGAAATTTGATATAGAATAAACATAATTATTTGAATCTGTTATGTATTGCTTTTGCCGTTCCTCTTGTCTTTGAATACTTGTTTTGTAATTTCAAAGGCAGTGTGTGACAATGCCTATTCCCATGCCAGCGGGTCAAGTTTTTGAGATGGAGAGACAAAGATTTGCATAGACTGGTAAATGTATATTTTCATAAATTGTATAATTTTTAGTCCGTTTAGTTTTGATATGTAGTTTTAGAATTGCTTTGCACACGTTGAGTGCAAATATGTGTCAATACATTTTCAGTGTCATTCAATAAAAAAGGTAAAAACAAGATCTTTTGTCTTATTAGGTGGAACTGTGTGGATGTATTTAACTTGGGAGGAGTTTTAATTATCCAGAGGTGTTCAAGCTTTCAGACACGGTCCTTAACTTATTTGTGAATGAGGTCTTGTTTGTATGACAAGGTCTACCTTTTTATTCACATTTTAAGGTAACCAAGATTCAAGAGATCCATATAGAGAACTTGGAATACTACCATTTTATCCAGGTACAATGGCGAAATATTTCAGGGGTTATGCAAATATATATTTTTTACTTTGAGGTTATTTAATCTTACCATGGTTAGATGGTACAGATAACAACATTTTACTCAGCCGGCAGTGCCTACGTGCTTGGTTTGCACGTCGGCTGACTACGAGTGGAATTGCTCGTTTCAATGGCAGATTGTTATGTCGATAGCCGGATAAACCAATCACATCGTTGGGTATCTGACTACGAATTCCCTCATCCGGGTTCTCCAACCAATCGCATTGCCCAGTTTCTGAAGGGGGCGTGACTCCGATTATCCTCAGCGAGCTAATGCTATAGACGAAAATCGATCAAGGGAGTTTTTTCAAAGCGAAACCAAATCCATTGAGCAAAAACAGGGAGAGGAGAATTGCTTGCGGCAGGAGGTAATATTTCCCAAACGGGATTCATTTTTAATTCAACGTATTCTCGTGTAATCGCGATGTGTAAGGTTTCTGTCGTCGCGGTGTTTTTGTTTTTTTCCCCCTGAATGCAGATATGGAAGCAGCCTGCTAGGACCAAAGCTAGCGTTAGCTCAGGTTACCCTAGCTTCTCGATGAAGTGTAGTTCTGCTGTAATGTTACGGTTGTTTGGCGTAAATAAAAACATTCACGTTTGTCACACACGTCCGGAGGTGTGTGTGTGGGATGCACATTTTGACCCGGTTTTATGCGCTTCAGCAACCAGCTTTTGTTGGGATAACATGCTAACAGTGGATGTTGGTTGTGCAGCACCACCGTCACCTTTAGCAGCAGCAGCAGCAGCCTGTTAACCCCGAGCAGCTACCTTTTTTGCTTTTGTATCCAGGTGTGTGCATGCATTAGCAATAATGTGGAACAATGTTGTACGTGAAGGTCAGTGTTTCTCAGTAGGGAGGGACGAGTGTTGCAATTTTGAAGTAAGTCTCAGGGCCCAGACGGAGTTAAAGGGGCTATGTAGGCCCCTTTTTGTTGTGGTTAGACAGCTGGGGGGGTCATGTGGCCTTCTATCATCTGAATAGGTCCGCCCCGGTCCAAAAGAGGTTCTTAACTTGTGAAATAATAATATTCAGGAAGAAGGACTGTGAACTTAATGACAGCGTCAGTCTATTTGTGAGCAGCCTCTAAGCCACTTAAGCAGGATACTGTTGGATTTCTTTTCCTTTTTTTTTTAAATTTTTTTTTATTATTTACTTTCTTGTTGTTATATATTGATTCAGAAAAACACACACACGCACTCTTTTAATCCAGACACTTATTCCAGAGTTGGTAGTTTTGAGCTCAGACCATGTTTCCTGCACAGGTAGGGTGTTGGTGCTTTATGCAAATGACTGCTTGTTTTGTTTGCTGTGTCAATTAGTTTAACGTTGTTGTAATAGGAAGTCAAAGCACAAATAGGAAACTTCAGTTAGTACAGTGTTGACCGACTCTGTGGGTGTCAGAAGAATTGTGTGTAGTTGCATGCATTGCATATTAAGGGATTTTAGTGTTTAGGTATACGCCAAAAACAATCATTTACAACTGTACTTTCCAAATTGTCTAAGTGTTGCAGAGTAAAATGCTATTGTAGAATTTTTTTTGTAATCTTCAAGGAAAATAAATTCTTGTCTCCTGTTTGTGTGGAAGAAAAGTGAATATCGTGCTGAATGCTGAAGGTATTCCTGAAGTAAAAAAAGAAAGCGCTTTAAGTTCTCACAGGCTCTACTATTGTTAAGTTCATTATGCACTTCCATAACACACATTGTGTTTACACTCTGTGGTGATTTGCTGGTAGACCACTTCTTAGCAGCATGTGCAGAGGAACATTTCTTCAACCTTATTTTGAGGACACCTGCAGCAACAAATCATTAAAAAGTCACTATCTGTCACCCTCAGTTACTTTGCCAGGAACACTGTTTTGCAACCCTTAAGGAAAGTCGGACTGCTTCTAATAAGCAACTATCAATGTATCCACTGATTTCATATATATATATATATATATATATATATATATATAAGGAGCATCCCTAATTGTGTCGTCAAAAAGTAAGTGAAAACACCTGTCACAAGTTCCCAGCTCTTAATGTGACATCTTTTACAGACTTGTTGTCTGAGCAGCAGCCCAAAACTGAAAGTTATTCAGTCAGATGATGTTCAGTTATTTATCATCCTCTGGTTGGTGAATCCAGGGTCAGAGATTGGAAGTCGTTTTAACTGAAAAACAACTGAAGGGATCGGTGTATTGCCAAAAACAAATGGTGACACGTTTATTTCAATCAGCTAATACATTATTAACTGAATGTTCATGTCCAAAGTTGATTGGTCTTAAGCAGTTTTAACTGTAAAAGGAGCTTTTTAAGTTGCTCTTAGAGCTGTTTCCTTTACTTAGTGTTGCTACTTGATGAACCACAAGACTCGAGAGCTGCTAAAATGTATGAAAAACCCAGTGATACACATTAATACCTAGTCAGGAGTATAAGGACAAGGGGTGAAACTTTCCTGTCAAATGAAGTTAAGTATAGCTTTGCTGATTAATAATAAAAATAATGCTGTTTTGTTTGACTGCCAAACAAAAAACAACAACATTAAACCGATTCTAAAAGACTCAAGCAAACCCAGTTACTCAGGACTTAATCACATAGCCTAACAGTTTGAGCTGTGGTACATTTTAAGATCTGTTGTTGTGGACATTTAGTGTCTGATTGTCTCCCTGGGATTCTCACACTGTTTTCTGTTCAGAGAGGGCAGCTGGAAGTCTGCTGGTCTCTGGGGTCGCATGTTTTTCTCACTTCATGTCACCTCCTCCTATAACCTGACAATGGCAGTTATTAAATTAACGTTAGAGATTATATGTTTACTTGTTGATGTTGCCCTTCATTATAATGCGTTACTATAAGGTAAATGAATCATGTACCTCAACACTTTTTCAGCATAGAAGTGTCTTGAATAGAGCAGCAAATACTATTCTTTCAAACAAACATAATTAAACGTTTTTATAAACAAGCAGCTAGTTATTATTTTGATTGTTTTTTAAGCAAAAATGAAGAAATCAAAAAATGTACTAGTTCCAGGCAAGCACCTTTAATGTAAAGGGTCTGATACTTTTCTGTTTTGGTTAGAATGGCAAAAGAAGAGTCTTTATGTAGTGGACTTCTGGCGAGTTGTTGCTATACAAATAAAGATGAATTGATTGATTTTAGAGTATTTTTGACAATATTTTTCGAAAGTTTAAAGATGTGAAAAAAAAAAAAAAAAGGTAAATCGGTGGATTGTAAAGAAGTGGCAGCCATAATCCTGCATGAGACTAGTGCATAAAGCCTGATTCACACTTCTGGGTTCAAACTTCACCGTGGCATATGCCTTAGGTTTGCGTAGCCCTGTGCCTGCTTAGGTAGACTGATGTGCACGCCCTCATGAATATAACTACCTGTCGCATGCCCTGTGATTGAGCTGATGGGTAGAATGAATTGCTTTTCCTGCATTTACAACATTTCTTGTATTGCAGCCATAATTGAAATTATGCAGAAGGAAGAACGCTACGAGCCAGAATAATCAACTGCTGCTCAATATTTATCAGCTCAAACTCCAACATAATACGCTTGGTTTCAGTCGCCGCAGTTTCCCGTACACAAACAAGCAGAGAACGTGTTGAGAATGTGCCGGATATAACAAGCATAGAAATCAGACCGCCAACTAGCGTTTATAGGGGGAGCATTGCAGAGCTAGCAGACACACCAATGCACGAGTATTTAGTGCTCACAAATGGCCTAGTCCTCTTCAGTGTAGCTATGGCGTCATTCAACGCAGAAGTATAAAACAGGGTCAAGATAGCCTGAAGGCATGTCAGTAATGTTGCTGTTAAGCAGCCAAAACAGAGGTGTCAGATGATGTGGTCAGGTTTGGTTGGTCGGGAGCTCATTAGCACTTTGAATTTCCTTCTTGTTGAAATGTGCTATATAAATAAACGTGCCTTGCCTCATGGAAAGCAGGACAATTATAATGGGTGTAGTGACTCTTGATGAACAGGTCGAAACCTCACTGGTTTCTAATTTGCTTAAAAGAGAATTAGAATTATTTCCCTACATATAACTAAACAGGGAGCTAAAGGTTTTGACATGTGGCATGTAAAGAATACGAAGCTGAAAATAATCAGTGTCTTCAAAATTATTGTGTCCCTGGATTCATATTTCGTTTTATAAAACGCCAGGAAGAGTGTAAATGTGGTTTATTTCTATTCTTAAAAAACATCAACATAATAACTAGATTTGAGTTTGCCTTTCCTGTAAAGAGAAATGGTTTTAGAAAATGTCCAACGTAGACTGAATATGCCCTGACTGTTCATTCTCTACCTTCCAGGTTTACCTGCAACCCTTAAAAGACCCGATGGCTACCGACATGCCCATGGACACGGTGCCGGCTCCTCACCCTGCCCCAGCCTCACCCACTGAAACTACCCCAGCCTCTCCTCCCGCTCTCAGCTCTGATGCTGCCCAAGATCAAATTCCCGCCAAGGAGCCAGCATTAGCCGAAACCCCCGACTCAGCAGTGACCTCAGAACACGATGCCGCTCCAGATCATACTCCGGCTCAGCCTGCAGACCCAAACCTGGCCCCCGGCCTTGTTCCAGGCTCTGACCTGCCGCCGACCCCTCTGCCACCACCACTGCCACCAGTCAGCGCCAAGAACCCCAGCTGCAAGATCATGACCTTTAGGCCCACCATGGAGGAGTTCAAAGACTTCGCCAAATACATCGTCTACATGGAGAGTCAAGGAGCTCACCGGGCTGGCCTGGCAAAGGTGAGGACAACATTCACACTCTGACACATGAAATACATAAACCTATATGCAGTCCTTACTGTCATGTTATGGTCAGGTTCTAACTGCTAGCTAGGAAGATTATTGAAAAAACTTTCAGACAAAAGTGACACATGTATATT
This sequence comes from Labrus mixtus, assembly GCF_963584025.1. Lineage (NCBI taxonomy): Eukaryota > Metazoa > Chordata > Actinopteri > Labriformes > Labridae > Labrus > Labrus mixtus. The sequence goes on along the minus strand of NC_083614.1, from coordinate 23,181,198 downwards.
ACAACTAACTAGATCCCAAAGTGGGGTCTTAACATTTCATATTTAGTTTAATTAAAATGACAAAAAGCCCCAAAGGATTATACATGATAATACTTAAGGCCGTTGTTAACCATAGAAAAAGTTGGTCGACTGAAATTAAACCCAACAACCAATCGATTGGTAGTTGTAAAAAAACTACAAGTCAACGCTTATAAATGACAGTGCAGTCAGAGCACCCTGGCTATTAGTCTAATAAATAATAATGTATAATAAATTATGCTACAAGGTGCTATCTCGTGTATAACGGCTCCAGACCTATATTCATATTCACAGTTTTTTTTTTCAAACACGTCATCACTCTGGTCTCCCTCCAACCCTGCAAAAAATGCTCGATGCATCTTCCCTATGAAAGTAACACGTGCAATGTCAGACCAACGAGAGGGCATCGATCAACCAACCAATCAACTAATCAATCGACTGAAGGATGTCAGCCCTACTTATATTATGTAAATAAAAAAGGAGAAGCAAGCCTTTTTGATATCTTAGAAGATTAAATCAGTAACGGTTGAGGATTTGCTAAAATTGTTGTTGTAAATAAAATTTCAGTCAAATAATTAACATAAATAGCCACATTGTATAACATAACATAAATAGTCTTTGCTTTTCTGAGAATGTCTTTTCAGACCACATACAAAAAGATTAAGTACGATTCCAAAAGCTCTATACATGCTTTAGCAGCGTGGGATGCTCGTTCAGTTCGGTTAGTAGAGCTGGCGCCCCATGAACACAGGCTACAGCCCTTTTCCCCACTGGTCGCAGGTTCAACCCCTGATCCTGCTTTTGTTGGTGCAAGTCACGCCCCACTCTCCCTCACTCCATGTCCCGTCTGTTTTCCACTGTCCTGTCCAAATAAAAGCAAAAGCCCCCAAAATCATCTGGGGGAAAAAAAAACATGTTCCTGAAGGTAAATTGAAAAGTCTGCCGTCTCTTTCACCAGGTGATTCCTCCCGAGGGCTGGAAGCCTCGGAAATCCTACGACAGCATCGAGGACATGGTGATTCCAGCTCCGATCACACAGGTTGTGACCGGACAGTCGGGTCTATTCACTCAGTACAACATCCAGAAGAAGTCTATGACTGTGGGAGAGTACCGCAAGATGGCCAACAGCAAGAAGTAAGTTGGCCGGTTGTTGTTTTGTGTGTTTTCGTTGTTATGTGTGGACATAGTCAACCACATACTAAGAGGAATTGAGACTGATACTTGTACTGTGCTATGATTTCTCTCGTTTCATGTCACTGAAATCAACAAAGACTCAAACATTTCTTGACGTCTTTTTCTGTTGATCAATATTATAAACCTACAGGTCTAAAGTCTGAAACCAGTAAGACCAGTATGTCTACAGGCAGTGTATAAAACTGAGGCTGTACATTTGTTTAGAACTGTATTTTCTGCCCTCTAGTGGGAAAAGTCTTAAATGAAATAGAATCACCACTATAGTATCATCATATCATATTTATTGAGGATATAATTTAGGACTCGGCATGTTCAATACTTCAACATCAATAAGGAATAAAAATGATTATATTGCAAAAAAAAGAGGAAAATTGTTGTCATCCGTTTTCCACTCTCCTATGGTTCTGAGATGAAGGTATTTAGAAAACCGAGAAGTGTCAAAGAAAAAAAGGTTGAACTACTCCTAATGCTGGATGCTTTCTAATAGGGCTGCACGATATTGGGGAAAAAATGACATTGCAATATATATATTTTTTACTGCGATATATATTGCGATATTTTTTAAAGTTTACTGCTTCACTCTGTTCTGCTCAATTCTCCCTGAAATGATGATTACAGACTCTCACCTGATTGCCTCTCTCTCTCTCTCTGCCTCCGTGAATGCTATTTGCATGTTGATATCCGTTAATTATTGAAATTGATCTGTAATATTTCCTGCAAGTGATTCTTCTCACATCAGGTCAGACTTTTTAATAACGCACTCATGCACTGAGGTTCCATCCTTTAAGTATCCCTCCGTGACCAAATAATATTATGGGGATATTTATTAAATATATTAACATGCTGCGTGTGCGCCCCTCCAGCCTGCGTGCGAGAGGGAGAGAGACACACAGTGGGAGCGCGCACATACATAGCAATAAGTAAGGTCTTTTACCTGCTTTTTGTAACATAACAATGAGTAAGGTCTTTTTACCTGCTCTTTTGTAATGTTAACAGACAAAGAGTAAGGTATTTTACCTGCTTCTTGTAAAGTGTCTCGAGACAACACTTATACAAATAAAAATTGATTGATTGATTGATTGATACATACAGGCTGAGCAGACGCGCAATGGCTCACAGAGTTTGTCCTCCTCCTGCGTTTTGCCTTTTTTGTAGGCTTGAGTAATCAGTTGCCAGAGATGTAAATCAATGAAAAGTAATGTTTACAGACATTTCTAGAACAAGCACAATGCATTTTGTGAAGATGAAAAAAGGGCGATTTCCGCAGGAAGCAAAGCAAACTTTAAGCAACGGATTACTTCAACATTAAACTACGACTGTTTCAAGTTTCATGGCAGCTCATGAAATCGCAAGGCGTGGGAAGGAGGACGTGAAATAAACAATAAAATGGGCTCTCAGAAGATCGAAACTTAGACCTCAAAAACAAAACCGAGAGCCCGTTCTGACTGAAGACAAAGTTGAACGCACAGATCTGGAGGCCGCTGCCTTTAACCCCCGAAAGTGTTAAGTATAGCCCCTCATGTTGCAGTTTGCTTATTAACTATAAGCAAACTGTCAGATTGTCAAAATCCCTGCTATGCTCCGCTCACATTCACTGCTCCCTCTCTCTCAGTCGCTCGACCACTCGCTGCACGTCGCTCTGCCCGACCCTGTTAACAGCAGGTGGTGTTCCGACTATGCGAGTTGTTACATGTAATGTGATAAAATACATAAATGTATGCTCATTTAGATCTTTGTAATGTGAATGGGCGTAGACAGGCTACATAAACTTAATTGAAAGGCTCAAATATATTTTTCGGCTCCAGACGGTTTTAATTTATTTTCTTCACATCGCATAACCTTGCGGTGTGACTTATTGTGCATTCGCACATCGCGATGACGATGATGAAACGATGTATCGTGCAGCCCTACTTTCTAACATGCTGTTTTATTGCAATCTCCCCGAACACTGCTGACAATATGACTGATCCGGTGCTGTTTTCAGGTACTGCACACCCCGGCACAAAGACTTTGATGACCTGGAGAGGAAGTACTGGAAGAACCTGACATTTGTGTCCCCCATCTATGGTGCGGATGTCAGTGGCTCCATCTATGATGAGGTAAGGGCAGAGTGTTTTTCAACTTTGAAGATGCTTATTTTTGATCGCTTATTTGCTGACCCTGCTTGTGTTACTTGATACTTATATTGCCAGACTGTTATTCAATAATGTAAAGATATAAAATAATTGATTCAATTTGTTTTTAATTGTGTTATTTATTATTTGAATTGCACATTTTTGTGTAATTCATCCACTAAATGATGTTTATTTGAATATAGCTGCTTCAGAATGATGATTGTAGTGCAATACATTGTTTGACCACAGCACCATCTGGTGGTCTTTTATAGACATTGAGGACCACTTTGTGTGTAGTAAGCAGAACATTCCTGTACATGCCAATTAAAAGATGCCTGTTGTCTCGGTCAGGACGTTCATGAGTGGAACATCGGCCGCCTCAACACACTACTGGATATGGTGGAGCAGGAGTGTGGCATCGTCATCGAGGGTGTCAACACTCCTTACCTCTACTTTGGCATGTGGAAGACAACGTTTGCCTGGCACACTGAGGACATGGACCTCTACAGCATCAACTACCTGCACTTTGGGCAGTCCAAGTCCTGGTCAGTCGCTGTTTTTTTTTCATCTGTCCTATCACTTGTTATTTAAGGCTAGTCACTGGCAGTTGAATTCTGCTGCCATTTTTATGCTCCATAGATTTACACAGTGGCTGTTAAAGAACCCCCAAAGCCAAGTTTGGGTTGCACTCTGCACATCTTCTTTCTGAACTCTGATTGAGTTTAATTACTGATATCGATCATCCAGGGCCTTGTGCCAGATGTTCTTTTGGACCTTTAGAACCATTAGCCAGCACGTCTCACCAGGGTTGGAAATTGACTTTTTCTCCACTGTGACTGGTGGATTCAAAAATCTATCAGTCTCTTAATTTTTAACATGCCATTTTATTTCAACCAGCAGCATAATGTTATGACGCATCATATATTATAGTGATCAAGTTAGGGGTGTACAATATTGACAAAAAATAACATCTTGATATATTGGGGGATGATAGAAATATTTTGCATCCCTCAAGAAGGGGGAAAAAAAAACCTCTAAAATGTAATATTAATAAAAATAAATGATAAAAACAGGTCTTATTAAGTACTAAAAACTGAGTCATTCAAGTAAATATATATATTTTTTAAATCACAAGAGCAAATATTGAGATCAATATTATTTATATGATAATATTTGCACTTAGACCAACGAAAACTATTACACTAACATGTTAAACTAGGCTTGGCATGGTGTGTCTTAAGTCCAAAGTAGTAAAAAGTAGTTTGAAGCCATCTCTGTCGACCGCTTGAATTGGCACCATGTCCTTTGCAATATTATTGAGGCTTAACTATTTTGAGGCTGATAAGAGCTATGTCATCAAATTCTGATTTAACTGCAACGGACTTGACTTAGAGGCAAGATAATCAATTCGTTGTTTTAAAGGATACGAGCTTATATGAGAAGTCAACACAATCATGAAGGTTTCTGCTGGGCAGTGGGAGTTTTGTTTAGAAACATGTTTATAAGTCACTGTGGGTTCACTTCTCAGGACGTGGTAGCTTCTAACTGAATCGGTGTGGTGTAAAGTTTTGTTTCTCTCTCTGAGTTGTGTTGAGTTGCTGCAGCTGTGAGTGCCCCATTTCCTGATATAGCTGTTTCACAATAAAAGCACGTCAACAGCATTTAAACTTTTATTCTCCGGACTTGTTGGAAATAGAATGTGTGTATTATTGCAGCTTTAGAGGAGCTACACTTAGCGGGGATATCCAGAACACTGTAGTGGCTGAAATACGCCATTATCAATTAAATGATATCTTGTTAAAACCAAAAATGATGTACATATGTTGAAATGAAGCAGAATGATGTTATTGAATCCTTTGTTAGAGCAAACTTATTGAGTCAGAGATCTTAACAGGCGCTCCTTTGGCCGAGAGTCACAGCCTGACTTATGTCATCTTGGACTTAAGACAAGCGAGATATCAGTTTAAACACACCTTCAGTAACTAGACAGAGATGCGAATCAGTACTGTGCTACTTTCAAGTGACAACGAGACAAGCCTTTGCAGCAGATAGCCCGTCATTGTAAACACTGACTTGAGGAGGGTCAGTGGGCGTGCAGAACTGCCTGGATCTCCCATGAAGCCAGACTAGAACAAGCAGAAGACCTAGGATTCAATTTATGTTGTTTGTTGTCACAAATCAATCTGTCACGTTGCTTTTAATTACTCCCCATGGCAGCAGGTAGGTTGAGCAAATTCATGTGCCACTGCAAAAAAAAAAAAACATATGTATTTGGCAGGTGTTACCTGTGTGTGTGTGTGTGTGTGTGTGTGTGTGTGTGTGTGTGTGTTCATTTTTCCATTTGCTCTCTCACCTGTCTTCCCTTTTGTCACAGTATGCTTTCCATCCACCTTTCTCCCTGTCCTGTCAGCCTTCTGGTGTGGTGTGCGACACGTGTGGGTGTGTGTTTGTTTGTGTGTGTGTGTGTGTGTGTGTGTCTGTTACCAGTTCCTCCTCTGTGATGTGATCTCATTAAAATCATTTCTATGTCTCCTTTTTCACACCTCTCACTAGGAGCAGGAAGATATCATTACAACCTGTGTGTGTGTGTACATAAGAAATGTAAGTCCTCAAGCTGTGATTTTTGTGTCTGTGTTCGATGGGCTGAGCCGAGTGTTGTCAGTGCCATGCCTATTAAGCTTTGTGCAGGTTTGTCCCATGTGCCTGCTTCTTTCTCCTCAGTTAGTATCAAACTCCAATCTGGACAGATTTTTTTTGTGTGCCTATATTGTAGAGAAAGGAAAGTGGTTCTGAGAGGGAGAGGGAGAGGGAGAGAGAGAGAGAGAGAGAGAGGAATGACATGCAGGCCAGAGGCCGGATTTGAACTTTGGCTGTCCCCTTCACAGGGTTACAGCCTCTGCACATGGGGCATGTGAACTAACCACTAGGTCACTGGCCCAATCTGTGCTGAAGTTTTACTGTTACACTTGTAGGTAGGCTATCAGTATCTTGCTCAGGGACACATCAATATCGATTGAATCACTGACTGAAACAGGACAGATGGTTGCGAAAGCATTTGCATTGAGTAACAGAATCCACATCTTACTTTGGTAGGACAATGGAAATGAGAATAAATGAAAGAAAAGGCCTCTCTTTGATTTTGCTGTTGTGCTTTATAAATTCAAGTGAATGATGACAGAGAGTCTAATCCGCATCTCGTCCATCAAACAAATTTACCACTTGACTTTTCTTTCACTAAAGGTGACACTTACAAAATAGTGTCATTTGACACATGTTGGCACACAACAGATGTATCAGACAGAAGAAGAAGTTGGTGGTTGCAGCTGATGGGATGTAGTTTAGTTGTTGCTATTTTGGAGCCTTTTTGTGCTGGGGAAAAGGACATACTGAAGACATTTTTTTCAAGGCAGAAAATAATAATACATTTATTTGTAAAGCGCTTTCAAGTCAAAGTTCTGTACAGAGCTCATAGAAAATACAGTTTAAAAACATTTCCAATAACTAAAAAACAATTAAAAACACAATCGGACTCTCTGGGAAAAGGAAACTCTACATGACCGTCCTGTCTCTATGACAACAGTCTGTTGACAATGGCCGCTGTATGGCCGACACGGCTCTGTTACTTTTTACTGAATGTTTTTATTTTTGTTTTAGATCGTTTATTTGCTGATCAGACACGGAGCAAAGAGAAAGTGGGATATAAGAGACGATATATTTGGAAAAAAGCGACGTCAACGGCGGCTTCCTGTAAAGTTGAACGATTTTCAACTTGAGCGCTCAGAGCGGCCGCACAATAAAGGCGGAGCGTTTGGAAAAAAAAGATGCTGGGTGCTGCGCTTTTTCTCCAGGTGGCCGCTTTCTGCTACGAACACGCTCTCCTCATTGAAAACAATTGAAAAAAGACACTAGGTGGACACGGGGCATTATGGAGTATCAACAGTAGAAGTGTGTTTTAAATATGCCATCAAAAATAACTCGGTGTGTGTGTGTCCATAAATGTGAGAAACAATGTGCCTTCATCTGCAGTTGGCAAATACTCATATCAAATGTCCTGCTTCTGAACTTATCTCCATCCTCCCTGTCAACTGTTAAGACTTTTTTCTTACCCTGGATAGAGGGACGCACACCGTTCACTTACTTTTTCTCCCTTCTCTTTGCTTTCTTTCAAGTATCATGCTCGGTTTTGTTCTCACTCTCTTTCACCGTCTCTCTCTACTCACCAAGCCTGGGCACCTTCATTTCTCTGAAATTGAATCATTTTCTCGTTCACACTTGTGTGTGGTGGGGTAATTACAGGCTGTTAAACAGAGCATGCCTCCTTAAAACACACACACACACACACACACACACACACACACACACACACACACACACACACACACACACACACCGTCTTCTCTCTCATAGTGCAGCCGTATGTGAAATTAAGTCCATTCCCCCTGCAACCCTGCTCCCATCAAAGTCAGACCCCTCCATAAAGACTGCCACACACACACACACACACACACACACACAGTGTTACAGATCTCAACCTTACCAGTCCACCACTTTGTCCCTGCCTTTATCCATGAATCATCCTTTATTCTCCTTTTTTACTCCCTTTTATGTTTTCATAGCTGCCCCCTCTGCCCCACCACACAGCAGCAGATCTGCTGTCAGATAAAACATTAGCCTTAAAACTTGTGAGGGGGGGTGAGGTTGAAAAAAGAGAATTAAAAGGACATTTGGAAGCATAGCCAGGCTTCAAGTTCCCAGTGAGGGAGGAGTTAATTATGAATCCATCAGTCTTCAACTCACTTTGTAGCCAAAAGGTTTTTGAGCCATTCTGGTTTGACAGTGAGTTTTTTTTTTTTTTTTTTAAGCGAGCGAGTGAGAAGAGATGTGCAGAGCTGTGTGTGTGGTTGTTCTGCATTTTGATGTTGGGTGAGGTTTTTTATATTTCACAGTTCCTGTGGCTTTGTGCTTTAAAAAGAGTCGTAGATCTGCTCATAGTTCTTGTTTTGTCTTTGTCTGTGTGTGTGTGTGTGTGTGTGTGTGTGTGTGTGTGTGTGTGTGTGTGTGTGTGTGTGTGTGTGTGTGTGTGTGTGTGTGTGTGTGTGTGTGTGTGTGTGTGTGTGTGTGTGTGTGTGTGTGTGTGTGTGTGTGTGTGTGTGTGTGTGTGTGTGTGTGTGTGTGTGTGTGTGTGTGTGTGTGGAGAGTTAGCGCTGTACATTTAGTCAAAATACTTTCTGTTTCAGTCAAATAATAAGTTTAGATGAAAAGTGTGATTCACGCTGTCTGCTGCACTGATGATACCTCTGAAGATATTCATATTTTTATGTGAATCATTTGTGAAGATATTTACTGTCATTATATATTTCAAATATAAAACATCTTAAGCATATTTGTCCGCTGGTTTGCAGGGCACATAGAGACCGTTAATATGTGTTGCAAACATTTACTAAATGCTAAATCCTTTAATTTTATTTTTAGCATCCCTGTTTCACTCAATCTAGAAAAACTAGATTTGGGCTGCAGGGTACAAAAATCTATTTTCTCCCATAGTATATGCTGATTTTAATTATAAACAGTTTGAATAAATGATAACTTTAATATAAATCAATAGAAACTTGATGTTCCACTTTATACACGTGGACCTTAAACAGAATTGGCTTCATGGGAACATTGCACGTGCACCCAGTCGGTAGCATGACTGTCGTTGTGTAAAACACACGAAACACATGCTGCGCCACTTCTCATGCTGTCATGACAGCTTAATTCCACCTGCCAGGTCCGCCATCCCACCACAGAGAAATCAAAGTCTTCCTCAGAGAGGTGGAAAAGTTCAAGCCTTCATTTGCTGTGTGTTGTTTTATTTGTGAGTTTCTCTCTCTCTCTCTCTCTGCTGCCGGAGTGACGGACGTGTTGCTGCCATGGCAACTGTGGCCGTATCAGAGAGGGAGCAGGAGGAGACTCGCTGAACGGCTGATTTGTTTAGTTTGATGCTGGGATGGAGGGGATCATCTAAGGGATGCTCTGTGGTTCCGACAGCACTGATACAGAAAAAAAAAAACACCTTCAATGGAATACGTTGCAGGAAAAAACATTTTAGGAAAATCTCCTTATTCGCTGCCTTCATCAGAGTCAGATAAGAAGTTCAATATTAATGTCATCTTCAGAACAGAGATACAGACACACTTAAGCTCAGCACAAACACATTGCTTCACCCTCGCCTAGTTTTATCATCCTGTTTTGCGCCCCAATTTGGTGCAATAAATTAGATCTTGAAAGTCAGAAGTCCAGAGTTGCCAGTCGGATACGTCATCAGGAACGCTCCCTGATGTCGGAACTCCGATTCAGAAACTCAGTGGAACTTCACTAGCCTGAGCTAAACTCCAACATGGATGCTACTTGCATTAACAGTGAAGTTTAAGCTGTACACTACTGTGTTTATTAACAACTGAGTCCGTAGCTTATCCGACTTGTTGCCAACTTGCTCATGGAGCACAGTCAACTTGGGTGTGACATCATTCTGGTTGACGAGTGCAGATGGAGTTTAGTCCATTCAACAAGGTGTAATGTTGTAATGCACTTGGCTGCTCACAAAACACACAAGGCTTTTTTAAAATAACAGATATCAGGAAATCAATAGTTCTGGACAGTTTTTGTGATCACACTTAAGATCGGTGATGCATGGTAGTAAAGTCAGATTATGGTAGGCACGCATTAATGCCTGTTGCTTTGTTGCGTATGAATTAAAAAACAAATCCTTGGTTAGGTCTAATTCAATAGGATAATTCAATATAACTCAAGTTTATATAATTATTATGATCTTTAAACCAAAACAAAGGTGGGTAGGGTAGGTGACCCCATAGAATAGGTTCATTGTCATTGTACACGACATATGAAAAACAATTCTGAGCCACTGCAGAGCTCAGATAGAGGACATATTTACATATTCATCCATATGTCCTTTCAGAACATTAGAGTTGAAACGCAGAGATAAAAGACTGTTTCAATTTACTTGCTCCTCATGAAATGTCACATGCTGGCTCTGCTCTCGGCCTCTGATGTGGGATACTTTTTTTCATCTGAACTGTAAAGTTGCAGGAGGCTGCACCTCTGAAGCTCAAAGCTTTGGTCTAAAGGTGGCAGTGTAGCACCACGTCTTGGCGCTGCACACTGAAATTGACTTCTACTTTCTTTCTGTATATTATTTCTCTCTCTCTCTCGCTCTGTCTTATGCTCTCGTTCATTCTTTTTTTTGTCTCCTCCTGTGTTATCGCCTCTCACATTCCCTCCATCTTGTTCCTTCTTCCACACTTCCATACTAGTTCTTCTCACTCCATGTCATGTTTTTCATATGGTTGTTTGAGGCTGGAGGAAGTGATGAAAGCTTTAGCTTCACCGCACCTTTAGTTCAGTTCCCTTTTTTGGAGTTTAAGCAAACCAGAGGAAATGATGACAGTAATAAAGAGCATTGTATAACTTCACAAACAAACAGATCAGATTCAAGCTTAGCTGGCTGCCTCCCACTCCGTTTTACAAATAAACTCACTTACTAAATGTAGCATCTGACATTTGGTGTAATGGTACAGACTGGAACCTGCCTCATGTGAACTGCACACTGAACCAGCGCTACAGGGCTTTCTGTATTTGTATGATCAGAAGCAAAGTCAAAGTAAGAACTACACTTAAATAGGATCAAACACTAAAATGCACAAAGAAACAAAGAAACATGCACAGCAGTAGATTTAAAGAACACAAGAGTGAAGCTACATGGCTGCTAAGGTTAATGTAACATCCTTCCAACATATTTTTACACTGAGTGCATCTTTTAAAGAGAAAAGTAAGAAATCAGGGGTATTTAAATTCCTTCAAATGCTCGGTGCTGAGGGTACAATAACCCAGCACTCCCAAACCGGTCATTTCTCCCCGTCCTGCCCTTCACCGGTCATTTAATCTTCTAAAGCATGCTCCCTTTGTATCCCCTTCAAATGATCACTTTTTAAGTATTCAGAGTCAGACAATCCTGATATGTAGGACAGCGTTTAAAGGTGGGGTTTGTAAATTCACCCTGCATTGTTATATTCTTTGAAATGTTCTTTACACACCGACAGCAATCAATAAATCCTGTGATCTGAAAAAAGTCCCTGCTTCTCCAGTTGTTGAATCCTGTAAAAACTCAGACCAATCACTGCTGTGAGGTCCTGATGGGAAGAACCAGCCAAATGCCTCCCTGGCTCCCCAGTGTGTATCCATCCACGTCTTTGACGTTGGGCCACAACGGGCTACAAAGTAAAAAAGATGTAACTGGAGTGTGCAGCAAAACTTTTTTCCTTTCAGCAACACTGAGGCAACGATCCAAGGAGAGAGAGAATGTGTTATTTTAAACAAATTCTAATGAAATCAGTTTGCCTATTGTAGTTAAGTTCTTTTTTTCCCCGCATACCTTAAAGGGATACTTCACCCATTTGCATTAAGCTTTGTATCATTAGAAACCTGGTAGTATTTTTGAATGGTCGTGCATCATGCCCTCATTTTCCCCTGAGATGGGAAATCTTTGTATTTCTAAGTCTGAAGAGGAGCTTCCAGTGATGCAAAATGACGATTTGTGCGTCACTGGAAGCTGTTGCAGTTAGCGGGGTGAAACTACAACGCTAGTTCCTCGTATTTTCGACCACTGAAGCTACAGACCAATCACAGATCAGTGTGTGGGAACTCACTCCCAGAATCTAAACTTAACGGCCGCCATATTGCTTGGAAGCTCTGCTCACAGGCGAATATTGCGGCGAGATGGCTGCTGCCGACAGGCCGGTCTTGTGTTTTGGCCGCTGCAGCTCAGCAGCCGAGACATGGTGAGGACGAGGAGCCCGGGCCGGCTCGAGCTGGGGCGGACTGGTAGTGTCGGTGCTCTCACTGTTTGCCTATGGACACAGACACAGAGTCTGTTTTCTGCCAGGAATTTCCAAGATCAATTCTGGAAGAAATCTCAGAAATCTGTCTTGTATCCCAAGACACAATCTTGGTGTCTTTCATCAACATGAGCCAAAAAGACACTTTCTGCCTTTTATCAGCCAAGAAGGCACCAACTTCAAAATTTATTTCACATTTCTACTACAATATGACCCAATGTCAATACGGATTCATGTTTCAACGGGTGAAGTATCCCATTAAGCTATGGAGGAAGCCCTGACACAACCTCATACACATTTATATCAACATTAACATAATAGTGATTTATGTGTTTTCCCCTGATACGAATATTGGAGGGGGAGAAGTTAATTTTCACAATGGAACTTTAAAGAAGAAATAGAGTGTGGTACAGCTTTGTTTTTGACTGTTGTTCAGATGTCAAAATCTAGCCACGCCCCTAATAACCCTTTAGGTTGCCTTTCTTAACAACAAACATGCAATCCTTTGCTGATCATTTCTTTTTTCTCTCTGTCTGCAGGTATGCCATCCCGCCTGAGCACGGCAAGAGGCTGGAGAGGTTGGCACAAGGTGAGGTTCTGAAAATGATTTCATATAAAATCCCTTTTTTTTTTTTATTGCTCATTGTCCTACACACTGAACACATGCCCAACATATATTTACTACACTTACATGTTCACCCTTTTGCAAGAGATTAGAAAGCAAACTTTTCCTCAGCTACATCATGCACAGCACTGTTAAGAACCCTTTTCACCTCACAATAAATACCCCCCTCGGCAGATCCCAGTTTTTCTCTCCCAGTGCTCCTCACAATGGAAAGTGTCGTATGCCCTGTGGACCTCACACTGAAAAATGTTTTGCATGTACGCAGTGGATGACAAACTTGAATATCCCACTATCACACGGCATATGAAAATGTATATTCACCTGGCTGTGCTCAAATGGAGCTAGAGATGGAAGAGCAGCTTGAAGCACCGTGTGCTGTCACCTGTACCCTGTTGCTGCTAAATTATGGACAGAGGCTGTTTCAATAAAAGCCGGGAGGAGGAGTTTGAGGAACCATTCAAAGCCCACACAATGGAGCCTCGACTGTGTGTCAATGGATTGTTCTGGTGCCAAATGCAGATCCTTACTTTGACACACACATTAGATCTTAAGTTTAACAATACCTCCATTAAAAATGCATTACTGAATATTATATCCAAAGATACATCTCCAGACATTTAGGTTAAGTCCCAAATTCAAATAATCAGCCTGAAATAGTATTTTACCACTTTGAGTTTTTCTTCAACAATCTTCGGCTCGCTCAGCCCTATCATTTCTCCTTGCACCTTTCCTTTTCACGTCCACCAACTCTGTTCTCCCTCTTCTTCCCTCCATCCTCTCTTTTGATCAATAAAGGATTAACTCGTGTATTGCATGTTGCTCAGGCCAAGGTGTAAAATGCGGGGATGATGATGATGGAGAGTTGCCCAGTCCGTAGAACATTTAATAGACACACTGTTTGTCCTTGTTGTTGTGAAGAGCAGAGAACAAATCAATAATCACCAATGAATAGCCTCTGTCACCTGCTGTCCTTTTCTTGTGCTGAAGAGGCTCAAAATATTTGATGAACAATGTGTGACTGACAAGCGATGTAGTCAGTAGGGCTGCTTTATGTTGGAATGACAAACATTGCAGTTTCTGTTTTCTGCAATATTTCTATCAATTTTCAAAGATGCAGGCAAATCTATCAAATAAACGCAGCATGTTTTATGAAGAACATTTCTTATAGAATAACAATATTAAACTTTATTATTCTTTGGGGCTTTAAATGAGCAATATGTAAGATCTCTTCTGGATTCAATCTAACAACACTGCGGCAGTCAGTATGGCCTCCTGCTAAGTTTCGATTCTGGTCCTGAATGGTCTGTATTTGCTTTGCCCAGAGAAGGTAGGCGGTTTTAAGGCACCTCCACACGACACGTTTGTCAGATATGAGACCAGTTATCACGGCAAACCAGCAGGTGTTGCAGCGATGGAAGCGGGCATGCACGCCGGCTTAAGCTGTGTGAGTGGACTTTATGTGACACCAGGGAAACATCACTCGGCATCAACAACGGATCCACCTGCTCTCAATTTGATGCCTTGACTAACATAGATCTGATTCGAGTCAGAGATTATGAACAGTGATAATGTTTTCTTTTGAGTTGTTTTAGTTTTGCAGCCTCTAATGTTCTTCACTGCCAATCTGAAAGTCACAGAGCCAAAATTGTTGTGACTTCTGATGTGCTTTTTTGATGATATTCACCTCGCAGTAGTGGTTAAATGGTCCTCATTTTTAAAGTTGTTCACTGCTCGGAGTAGATTCAGTCTTCAAATACTGCTTTGCTTGTCAGGTAAACGGATGCTGCTTTGATGTGCAATGTTCATCCTGTCAGTGTTGTTACAGTACTTCAGATTAAAACATAAGAGAGGCTTGTTAGTCTTCTCTAGCTGATTAACTACATTGTTCTACTATAATTTACCTCATGCTCTGATGTCGTTTGCATTTCAGTGAGACTGTTAAACTAAACCTTTAAGTACGTGAAAAGAGCTTCAAAGGAGTTCTGAATAGATCTGGCTTTTCATTATTTGATGAAATGCCGTCCAGCCCCAAAGTCCAAATACACACTGTAGACATTTCTTATCACTCTCCATGTTGGCATTGAGCTTTCAGTCACAGCCGGATTGCAGCCCTCCTCTCTCCTCTTATCTAAGCAGCTGGCAGTGGGAGGAAAGCGATGCCAATGTTATTTAACAAGCACCCACTGACCTATCAAAGCCCTCGTCAGCACAGGTAGCCAACTGTTTACGACGTCCCTAAAAAGACGGGTAATGGGCGTAGGAGGGGCACATTATGGGGCCGGGACAACGGTCTTGTTACTTGAAAACTCCTCTCCAAACATTTGGCACAGCTTCAGCCGCCGCTCTTATCACTCCTCATCTCTGCATTATTTTAGTCATGACTGCAGACTCATTTGGGTGGCAGGGGTGGGGATGGGATGGGGCGGGTGCACGGTTGGAGGCAGGAACTTAATTTTCAAACTCAAAAGGACAGAATGAAGCTTTAAGTTAATATTACCCCGCGGAGAGTTCAGAGAGCCAGCTGCATTTTAATGGGGATTAATACCCGGGCTCTGCCGGCACATTATTCACCTTTATCAGCTCCAACAAGCAGGCCGGCGATCAGAGAATAGAGGCTCTCTATCCCTCTCTTGCTTTGTAGGGTTGAACAGAGGCTGAAACAATGCAGGGAAAATGAAGGATGAAATGGGCGCCGATTATACTGTCAGTCACATTAAAGTTTAACTCGGTGGAGGCTTGGATGGACCCCCCTTTGAGGCACCGGCGGGTACAGAGTAGGAGAGAAAAGGGATGGAAGAGAAATTCTGGCTTTTGATTATGCAGAGGCCGTCTGAGCCTCTCTGTCTCCCAGAGAAAAAGTGAGCCTTTGTTTTAGAGAGAGAGAGAGATAGAGAGTTGGGGCTTTGAAACCCCAAATGTCAGAGGGGTATATAATGATCTCAAAGCAGTCTGTGTCTTTAAGGAAGTGGGTTGCTTGTTTTGTAACAAAGAGGGGGACGTTGCAAAGTTTCAGCAGCTACACAAGTCTGCTTTGGATCAGATTTAGAAGTAGTACTAGCTGCAAACATTACAAAAGCACAGAATACAAATCGGGTGCTTATGTAAGGTCAGATGTTGTTCTTAGGAGAGCACAGAGGTCAATAATTAAAGTACATTAGTTTACAGACATCTTTTATATTTGTGAGGGAATCATTATGACAAGTGAAGTAATTCAGACCAAGCCTAAGTCAGTCTGTAGCTTCTGTTTTCCAATCTTGGTTGAACTGCTGCTTTTTCAAATGATAATGCAATATCTGTGCAGACTATTTCCTGTTAAGTAGATCTATCCTGTGCAGCCTAGGCTCATTATTTCATTCAGAAGAGGCGGCAGCCATTCCTGTTTTTTGCTGTACTCTTTTTGTGCCACAACACAATCCAGCTGTTACTCCCGTAATCCAACCTGGAGGCACGCGAACAACACATTTACATGCGCTGTGGTAATGGGATTATTCCACACTTCTGGCAATAAATGAATTCACGCCCATGTCAACTGGGAGCCGGATTTCCTTTTCTGGGTTTTAGGGTTAACAATGAAACAAGTAAATAAACGGGTAACTTAGGGCTGGAGAAACCTTTTGAATTGGCACAGCTTATATGTCATTTCTTAATACTAACCTGCCAACTCATCCCTCTTCTCAAACTCTCCTAAAGCGGCTTCCATCACTAAACAGAAGAGTCATGGACACTTCTTATTAAATGATAGTAGTAGCAGAGAGAACTCCCATGATTCCCGTATATGTAAACAGCATAGTGTTTGTTGTTGTAGTGCTTCAGGTTCTTCTTATATGTTGATACTTCAGTATTTCCTGTGTTTTTATCAGTGAATTGTTTTAAATGCTCTCTATTTGTCGTCACCCTATTTGTGCAGGGTTCTTCCCTGGAAGCTGCCAAGGCTGTGACGCCTTCCTTCGCCACAAGATGACGCTGATATCTCCATCCATCCTGAAGAAATATGGCATTCCCTTCGACAGGGTGAGTGAAATTCAGTAACAGGCAGCACATGTTCTTTGTAACAGGCAGCACATGTTCTTTGTTCCCTGAAAAAAAGTATGGTGTCTGTGTTGTTGTCTCCGTGTTTATTCCAGACAGCATTGAATGACAATCACGACAATCACATCACGACATCTCAAGTAAAAAAGTGAAGCCAAAAAAATGGGTTGAAACAACATCACTCATCAGTCCGTGTTCGTTTCTTAACTGTGGCTCACAGGACTTTTGTATATCTCTTCCAAATCAAGTGACTTCAGTCGATCGTGGCTAACAGCGCTAACGTGCACATTTTGAACCTGTTGAGTCAACTACGTCTTTTCCCCCAAAATGTTTCTGTCTTAGAGTCCACTTTAACTTCTGCACACATATCCTCTGTTACACAGAGATATATGGCAAAGGCATTGGTATTAAACTATTAGAAAGAGCTTGAAATGTAGAACTCCTAAAATATTTTTTTTACGTTTTTGTGTATTTTTTCAGGTGTGGGTATCTTTAGAGTGGGCTTATTTTAAATGTTGAATGCCACCACAGCAGAGGTTAGTGGCCTCAAAGCAGACCTCACGACTGCTACAGTCCGTGCTAATGATACAGTGTACGTACTGATCCTCCGTTGTGTCGATGCGTCTCATTAATTGGCTTTTTTCTGCTTCTGCTCTATTCAGTAGGTAATACAAATCCTCACCGTGCAAAATTAATGAAAGACTGTATGCCTGCTCTGTCCCATTTTTCCCCCCTTCAAAGTTCCTCGCTGTCAGGAGAGGGCCCCCCCAACCAACACCCTCCTATTTGTCTCTTTGCTCCCCCCCTCAGGACGTCATTATCACAGCGAACATATAACTTGTTACACACCTACAGTACAACTCTCGTTTCAGGTTTAAAAATAAAACCGCCTTCTTGGCGTTCTTGCAAGAGCAAAAAGCGTGTTTGATATCTGTACTGCTGCCTTTTAGTTGAGGAAGTTTATCTCGCGCTCTCAGCCTCAACCCCCTGTCTCTGCTCTCATGTCTGTCACCTTATCTGGCTTGATGTGTCTCTTGATTGCCTGGATCCAGGCTTCACAGAGAACTTGAGATCCTCAGCCAGGCACACAGGGCTTAAGTTTTGGGGCATGGCATTAAATAAAAAGAACGTGCTTAACTTGTCCTCACATTTTTAAACACTCTCAGAATAACACTGAGCTCATGGGAAGACACTCAACACTCAGCAGTCATGACTCATGTTCGGATGAATTCATTTTGCTCGCAAGTCAGAAAAGTTTAGCCAAAAAGTTTATACTGAGTAGATGAACTCCGAAAGCCTCAATTGCTTTTTAGTTTTATTTTGACGAGTTATACTTAAGAATGAAATAAGATCAGTCTTTTCGTATTTGCAATTGTCAAGTCACAGATGCAATTAGGTCATGAATAATGAAAACTGTGGATGTTGCACACAGACAGGGAACTGGTGAGTGCAGCTGTAAGATGAAGAAGATAAAAGAACGTCAAATGACTTGTATGAACAAGTTAAACATTATTTAAAAAGTATTCTAAGGAAAGGGTCTACATATGTCATTAAGCCCCGACTATGGATTTTCATGGATGATTTCATGTCTTCAAAGACAAAAAGCAAGTTTAGCTTTGGAGTCTTTTTGACTAACAAAAATAAATAATATGCACAATAAATAATATCAAGCATGTCAAGAAGCTACCACATTTACAAATTTGATGAAGATAGTATTGTCCACAGAACAAACTAATAAATGATTAAAAAAATGTTTAATTGGTCCTAAATAATAGATGCTGTTTTGTAAAGGCAGCTGATTCTTGAGACACATGCTTATCTTCTCTGCGCTCACCACTGCAGTGTAGTCATAGATGCAGCCCCGGGATTTTCTTCCACTTCATTCAGAGAGAGAACTGACAATTTCAGCAATGTTCTTCCATTTGTGTCCATGCACATATTACAAATGTTAAATCCATAACTGTTGTATTCTCTCTCTCTCTGAACAGATAACTCAGAATGAAGGGGAGTTTATGATCACCTTTCCTTATGGCTACCATGCTGGCTTTAACCACGGCTTCAACTGTGCAGAGTCCACAAACTTCGCCACCCTGCGCTGGGTGGACTACGGCAAGATGGCCACACAGGTAAGATAAAACGGATTTGAAGCATTGAGATGAAGCCAGGATTAGAAGAAAGACTGGGGGGGATCCATGTTGGCAGATCTGGACATTTCATAGGGCTGACAGGGATAGTCCCCAGCTGTGAGGTACATGTGTGAACAGCGTGGTCAGGAGAATATCTGGATATTTTCAGGAGTGTTGTTTTGAAAACAGCTTAAATCATACTTTTTACTAAAACCATACATTATTTGGTCTTGATGTCTTTTGGAATGGTGGGCCTTAATGTGGAGCTGGCAGGTTGACAAGGCTTGAACAACTCTACTGTTTGGATTTTTTTTTTATCTAAGTGGTGACCTTAGCTTCTTAGCTTATTAGTTTCAGTTGTGTAAATATAGACATGAAAATAGTTCTTTAAAGTTAAATTGGTCAATGTTGACACTACACGTGAAGAGGTTTGATCTGATGTAGGCGATATGGAAAAATATCATATCACGATTTTATCACGATTTTTTTCATACTGATCTTAAGACTAATTTGTAAGTTACTGACCAGTTCAACCAAACTTATTTTCCTGTATGATGTTTTTAAATGCACAAAAACTGTGCTGACAAGTTTAGTCTATTTGAAAAACATCTTTTGTAGGAGGTCTGGAGGTCTCCCACCCAGAACATTTTTAGCACCAGATTCGTCTTTCCCTCGATTTGATCAATATTTATGCACAATTTGAAGGTTTTCTGCACCACTTTGAAATTATGATTTGGTAATGTGTCCTCTTTTTGTATTCATCAGGAACATTTTCACGCAGTGATGCATTTATTTAAAAACATGTAGACTTCAGGTTCTTGTGTTTCTGTTCTATTTAACCCTGCAGAGTTCCTACAGCTGAAGCTTCATACAGGTTACAGCCTTTGTTGTTTTTTATGACATTATTGGACTAACTTTAGTTTAGTTTATATATAGTCAAACATAATACAGAATGTGTTCATTCTGTGACACATGATCAACGTAAGTTTTACTGACAGAAGAGTTTAATTCATAGAGGGGGCGGGACATTGTTGATTGACAGACAGAGTAAACACCAACAGCAACATTTTAAACACCGGGGTTATATCTCCCATCACTGACTGTCTGAGCTCCGCTCTGTCTGACTCTCTGCAGACTGTTAACGTCTCTCCGGCTCGTTAGACGGTTTCTTGTGTCGCTATCCGAGATGTAAACTTAACTTATCTACATAGTTTGCACAGTTAACAGTTGCTCACGCCGTGCTGGTTTAGAAAAATATCGGAACAGTTGCATATAACCGGGATGGAGTTGTTTTTGCGGACTCAAGCTACTCTTAAGTTTCATTTTCACCGCTGCGGAGCAAAAAAGGAGGGGGGGAGATGCGTCTGTGTAGGAGCATAAACCGCAGCATGATAGAATAATAATAATAACTATGCTATTTATATAGCACCTTTTAAAAACACAGGTTTACAGTGCTTTGACAAACAAGAACAAAGCAAACTAAACCAAACACAGAAGAACATTAACAACAGCAAGAACATAACAAATGCAAAATACTAAAAATTATTAAATACAATTCAACAGAAAAGAACCCAAAGTGCACGATACCCAGCAGACATATATATAACCCGACCGTCACAAGAACCATGATAAGAACCCAGGCAACACAAGAACCCAACAACACGAGCTGAGACCAAGAGGAACCAAAGATTTAAAAAGATGTAAGAAACTAAAAGAGCTGAAAAAAATAAAAAGATAACAGCAATAAAGAGCAGTAAAAGAAATAGAAACAAGTGGTTAAAGGATCAAAAAACCCAAAACTATAATATTAATAAAAATAAAAAGTAAATATAAATATGAAACATAAATAGACAAAGTAAGTAAGATGAGAAATTACCAAGTTAAAGCATAAGAGGAGTTAAGATATGAGCATAAATAAAAGAACAGTAAGAAGTAAAAGAAGATAAAAATAGTAAAACCAGTAAGAAAAGACATTAAGAAGACGACATCACACAAAAGCAAGTCTGTAAAAGTATGTTTTAAGAAGGGATTTAAAAGAATCTGCGAGTCTTATCTTAGAATAAACACATAAGTCCGGTTCTACGATCTCTCTGCTTTGGCAGATCGTCAGCACGTTAAAATCCTTCACGATCGTTATATCGCACACCACTAATCTGATGTGCAGCCTGCCTGCTCTGGCTGTTTGGTTCTCCTATAAGATAAAGTAATAGATCATATCAAATGATGAAAGTAGTGGTGGTCCGTCTGCTGCACACCATCTGTTACCAACACGAAGTAACCGTACCCTCAACATCCTTCTTTGGACACAAACTGCTGCTTGGCTGTGAGCCGCTGAGCATGAAATTGGGCATGGGTCGGTCGTGGCCGGGAGCACAACTACAATGTCCTCTGGAAGAACCTCCCCTCTTGTCTTCCACTTCATTTTCCTATTCACTTCCTCCCCTCTTCCCTTATGTGTGGGTGTTCTCAAATCTGTGTATGTGTGTGTGCGCTCCCTTTATTCCTGCTTCCTCTCTACTTGGCTGCATGTCAGATTTATGAGTTGCCAGTTTGCACAAGTACAATTTTTCAGCCTTCTTACTCTCCCCATGTGGCCACTTGTAATTTAAGAACCAGTAATCCAGACTGCAGCAGTCTTCCCTCCGCCCCGCCTAGTGCTCATGAGAGCATCTCCTCTACACTTGTTTCAGTCTGATTAAAAAAAGGAGTGGTCCGTACTGCACTGCTAATCCGGGCCGACAAATTACCAGAGAAGCACCACACAGTGAGGGGAATGTGATAGAGAGCAGGGGCGCTGTCTGCAACTCCTTCTCTTTCTCCAGTCTGTCACCAAGGTGTTTTCATTGTCCCGGTGAAAGTCTTGTAACGTTGTAGTTACAAAAGGTGTCCCCTAGCCAATAGAGCTTAAATTCTGTCAAAACATCATTCATACAGCAGGATGTCCTCGGGGGGTACCATTCATGCTCCTTTCCTATGAATAATTCTGACTAAGGAGGTAGCTTAACCCCCCCCCACGACCCCCCACATCTGTCTTACATGTTGGAAAGGACTTGAGATTCACGTTCTCTGAGCCTTCTTTCTTCTCATTCCCTTTAATAAGTTTGCCCGTATTGTAATTTAAGTAAGTATGAAGTTTTTGGCCCCAACCATAAGTACGTTTGTAAGTAAAGAAATATGTATATAGCGCATTTCACAGGCACATGTCACAAAGTTCTCTACATGTTCATAATAACATAGAGAAATAAAAACATGGCAGATAAGATGACCAAGTAAGCCAAACTTAGAATTTAAGACACATAAGAGAAACGAGAAAATACACAACATATTGACATGTCTGTTGATTAACCAAATGCCTGTGCCATCATGCCAAAGTGTGATGTGTTTTTAACTGACGTTTGAAGACATCGTCAGAGTCAGCAGAGTGCAGGGATGTGGTAGAGCGTTCTACGTTTAAGTGCTATGGTTTGAAAAGCTCTATCACCACGAACTCCATTCTCAAATCTCTCTTCTCTTATTGGCTGAAGGCAGCGAAGCCCCGTTTCCACCAAGTGGTCCAGGTTAGGCTGCCAAATGTACCGATCTGACCCTAAAGGCCGGAGCTAGACACACTGCAGCCCGTTGATTGGTTGAAAGACTCGTCACTTCCTGTGTGAAAGCGCCAATAAATGACATTTATTTTCAAAGTGAGTCGTTTCAAGGCTGATTTTGTTGTTTTTTTGCAACTAATGTCAGAGTGTAGCGTGGCCCATGGATGACCTTGGAGGTGCAGAACTCTCCTGGTCGTCCTCCATAACCAAATCGTACCAAGCTGGTGCTTCATATATCCAAACTCGGCTACTTTCAGCGCCTTATTTTGCCACAGCTTTAGATTTCAAGAGTGATCACAACATGTCAATAAACTGATCTCAGCTGGTTACCTTTTTTTGGAGTCTTTTTTGTTAATACAAAGACTAGATCTACAAAGCTTTCCTATGCCAGCCACTTGATAGTCAAGACTGAAGTCTTGCATTGGCTCTAGATCTTTAACTTAACTCCCTCCATCTCCATCTCTCTCTGTATCTGTCTTTTGCTTAAGCAGTCATCTGTTAACTCGTTTGGCTATCTCCCCTCCCTCCCTCCCACTCCACGGCGAGCTATAGTCTGTCAGCACCAAACAGGACAGTGAGCGATGGGGCTCCCGATCGAATTTGTCACTGTTCAGGGGCTGCCAGCTCTCGACAGAGAGGAGGAGAGAGCGAGCGTGCTTTATGTCTCAGTCTTCTTAAATACAAGCTCCCCAACTGCTGACCCATCTGTCTGACTAACTAAGCGAACACACACCAGCGGTCATCACAGGCTGACTGTCAGCAGTCCTTATGTGCTGTGTGGGTTTGTTCTGACACAACACGTTTATTTCAGACTTTGCAGCCTTAATTAACCTTTTCTCCAACCTCTCTGACTATTCGTTAGGTACATGCCGTGTCATTTTAGTCATTTAGGGTTCAACATTTCATTGTCATTCCTTCAAAGTTACATTGTCTTTTGTAGGGATCTAATAGCCGCCCTGATTCATATACGACTGCATCTATTGTAAGATAAGTTGAAGGTGCTTAGCAACAAGCTCCCTGAACCACTTTAGATCACAAAAGTGGGTCATGCAGAT
The DNA here is from genome assembly GCF_963584025.1 of Labrus mixtus. Classification (NCBI taxonomy): domain Eukaryota; kingdom Metazoa; phylum Chordata; class Actinopteri; order Labriformes; family Labridae; genus Labrus; species Labrus mixtus. Next base: position 23,157,556 of record NC_083614.1, on the reverse strand, counting down.
TATTTAAAAATATATGTTGTTGTGTGTTACACCAACATGATGCTGAATTTAAATTCCTGGTGTGTGGTATTCCTCAAGGAAATCCTCTCTCTCTCTCTCTCTCTGTTAAGAGCTCAGTTGTCCTTTGCTGCGGCTTCTGTAAGCTTCAACAAATATTTTTCTTTCTGGGGATATTGAAATCATCCTTCCAGTCTCAAAAAAAAGGAATTGCAGATGACCTAGTCTTTTTCGAGCGATGGGGGGGGGGGGGGGGGTGCATTTTCAAGATTCAGTAAGGTTAAACTAAAATTACGTGTATTTAAAAACTTTCATTTTCACATCAGAAACCTGTCATGTCACACTTGAGGTGCTTGTAAGATGTGAAACTGTCCAAAGTCACCATTTGCCACATTGATCCCCAGCAGACCACAGATCGAAAAAGGCAGCGAAAACTATCACTTCTTATATCATACTTATATATTAAAACAGCAAACACCATGGTTCCCCTATGATGAAGTTAGTAAAGGTGCCAGGAAGGCAATTACAGCATATTTGATTTTTCACATTCACTTTTTATGTCATTGACTATTTTACTCTGAGCTTATCTAAAAGAAGGATCCACCCTTTCCCCTGTAGATACCAGAGCAGCTCTGCTTCACCCAGTCCGTCGAGAGGGCGGCCATATTGAAATGATTGACATTCTTTTAGTGGGTAGTAGATCAGAGACTTCTGGCCATACAATGAAATGCGTGTGCTCATCACAGTGGAAGTATTGCTGGCATTTACCTAAAAAATCAGCAACATAAACGAAACACATGCAGCGATTCAGTTCTGTTTATACTGTTTGTTATGCACACAGTCAGTTCTACAGCTGTGCAGGAAAAAAAAAACAACTCACTGCTGAACTTTTCTACATCGTCTGTTTTGTTTGCATTTCAATGCAGCTTTTGTGAAAGTGGGGTGTATATTAACAGATAAAGAATGGCGGCTAGAAATAAGTAGGCGTGTGAAAAAAATAAGACACATTTAGTTTACAAATTAATTAATCTTGGTCAGCTTTTTTTCTGCAGCATTAAAAACCCTTTGTGGAACAGACATGAGCAAATGAGTGTGCAGATAAGTTGAGTCTCATTTCACAGTTTAAACAGCATGAGCAGCTGGATGATACACAGCCCTGCTGTGCAGAATAGAATGTGCTTTGCACATCTACAATTTTTAATTACCTCCCCAATTGTTTATCATTCTGTAATTTATCGTTCTGCTGATTTCTGCGCTCATCTCTGCACTTTGAACTAAGCAAACAAACATACAGAATTTAAAATGATCAATATCTCAAAAATACTGCCAGTCAAAACTTTGTGTTAATTTGGTACTTGTTACATCCACTACGTCCACTGTTCCTCTGAGTGTCCCCCAGCCTTTCTTAGGCTCAATCACTATAACTTCATTAGGAGCTCAAGTATACTTCAGGGCTCATTGACTGCATGCCTCAGGGTGAGTTTTGTTTTCCCGCATGTTGTGCATCGCCAAATCTGTTTCCCTTCTCTAATTAAGTTTTCAAATGATAATAAAGTGTAACTTGTCCAAGCCCTCAAGGATGGCAGCAATCCCCATAACCTCTTAAATAAACTACAACTATTTCCTACAACACATGACAATCGGACATTTAAGTTACGATCAAGTTTGGAGATATTTCAATTTTGTGTTTGTAACGTCCTGGTGTGTGTCTGTCTTACTGAAGCTTTCATGATAGCAACAATGAGCTGCAGCCATGCTCGCTTACCCCCCTCTGCTCGCCCATGTTTACTCCAACAGTCAGCACGCACGCACGCACGCACGCACGCACGCACGCACGCACGCACGCACACCATATTTGAATGTTTCCGTCTGTCAAGTGGTGTCCACATGAGCTGTAGGCTGGATATTGTTTTTTTCTGGGGGAAGGAGAACTGCTGTGTTCCCAGTAATTGAACATAAGGCTTTCTGCACAGCTCAGGAAATAATAGGGCCAGAATGTAATACAGCAAGCAAGGCACAAAGAAAATATTTTCATCTCCCCTTCTTGTCCCTCGTTTTCTTTTCTTTTCTTTTTTTTTTTTGTTGTTTCCTGCATTCTCAAACTTCTTCCTGCTGTACCTGTCATTTCCCCTCACGTATATTCAGCACATTGGGTTTCATTTTACATCTCTCACTCTACATATTCTCCCTTCACTAGTCAGCCGATTTATTTATTTCACCTCTATTGTCTTAATCAAGGTTTGTCAAGGCATGTTGAGGTGTGAGTGTTTTAATTAATGTATTGATTACCCGTGAGCTCTGCACATGACAACATGAACCTCAATCCTAGCCGCTACACTGACTTGGTTTTTTTTAGGTTTTTTTTCATTGCGTGGATTTGTTTTCATCAAATTCACTTTAATATTTGTTTTGTCCTCAATCATAAAGAAGTTTACAGACCTGACTATTTTTATGTATTCATATTTCATCGACATAGCGCAGTTATGAGAACAATAGTTTTAAAAATCCTCGTTATGGGGAGGTGGTGGCACAGTGGTTAGTGTGCGAGCCCCATGTTTGGAGGCTATAGTCCTCCAAGCGAGCGGCCCAGGTTCAAATCCGACATGTAGCTCCCCACTCTCTCTCTCTCCCTGATTTCCAACTCTATCCACTGTCCTATCTCTCCATGTAAAGGCACAAAAAGCCCAAAAAATAAATCTTAAAAAAAATATTTGTTAGTCTACAGTTTTCAGATTTGTAGGCCGTCAGAATGAATTTGTAACATCCATAGTGAGGATCTAAATGTACTGAAATAAATCATCAGTTATGTGAGGTGTACATTAATAAATGCTATTTTCACACTCCCAAAGTCTGAGCGTGTTAAAGATATAGAAACCTGTCATTGCAGATTCAAACCTTTCCAGCTGTGAATATAACGACACGTTCAGATGTACTATTATTATTATTATTATTTATTTATTTATTTTACAACTCTACAATTTCTTTAATGAATACATTAGATTTCAGTTCTGGAGCAGTCTATCTTTACAGTTTGATATCTACTGCTGCTCTGCCATCCTTAACCATCCTCTTCCTTCATGTTTTCCCGGCTTCCTCATTCATCTGCCACAAACCGTTACCTCCTCTTTTCATTGCTCACTGCTGAGTTCTCAGTCAAAAATAAGAGAAGTGTAGCTCAAAGTGTCATCTGTAGCATCTGCTCTATTTGTAGACACACACCAGCATTCTTCCTCTGTAAAGTTTTCTTTACCGTTGAATATAGAATTTTGGGTTATGCTCTTTGCAGCTCTCCAGTCATCTGCTCCCTCTCTGTTTGTGTTTCTCCAGTGTACCTGCCGTAAGGACATGGTGAAGATCTCCATGGATGTGTTTGTGCGCTGCCTGCAGCCAGATCGCTATGAGCTTTGGAAGCAGGGCAGGGACACGACGGTGTTGGATCACCTTAAGGCAACAGAGCTCAGCAGCCAAGAGCTAGAGCGCTGGAGGGAGGATCGTGTCACGCAGCGCGCAAACCTCCTGCGAAGGTGAGTGACAGAAACCACCTGAGTTTTATAAAGTGTCAGGTTGTGATGCACAGGTTACACTTTATGCACATATAATGTACATATACTCATCTTCACATTATGCATTATGTTATAAGATTCTTTTATCATTAATCAATCTTTGCGCACCACTCTAGGGCCATGCAGAAAATGAAGCAGTTCCGTCGTCTGAAACTGGAGGAGGTAAAGGTGCTGGCAGAGGAGGGCATTGAGCTGAATGCGGCTGATTACCAGCGTCAGGTGGAGGAGCGCGAGGCCCAGCGAAGGAAGGAGAGAGAGGAGCGTTTAGCCCGGGAGGCCATGGTGACCCTGGAGGCCATGGAGCGTGAGGAGCAGGAGGCTGCTGAGGCTGCTGCTAGGGCGACTATTTCTGCATGTAAAGACATAAAACAGGAAGGTGGGTTTTTTCTTACACTAGCGTTATTGTAACATGATCAAAAGCAACACATTTTCTTTCTTTAGATTTCAAGCTGCGTCTCCGATCCTCTTTAACCTTCTGCAGCCGCAGCACAAAATAATGAGAATTCAACTCAACATGAAATAAACAACATGGAGCCTCTACATTTAGCAGTCATTTTTTAAAAATATTTTACACCTTCTCATAACAAGCAGAATCTTGTTGTGTATAGTTTGTGTGCCGGATGTAGGCTCTCATAACACTCCCTTCTACTATTTGTATTTCTCCTCACCCTGTGTGAGCAATGACACTCTGCTGCTTAACATTCTAGGAGTCTTTACCTGGCAACAGTCGTCATGAAATTGTAATTATTTTACGAAAAATACAGTAAGCGGTTCTATACTCGCAAAGAGACTTTTTTTCTTGTGATGAAGCTCTGCTGTCAGTCCGCTGTTTTATTTTTGTATTGATTCCGCAAGGTCTGATACTAGTGTCCCAGCGTGTCATTTGATTGTGTGTTGCTGCGTTGTGGAAACAGGACGCATAGAGTGTAAACAAACAAAGCATATTAAAGCCCCTGTAACGCCTTTCCACTGGTTGTCCCACCGTTTCACCTCTGTGACATTTACATTGAAGGTGAGAGGTTACAGGGGCGTAAATATCCCGCCTTGAACTGGCAATATAAAAGGGACTTTTTCTTACATGATGTCATTACAGTTTCATGAAAGTCACTCCCACAGTATATTTCATTATGTTTTTTGGATTACCAGTACATCCCATTAGAGTTTTTTGATTCGTCATGTCTACTATCCTGACTATTTTCCCTCCATGTATTTTTTGCCAGCACCGGAACTCGAGAACAAGCCACAGGACTTGATGGAGGACATTGAGAGAAAGAAGCAGAAAAAGGGAAAGAAGATGTTAAATGCCATCGAACCCACTACTGGGTTTCAGGAAGTTTTTGAGCAGTTTGCTACATCTGGCATGAGGACAACAATTAACCCCGTGGTTGGTCACCCAGAGATGGCAAATCCTTTAACCCCCAGACAGAGTGACATCCCAGCAGACATCAAGCCAGATGTGAGTGTCAGCAAGGTGTTGTTTTACTGTTTCAAGTCAACTTGATTTGTCCTTTTGAATGGTTTTACGTCAACGTGCCAGTCGGAGCAGCACACTTGGCCTTATTAACAGGAGAGACATTTAGCAGGCTGGTCTTAAAACAGAGTTAGACTTCTAGATTTACATTGTTTTGTTACAACAAAGCTGCTTATTTAAAGGTTAAAAAACAAAATCTGATATGACACAATCTGTATTTTTTGTATCAGGCATGTTACTCAAAGATGAAGATGCCAACAGAAGTCAAAAAGAGTCGCCGTCATCCCCTCAGCAAGCCCCCCATGCGCTCTCCTTTGTCCCTCGTCAAGAAAGACCCAACAGGCGACAAAGGTTTGTATGAATTCATTTAAAGGTCTCATGTTATGCAAAATACACTTTAGCATGTTTTTACAACACAGATATGTGTCCCTATTCCATCTACAAACACCCCAGTTATGAGAAAAGTCCATCCTCTCCGTCTTTTGCCTGCTCCACTTTTTCGAAAAGTGTGTGCTCAAACAAGCCATTTGGACATTTTCCCTTTGTGACATCACAAAGGGCCGTTATCCCTCCCCCTGGTGGGTGACACTCACACAGCTAGGTATTTGGTCTGCCCTGTGAGTCTTCCCTCACCCTAAACAACTGGGTATGATGCAAGAAAACCCATTCCACCCAAGCTCGTCCAGAGGGGGCGTGGTCCAACACAGCTTATTTGCATTTAAAGCTACAGACACAAAAAAATCTTGTTATGTCAATTGCAGAAATAGAGGGTTTTTATAGGCATGATCAAATGCAGGATCAGAGAGGAATTTTAACAAGAAACTTCACAGACATTTTTGGGGCGCTCTGAGACTTATTTAAACTGGTTGAAAAGGAGTATAATATGTGACCTTTAACCTTGAATGTATTTTTATTATCAATGTAGATATATATGTTTTAAATTGATCTACTGTACTGTTAAATGGGAGCCCCCCTTTATTTGTAAGCCCATACACAATGACTTGATATAACTGTAAAATGAGAAACATGAATAATAACTCTCTCACCATTATTCATCTATAGTCATCATTATTTCCCTCTGTCCCCTCCGTTATTCATCCCACTCATCGTCCTCTCTGTCACCATACTTAAAATGAAGAAGAGACTTGTTCCTTTTCTTTTGATTATTGATCCATAGAGAGAAAAACAGGCAGGACTAAAGCTCCCTGTGGGAATAATGAAATCAACACGCAGAGGCTTCTTTTCACTCCCTCTGTTCTGACTTTTTTTCCCTTTTCATTTTCTGACTGACGCTTATTGATCCGGGGATCATGACTTCCAATTACCTGCTTTCAAAGTCACTTAAGGTCTGGAGCAGGGGACCAGACTTGACGTCTTTCCTTCAGAAGGGCGGGTGGTGGAGGGAGAGGAGAACGGGTTAAATGCTCCTGCTGCCTTTTGTCCAGGTTTTAACAAACAATCTGGATCAGCAGCTTCAGGCAGCGTCCTTGCCAAATTGATTCCAGACCTACAACAGCAAGTTGTTGATGCCTGTGCTATTTGTGCTCATCAGCCAATTATATTAGAAGTGCTGTTGTTATTGTCTGGAATGCAGTGTGCTATTTTTGTATCTTGGCAAGGGCTCCCTTTTTAAAACGATCCCCATGCTTTTCCAAAAAAAATGCTTCTCATGCACTTTAGAGAAAAATAAATCATTCCAAATAATGAATCTTCCAACGTCTCCCCAGTATGTTTCACCCTCATCCGATTGTGGATGTCTTGCTTTAGAGAATAACAACTTGTGTCCTTCACCCACAGAGCTGTCCTCCCCCATGCCCCTGGACAGCGACATGAAGAAACAAGAGCATCTGTGGCAGAATCACTCCCCCAACTTCCTGGCAGAGAAGGCTTTCAATAATGCAGTGGCAGCCCTTCAACCACACTGTTCTATCTGCTCACTTTTCTGTCCTTACACAAAGGTAAAGCCACACGCTGCACCAGGAGCTCATTTCTGTCAACTGTAGCCAGGGAAGAAGTCTTCATAGTGATAGCAGTGACAGTTGTCTGTAGTTGTTGCAGGGTAGTAGTTGGGATATTGTGGTATTAGTATCAATAACGGAGGTGTATTTATAGTAATAGTCACACTTACATCTTTTCTTTTCTCTTGTTATTATAGCCACAAAAAGACTCTATGCTTCCGAATAACTCCCAGCGCACCCTCATTCCCCGTCCTGGCAGCCGCACTCGTCCACTAGTGTCGGAGATGTGCTTCAGTGTGGGTGCAGGCAATACCGAGCCGTCACCCACCAACTATCACACCGGAGAGGATGGAACCAGTCCTCTGCTCTGCTGCTCCTCCTGTCACATGCAGGTTCATGCCAGTAAGTGTACAACTCTAAATCCAGCAAGGAGTAACATTGAGGGGAGGGGGGGGGGGGGGGAGACATAGTGTGTCGCTGTGCAATGCAGTGAAAACACCTGAGGACAGCTGTACTAGTTAGTTAAGAAGGTGGGTGTTCCCCTGCATATCAAAAATGGTGGGCTTTTTTTAAAGATGCTAAATAAAAATAAACCACAGCTTTCCACAGTGTTTATGTGCTGTTTATGAAAAAGTCTACTCTCTTGCTGCTGCAGGAAACTTTCAAGCAAAGAGAATTTAATTCCAGCTTTTTACATTGAAGATTTTCCAGTCACTGAGAGCAGCCTGGTTTTTACTCCAAGTTATTACAAGGTCTTCTAAATCTGCCTCTTCTTAAGTTGGCAGATATTTTGAGAAAGTCAATTTACCATGCAATATGAAGGGGTTTGTAGCTGCAACAACAATGAAACACACAAGTGTAACTCTTTTACAATGTACCCGTATTTAACATGATAAGATCTTCATGCATAGTCAGGCAGAATATCCTAAAAGGTGATCCTAAATTGAATGTAGAATTTAAAGTAGAATTGTCATGACCTGGATTGTTAAAAATGTATTTCTATGAAAAGGTGCTTCATAAAGCTGTGTCAGCTTTGTTTTAATAATTGGGGGAATAAAAAGGTTTTGTACATATATTCAGTTTGATGCTGTCCGCCTGTCGGCCGTACAGCTCTTAGTACACTGCAGTGTTTGATTACTCGTTCTCAGCCAGCTGTGAGCACAGACACAGATCGACAGAAAGACTCGACTGCATTCCACTTCTATTCTCTCTTCACATTGTTGTTGTTTTTTTGTTTGTTTTTTTCTGGAAAAAGTATTGGAAAAATAGAAAGCACAGCGGATGACACTCTGCTACAACAGTGCAACAACTTGTCGGCTCAATTCCCCCTGTGGCAGCTCTGAGTGAGGCCTCTTGGCTGAACTGTTTTTGACTCGGGTCAAACTAGCTAAGAGGCTGCTAAATATACACAATGGCCTTTTGGCACACCATACACCTGCTCTCTCACCCTATGCCCTGCCTTCTGCACTTATGTGTCCAGACAGTCAGCTGTTGGTTGGACCTGTTGGAGGTTATATGTTTACCAAAATGTTCGTACATGTGGATGTTATTATTTTTTTTTTTTTGCAAGCAGCACATGCAACCAGTTCAATTACAACATAGACATGTGCATCCTATGTGCTCAGTCAATACTGCACACAAACACTCACTGACCCTTCCAGGCTCTGATTATCCCTAAAGCGGTTCATTAGTCATCCAGCATGAGCTCGGCTTAGCTGGGGGAGCAGTGCTGCTATTGATAAGAGGACATGAAGCAGAAAAACCTGCAAGATGCACCCGCTCTGTGCTCCACCCCTCTGCTCCACATGGTGTTAGTGTGCGCTATCCAATAAAATCATTCAGTATATTAGAGTAGGTTTAGAGAGTTGCAATGGAAACAGCAAATACGAAATGTTAAACGAAAAGGATTTGAAGCCAATCTTTCCTCTCTTGCAGGTTGTTACGGTGTGAAGCCAGACTGTGTCAGTGATCCCTGGATGTGCTCCAGGTGTGCAGCAGGAGCCTGGACAGTGGTGAGCAGCAGCTTAATTATACAACAAAGTCTATAAAAACATGATCATAGTCCCTCAGAGTTCACTTACTCATGTGTAGTCAAATCTGCAGTATTTAAAATGGATTGATTATGTTCCCCAGCAGCTATAACGACGAAATACCAAGAGATGAGCCATGAGAGCTCAGAAGGTCTATGTTGCTGCGTCTGCTCACTGCCTAAACGTTATCCTCATGTGCTTTGTGTGTTTTCAGGAGTGTTGTCTCTGTAACCTGCGCGGAGGAGCTTTGAAGACTACAACTGACAAACGGTAAATGGCATAGCTTTGGGTTTTAATTTTCTAAGAATAAAACAAAGAATAGAACCTTTTATTCCAATGTCACCAATAACTCACAATGACTACATATATATCTGATATTGTCATGACTTGACGGAACCAGAGGGTTCTGTTAAGCCTGGCTCACACTGCAGGAGTTTTTAAAATCTTAGCTGATTTTGAGTCCGTTATTCTGTAATCTGAGCCAAGCTTTAGAGGTGGTGAAAAAAAAGTGTAGTCTTAAAACCACTTCTTCTTGCTTATCAGACAAACATTTACCTACAATAACATCACATCTTGTATAAAACAGATAAATGCTAAATCGAAGTTAACCAAGTTACGATTACGGTTATGATTTCAAAATGAGATATCAGCAAAATCAATCTACTGGTAGTTCTGCAGATTTCAGTTTGAACAAAAGGCAGAAGATGCAGGACACATACTGGTAGTTATTCACATGTTAATTAGCTGTCTGAGTTACATTTTTGGCCTTGTTTGTGCATCATCCAAAGCCTGATGTTTTATGGTGTGTCTTGTTATCCAGGTGGGTCCATGTCATCTGCGCCATAGCTGTGGCTGAAGCTCGCTTCGTCAACGCCATCGAGAGGGAGCCGGTGGACGTCAGTGCCGTCCCAGAATCACGCAAGAATCTGGTGAGTTTCTGTCTCCGTGAGGACAGGACAGTAACAAGTTCTCCTCTTAAGTCTGAAAGTCTCTCTGTCTTCCCTGCTCACTGTATCTGTCATTCTCTCGGTTTGGACTCATCCTCCCCTGCTGGATTGATCTTTTTTCATCCTTTTAAGACAAGTGGAGGACATAGGGTGAAACATGTGTGCTGAGGGGAGTAGCTGAATAATCAGCCGTCATCTCTCACTGCGCCAAATGAAGTGCATCGATCCCGTGGGCGAAAGGCAATTTTCTCATTGCGTCCACGTCTTTGAACACAACTCGTCCCTTCTCTCTAAGTCTCCCTCTTCCCCCTCCTTTCACATGATCCCACTTCACAGGGAACAGCAGTGCTTGCTGGTGCAATATAACAAATCTACAAATATTGTCACCTATCTTCCGCAGCCGCTCTCTGAATAATCTATCAAAGACAAGCTGGGTGACATTTGCATCCAACTGCTGTCAAAGCAGGATTCCTCCATCGCTTCTTGAAACGCCACGAGAAGAAACTCTGCGGTCTAATGATCCTGATGACTAGGCTGATCAACTGAGAACATGAACTCCTGAAACAAGTGAAACAATTTCACCGTGTTCAGCAATCTGTGTGTGTTTTCCCTTCTGTCTTTGAACATTTGTTTTTTTCAGACGCAGAGAGATTTCACCCAGCAGCTTTTGTCTTAGTTTTCTCTGAATTTCTCAGGCACAGTAACACTGGCAGAATCCTCTAAAGACATACCTTTCCCAAAGGTAGTGTCTTGCACCTAAAAGAGCTGCAGTGTCTTTTCTTCTGAGAAAACAGCCTCAAGCTTGGACGAGCAAGCCACTTCAATAAATCATCATTCAACCTTTCTAGCTGTTTTTCACCTCCAGGTTTAGGTCCACTCACCTGTAGCATCGGAAAAAAACTTTTAAGATGTGTATTTATCTGAACATCTGGTTTAATTTTTGAACATTTTATTTCTAAAGGGTAGATTAAGTGTGCAGTGTTATCTTAGATTTCCTAAAGCAAAGGCCCGAAACTCAAATTTTGTAAAGATACAAAACTAAGGATTAAAATTCTTTAAATCATAAACAATCCAGTAATCCTCAGGTGAAAAATTGGGCCGAAAGAATAATTAGTGAATTATATGCACAATACAATACCTATACAACTAAACATACTATATATAAAGAAATTACAATAATAAAAGACAATAGACAAAGAGATAAAAATAAACACATTTTGACTTAAATGCACAGTATGTAGATTCTGCCACCGGGGAGGGGCTCTCATTCAAAAACAAAAGATGACATCGAGGCTGGCACATAATCATGGGAGGTGCTCTCTTTGCTTCCCCCCCCCCCCCCCCCCCGATGAAAACAAAACTCTGAGTTGACCATAGTGAAGATGAATGGGCGAAACTGACCTGAGAAAGACAATATGTTTACCGGCGATGTATCAGAGTATAAATCATGCTCATGCTGCTCTGGTCTCACCGCCTGGAAAAGTGTACTGGCTAAAACTACAAACTATGCCAGCTGGTGAAATAAATCACGCAGCTCTGTTGTGAGCCGTTGAACATCCCCCCCCCTCCCCCCCCCCGCCTCACTCTGGTACAAAAATGAACTATTGGCACTTTAATAAAGAATATATATTTTGTATTGATCTGCCAGGCTACATCTGCTCCTGCTGTGATTTGTCAATAGGAGGAGGATGGAGACGGGCGGGTGAGAGAGGGAGTGGGGCAGACAGAGTGTGAATGTGTGATGATAGATAATCACAATGAAACAAGTGCACAAAAAGATACCAGGAGCACAAGATGAGCGAACTGTCGAAGCTGTTTAGGTAATAGCTCTAGTCTGTCTGGCAGATCGAACCATGGTGTCATGAGGAGGACATCCATAAATCCACTCTTTTCTTCTCCAATGGCAGGTGATTTCTTCAAATATAGATGTTTTCATTAGTATCTGAAAGGGAGATTTTCTTTAAACACACCTACCCCCCCGGTGTAGTGGTATGATATCTCAGTTTGACAGAAGAAATTCTCTTACATGCTGTGATTTTCTCTCTTTATTCCATCTCTCCTGTAAGCCTGTCTCGGTTCTTCCTTCTGTGTTCTCTACATGAAGAGATGGGTAAGGAAAGTGTGAAGATAAGGGGGTAGACATGGAGGAAAAGGATTCAACATGAAATGAAAGAAGAAGGGTTTTCATGCAGGGTTGTACATGTCAAAAAGTCTCCTAGTAAACCAGGATCCCGGCCGAAGGCAAAGATTTGGTTGGCTGGTTGTAATTTCACACTCAAAATGTAGGGATGGAATAAAAGAATTGGAAAAAAGGCAAAAAGAAAAAAAAGCCCTGTGAGGGAGAAAAGTAAAGTCCTTGTTTTATTGTGCAAGAGCAGAAGTTGAAGAAGTGATGCAAGAAAAAGGATGAAGAAAAAACAATGTTTGGGGTGCGACAGTGACGGTTCACGCTGCTGTTAATAACACGTATAAAGTTGTTGACGAAGAAAGTGTTGACATTTTCAGGGAAGTCTGGAGGAGTATCTCACCAGGCTGCCAGCACTGATGCTCTCACAAGCACTATTCTCTTTTTTATTTAATAATTGTTACAGCACCAAAAAGTATAAAAAGGTGGTCCTTGTCCCTCTATCATGAGACGCCCTACAAATCCTGCCAATTCAGAGCAAGCTATACCAGAAAAACCACATGGTTTTTAACAATTATCAAGCGTCATCACTTTCGGAAACCGCTCCTCGTGGTTGAATGTTATCGACATAGACGGCAAATACAGCGTGGAATCTTGTCAAGACATTTTTGTGACAAGTCTGTGTCAACAGCAAGTTCACTGAAACACTGGAGTGAGATGTGTGCTGTGGAAGAGGCTCTGTGATTGTGAACACCACCAGTGTTTGGCAGGCTACTATCCACCATCTCGCATGATTCCTTGAAATCAACTCAACTTTAACGTTTAATTGCAAAAGAAAAAGAAGGAACAATCCATTGCTTTCAATCAGCAGTCTGAATATTAGGACCTTAAAGCTCCTGTGATGAGTCTTTAACTGGTTATGAAATAAACTGAAATGTATACTGATGCCTCTTTGACGTTTTAAAGCAAACACGACTGTCAGCAACGAGATTGACTTTTTCTATACATCCTCATTTTCAATGCCTGTAACCTTGCCCACCCACAGAAATGGCTGGGCCCCTGAAAGGTCCAGTGAATGGGCCCTCCCAAGTTATGATTTAAATCAGCGTATGCACATTTGATCAGTAGTGTTCGATCTAGCCTCCAGGCTAACATTAGCTCCCTCCGCCTTGTGAGCTGGCTGATTTTCTGGCATCCTGGCAAAATTAATTTGAGACAGCTTTGTCCACAGGGGTCGCCAAAATCAACACAACCTGAACGTTCCTCACAGAATCCTCAAGAGAATTCCGATAACACTTGAATATTTATGTTCAAGAAAAACAAAACAGCAGAGGAGGTGGGACTGAATCACTGTAAAACTAACTCAAATCTTCATTTTCTCTTTTCTTTGTAGAAGTGTGTATTCTGTCACAGCAGTAATTCCAGTCAGAACCGCGGCGCCTGCATCCAGTGCTCATACGGGAACTGTGCCACCTCCTTCCATGTCACCTGCGCCCAAATCGCCGGAGTTGTCATGAAACCCGCAGACTGGCCCTACGTGGTCTCCGTCACCTGCCACCGGCATAAAAGGGTCCCGCCCAAGGTAGGAGCAAAGGAAGAGTCTTGGTTTGGAGAGAGTCAGCCAGAGATAGTCATTCAGAATTTCCATGTTACCTTTAGATACAGACTCAGCGTGCTTCTGATATCCTGTTCTCACTTAGCACGTTAGCATGTTGGGAGATAGAAGTTGTTTTTATTGTTGATTAAACTTTTTATAAGGAAAATTTACAAGGTCCCCCACACAGAATTTTTTTTTTTGATTTGAGTCAATCTATGCTGAAGCTGCTATCCCTTATTGACATTCTAGTCGTTGGGCGTTTTGACCATTTATTTCAAAACGAGTAACATAAAGACACACACTGTATCTGATTTAAATATGTTTGAATTTGTCCCATGCTTCAGCCTTGTATGTTTTTCCTCTGTCCAGCCTCGGCCCGCACCAAAAACCCCACAAGGTCCAAACGTGGGCCAAAGGGTGATTGGTCGCAACGTTGACGGCTGGTACTACCACTGTGACATCATCGGCGTGGCCGCACAGACGTACTACGAGGTCAACTTCGACGACGGCTCATACTGCGACAACCTGCACCCTGAAAACATAATGGTGAGCGTTTCTTCTAGCCGAGTTAAACACCGGCACCTACTCATAGCGATAACTTGAACATATATAGATCCTTGTTTCAAAGACAGGGAAATATCCTAGCAACAGTTCTGTGCTTTGTAGCTAGAGCAAACTTGTTAATTAAAATATGATAAGTAAAAGTAAATTAAAATAAGTTTGAATGAATCACTGTCATATTTCAGTAACAAACATCTCTGAACGTTTAATACATTTGAAGAGAGAGTTCATAGATTAAGGTTCACCAGATGAATGATGAAAGGAGTTTTTCAAACAACACAAATTATCGTCGAGTCAGGGAAACAGTTTCAGTTAACAGACTTTTGTTTTCAGCGGAGTCTTATCTCTCCATCTCCCAACTCTTTATCTGCATCTTCATTCTCTTCTTCCCTCCTCCTCCTCCTCCTCCTCCAGAGTCATGACTGCCTGCGCAGCGGTCCTCCCGAGGTGGGAGAGTTAATTGTGGTCAGCATGCCTGACGGTCAGGTCCTCAACGCTTCCTTTGTCAGACAGCACACCCACAAGTTTTACCAGGTGAGAAAAATAAAACACACACTTTTAGATATTAGCCTCCTTTTTCTGTTTAACCTGGGGCTTTCACACGTGCGGAAAACTCCTGAAAAACTTTTGCTCAGACTTCACCTGGAGTTTCTCCTGCCAGACCCCTAGTCTTTTCTGCAGAAAGTCCAAGTGGGCTGATGTGAGAACGCAGAAGGATATTAACCGGAGAATTCACCTCTAGCCAATGGGAGGGGGGGAGTGACGTTTATAACCTGTGACTGGATTCATGTGACAACTAGGTGCATGCCACTACACCCTCTGACTGTGCGTGCGTGCGTGCACATTTCATGTGCAACACATTGCTATTTGTTACATGTCCTTTACTTGCTGAGTGATGTTTGATGTTTTTATATGTTGTATTTGTTACCTGCCAAGGGACTGCAGATGTAAATAAGCCTAAGGCTAAATCTGGTGCAATGCATCAAATGGTTACATTTATGTTTTAATTGCACGTGGTCCCTTTACAAATAAAGTTAAATTGAAACTATGATCGCTGTGCACGTATTTAAACAGCTGCATTACGTTTTCTGTTCCTCGTCAGTATGTTGTTCTCCGCTCTTTTATTCTCATTATAGCCTCGTATAGCAGACTGTTGCTTCATCCGCTACTTCCGCGTCGTGTTTTTTATGCTAAGTCTTACCTCAGGAGACCCCCCTGCCCCCCCCTCCAGTCTGACAGGGGATACTCTCCCGCTGTGAGGTTGATTATGTGAACAGCCAGGTCAGGAGAATCTTGATATTTTCAGGAGTGCATTTGTGAAAACAGCTCTGCTGAAGTAAACCTGTGTGATCAAAAAAGGATGGACAAGAAGAGGTGAAGGGTCAGGTTTTCTGGCTGGAAAGTCTCATCTCGGGCTCTCTGAATCTCTGAGCAGAGGAGAGAAAGAAGAGAAAGAGATGTAAGAATCTCACACTGGATAGGTAAATGTGTGTTTAAGAAAAAGAACAGGAACAATTGTATTCTTCAACCGCTGCTGTTCCAGTTCAGTGTTTTCAGGCAACATTTGTAATTCCCTGCTACAGTGGGCGGAGAAGAAGCTGGATTTAGAAATGGACAAATGCACACAAGGGTTTTATGAGCCATGGCACAATCTTCACATTTTTATCTGATGCTCTTCTGCAGGAGGGACCCCGTTGTGATTAAACCTCTGAACTTTTGGTAACAGGGTCCTCTGTCTAATGGCTCTGCCACCCTCCGGTTTGTTTCCCGGTCTGGTATTTATCAATGTGTGAAAAGCTTGGCTGCCCTCGTAGATTACTGCGGCGCATTCTGATGCAGCGTAACATTGAAATCGTGAAGTGGAGAGATTTCGGCCTCACTCGTGCATGCCCGGGGAGTTCACAGGGAAAATATGGAGAGGGTTAGGGTTAGGGTTACCAAGTGGAACATTCACAATTGAAGATGATGATTCTCTGGGACTGGTGTCAAGGGCAGACATCTTGAAAGTCACATTTATAGATAGAGGAATCCATTAGCAGACAGGGTTAAGTGAGGTTGTTAATCTTGGATATTCCCTCGACACTGGTTTTTGTGAGCACACGTGGAAATGTTTTGATGACACATACACACACAACTGGAATGTTTGTACACCGTGACATAACTATTCAAGCTATTCAACCTTGTCAGGCCTGCGTCTTCTCCTTATTCTGACAAGAGTTCACTGCTCATTTAAATACTTGAATGTGCAGCATATTACACCAACTGGCCCAAGTGCACAAGGCATGTGCTGTTGACCTTTTATTCACCATCACTGGCATATCTTCTAAAACACTACAGACTCCTTTGTTGTGATTTGAAATGATTTCCTCTTCAGAAAGTAAAGAGTCTTTCTTTGCTCTCATCTTGTAGCCCGCTAGCTTCGCTACCAACCGTTCTGTAAGAGACAAGGAGCTCCGTTCTGATGAATTATAAACAAACCTCCAGCTGTTCACTGTGTCAGGGCCACCACCCTGACCTTGTCCCCTTTTTTGTGCGTTTAAAAACACTAAGCTGAAGCTCTCACCCAGTCAATGAGCAGCTTTGGGGTTCAGTGCGACGGTCAAGGACATTTTGACAGAACACATGGTCCTTGATGAAACCATTTGTAATCGCTGGAGCTCCATCTGTGACTTTTTAGTTAAAAGTTTCAGTATTTTTGCTCACTTAGCCAGCCTGCTACTGTTTTTTTTCCCAGCTCTAACCTTTGATGATTGGATAAGTTTCCTTCTGATGTCGCCCGCTGTAATTGTTATGGGTCACGTTGAGTGTTGCTCTTTACTCACAGGAAACAACCCACATGAAAATGTTAGTGGATTAATCTAAAGTTTCAATGTTGTGTCCAGGTTGAGTTTCAGGACCAGACTCAGCTGATGTTAAAACACTCAGAGATCCATCAGCTGGACCAGGAGCTGCCCAAGAGAGTCAGAGCCCGACTGGTGAGTTTATCACTGACACTCTGCTTTCAGCTCACACACCACGCGTTGTGCTCTCAGTCTTGTTATAATAAAACATATAAGGAGGGCACTTAAGGCACTCTGTAGCTTTTAGAATTGTTTGCAGAGGCGAATGATAAAAACGGTGGCCCAACAATAGCTTCAAGTGTTCAATAAAAAGACCACAAAGCAGTTTCAGATGAAATAAATATTTATTCAAGCAAACAACTGACGTGTTGCAGCCCACAATGGATAAAGGCCTGCGTGTGGGACAAAATGTGTAGGCTGCTGCTTTTCATAAATATCTGGTGAGAAAATGAGAGTGCCTTTTTTTTATGCCAAGGAAGCTTTTCATGATAATGTGTGTCAGAAGAAAGTCAAAATCTTTAATCGTTTTGAGAAAACTTTGAAACGCGTCAGATTTCACAGTTTTTTTTAATTTTTTTATAAAATATAAAGTCTCTGAATTTGAATATGCACATTTCAACCAAGCATCTTGCACTTTAAAAAAACATCAAATAAACACTGTTGACCTCTGTAGATGCAAAGAAGCTGCTTGATTTAACTGTGTATCTGGTATTAATAACGGGAAGGTGTGTTTTATGCATTATGAAAAAGTCTAAGAAACATTTCTTTGTTCTGTGAACAAACAGAAGTTTGTGAAAAAACAGAACTTGTTCGATTAAAGACATTCTTCACTCTTAACTCTGAGGCTGTTGGTGATTGTAAACAGGAATGAAACTCAAGCAGCTGTTATGAATGTCATGTATATGACATTTATTTGGTTCATATATTTTCTTGTTCAGATTTCTTAGACTTTTATACATGGCGGATAGTTCATGCTCTTTGGTCTTTAGTTGGTAAGAAGTGATTTCAGACACACTCCTGTTTGTCCCATCATGGGCTCAGACTGAACCTGTTCTGTCTGTTTTCAGGCAATACCTGCCCCCCAAGAGGGGGTTCCCCCAGCAGATGAAGCTCAAGCAGCCAAGCGCCCCCGCCTTCCATTCAACGTAGCCCCGCCCGCTGACACCCCCATGGAGACCACTCATAACCCAGCCTATCCCCAAACCGCAGCCCCGTTAGCAGCACCAGCAGCAGATCACAGTATTAACACACAGCACACCTCACCACTCCTGTCCCAGCCCATCCCCACCCCGCATGATGCCCCCACCTTAAACAATGGTACTCAGATGGACGCTGTGACCCCGATGGACACGAGCCTCGCCCTCACCAACGCTTTAACGGAGTCACCACTGTCATCGGACCCCACGCTGACTCCCCAGTCGACCCCCTTTCAGTCGACGTTGAACTCTGACCCCCTCCTGTCTGTGCCGTCCCCTCCCCTGCCTCCACAGCACATGTCCGAAAGCTACATCCCCAGCAGCGGCTTCGTTTCCTACATGGAGACCCTCCTCAATTCGCATTTCCCTCAGGACAATGGACCCGGACCCCTGTATTAAAACACAACTCCACTATATTATTCCTCAACCTCACTGGCTGAGGAAGAAGCCACTCAGAAGTAAGCTAACAGAGATGGATTCTAACGAGTGCTGTATTAATGGACAGAAACTTTTTGTGCACTTGCTCTGAAAGCTCAGGACAGAGCAGGAAAACACACGGACACAAGAGCACTCTTTTAATGCATGTTACTTTTCTATATTTGACTTAATGTATTTGCAGTGGTGCTTCAGCCTCTTCTGGAGCCATGGCTAAAAGAGGACACCGTTTTTTTATTTGAACATTATTATGATTATGATTATTTGTTGTTTTCTAGGCCTTTGTTTGCTTCAGTCAGCTGCTGTGCTTTTCTTCTGCATATATAATTATGAATGGGTGGTATCAACTCCAGACCTCGTCATGTTAAATCAATAACAGCACAGTCCCGATTTCTTTGTACAGGAAACTAATTACAATGACTGCCTCTAAGCACCAAGGCCACAGTGGACTTCACTTCTTCCCTTTTTTTTTCTTTTTCTTTTTTTAAATCAAAGAACCAGCAATTAAATATCTATTTTTCAATGCAGCCGCTCGTGGCTTCGAAACTGGTGGAGGTAGTAAAGTGTCACATTGTCCATCTTCAGGATATTTTCAGCGAGGTGGTTTTTTTTGTTGTTGTTGTCATATTGCAAGAGGTAAACATGGGGATGGGGTAAAAAGAAAAAAAAGTGTATTGTAGGGGGTACTCAGTATTTAAATGTCTTAGTCAAATATTGAAAGAATTATTTGTTCTAGAAAATATCTTGTTGAATGCAAACACTTTTAGATTTGTCTGCAGGATGCATTGGAATCTTTGTGAAGATTGTGTCACATTAGTGAACAGATGAGACCTTTATGTGTTGATGTCATTCAGTCATTTTGGCGGCTCCACTTTTCACACCCAAAAACTCTCTCAGGGTTCCTACATGTGGGGGAACAAAATACATTTTAACGTCTTAGTCTTCACACATTCAAGGAAGAAATAGAACAGCCCAGAAAACGCTCATTGGCACATGAATAATATTTGTTGTCCTGGTAACAGTCCCTGACACCCTGAGTGATGGCGCACATTTGTCCTGTTGGCAGATGAACTGACCAAAACTATCAAGTCAATTTAAAGGATGAAATAAAGTTAGGGGAAATGTTTGATATTTGGAAGAGGGGGAAAATATGTAGGAACCCTAAAATGTTGAAAATGATGTATCATTATTGGTTTAGATGTATAAATCAATATTGTATATTAATTAATGTGGTCTGTTTTTTTCCGTTGCTGTATCCTGTTTGTTCATTTTCTGAACAGAATTCACAAACTTGTCCGATTGGAAACATCATTATCTTTATTTTAAACAGGTTGGACAGTGTGGACAACACATCTTTCTTGTCCAGGATACAGTTATATTTATGCTAATGAGGTGCTACAAAGATATTATAAAACTACTGATAAACTGTCTTTCCCAACACTGTCACCTTGTACATACTGCAGGCCTTGTGTATTGTGATTTCAATTTGTAAATGTCACTTACCTTTTTTTTCTGTCATCACAACTGAAATATTGGAACACGTGTGTGTTCCTGTTTCCAAATAATGTCCATCAAGAAAAACCTATTTCATAGGGATTAAAGTGGGTTGCTAGTCGCCAGCTCTTCTGTGTTTTGTGTGTTCAGTGGCCCTAAAGGTTCAAGGGAGTCGTACATTTGTGGACCAGCCATGGAAAGATGATGGAGAAAGTTTCCTTGGCATTTTTCGAGTTTATTTCAGTGGAGAGGCATTGAAGATAAGAAAGATCCCTACATGTGTTACTGTTAATCAAGAAATCCATCAACACTACATAAAAAACAGGATTTATAACATTTCTGGAAGCTCAATTGTTAGTTCTTGACAAACTTGCCAGACAGGAATTGTTTTGGCTAATCCACTGAATTAGATAACCGACAACAATCTGGTAAAACCAATCCAAACCCAAAACTGTATACAGTAGGGGCGCTGGTGGCTGGTGCGGGAAGTCCAAGTGGTCGGCCTGGTTTGAATCTGACCTGTGTCATCCCCCACTATGTCTCTTGTTGGTCTCTGGCTCTACCCACTGTCCTATCTCTAAAAAAGGCACAAAAGCATAATCAATGTATACAGTTATAATAATATACAATTGTTAATTGATTTTGAATATTGCAACATGCAAGAAAATAAATGAAAGGGTTTATCGTATTTTTGAGCACAAGGTGTTTTTACATGGTCTTGTGTGCACATAACTGTATTTCTACTTGACAGAGCAAGACCCTTCTTCTTAGCTTTATCTCGGCCTTCATGGAGGAAGTCATCTGCTCTGGACATGTTTATTATCCAACCTGACGTGAAGGTTGTGAAGGTCGTAGGTGAAGTCTGATGAGAGTCATGTCTCAAGTCACACAACAGAGCCTCCACGTTACATGTCCGTGAAGTAAGTGACACACTGAAGTGAAAAAAAACTAAAGTTATCTGCAACATTAACCAGCCAAACCCTCCCCCCCCACCCTATACAGTCTTATGTATTTCAACAATATACTCCTGTTCTTACCTAAAATAATAACCTTTGTAATTCTTTTATCTGACAACTAAACTCAGCTTCTTGGTTTGGAGAGCATGTCACTGTGTCAGGAGGGATGTTTTATTTACACCTTAAAGAAAATAATAGCAGATTCAGTACGACACTTATACTGTACAGAGCTGCAAGGCTTTTCCTTTAAGATCTCTAAGAACATTTAGTTTTCTATTAATTTACTTAGTAATGGTAAAATTTAATTAAGGCCAGCAGGTCTGCCTCAGGTCTGTGGTGTGTAATCGTCTTCCTAAGCCTTGATCCTCTGCCTCCTTCTCCTCAGACTCGCACACTGTGTGTGTGTATTTGCAATAATTGGCAGTGCAGACAGTAGCACTGCTGTTTATTTCTCACTGCAGCAACTCTTTGGCAGGAATTGTGAATTTGCACATTAAGCACACAGTGGGTTGGGTTGGGTTGGGGGGAGGGTATTTTTTATTTTGCTTACTTGCTTAGCCTGTTACTGAAGTTATTTTTAGACAGTCTAATTAGTAGCCCTGGAAAGGGAGTTTCCATTTCAGCTGATCCAGATCAACTCCCTCCAAATGAATCCTTACATCTACATTTTTATTGAAACTAAACTAATTAGTCTCAAGGAAACACACTGAAATGTTTATGTGACTCAGGGTGAGAGGTCAGTATCCAAAGTTTAATCTGAGTTGGGAAAGTATTTTTTGAATGACACACCATGTTTGGTACGTCACTGCATTCAATAACTGTTACCGCTACCAACATCTTCATTAACCACACTATGATAGAAAACATTTGGGAGGGGCATCAGGGCAAATTTAAATTAAAACAACAAATTTGAGAGGCCATTTGCACTATTAAACCCAATTAAATAGAAGTGCTAGCATTCAACCAGCTACTACGTACTGTAGGCCTAATTGTAGGCCAATATTAGCTTGGCTAGCTATGATGCTAGCTAATAAGTTATCAAATATGTTGTCTTCACTTGAAATAATGCCTGATTTTTTTCTCCCGGTTTTCACTAATTTAGAAACCTACAACCTCTTACAGAGAAGTTAAAAGTGAAAGCGGCATTTGAACTTCCCACCCTGAGCATGATGTCACAGGAAAACGGCAGCCGAGTGAGTATGGTCAATGAGCTAAAAGGTGAGCTGACTGCCGGTTTCACAGCAAACATCACAACACACCAGCTGATCCATTGCTAATGCAAAAATACTGATTACAGCAGCATTACAGGCTGTCATGGAGAGGCTTTCAAAGGAATACTTTCTTTGCACAGCAAACAGAAGATTACACATTGCAATTAATAATAAATAGGCATGGCATTTTGTTTGAATCAAAGAACACGTACAAGGAAGTTTTCTTATGTTTTAGTCATTGTTTACAGTTTGTGACAACCAAGTTTTTTGACTAACAAGCATCCCATCACACAGACTCATAACTATGTCGGTATCGTATGTCGAGGACATAGACTGTAAATATGGTCTAGGACCCCATCGAAAACGAGATGGTTCATCTCAAGGAGTTTTATACATACATTTGAATATGTGTGCAGTTTGTTAACGTTACAGTAGAAGGTCTTTGTTTTAATTTATCAAGCTGGTACCTCTGAATCACACAGGCCATCAAAGCAACTGTCAGCAGAATCTTACTTTACTGCTTTCGTGCTGAATGGAAACATACAAAAGAAATACTACATAGTAGCTGGTCTGCAGTGATGTGAAGTCATACACAAAGTCACTAGACTGCCAGATAAATGTAGACACTGTATGTTGTCCAGTTCCAGTCAAGTTGTTGAACTTTGTGTGTCGGTGGAGAGGAATGAATGATCAAATAACCTAAAAGTTCAAATCTGTTGTTGCTTGTAGAACTGTTGTATGAGTTTAATATCACACTCTGGATTGTGCTGTTGTACTGAATATCAGCATGTTGGTTTTCTTTTAACACAAGGTCACAGCCGTGCTGATATTCAGTACAGCCTCACTCCTTCTAATCCAATGATTTTTAATTGTGAAACTCCTTGGAAAAGAAAATGACATCATTGTCCGTGTTTGCCGTGGGATCAAAATACACCTCTAACCAACTGAATGGGATCATCTTCAGCAGCTGTTCTTAACAGCATCAGTGTCTCCTCCTTCCTCCTCCATGTCCTCAGACTAACAGGATTCACTTTGACTCTTCAGTGTTAAGAACTTCTACATTTGGAAGATGCCCAAAAAGAAAGGGGAAAGAAGAGGAGAGAGAGAAGGTCACTGAGAGAACAAGAAATCTGTGTCTCATGGACAAATCGTTAATGGGAGCATGTGCGCCCCCTCGCTTTCTCTCTCTATCTCATGCACGCGCACACACACACACACACACACACCACTAGCTGTGCATATGCCAGCCCTGCATTGCCCTCCGTGGATCAGGGTGGCCATTAACATTCTGAAGTGCCCGCTGTGTCTTTGCAGAGGAACTGGGGATGTGCCAGCTTGGCAATTACTTTAACAACTTCAGAGTTGATTTCTTTATTCTGTTGAACCCAGCCAGGGGTAAAACTGAGGAGAAACGTGAAAAAGAGGACTCAAAGGCAAAAGTTTAGGCTGACTCAACTGTAGGTAAGGGACAGGAAGAGGAAACTTTTTTAACAGTGTGAATAAATAAAACTACAAGGAGGATTTCCACAAACAGCATGTATCCTTTGTGGCTTTAGAGTCCACACACATCTGCACATCTGCAAGTTCAAAGGTCGCAACACACAGTGAGAGTTTGGCTGCATCCGAATTGCCAAGTACATACTCAATCTGTCAGTAGTCAGTAGTCAGTACCTACTATCCGTGCTGTATACTGTTTAGTACCTACTATTCAGTATGCACACACAATAGGCAGATATTTGTCCCTACTTATTCTGATTCATTCAGTAAGGAAGTGACGTCATTTACGTTATCCGAACCGGCCGCATCCACCCGTTTTTTTTTTTTTGTTTAGCTTTATTCAAGAAGAGTAATGCGCATATACAGTCAAAAAAGAAAACAATATCACAATGTAAATCAAGTAAAAGACAGATTAAATAACTAAATAACATACAGTGCATAAAGTAAAGTACAAATGAAAGACAGTAAGATACAGAATATAAAGTAAAATAAACCAATAAAGACGCATTTAAATAGTGAAATCATTATTTAAATAGAGGGGGAAAGGTTTTATAATAATGCAGACATTTGTTATATTTTCTGTTGTTAATTGAAAGTAGTGATTTCAGTAATTCACGCTCGTTTGTTTTGATTTGGAGGCGCACGTGAAGTGACGATTTATGTTTAATTTCGCACAGCATTGTGGGTGGTAAAATACAATTCATTTCCTGAAAGCACGCATCCGATCCATTCTGCATAAAACCCGGAAGTTAGTATCCATACTGAAATGTTCAGTGTACTGAGGTGGACACAAAAAATGCATACTGAATGACCACGAGAGTTCAGTATACTGAAACTCCCTACTGAAAAGTACGTACTGCCTACTGAACTGTGACTATTCGGAAATGGCCTTTGTCTCCAAAGTGTCCTTGAGGACGACAGTGAGCTCTCTAACCTGCTGTAGACTATCAGACAGCTGAATGGCTTACATGGAAATGGAAATCAGCGACTGCAGTGGGATCTAATTGCAGATGGAAGTGGCAATTATGTTGACAAGCTGGTTGATATGACAGACTCCATTATAGCCTTAAGCTTTTATTACATTTCGGCCCAGTAAATCACATCACTGGAGCAGCATTACCATAATGACTCTGTGGAGCTCAGTCAGTCAACACTGTCCCCCCTGTTTCAAGGGGATCGGACTGAGAAGTTGGAGGTGTCTGCTCTTTATGAATATCGTTGATAAAGAGGACTTTCAAGTGCTGTAACTGTACATTTTTTTAAGATTCTCTCCTCTGGGGGCCATATTGAAAACCAGCAAAACAATCAACTATAGTAAAATGTGCCTGCTGTTTAAGTCTAGTTAGCTCTGTTTCTGCTCTGTTGTTGACGCAGCTGGTTTGTTCATTGGTTCATTTATCAAATCGCTATAAAAAGAGCAGAAGCACATTCATTTATTCCCTTCTGTTAGCCAATTACAAAAGTGAGAAGATGAACCTAATGTGACATGCGGGGAACATAAATTTAAAGGACGTACAACTCTTATTTTTTGTTCCACAACAAAAGAGTTCTGATCACCTGAACCAACATAATCAAATACTGAAATTATAAATTTTACAGTGCACACTTTTTTCTGACTTAACACAAGACATGTATAGCGCTTTTCTAGTCTTCTGACTGCTCAAAGTGCTTTTACACTGCATGTCACACCTACCCATTCACTCACTGATGGTAGAAACTATGTAGTGTCCATCAGTATTAATTAGTCCCATAAATACACATTCATACCCGGCCAACGAAGCAGCGGGAGCAACTTGGGGATAAGTGTCTTGCCCAAGGACACATCGGACATGTAGCTGCAGGAGCTGGGGATCAAACCCCTTCCAACTTTCCGGTTGACAGACGACCGACTCTACCACTGAGCCACAGGTCCCCCTAAATACCGACTTGCATCCTGAGGTTGATCCTAAAGTTGATCTGACTTGTTAATCTCTATAGCTGAAGCTAAAAAAAAGTTAGATCCATGCGGTGAAGCTTAGTTACAGCTAGCTGTCTGTAGGTAGTTAACATGATCGCTCAAATAAATTATATCCAAGAGAGAAATTAGCTTTGTAATCCATGATAATAACTGTTAGCTAACAAAAAAAGTATGCAACTGCTGCCGGCAGAGGTGTTGTAGGTGATTACCTACATTGAGATAGCAAACGTTTTGTCTTGAGAGTCTGGATATGAAGATGCAGCTCTTTTGCGCTGCAGGTGTTTTTCTGTCTCACAAGTCTCCATTTGTTTCTCTCGCTCCAGACACAATTAACTGAAGAAGAGAGAGGGAGCAAGAGGAGGGGGAAGAAAAAACAATGTTGGTAAGTGCCGGGCCTTATTAATGAAGTGAATCTTTATCCAGTCACACACAACAAATAAATGGCCGCCCCCTTGAAGCTCTTAATCGGCCCATTAGTCTTCGAGCGACCGCAGCCTCCTTTTTTTTCCCACCCCTGTTTGGCTCGTTCCCTTTAGCCCAGACCGGATTCATCCATCAGCCTGTATTTGCATGCAGACCACACGCTCTGACAGAGCTGAGTGCACAGCTGGAGATGCTACATCATATTTAGACCTTTACTTGTGCAATAAACACTGTTCTCCGCATCTCGAGCTCGGCTACTTTCTCCCCCTCTATCATTTAGATACACACATCTCTTTCTTTTTTCACACTTCCTAACCTGTTTGAGAAGCTTTATTACATCCTCCGCTTGCACTTAAATACTTTTGTCTTGTTTTTACACTTTTTCTTACCTGTTTTTTCCCCTACACAATCATTTTTAAGGAGATTTTGTACCATCTGTTGTCATTTTTGTGTGCTGATGTATGATTTCAATCTGATTCTGTGACTTATCGTGAAGTCCCCAGCAGAAAAAAAGTCTCCACTGCAATGAAAGATGAATACTCTAAGCAATGACAGGGTGTGCTCTTCTGAGTCAGCCTAATTTATCATCAGACAGCATCCTGTGTGGTTTAAAGAGCTGTACAAACACACAGTCAGACTCTCAGAGAGCGTGCCTGCTTATCTGTTTGTGACCTGGGCTTATTTCCCCTCCATTTTCTTCCCATTTCTCTTGCACCCTCTGCTAATTCAGCCGCTTAAAATCTCATTTCCGACACAATTAGCCTTTAGCCTAGCCAAGTGCAGTCGCCTCTGGTGTTTTTTTCTTCTTCCAGCCTTTGTGAGTATTTCCTCTTTCACTCCCAGATAAAGATCATTATTGAGGTTACGGAAAAGGAGTTTTGATCATTTACAGGCGAAAACATATTAAAGGGCCTTTTAGCGAGCCCATTAGGAGACTTTTAAAAACCTCATTTGTTGGCACACCAGGGTTATCAATGCTATCGTGAGCCTTTAATTCATTCTTTTGTCACAAGTTTTTTTTTTAATTACATTTGAAAGGAGAGATTTCAGTGCGGCTGAGCTCGGCCCTGTTATTTACTTTTTGTGGAACGCTACTGCAGCGCTTGCAAAATGAGAACCCTCATCACTTTCACTTTGCAGGCGAGTCACACCATAATTTTTAGTGCGTCTGCTCTGCAGCTGCCTCTAAATGGGTTTATTTGTCAAATGCACATCATGCTTATTTTTGTTTGGCTAAGTGCACAAAGTTTGTGTTTGTGTTTTAAAGACTCGTCGGAAGTGTCTCTGTGGAAAGTCATTAAGATAACTGATTTTGTTTTTTTATCAACCTTATTCAAACTCTGCATAATTCGTCTTGGATTTGGGTTGATTGTTGCCAAGTGAATACAGGTTGTCCTTAAATTCTCTCCTCTGATTTTGTATTATTGTTGTTGTCCTCTTATTTCTCTTCTAGTTAAAAAATGAATATATAAAGTTTTTTCTTTCTTCACTTATGTTATCTCTTTTTTATTTCAATGATAATAAGGAAGGAACGTTGAGCAAGAACTTCCACCTGCTTTTTTCCTTATCCTTTCTTTAAGTGTTCAGTGAAGACTTCCCTGGCTCCAGCCACGGCCCTATGTCCTAGTGATAAATTACATAACCTACCCTATGGCCATTGGTTGCCTCCGCAACCAAAACAGCATTGCCACCTTCAACAGACCCAGGCTTCGTACATTCTCCGTACATTACATTCTATATGGAGATTAAATGCCAGATATATGTTCAACTGTGAAAATGTACAAGAAAAGGAGATCACTCTACCTCCTAAACAGTGTTCGTCTTAATGGCTATTCGGATTGCGATTTATGAAGTCTTAAGAGGCAGGAAGTACTCTGAAGGCACGGGTGACCAAGGCAGGGGTGTGGCCGAAAGGGTGGCCTGGTCCCCCAATATAGCTGATTGGCCACCCCAGGTACCAAGCCCAAACCCTAAACTATGATGAGCTATTCAACTTGTCCTAGGCTGGATTTATGTTAAAATCAACAGTCTGGGCTTCGTTAGGATCTAGTTTTGTTTCTAGATGTGGCACATTTCTTATTGTTAGAACTTTAAATTGTTACTTTGGACAAACATTTGAAGTTAAAAGCCAATGAACTCCATACTGGTCAAAGCTTCAGTTCAACATGTGGGAGCACTCATCAGATTGAGATCTGCTGCACAGTGTCTCACCTCCTCCACCACCTGCCTAATGACTGTGAGCTCCTGTTGTGTTCGACAGAGCAGGGTGTTCAACGAGACAGGAACATCTCAGTGCAAGCAGGGAGGAGCCCAGGAGGCTCATGATTGCAAAGCTGAAGGTAATTATGCACTGAGAGCCACCAAAGAAGAAGAAAACGAATGGAGAGAAGGCTTCAGAGGGATGTGGATGTTTGACACATATGTGAGAAAAGAAGTATTGTTGTTGGTTGACTGTTACTGTGATGGTGAAGAAGCAGCTGTTGCCAAGACTTCATTATAAGATATGTATGTAGAATGTAGAATTTGGATGAGAAATATTGTGTGTATTTTGTAGTAGGCAAATGTGATAATTATATTTATTCTATAGATAAGATATATCTATTATTATTATTTATTTATTTTGGGTTGCAAAGGCATGGCGACGGCCAAAACAACTTTCATTAGGAAAATGTGCAGCATATTCAGAATGTATATTCAATGCAAACTAAAAAGCACATGCTAAAGTCCAAAACAAATGCAATGATTGAAAACACCCTGCAAATGAAACAAATACGCTGCAAAAAACACAACTGCATAAACAATAACTGTACTGCAAATTCATAAACGATACATAGTGGTTATCAAAAACACATTCAGAAAACAACTGCAAATAGATAAACACTGCAGGTCAAGTTTTAAATGGAAGTGCTCTGGCCTGTAGGGGGCGCTTACTCTCTTGTCGTAAGAGAGTAAGGGAGATGAAAAAGTTAATTTATTGATTGGATGGAAAGTTTGACAACTGTTACATGTGGCAGCCCTGTCCTCCCTCTCCGTTTCTCCCTCTACCTGCTGTACACCTATTCTCTCTCTCTCTCCCTGATCCTCCCTCCTCCTTCACCTGCGTGTAATCTGTGCTCATTGAGGAGGTTGGGTACTTAGAGGAGCCAGGTAGGAGTGACAGGTCGTTCTCAGGAGGTGCCCAAAGCGAGGTTGGCGTCCTCCCATCTTTTGTTCTTTTCGGCCGGGTCTCTTTCACCTTTTGATTAATTAATTTCATTATTCATCTTTGGTTATTTTCTGGGGGGTATTTAAAAATACAACTCGGGGTCTAAAACCTTTCAGAGAACTGTGTGGTGTCCCATAAGTTTTCTAGTCTCTTTCCTCTCAAGCCATCGTGTTTGAATCGCTTGGTTACATTGTAACCTTGGTTCTCTGAGTGAAGAGGTTGTCCCTTCACCAAACATATTTCCAATATGGGAATCGATTCCATTTAAGGACATATAACGTGGACAATTTCTTTAAGACACACCACTCCCAGTGGCCGCATGCAAGGGTATAAAAGGCCCATTGATTGAAACCGTATCCAAGTGGTGTCTGTGTGAAGGGACAACCTCTTCACTCCGAGAACCAAGTGTTCTCTATCGTATCGAGGTTGTCCCTTCACCAAACATATTTCCAATATGGGACCCTTTAAGACACCCCATGAGGAGACCATGGAGACAAGAGCAGAAACGCCCTCAAGACCCCCACTGGTCCCTAACTCTGTTATCGAATGAGACGTCCCCACCACCAGAGTGCTCTTAATCATAAGTGTAAGAACAACACCCGTTGCGAAAACTATATACAATATATACACATTATCCCTCACTGTCCAGTGACATCGACTACTTGTCACTGCATGATGTTCAGGGGCAAGACGCCCCCCAAACCTGTCCAACCCTGCCAGGCACTAGTGATCGGACATGAAGGAGGTGCCTATGGGCAGGCCAGCTGACTGGGGTACAAACCATTCCCAGGGTTTCGGCCCCCGAGGGCCCTCAAGCCCAAACGCACAGTGATCACGTCATCATGACGTAGCAGCGCTCAGCACCTGTTACCCAAAGGAGGTGCCTGAGGCCACATTGAAACTATAGAACCTGGCAAACGTGGATGGGCGTGACCACGTTGCCGCCGCACAGACCTCCGTGAGAGTGGCGACATAATTAAGAAGTGGTCTTAATTTTTCAAACATGCAGGCTACTTCTCAAACTTCACATGAAAAACGTTAACACTCAATTACATTCAGTTACAACAGCCATCATTTTATTCATTATTCAGTATCTTTGAAATATTCAAGACTTACTGCAAGAAAAGTTATTACTTTTCATCTTCTTGCATGCTAACATTCAATCACACACACACACACACACACACACACACACACACACACACACACACACACACACACACACACACTTCTATTGCCTAGATCATGTCTGATGTATTAACAGTATAACATTGGTACCAAACCCATCATTTTGAAAGTGTAGGTGACATCTCTTCCAAACAGCAGATCTCATTTTGAGAAACGAATCATCCAACGCAAACACAAAACGATTTCAGATTTGACTCTAGCTGTAATTGAAGCTGCCATGAACATCAATTTGTGCAGAGATAGCTACACCGGCAGAGCTGATGCAACAGATGAGCCGGCAGCACGGAGGCTGAAAATGGAGACTTCAACTTATCTGACGGCTGTCCCTCTTTTAACATCTGATGGAAAAAACCCTCAGGAGAAACCCGCCCTTGCTCCTCTGACATGTCCTCATTATTCCCCCTCCCTGTCTCATTCTATGTGCACAATTATCACATCAAACACCCCCACATACTCCCACTTTCATTTTTCTTGCTAATTGAAAAAAACACTTCCTCTTCTCGACTGCAAACTCACTTTGCGCTCTGAGTGTGAAGGGTTCCCCTTGGGTTCTTCTAACACCCCAAACTTTCAAACAATGAGCTTTTTTAAAGGAAAGGTTATACTTTATCCAGAATATATATCTTATTCTTCTACGGTGTGGAGAAACTTCAACCTCAAGAGACTCTGAATCATTCTTCTGTGGGGAATAAAGTGCTACCACACAACATCTTGAGTCTTTGAGCTGGAATTCTATCAATATATCCTCAAAAGAGTAACACTTGTGAAAAATTCACTGTCATTAGTCAACTAAGTTTTTGGCAGAGAAACAGCAGCACCAACATGAACATGATTAAACCGAAAAAATCAGCATCAATATGAGAATCATTTAAAACTACTGTTACAGTTCAAAATGTACATGTCATAAGTGAAAAGGTACCTTTTCACCTGCCCCCAACATTCTCTGTGCTTACTGCTTCTTCTTCTTGGTGTGTTCTGACGGTCGGCGAACAATGTTGCAAATGAACTAAATGTAGCAAAAATCATTTAAAAAATAAAATAGTCAAAACATTTACTTAATACTGAAAATCTGAACAAAATTTCCTGTTAACTTCCAATAGATTTTCCAATCATCTTGATTTCTTTTTGCAACAGATATACTTTTGTCAGGCCTCCAAAGTTGGTCACTTTAGTAGGGCTGGACATCTTTGGGTGTCTCACGATTCGATTTCAATTCTTGGGGTCACGATTCAATTCAGAATCGATTTTCAATTCAAAACGAGTCTGGATTCATGAGTCATGATTCAAAGTCTATTTTTTAATAGAGTACATACTTCAGGATCTACTCCAGTCATCTGTGAGACTGGCTGAATTTCTTGTTGCTATATTTGGCATTCTATTGAGTTAAAGAGCTGGCTTTAGCACTCAGCAGGGAGTGACTGATTAGCATTAAGAATTTTCGATTTTCGGAAATTATGAATCGATTTTAAATCTTAGAAGAGAAGAATCTCGATTTTTACATAAATTGTTTTTTTTTTCCCATCTCTACACTTTAGTAGTTTTGTTCTCAGACCCTTATATGAATGTGTGTACAAAATTTATGTTGAGATTTAGAGGCCAGTATTCTACACTTCATCCAGTGACACTTTGATTCTTTTCTGTACACTTTTACTTTTCAAATCTTTCCCTCTTTTAAGGTTCTGAACATCTTTGTGTTCCATTTTCACTTTTGTGCATGAGGCGCCCATGCAAGAAAGTGAACTGCTCTTCATGGACAAACCTGTGCAGAAATGTATTTCCTATGAATGAAAGGAAACGTATTGGCTTGTTTTTGCTGAAGGTTTTATTTTTGCTCTGATGTGAAACACAAGTGCTGCTTGAGAAACAAAGTTCAGCCAGGAGTGGAGTAGAAGGACTGAACCTTCTTGACAACCAAGATGCAACAGCCCCATCAGCTTCCCCGAGCGTAACAGCTCTTATCTGCCCTCTTCAAAACAAACAGTTCAGTGTGAAAGAGATGAAGGAGCAGTTATATCTCGCAGTGTGTGTGCAAACAAAACTACATCTACTTTCAGCCTTGTAAAGTGAAGAGCCATGTTCTTCACAACCCTTTCTACCTTTTGTGTGCATCAATGTTTACTCCTTTGAATAAGCCTTGAAGCCCTCCACTCCTCCATAATTAGAGCTAAATTCATTACCTCAAAAGGCCATCGCCTCTTCTTCCTCCCTGTCCTTCCTGCAGTGGTGGCTGTAGCATGTCGCTACATAAAGGAACTTTACAAATGGAGCCAGGCATCCGCATAATTAAAACCAAGATGCTAGGACATAATTCTTAATTAAGCACTAATGTGATAAAGTGTTATAGTAGGACAGCGGACTGCTTTAAGGGGAGTGAGGCCTTTGTAATGAGGTGATTAATGGACTTAAGAAAGCAAGGAGATGTAATTGGCTGGTCGTCCCTCCCATCTGTAGACGAGCACACTGCTGGTCGTCTGTCGCAGGGGGCCGAGCAGAGCCAGAAGTGACCCTGTGTGTCTGCAGGAAAAAAAGGCTTATTAAATTGCAGAAGACTTTTAATCTCAGGTAATTTTTTCCTGACCATTTGTTATGTTTGATGAAGCTTTTGTCACTATGTTTTCTGCTTCATCAAATTTCCAATGCGTGCAGAGTTAGGAGAACAGCAGGGCCGCCACCTTAGAACTAATAGACTTGACTAGATTCTAAATTAAAGATCAGTACATACTAGTAAAAAAATAAAAACGCCTGTAAAATCAAACCATGCAAGTTAATCCAGTCTTACTACTCCATTAGGCTAACAAATATATTAATACTTCCACTGTCCTCATTACATGTTATATTTTCACATAAAGCTTTTTATCTGGAGACTCGGTGTCAATTCTAGCGTCCTGAAAGCCTCTGCAGGTGTTTGAGGGCAGATGGCAAACACAGCCAATATGGAGGGAAATTTAATTAACTTTAATTGCATTTTTTTCTGTGGTGCAATCATAATGAAGAGATTCAAAATGACAGATTGTAACTTCAGGTTTTTTTTTTTTAAGGGCAAAAAGGTTCATTGATTCGTTTAGAGGCCTGGATATACAATTTAAACGTCCCTCATCGTAAAGATTGTGAATGATGCCTTGTGATTTCTTTTGTGCCTTAAATAGGATGTGTTTGTTTGTCTTAACAACAGTCAGCAGCTGCTGTTTAAGTCGAAGACGAAGTCATGCACGCATTTCAAGGTGGAGAGTTTAAAAAAATCACTCAGTTTACTTGTATTCGTGTGAACAGTTAAAACGGAGCTTTTTGTAATAGTGACGTAATTACGTCGACTTGCGGGTTGAGCATACGTCATGTGTCATAACCAAGATGATGGGCTTATGTGTGTTTATTGACTTGTTTAGAAATATCCGTATACGTGTGGACGTGGCCTTACTTGTTAGCATTGCTTTAAAAAAAAATAGTTGAATTGTTTTTTTGTTTTTTTTAGACTAAGCACACTAATGATGTGTCAGTAAGACTAAAGACTAAGAAAAACAAAGTTTGGCTTCATCAGTGAGGCTGACGTGTATGCAAAACAACAAAGTCGGGGCCAAAGCTGGGGAGAAGTGAATTGATCTATTGGATCTGATTTAAAGACCTGACCCCAGGTGATTATCAATCCTTAGAGCAATTGGTGCTGGACCAAGCACTAAAACACAAACTTGGAGTTATGCTCAAAGTTGTCCCTCCCTATTTGAGTCTATACAGACACGGAGGAAAACTACAACTTAGCTGGCAGATGTACCAACCCAGTCTGTTAACATTAAAGCTCATGTGAAGAACTCTTGTGTCAACTAAAGCGCCCCCTGTGGACATAACAGTACCTCTCATGTCTTTGCTGATTTTGTCTTGTACACTGTGCCAATGTAGTTTTCTGATGACATAAGTTCAATCAATCATATCGTTCACTGTAAAAGTTTGCTGGAAAAAATAAAAAAAGTCTGTTCAAAAGAAGTTATTATTCTAATGTCAGACTTCTTCATCATAACACGTCAGAAACTAACAGGAGCTTTAAGTGTTCCAAAATGTAAATCTTTTGGTTTTGGACAAATCAAGTAATTGCACGATTTTATTCTGTGTTTTAGGAACATTAGATTTACTTTATGGCACTTTCTGACATTTTGTAAACTGAATAATAGACCAGTACAATAGGAGTTAAATATACTATGCTCAATAACAATGTTCTATTTTGTGATATTGATATGAGGTGTGATATAAGAACAAAATATAAAGAGTGATTATTAGCTATAACTCACATTTCTTTGTCTATAGGCTGTTCTTCATGGTTTATACAACATGTGTTTTGTGATGGAAAAATTGTGTTTACTGTCGAGGACACATTTTACTCACAGTTCGCGTGATAAATGCGGCAATAATTTAATACGTAATATTGTTGTTTTGTCTATACCCATGATGAAGGTTTCTCACAAATAGCAAAATATCAAAGATACCCAGACTTGAAGTTTCCTTGACATTACTGTAGTGCGACGTGTTGAAATATATGACAAAATGTATTTGATATTTCTGACTTACTGTATCGACACTCCTTATGTAGACATGAAGATTTTTCTGTGAAGCATGTGCATATAAACCCAAGCATATTGTGATTACTTCGAGCTTTCCTTCAGACCGTATTGACACTCTGAAGCTTTGTTCCTTCTACTTGCAAGAAGAATTAAACTAAACAAAGACATTGACTCATGATCCTTTATTTTGCATTGTTAACAGAAATGTCCAGCACAGTTTACAACACATTACTCCTGAGAGTGGCACCACTTATTGTGACGTAGCTGATGGATATTTTGAGCTTCATCTGACAGCATCAGAACAGTGTGATAGTATGACTGCTGCAGCCAAGCCTCCAATCCAAGAGTTGAAATGTACGTAGAAAAAGATTTCATGGCTTGTTTACAAAAAAAAATCTTATTTATTGTGGAAATCACAGATTTATTTGTGATGTGTTTGTGCCGACTGGTTATATTACTGTCAAAATGAAATTGTGATTAAGTTTGCAGCCCTAATAATAATCCTAAAAATATGCAACAGTAATAAAGTAATGATCAGTTTTATCCCTTAACTGGGAATGACAAAGATGAGAGGCACGTTTATGATTGTATATCAGTAGACAAAATGACACTTAAATAAATGGTTTTAACAAATACAGATTTTAATGATCTGTTATTGTAAATGTCTTTATTGATCATACTTTTTTGTCTTTCATAGTTTTATAGTTTCCAGCATGAACATTGCAGCCACAGAGGACCTGTTTACCATTACTGAACGTTTAGAAATGCTCCTCACAGTTCTCATCCTCTGTCCTCTAATGAAAATGTTATTTAACATCCTGCTTTAAAGGAACTTACAGCTTTCAGGGAAAATCCAACCCAAAAGCTCCCAAATCCTGCCTCATGAAAGAACAAAGCTGCTTAATGTTGCTGCCGTTTCAACCTTAATATTCTGCTGCTTCAAACAAAGAAACTGATCACAAACTGTGGAGGTAAGGAGCAGCTTCAGGATTTGCAGACATTTGATCAGTATCAAAGTTGCTTTGATAGGGTTGCATCAAAAAAAAGATCCTATATACCTATAGCGTCTTTAGAGCCGACCAATATCCACCAACATCAAAACTGTGCAAACATTAAAAAATCAGGAAGATTCAAATGAAAAACAGGTTTAATGTTGAAAAGAATATCTTTTTTATCTTTTATTTTTCAATCCGAGGTCCTGTAATCTCAAAATATAGGTATAGGTTGTATATTTTGGCAATCAACATTTTGAAAATTTAACAGATCATCAAATGTTTGAAAGTCATGTGCAGGGAGGCAATGAGTACGGACATAAAAAACCCAGCAATGGAAAAAATAAAAAACAGAAAATAGAAAAATTCCAGGCAGGATTAAAAAAAGGGCAAACTAACAAGATGCCAAGGCTCAAAAGCATGAACAACCGAGGGCAACCATGACAACTGTCAATGAGGTCCAAGATTGTGAGACATAAAACCAGAAAAATCAGCTGATGAAATACAAATCTTGAAATTTTATTGATGTTTACTTTTTAAACCATAATCCCCTTTTTAAAAATCCAACCATTTATTTGTGTTACGGAGCATATTGCTTCAATGCTAAAATGTTGATTATTTTGATAAATGTTGATGTTCTAGGCCGAGAAGAAGGTGCACATTCCTCTCGCTCAAGAGTCAATATTAATCTAGAAATATGTTTAAATATTTTGTTCTCTAAAAGTGCTAAGAAAAAATGACTTTTAAAAGACTAATTCATGAATAAACATTTTTTTTCTGTTTAAAATGAAAGTGGACAAAATGTTTATTTGATGTATTTCTTGGAAATGTATGCTTTGTTTGGACTTATAAAGGGAGGTTTGGTATTTCTTTTTTTCTTTGTTCAATCATACCTGTGTCTCGTTCACTCAGGGGAGGTGAGATCGATCACACCCGCAGTCAATCTGACAATGATTACAGAGCTCCTCTCTGATTGGCCCAAGAGGACAGGTAACAGGGTTTTTAATGTGTGTTGGATGAGCAGACTGACTGGTTGGTGTGTGTGTGTGTGTGTGTGTGTGTGTGTGTGTGTGTGTGTGTGTGTGTGTGTGTGTGTGTGTGTGTGTGTGTGTGTGTGTGTGTGTGTGTGTGTGTGTGTGTGTGTGTGTGTGTGTGTGTGTGTGTGGCCAGTCCGAATACATTTCTGTTATAAACGGAGAAATCTGCAACCTGGTTGTTGATCTGTTATTTTCTCACTCACACTGCCTGCCATCCAGATGTACAACGCTTTGATAAAATGATGGTCAGATACTCGAAGGTATTTGTCATTGTTGCTGGTGAGGTCTGCCATCCTGGGATATTACACGGACATTGGATTGACATGATGTACTGTATGTAACACAGCTTTATTTTTATTGCCATGTTAACCTCCTAAAATATTAACTTTCCCAATAGCAGATCAAAGCATTATTAAATAACTCCCAATGTAAACTAACACTTAGCACACTACCACAGATTCTGCCAGATTCTCTAACTGTTAAATTTGTCACATCTGACACACAATATGGCAGGATTGTGCACAAATTCCATTTACCTATCCTCACAGTGATACGATTTTGAGGTTCCTACTCAACGAACTGCCACAGATCGAGACCAGTTCATATACAGTAAGGCTTCTTCAACCTGCCCAATACATAACTTCCAAAGCTTTAGCGTCTGCTTGGCCCAGTAAGAAGAGTTTGTCTGCTGTCCCCTCTCTTACTTCATGACTAAACCTGACACAAAACCACACTCCTGCATCATTCTGACAAAGCGTGATGGCAGGAAGCTCCAGTGCAGAGAAAAGCTGATCAAAAACTAGACCCATACAACTGCCAGTGTCGCATCTTCATCAGTGTTTCCTCCTGCATCTTCCCACAACCTGCTGTTTGACGTCAAAGCCCTCAGGTTGAATGTGATGATTATATAACATGAGTTTTTAAATAACATATCTGCTTTTCAGTTTAGATTATGATTTCTTCTTGAGGAAATCCAGCAGGTTTCACATAGAATAAATCTCTTGCTATTAACACATACAAGTTTTGAGAAGCTTTGTGTGGTGTGTATTGCTTATCATGGTACACACCCTTTCACATCCACTGTCTTTTACTCTGCTGCTTGCTGTCTTTCACAACAAGTTACATAAGAAAGGATGAAATCAATCTGTATTTCCCGAACAGGTCACTCTGACTCTGCCGCTCAAAGTGAATGGACTCACTATTTCTCCTGCTGTGAGAAAACACAGTATTGCATTGTCGAGTGAAAGAGAGTGGGAGCGAATGTTTGCAGAGACAGTTTCAAGTGTGACCGAGCATGTGCCCTGTCTGTCTGATTTTTCAAACACTTTCCCAAACCTAGTTCCTCTCATTGCTTTTCTTGCTCTGATTGTCAAGAACTCCCCTCCTGTCTCTATCTCAATTTATCTCATTTTATCGGTCCTCTCTTGTTCTCTCTCTCTTTCTCTCTCTCTCTGTCTCTCTCTCTCTCTCTCTCTCCCTGTCTCTATCGGTCTCTCTCTCTCAGTTTCTGTCTTGCACGCACACACACAAACACACAAACTTCTGCCCCTCATTTCACAATCGGACATTTCTATCCATATGTTAACACTAGGGGGCAGTGAAACTCCACATGTTCATACACAGTAACATTGTTTTAATGTGTCCACTCCCACTCCCACAGCATGTCTCTTTCTCTCTCACAAACATATTACGTTTTACCGTACAACATTAGAATTAAATTGGACATGTTCAATGTTTTTAATTTCTGTTTTTAAAAATGCTAACACAGCACTGTGCCATTTCAAACTGTTAAACGGAATATAAATCATGAACCAAGCTGTTCCATCATTTCTCGTTGAGACAGAGCGCTGTCAGGTGACTTGATCACAGAGTGGTGTTTAAAGTGAACCATGGAAAAAAGACAGGCAGGTGTTCAGGTGTGCATGACTTTTGTTAAGAACTCTTGTATGAGAGTCACCTTTGATACTGCAAGCTTAAACACACTGAGCTAGTTAAGCAGTACATTGTGATATTGTAACAAGACATACTGTTAACATTAGTGATTTTTTCCTGGGGGTTGTGGATTTCACAATAGGTGGTTATTTAAATTCCTGTAGACTGTTCTGTTAAACTATTTTGTCAAATGACTCCAAAAATGTGATTTAACAGTTAACTTCAAGTACAGTTGATTCTCTATAGTTTAGTTTATTGTAAAGAAATTATCAAGTCAAGTTACATCAACTCAAATGTGTTCATTTTTAATTATCTTAATGTTTTAGTAAAACAATCTGTATGACAAACCCAGATACAAAGATCTTGGAATAAAACATGCCAATAAAACTTTTCTCTTTACACCCATTATTCTTCTTATGACACAAACAAAGATGAAAATAGAAGACAGTATGTTCTGGGATTCAGTTTTGTGTGTGTGTGTGTGTGTGTGTGTGTGTGTGTGTGTGTGTGTGTGTGTGTGTGTGTGTGTGTGTGTGTGTGTGTGTGTGTGTGTGTGTGTGTGTGTGTGTGTCTGTGTGTGTGTCTGTGTGTGAGGGCTGTGAGCAGCCTTCTTTTTGGCTGCAGCATAGATCTCATTTCAGGAGGTGGAATTAAAGCTTGCCGAGACCTAATCCCAGCGTAATACCTCCCCCCTTCTCCTTACCTCATTTTATGAAGCCAGGATGAGAAGCATCAGAGGAGGAGGAAGAGCATGAGGAGGACGTGACTTTAGGGTGAGTAAGGTAAGCAAGGTCGAGGGGTTTAGGAGGTGTGTGGGGTAAAGGGAAGAATGGGACAGAGCTGAAAAGCTACATCATGTCCAAACAGTGCGAGCCTTCTGGGATACTGCATTTTTAAATACAAGCGTGTTGTGGTGC
This sequence comes from Labrus mixtus, assembly GCF_963584025.1. NCBI lineage: Eukaryota > Metazoa > Chordata > Actinopteri > Labriformes > Labridae > Labrus > Labrus mixtus. Next base: position 23,117,480 of record NC_083614.1, on the reverse strand, counting down.
TGGTGGCCTCGCACTTAGGTCGGGCCCCATATACAGAGGCTATTCATTCAAGCAGGAGGCCTGTGTTTGAATCCAACAAGTGGCTCCTTTCCATTTTGTCCTTCCAAACTCTCTCACAGATTTCTCTACTTTGTCCACTGTCCTCTCAAACGAAGAGCCCAAAAATATATATATGAAATGTGTATAAAAAGTGTTGTTATTGGGGTGCCGATGGCCTGGTGGTTAGGTTGCGCCTTATTTACAGAGGCTGTAGTTCTTTTAGTGGGTGACCCAGGTTCAAATCCGACCTGTGGATCCTTTCCCACATGTCATTCCCCACTCTCTCTCTCTCTCCCTGATTCCAACTCTACCCGCTGCTCTGTCTCCATACGCAATAAAAGTATAAACAGCCCAAAAAGAAATATTGGAAAAAATGAAATTAAAATGTTGTTATAAATGTGCTGGATTCTCTCTATTAGATTCTAGACTCTAATAGTGTGGAGATTAGCCCACCATCTCCCCAAACATGTGTTTTTGTTATGATCTTTACATGGAAACACAGATAGAGAGAAAGAACAGAAGAGAGGAAATGCAAGGGAAGGGAAGAATCAATTTTTGCAGTCCTGTGGGTTCATACGGCGTAAAGGTGTTTCGTGAAGGTCACTGATGTTGCACTCAACTGCTGTTTAGGCTTTCAGGGATGAGAGCCAATCAGATTGCTCCGAAGCTGTTTTCCCTAAATCCTCATCACATTATTTCGCAGCATAAGCCCCCGTTGAATCAGCAGCTATTGGACTGGTAATCAGCTTAGCTTAGCCCCACTGTAAATATGCAAATAGTATTTGATGATTAATTGACCCCAGTTGGAGGCGCAGCCAAGCAGGGGGGGTGGGGGGGGGGAGAGACAGAGAGAGAGAGAGAGAGAGAGAGAGCATGTGGAGAATGTGATGAACAGCATAAATTGAAAAAGAGTAGGACATATTTTGGAGACAGCACTGTCGTCACTTTGTCTATTATGTCTAATGCCGTAATGCCTTTGGAAAGGGAGGCAGACTCACTCACTGTTATCCAAATCTGCCTACTGGTACAAAAAATATAACCTAACCTAACCTAAAACAATCAAATCTTGACCAACTTCAGACATATGAGCCAAAAGAAAATCATGAAATATTATCACAGAAGTCTCAAGCTGGTCAAGAAATGTGTTTTGTGTGTTGCACAGGTCCTTTCATGACCTTTTTTTCAAATTTCATGTCTACAGGACAACATCAGACAGAGAAGGGGGGAGAGTGTGTTTTCAAGCTTTAGCTGAAGGTATCAGTATAAGAGGTTAAAAAAGGACAGAATAATGAAAGTGTAAGATTTGAGAAGGGAATGTGAGGTCCTCAACACTACAGCTACGGTACACACAAACACGCACGCACGCGCACACACACACACACACACACACACACACACACACACACACACACACACACATATACACACACACTCATGCACACACACACACACACACACACACACACACACACATATACACACACTCATGCACACACACACACTCAAACAAACAAACAGTGCCCCCACCACTACGGCTCAAATGTCAACAAGGAAAATTGGAAATGAGTAATTCTTTCAGAGTGTGAAATAGATTGCTTCTCATATACGTGCGTCTCTGTATGACAAATTGATTCTTGGGGAGAGGCGAACGGCAAATGCACCAGACAATTTTTATTGTATATTCTTTTTAAATTATGATTATTTATTTATTTGGTTTTTGCCAAACACGGCTCTATGTTGTAATTGAAGTCCCCCCTCGGCCACTGCGGAAGTGTTCCTCCTCCAGCCCTCTAATTTGTTCTTTGAGCAGCTTTGATTCTCATTCTGTCAATAAATGGGAGAGTCAGGGAAAGTGTGTGCATAAATGTGTGTGCGTGTGATTCAGAGAGAGAGAGAGAGATGAGGGAGTGATTATTCAATATTAACATGCTGGAGCCTTCTGAGATGTTTCCTCCAATTACTGTTTTCATAATGTTCCCTGCCGTCATTCCCAGGGTGTATGTGTGTGTATATGTGTGTGTTTGTGTGTGCGCTTCTCAGACAATGAAATCGATTAGATGTACGTCTGTACAGCCATCTGAAATTGTCTGCTTTCTGTTTGTGTGAGCATTTGATTGTCCAATTTTCCATCTCTTTTCTGTTTCCATGCATCCATTCCCTTCACCTCCCCTCGACTCCCCTTCTCCCCCTCCCCTTGGATCCTCCTGAACACATGATCAATTCTTTCTGTTATCCCTCTCTCTCTCTCTCTCTCTGGAGGGTAAGTGTTTTATGAAGTTGGAAGCTTGTTGCACTGTGGATGGCTGAAATTGGTTGGCAAAAATATCCCCAAATTGCTGCTTCTGGCTTCTGGCTTCTGGCTCCTGCTATTACCTGCAACTTTCAGAAAAGCCTAATAAGCATTTCTATCAGGGGCTCAAAACCAAGCTTAGTCTGCTTCAGTCTTGTTTTTCTGAATCCTTTTCTTCTCTTGTACCTCATAGAATGTGATTCGAGGCTTGTCTTAGAAATACCTGCGCACCTTTTTGTTGTACAAAAACATTCCTGCAGCACAAACATCAGTGGAAAGTTCAACTCTGTTTTACACTCTCTATGAATGACTTGAGAAGGGGCTATTCAAGGGATATGTGTCAGTTTAATAACCTTAGTTCAACTTGATTCAAATGAAGACGACTCTCTTGATCTTCTAAAATGTCATGATACATCACCTATTTGCATGTAGAAACAAACAAATCCACTATTTAGACAACAGGTAAGAGACAATGAAAGATATCATATCAAACACCAAAGAAAGAAATGAACCAGTTAGTGTGATATCACTAAGCTAAAGGAATAGTAGCCTACATGTGACCTTCAAAGATCGAGCCGTCGACCCACAAACGTCTGAGTAAGGACAACAGAAACACCCTGAGCAAAAATGAATCATGCAAAAACCAGACAGCTCAAGGAAGAAAAGACTTAGAACTAAAAACTGGGGTAGAACACTATTAATGAACCCTTTACAAATATTATAAACATCAGTTCCAACTTTACAATAGCCATCCAGATAATGATTGTAGATGGTTTACAAACCAATAATTAATCATTGATAAAATATAAATTATCTATCTAAAAGAATATGTATAGATGATTTACAAAGTATTAATAAGGGATTATAATCTTCAATTCCATAATACACTGTTAATATAACAGCAAACATTATGAACTATAATTTAATTGTTTGTTAACAGTAAATAACTATTAACTAAAGTTAATTAACTATCTATTTACTCTTACTTACCCTTTATAGATGATGGTTATTATAAAGTGTTACCCTTTAACTTCTAAGATTTGAACAAGCCTTCCTTAGCTGCAAAAGGTTATGAAAATCTTATTCTTTAGTGAACTGATAAAACAACATCAAATATATTGTTCAGCTGTATAGATGTGTACTTTTGTATATTTGTTGTTCTTCTTTGTTTTATTTGCACACAGTTTATTCTCCATGTTCAGCTGCATGAAAAAGCAGATGCAGCAGAGATTTGTGCCGCAGCTGCAAAGCCTCGTTTTTTTTTTTTTTTTGTCTCCGCTGAACAAAGCTAATGAAAGCTCTGAAACGACAAATCAACAGTGTAAGACGAAGGACAACAGCAGGATAAGTGTTTAGGAACATGATATCCAACTGTGTTTGCTACAGCAGGTGCAGTGGGAACAAATTATGGCAGACATGTTGTATTATTGCTGTCTGGTAATCTTGGAGAGCACCAGCCTGCTCGTAGAATTTACTGCGGCGAACATAAAATAAAACTGACAGTTCTGGTTTCTACCAGTCACATCTACTGATGGAACCACATCATTCGTGTCTTTTACAATATTGAGTTTGCTTTGCTTTTCCGGGTCGGTAAAAATGTGTCTTTACTTCTGTCAAAATGATAACGCTTTCTGACTGTGTGTATATTTTGAAAGTGTACTGTAGCTTCTCAAGCACCTGCAGGTACAGTTAAGATTCAAACATTTCAAGTGTGACTGGATAGGTGAGATACCTTTAATGTTAAGGCTTCATGCACACAACATTACATTCAGAGGGTGTGTTTACTTCCAAACACACACTCACACTTCATACACTTGACACCCTCTTCCTCCCATAATCCCTCCTGCCTGGGATGCAGATAGTGACAGGGTCGTATTTGGAGCTAAAACATTATCTTTCTGCTCATTAACCTTCGACAGGGTTTCCATTCTGCCCCGCTGATTCCCCCTCCTCTGCCACCTCGGTCTTCACCTCCATCTCTCTCCCCCTGTCGCTTCTCTCCTCCCTATTTGTCGAGGCACTCACCCGGATGAGACGGGAGCCTTTTAAAATGTCTAGTGAGGCTTCACGGTGCTTCTCCTCAGCGTCAGGGATCGACTTATCTGGACAATTTGTCCCAGGAGTTGGCAAGACACTAATGAGATCATTGGCAGCAAAGTTTTAAGGGGGTTGAAGTTAAGGGTTCTGCTGACCACTTTGCTGCCTTGTGCTGTGGTCCATTATCGTTTCACTTTGACAAATAAGCATTCATATACTGCAATAAGTCAATGGTCAATGTTAGGCTGCAGGTAAACATTTTGTGGTGCATCTCTGGTTTGTTTGTAAATGAACTGGAGGCATCAGGAGGCATTTTGCTGTCTTAAAAGCTCCACCTGCCTGCACACACCACAGACCTTTCTCTCCCCCTTTATCTCAGCCTGTCGCTCTAACACCTGTTAATGGGATCCTTTCCTCATGTATTGGGGCTCTATTTTTGTCCAGAATTAAGGGAGAAAGAAGCAAAACAGGGAAACCAACAATTTTGAGAGTGCTGAACGTAGTTAGCACTCACATAGCATTGCCAGACTCGTGAAGGACAGTTTTTTTTAATGGATAAAAATACTAAACAGATTGAAAATGGAACATGGATTTTTTGCTCTTTTCAATAACAAGACCATGCATATGAAAGTAGTTGTTTGTAATATGCAAAAGGGCGAGGTAGGATAGGACAGGAGTGGTAGAGGAGACATTGATGTCGCTGGAGCTGTCTGGACCTAGAAGCCCATCTCAGTGCACTTTCAGCATCCCCTCTTGGTTCCTGTGGGCGGGTCTTGAAAACATGGCTAGAGCCAATGCTGTTTTACTGTGAAGTCAGATGTGTTGACTCCTCATCCGTACAAACTGTCTAGAAACTTCCCCTCCAGTTACATCTGTATCTGCTGAGACTGATCTACTAAATTTGTTTATCTGTATTCCAATTTGCATAAAATTAGTTTTGCATAAAACTGGACAAACAACAAAAATGTAATTCTTCAGCTGAGCATGTTCATTTTCTTTAAACACAGCTGCTATTCCCCTTCTTACCTATTTGCTGCACTTAAGATATTTAAGTCATCATTTTATTTCCACATATATAAGCAGTGGTCAGAGAACAAAAATAAGTCATAGTTCAAGAATGCAAATGCAATAAAACATTGAGGGTCTGTTTTTTTTGGCTTTTAAGTATTACCCATACACCATTTTCTGAAGTGTGATAAACTTATCAAGAGACTATAGAGGGGTCTTTATACCACATGCCTCACATTTGAGAAATTGCTACTATTGCGTTGCTCCAATTTGTCATTTAAACCCAACCACATTTCTTAATTAATGAACAAGCTAATTATTGAATGTATCTATTCCTACATGTTGAAACAACTAGGTTTCCCCCCCTGTTCCACTCGAGGTGCAAAGCGCCAGGGAAGATGAGCATATCGACAACCTGGAGGATGTGGTATCGATGTGATCACTCTCACTTAGTGAGGGGAGGCGGTGAGGTGTGACTGTGAATAATCAGCCTCGGCCCTACATCACCACCACATTTTCTACCAGCAGGGCTTTTACATGCCCTGTGGAGTGGTTGTAAGCAAAACTCGGAAGTGATAATGTTTTATCAGGTGGACACAGCGGCTGGTTGAATCCAGAGGTCAGGCTTAAAATCATGGCAGACACTTTAAGAAGGCTATGTCCATCCATCCATCTATCCATCCACCCGTTATCTATACTGCTTATAACATTAGGGGTTGCAGGAGGCTGGAGCCAAGCTGCCATTGGGTGAGAGGCGTGGTATAACCTGGACGGGTAGCCAGTTAATCACAGGGCTGACATACAGAGACAAACCACAAGTCATACTCCCAGTCACACCTACGGGCAATTTAAAGTCACCAGTTAACCTAATGAGCATTTCTTTGGGCTGTGGAAGGGAACCGCTGTGAGGCAACAATGATAACCACCGCAGCACCGTGCAGCCTTACTTTATTTATTTTCTGACATCAAGTGTTAAAGAGAGGGAGAAATGCGTGCAATTTAAATAATGACTCCACTGACTATTTGTGCATGAATTTTGAACAGTCGCTTGTATAAACGTACACAAGAGTGTCTGTCTCTGTGAATCAGATTTCTAAGCCAAGTGTGGTCAGTTGGCTTTGACAGGCTAATGTTTTTAAGTAGTTTTTTGCCCACCTTCTATCACTGCTGAGTTGAGTCACAGTACTTGGAAATGCTCTGACTGACGGTACCGGAAGCATTGCTCATCTGCTCTCTCCCTCTCTCTCTCTCTCTCTCTCTGCAGGGGAGGGGGTCAGCTGGTTGTACATTTTTGATTTCTGTTTGTTTGCTGATGGTGAGACAGTGATCTGACTTCTCCTGGAGAAGTTAATAAAGTTTTTTTTTGTAAATCAAATATCTCTCTCACCCCAGCCTTCACCAATCTAGTGAGAAACTCAACTATTTAGATGAATATCTGGTTCGTTGTTATGTGATCTTTGTTAATCAGCTGAAATGAGGCTTCTCTTTAGTTGATTATATGATTCATCCATCATACAAGTATTTGCATCATAGATTTTAAATGGGTGTTTTCTACGTTTTAATACCTGGTTGAGGTTGATGCTCTCATGAACACGAGCACCTGAATGCTCCTTGGACCAGGTGCAGGTAATGTGGATTGTACCAAGTTGGACTTTGGGATGGGGGAGGACGCAAAGGTTTATTTTATGTGCTTGGTTTCAGCTGAATTAAAAATAAATAACTCTATCTAACTTATTTTATATTTTAACTAATACATGGAAAAATTTGTGTTGCCTTTATTCTTTATTGCTTTAATCATCAGTAAAACGTTCTCCTTGCTAGTGGTACTGTGGTTTAACCAGGAAGTATTAAAAACTGTTGTTTGATCCACATGCCTTTTTGTTTTTTGTCTGTCAGCTGAGGACTCCCATAGGTAAGTTTTTCTTAGTTTTGTATTAATCTCATTTTGCCTGTTTGTTTATGGAACAGAATTCCTCCAGTGATTGTTTTTAATTCTAAACCTCTTGAAAAGGTATGAAATCTACACCTTTAGACATTTGTAAAAAAAAAAAAAAATGTCAGTCTCTGTGGTTGTTGTAAAATCAGTTACACAGAGTAGCTGAAGGACATTTTTATTCTTATTTTTCCCTTCATTGATTTTTTACCTCTGCCATGCTAGTTGTCTCATTGTCACATTTAATGAGAAGATTGCAGGGCTCGATAAACTAATAAACCTCTTGTAAGTCAAACATGATTGCTGTTGGTTAAATAAAGTGAACACCACTGGAGTCAATTCATATTTCAAGTGTCTCTCCTGTTGTGAGGTGAGAGCTGTAATGTAGTGGAAAGCGAGAGCTCGATCAGCTGGTGCTTGTGTTACTGGGTTGTAATTCTCCTCTCAGTGGGGATCGCTCTTTACTGTTTGGATCATTATGTTCTTTACAAGCATTTGCATTATGCTGATCCCTGCTTTCACTGTATTCAATGTCAGATGTCAAGTGAGGGTCTGAGAAGGCAAACCATGAGAACTGATTGTGCATGTTTTTATTATGGGTGATGCATTGCTTTAGGACTGTGATCCCTCAGGGCCGGATTATGGCTCTGTGTCTTGTCAAGGATGCACAAATGATTTTTTAATCAAACACTTGTCTCTCATCCATGCAGTTCACTGTCACTCCTCGACTGTTCTGAGTGTTAAGTGCTCTCTCAGTGTTAATTGTTAGTCCGTCTGTCAGTGCTCTGTCCACTTTACATATCAAATTAGACATAAACTCCAGATCTCACGTATTGTTCTGTGGGATTGCTGCCACTGCCTATTTTAGAATCCTGAATGTATTGCGCCATCAATTCCTTGCAAGGATACTGAAAGACATAGCAGGGCTTCAAGTACAATGCTATCTTGAGCATGCTAAAATGTCCACAGTAAAAGTGCTGAAATGCTTACATGTTGATATCTGTTATCCAAGGCTTATGTTTCAAATGAGCTATGAGATTGTTGTAAGTCCATTTCCTGTGTATGACACTGGAAAATGTTTTTAATCAGTGCATGTCACATTTTTTTGCTGATGGTTCAATGTCTGTCAACATGGCCACTAATGGATACTAATGTTGGAATTGGTGCATCCCTAGAAAAGGCTAAGCCCCTGATCACAATCACATACATAGCAATGATAACAAATACACCTCAAAGTCCCATCAGGTTATGCCTTTATGGAATTTGCTATCTCAAAGTAAATTGGTCGCCATTGGACAATGGCTTTATGAACTTAACTACCATCAATTAACTGTCTATATATTTTACTACAAACTAAAAACCCACATATTCTCCAGAGGGAAAACATCTGGGTATCTCTAAAGATGGTAAGATTTATTCTCTTGGGACCCTGACTACATACAATATACAAAAATTATTGTCTCTTTATCCACTTGTTGATTGACTTTTTCAATCTGATCAAACAAGGTTTACTGACTTTGAATAAAGCTGCACATTTTTGTCCAAAACATCACCAATAACTCAATCTTAAATTGCCTCAGTGTCTTGTTTAAGCATCAAACACGTAACATACAGCAAAGGGGTTAAAACAAAGGACTCTCCCTTTGGTTTTATCTTCCTTTTCCTTATATACATGTCTCTTTTATTCCTGAAGAAGCAATCCAGCAGTTTCCTCTAGTTTTTGCAAAAAAATAAATGTTGTTTTGCTTGTATATGGTTGCTCCCTCGGTTGGTTCTTCCAGTTGCAGACATTTTCATAATCACCACCTCCTGTGAATCATTTGTCTTCTTAAAAAGGCAATGGCTGTGGAAGATACAAAATTACACCAGCTCTAAAGCTCAGTCAGGCTGTATGTGCGAGGAAATGTAGGGCAGCAGTCTGGGAGTTAGAGGAGTGAAAGGACGACTGAAACTTCTCAGAGGACTGATTTCTCCTTTTTTTACCCTCGCTTTTTCTATCCACCACTGCTTACAGAAGTCACCAGTCAGCAGAAAGGGAGCCAAGGGATTGCTTTGTGGCAGTGAAAGTAATGTGAATAAAAAAAATAGCGGGGGGTGGGGGGGGGGAGGACAACATCTCAGCTGTCAGCTTCCTGTTCCTTCTTTCTGGTGGCAGATAAAAGCTGTGGGGACTTTATCTGTAGTATATCAGCCACACTGTATTGGCACATATGATTGCACACAGAGTTCATGCAGTAAAAACACCTCATTTCACATGAGCCTGCAGGTATTCTTACACATTTGAATACACACATGTACGCCTCCCTGTATGTGAAGGACGATTGATTATACCCGCAAGTCATTTAAAAAAAAAAGAAAAAGGATTTGAGGAGGAGTACACACTCTCTAACAGCGGAACCAGAGGAGAACGGGGTGGAAATGCAATTAAAACTGTTTTTTGATGGAGGCCATGACCTTGTATAATTCCGAGCTCAGCCGCTGGCCTTAAGGATGTTGACCACGTTTTACTGAAGCTCCTCCTTCAGGCTGTCCGAGGCATTAATTGCTTTGAAAGATTTCTTAGACGAGACGATCACAGCTGACTTAGAGATCATACTTTTCACTTTTAGTAAATTTAAACACATTTGAAATATTCGGAGATGCATGTTAAAGATCAAAAAGATTTCGGATTAAAGCATGTTTAAAATAAAGTCACCCCCCCACCCACACACACACACACACACATGCATGCTACCACCACCAAAATGTGAATGCACACAAACACATTCACACTTAATACTAACAAAGCACTGAAACGACACTTCCTAATGGCAGTAACGCCGAGCTTAATGTTTACAACCGACATTACCCTTGTCTTGTTTGCAAAATGTATAAAAGCCTGCAATTTGCAGTGGTTGTAAAAAGCAATTTTCTCCACTGATGAGGTTTTGTTTGTGAGACTAGTCATTGAAATTGATTTCCCTGCTGTCTCCATTTCAGTTGTTTCCTGTGTCCATTGTTCTCCCACCTCAGCTGGTGCAAGAAAACATTGCTTCATGTTGGAACAGTGATACACATAAAGCCCTACATTGTGGTTATTAAATGTCAGAGAAATACTCAACGATATTTTCTATTCTGTTAAAATCTTGTTAAGCAATCCATACTGTGACCTACTGTGGTTTCATTTGGTTTTCTTTGGCTGAGATAGAAGGGTTTTTAAAGTTGTAAGACTTTGAGCAGGCATTGTGTTGGACGATCGTGGGAAAACGGGAGCAGAGCTGAAAGGCAAAGCTTTCACTTGGCCAGTGAATCATTCCAACCCTCATCCCCCGTCATGAACTTTGGGTAGTGGGTGAAAGAATGAGATTGCGGAATAAGCAGCTGAAATGATTTCCCTTTAAAGGAAGGCCAGGCTCAGCCTAACAGGAGGTTTGCTCAGGATCCGTGTATGCAGCGTTACGTCTGACCATGACGCGTACAGGACTTACAGCCAGCTCTGTCGATGAAAGACTCGGCGTGTATTTGGAGTGGAGCAGAGTGGTGCTGTTGACACACACCAGAGATGGACGGTGTCGTGTGTAATGGAAACATGAGCATTTACTAGAACGACATATTCCTATTATCTCCACTTTATCTGAATCTGTATTAGTACTGTGTTTTCAGGTCCAGATATTACTTGGTTTCTGATCAAAACTAAAGATTGGGGGTTTTGCCCATAGCCCTGTGTATACATGTTCACACTTTATTTTATAACTTATTACCCAATCACATTTCTTTTCACCAGAAATCCAAAGAATATGAATAAATTTAAAGGCTGAGTCAGGCTATAGTTCTATGCAAATGTTCACTGACATTCGATATTCCCTTTCATTAGCCTTCATAAATGGATGATTGTGAATTTCCCTGACATGCAGACATGTTACATCAAGCTGACATGCAGCAGAGGGAAAAGTATCAGTAATAGGCTGCTATATTCTACAACTGAGTAACAAGCTGTAAATTTGAGGAAATATTGATCTGCACAAATAATCAAAAATAGTTTTACATTTTTATAGAATTTATAACCGATTGTTAGTGGTACTTATTTATGTTGCAGGGTAAATCACACCATTTAAATATTGTTTTAATGTTGAATTAGAGTAGTTCAATAGGATTCAGATTATGTAATTATTTCAAGACTTTTTATTCATTAATTTCTCTATCTTCAGACATTATGGAAACATGCTATGTTGAAGTGTTGGCTTTTCTGTTAACAATGTAGCAGACAGTAGTATGTCCTCCTTCTAAGTTTAGATTCCGCTCCAGAATAGTTTTGACCAGAGAAGGTAGGCAGCTTAAGGCACCCTCACACATCCGTTTTGGATGCCCCTCAGTTTGTCAGATCCAGTTATCTGATATTACTGATTCTACCCGACCTAAAAAGCCTCTGCATTTTTCTAATAAACTCCACGACCAGAAATGTGAAAACTAGATATTTAATAGACAAATATTGGAGATGCGTTTTAAAAGGAGAGGAGGTTGGAATGCAGAAAAGTTTCAAGACCGGTGCAGAGCTGGCTAAACACTGAAGCTTCTGAATCTGCGACATGGCAACCAGCGTGCACATCGACTCTCGGGAGGAGGGGGCGGGGAGAGACAGCTCTCTTCAGTGTTCTGAATTTGGCCTGCTGTACCAATTTATGCTACGTGTCAGAGTTACAGATTGCTCCTTCAAGTTATACAAAAAACAACATTAATAAGGATCTGTTACTTGATTAAATCACTCATGCAAAACGATTTTGTATCCCGTTTGTTCTGGTTATGTTAAGTCCCATATCGACAGCAAAATTAGATTACTGTGATCGTTTATTGATCATTGTTTTTAAACACATTCAGAACAGCCCTACAAAAAGGTCAGCATGTGGGGCTCAGCTTCAGATCAGCACTCAAGAACTGAATGATAAATAATAACCCTACAGTCACACCAGCTGCTCTTTCTGTTGACACAGTGTTCTCACACACCCCGCCCTGTTGGACGTGGAGGTGGTACAGGTATCCTCATTTCTAATACCTGGAAATTCAATAAACTCTTCCCACTGAGCAACAACTCCTCATTTGAATATCACACAATCTTGGTTACTGCTCCTATTAAAATGTACATTGCTATCATTTACCGCCCACCAGAGTGTAATCTGAATGATTTTGTGGTAGAACTGGACATGCTACTCTCAGAAATCCCTGATGATGGAACACCACTGATTGTAATGGGAGACATGAATATACACACTGATAAAGCCCAGGCAACAGACTTCCTTGCTCTCCTATCCTCATTTGACCTCACGCAGGTCCCAACTCCTCCTACCCACAAAGCTGGCAACACTCTTGATTTAATTCTGACTCAGAACTGCTCGACGGCAAACCTGACTGTCACCCCTCTGCATCTATCAGACCACTTCTTTATTCAATTCACAATCTCCTTGCCGGAACTCCCTCAGGCACACCCACTAATGGTGTCATACCACCAAAACATGCGATCGATCAAGCCAGCTCAGCTGTCTAACGTGGTAATGGCTGCCATGCCTGCCCAAAAGGTATTTACCGCACTCTCTACAGACGAGGCTACAGACACACTCTGCTCCACACTAGCCTCATCTCTGAACAAGGTCTGCCCTTTGGTGTCCAAACCGCTCGCAAAACCCACCCTAGCCCATGGCTCACGGAAGTCACAAGAGAGCAAAGAGCAGGGCTGAGGTCAGCAGAGAGAAAATGGCAAAAATCCAAACAGTCCGCTGACCTCAATGACTATAAGCAAAGACTTGTTTCATTCTCCTCCAGCCTGAAAACGGCCAAGACAACATATTATCAGAACAAGATATGCAATGCCACAGATACAAGAAAAATGTTTTCTGCCTTTAATTCACTGCTTCAACCACCTCCTCCTCCACCCTCCGATCTGTTCACACCAGACATGTTTGCCTCGTATTTTACTGAAAAGGTTGCAACCATCAGTAACCAGTTTTCTGAGCCTGACCAATTCAGCCCAAAGGCACCAACCAAAAGTGCCTCAATCGACTCATTCTCCTCTCTGACTGAGGATGAAGTCTCTAAGCTTGTGCTAGACTCTCGGCCCACCACCTATCCTCTGGACCCAATACCGTCAAGCCTCCTGCAGACCATTTCCTCTCCGCTTAATGCTGCACTTAAGCATATCATCAACTCCTCTCTGTCAACGGGTGTGTTCCCCACCGCATTCAAGCAAGCTGGGGTCACCCCTCTGCTCAAAAAACCCACACTAAACCCAGCCCAGGTTGAAAACTACAGACCGGTTTCTCTTCTGCCCTTTCTGTCAAAAATACTTGAGCGCACAGTCTTTAAGCAAGTCTCTGAGTTTCTGTCCAGAAACGATCTGTTTGACCCAAATCAGTCAGGCTTTAAGCGGGGCCACTCTACTGAAACTGCACTACTGTCAGTAACAGAATCGCTACGAGCTGCCAGAGCTGCGGGTCAGTCCTCAGTTCTATTACTGCTAGACCAGTCTGCTGCCTTTGACACAGTCAACCATCAAATCCTCCAATCCACGCTCTCTGAACTTGGCATCTCAGGATCTGCCCTCTGCTGGTTCGTATCCTACCTCTCTGGGCAATCCTTTAGAGTGTTGTAGAAGGGAGAAGTGTCCAAAGCGCACAGCTTATCCACAGGGGTACCTCAAGGGTCAGTGCTTGGTCCCCTTCTCTTCTCCATATACACAAGCTCACTTGGTTCAATAATCCACTCTCATGGCTTCTCATACCACTGCTATGCTGACAATACCCAGCTCTTCCTGTCATTCCCGCCAGACGATATTACAGTCTCTGCAAGAATCTCATCATGCCTTGCTGATATCTCTAAATGGATGAATAAACGGCACCTTCAACTCAATATTTCAAAGACTGAGCTCCTTGTCATCCCAGCCAGTCCCTCTATGCAACCACAGATCAATATCCAGCTTGGAACAACCAAAGTCATGCTCACAAAGTCTGCCCGGAACCTGGGTGTCATGATTGATGACCAGCAAACTTTTAAGGTTCAAGTAGCCTCGATTGCCCGGTCATGTCGATTTGCCCTGTACAACATCAGGAAGATCAGACCTTACCTGTCAGAACATGCTACACAGCTCCTGGTACAGGCTCTTGTGATATCACGCATCGACTATTGCAACTCTCTACTGGTAGGTCTTCCTACATGCACTATCAAACCTCTGCAAATGATACAAAATGCAGCAGCACGATTGGTCTTCAACCTTCCTAAAAGAGCACATGCCACTCCGCTGTTCATCTCCTTACTCTGACTCCCAGTTACTGCTCGCATCAAATTTAAAACTCTGCTGCTCGCTTACAAAACAGCGACAAAAACGGCTCCTCCTTAATTTAACTCTCTCATCCAGGTCTACACTCCCTCCCGCCCACTACGCTCTGCCAATGAAAGGCGTCTGATCCAACCTTCACAACAGGGTCCTAAGACGCTGACTAGACTCTTCTCCTCTGTCGCCCCCCGGTGGTGGAATGAACTTCCGAACTCCATTCGATCTGCAGAGTCCCTCTGCACCTTTAAGAAAAGCTAAAGACCCAGCTCTTTCATGAATACCTACTAACTTAATGATGATGGTCTCGATATCATTGATGATGATGGTTGTGACAATTGTTTTTGTTCGATAACGATGACTTATAAGATGGTTTCTATAGCTCTCAAGAACTGCCGTCAATGTTGTGCTTTGCCTCTGTGCAATGCCTGTCAGCACCTGTGTGTCCAATTGGACTCAAAGCTGATAATTTGCTCTTACTGACATTGTTCCCTTTTTTTTCTAGATCCTTGCTTGTGTTGTACTTACTCTCTGAGGTACGTCGCTTTGGATAAAAGTGTCTGCTAAGTGAACTGTAGAACTGTACTGAAGGAAAATCTGATATGTCTACCTCAGTCACCTAAGAAGAGTTCACTCATGGATCTCTTCGACATTCTGGACTAAATCAATAAATTGCATTTTTAGCGATGCAGTAAAGCTTAAGGTTTAAGGCAGATGTCTTACATCCTAATATAAATATAATGATGATGATGTACTCTTTTATTTTTTCTTTGACGTAGAAAATTACTTTGCACATTTTTTTTACAAGATTGGTGCTTAGGGGAGAAATATAGATACTTTATTGATCCTGAGGGAAATTAAAAACAAAACAAAACCAAATGGGGCCATCAAAAATGACAAGAAAACTTCTGCACATCGTGTGGTCTACACCTTCATCAGGCAGTGTGTTAAAGAGGAAGGACCTCTTAAAACTAGTCAACATTGTTATATCAGATCTTAATTAATAAATTAATGAATTAATAACAAACATCAGCTTAGAGAGATAGCTTACCATAAGGTTGCATAAAGCTAAGAAAGCATAATCAGTTTTAAAATTCATTAATTTGAGTTAAGGGGACACTAAACGTCCCAAAGGCTAAATAATGATCTTACACATCCCTACAAAAATATTTACAAAACAAGGTCATTTTAATACAGAAAATAACTCTGATCAGCGACATGCAAAGCAGATTCTTGATGGGGTTTCTTATAATTATAGTTATTCCAAAGTTAATAGTCGAATTCAGAAAGTAAACGGGCTGATAACGAGCGAGAAAAAAAGGTTGAATAAGTGAATAAAGAATAAAATCCAGTCAACATTAAACCATCGTTGAGTGGCTGGATTTTGTTTTAATTCACAAAGTTTGAGAACAGAACAATCCTGTTGTCACTTAAACCTTAACGCTTGTGTGGCTTAAAATATTCTTATTCATTACAAAAAAATATTTAAAATCTTATGAACTCTATTTTCCTTCAAAACATGTCATTCCTACATTTCTGTAACTTCCCAAGATCCAAATAACTCTTCTGAAGTGGTGTTTGAAACTGGCCTCACAGTTTGCCTAAGTACCACACAAGAGAAGCTGTGTGTAGTATTTTTCTACATATATTAGACGTGTGGACCAGGATTGCCTCTTCCTATTAGTTCCATTCATTACCCACTGGAGGGAGGCCTAATGTATCTTCTCCCCTGCCACCGTCATAAGCCCCAGATTGGTTCTGGGTGGTCGGTGGACTGCAGCCCGCTGCAGAGGAAACATATTGAGCTTCTCCACAACTTTACTCGGGGTCATTTCATCAAAGGAGGGGCCTTCTGATTAACTTTTTCTCAGCCTCATTGCTCTGAGTGCCGAACAGATACGTTTTCACGAAGGGCTCCACTGTCCCCTGATTTTTGTACATTAACATCAGTCTGCCTGATGAGACGTTCAGCGGAAAGTTCCAGTCAAAGGGAATTATGTAAACAGTCATTACGGAGGAATTTTTCCAAAGAAAGCTTCGCCAGGAAAGCATCAGAAATAAAGTGAACGTCTGAAAGTGTGTCGAGGTAATATGGCAGGCTTGCAAATTATAAATTCGAAAGTTTAAATTTGGTTTTATCTTGAACTAAATTTAAGGTGAAGTCAAGGCTGAGTCACAAGCCTGCTGGCTCAGGGTTTTTGTTATTAGCCAAAGGAAAAGGTTGCTGATAAACTTTTGCTCAGCTTCGTCGCTTTGAGAGCCAAATAGATTCTTCTTAGTCAGCGGCATCCACATTAGTGGTCCCCCACATTTGGAGAAACAAGTCACAGTGATTCATTTCCTTTAGCTATTAATAAAATCAAACTTTGAGCTATTTTCAGACTTGCAGCTTAAATTAAAAGAAGTGCAGAAAAGGTGGTAACTTTTACATAATAATCACAATGATTGACATACTTGATGGCCCATCAATATGTCACATGCCTCTTTTATGTCAATGTCTCAATCTCACCTTCGGCCCTAAAGCACACAAACTGAACCCTTATGGACTTAAATGACGTCAGGCATGCCGTGTGGGAGTGAGAGTCCGTCAGGGCTGAATATGGCGATGAATGAAGAATAGGTAACACTATCATGGGACACATATCCTTAATGTAAATCCACTGTGAGTATTTAACAGAAAAACATCAATCAAGTGTTCTATAACAAACCACAAAGAGAGGAACTACTTGTTGTCACTTACAGATACATGTATTTGTAGTTTTCAAGTCGTGTTCATTCTTGCTTTTTCTATATTGTGTTTTTTTTCCCCAAACTTTATTGAATACTCATTAAATTCTGTATACATAGCCTACATGTTTACATTTAGTTGGGGGCTGGACAATGCACTGCAATGCATTTTAGGAATTAGATGTATTTTTTTAAATGAATAACAACAACATATTACTACCCACAATGAGCTTATTATGGCTCATTTAGAAGAATTATGCCTCTTTATTCATTGTATCTCATGTGTGGGAAGCCAGTGAGGGATCACCCAAAGCAGTACAAGCCGTACCTGGAGACAATTCCCTTCGTGAAATATTTTTCTTAATTTTGACATTAATTGGAGAATCAAATCAATTTTAAAACAGTAAAGCGGCAGAAGTATCACCATTTACTAACCGTTTTGTAAAGACTTATGCCATGCCACATATTTTCCTGCAGGAGAAGGCTTTAGAGGTCCAACCTTTGGATCACAATCTGACAGTATAGATCTTCTTGTAACAACATAATATACATGCAGAAACTGTTAAAGCCCCCTGGGCAGCAGGTATTGAAGTGGGGTGGGTTACCTTTCTGCAGGGTATCACCATGCTCTTGACAGCAAATGGTGTCGGCTTTAATTGGAACAAGCACAACGTAATGGAGTGTGTCAGATTGCTTACATTGTGGCTGAGGGGGGGTATGGCTGCCACGGATGGAGGGTCAGAGAGCGAGGGGATGGAAAGAAGGAAAACTAAAGAAGTGAAACCAAATGATTTTATTTCATCCTGTCACCGCAAATCAAAGATGAGAATAAGGAGTAATTGCCGGTTGTTTTCTTTAAGATCTCGATTTTATTCATCTCATATCCACAGAGTTTCAAAAGCACAAACACCATAGAAATATTCTTTACTGACTTCAGTGGTGTGGGCAATGGCAGCATGGCAAATACAATCCTGGTCTGGCCTATCACAGTGACCAAACTAATGTTTTGTTTTCTTAAACACCAGGATATTATCACTTGGCCACGAGAAAACAAGCTTTGTGATCTCAAGATGAGATCAATACATTTACTGGATGCATGTCAAATTAGGGCTTCCTTACAAAATAATTTATCCAGATGTAAAAGGTTCATGACCTGATAAAGACAGAATATAAACATGATGATCTTCTCATGGACTGCGGAGCCTTTGGGGTCAGTGTGGTCTGAGCCCGCCCAACTTTTGAATATAGAAGTAAATGAAAAACATACAGTCAATAAATAAGTCAGTAGCCAGATACATTGTACACTGCTTCCATGATCCCCGTTGATAAGAAAGCAATACATTCTATTTTCTGAAGATCTATTTGCCCATTGTGTCGTGTGATGTAAACAGACTTTTCTGACACACATCCAGCTATCTCTTTTGGAATGATGAAACGACAAAAAGGACAGCGTTTTTTGAGGCAATGACAACGAAAGTTGGAAAGCGGACTTCTTCCGCTCCATCCGACCGTGAGCAGAAATCTCATTTTAACTTGGACAGTGTGAGATCTAAAATATGCCGGGGGAGTAGGGGGACTGAGGGTGCTGCAGCACTCCTAAAATCAGGCTCAATTTAATCGTTCTTCAGCTTATGAAAACTTTTAAACCTCCATTCTGTATGTTTATAATGTTCGAATCAGAAGAAAAGCTTCCTTTTTATCTGAAACAAAAGCACAAATGCAACTTGAACATTCCTATTATATTTCAGGCAAATCAAGACCTCTGATGCCAGTGTTACCACAACTAAATAACGATTACAGGTGTAAAACTATGGAGACGTTTCAGTAAGAATTGCAAAAAGAAAAACCTGCTGCATTTTAATATGCCTGAAACTTCAGTTAGTAACTTTCTCCCTCCGTTTTGGCTCACAGTCTTTATCTTAAGCACTGATGCTATTTCTTGCTGGTTTTTTCCACTATAGAAACACTTAAATACAAAAAAAACAGACTGGAATCTGCCATCTGCAAAGCACTTCTATAATTTAAAGCATCGAAATCTTTACAAATAGGATAAAAGACTGTCCAGGATATTGGCAAACAAAAAACCTGAACAGTATTTTATCTTATTTGCAATTTGACCTCTGTCCCTTATCCTTGAAGAGCACCTGAATTTTTCACATAATTTTTCTATTTATTTGACCCTGTGCAGCACTCGCCTCAGTTTATTTTCTATTTATCAGAAGCCTTTATTTGATTCTTACTGTCAGCAGCAGCAGACATGACGCACTGAACACTGTTTTCCCTTTCTGTTCGGACAGCTGTGTAAGTATTTTTTTCCAAGGTCATTTACATTTAGAGACACAAAAAGCCCAGCAGCCTGATCTCCTCTGTTACTCTTGTAATCAGAGCTAAACAAGTTAAGATTCTCCTCACATGCAACATGCATAAATGATCTTAAGTAATGTGTGCTCGACTTAAGGTTAGAAATAATAGATCAAAGTGAGGATTTCGACAGCATCAGTTTCGATTCATGTGCTTCTTCTGACGGTAATAACTGACGAGATGGATGCTGTGCTCTTGCGTCAGAGGGGTAGTGATGAAAATAGCTGGCAAACGAAGGAACGAGCGAAAAAAAAGGATAGAGATGACTCAAAATTGAACATGTGAGGACACAGGGCTGGCTGGGTGATCAAACAATCTCTCTCTTTTTTTTTTTTTTGATCCATGTTGATCTTCCCTGACCGATGGGATTGTACATTGTACATTATGACTGTGCAGTGTACCGGCTGCCAGGTACAGCGGTGTGCAATTCACAGATCTCTCTGAGGCTTTGTCATGGCAGAGAATTTAGAGTGAGCCACCAGGTGCCGCTCTTCAGTCTTTGCTTTGAGAGGCAGACCGTTAGGATTCTCCTAATCAAAGAGGGGTCACATGTTACAGTAAATGCATCTTTTTCTTTATAGAGAAAATGACATGAATAACATCTTGTTGTCTTTGTTAAATTTAACTGACAACTTAAACTGTTTCAGGTAAAGCCTGCAGTCACACATTGGAGCTACTGTATTGTTAAACAGTAGCAGGCTACAGTTAAACAAGCAAAGACCAGTTTTGAGTCTTATCTATTTTCATACCAGATGAAGCAATATTTTCCACTGGAAAAATGTAAAGGAATGATTGGCATTCTTTAATTTTGCGAGAGAAGTGGCCAAAGAGCTACGACACTTCTCCTTTGCTATTTAGTTCCATAGAATATCTGCTAAAGCGTCGATGCAGGGTTTTTCGAAAAGATGAAATTAAGAGTTTGCAGTGGCTCTGGATACTGTATTAAGAGAATACAGGATGTAGGATACATGCAGGCATAGATGTGATTATACAGTATCTACCTTCTCAGAATCCCTTAAAGCAAAAAGGTTGTAAAAATCGTTTTGTTTTTTTCTTGGGCTTGAATGTATGCAGTGATGTTTCATTTGCTCCTGTCCATCGCCTTGGATTCCTTGTTCACCTGGCAGGAACAGGCTTTTAGCCTCTGTGTCTCCTGTTTGCAGAACCAGTGACAGCTCGCTCGGCAGCTCTGCTCAGGGAATAACTCTCTGTATGGACTTTAACATCCTGGAGACCTTCCACTGCAGAACGGCCAGTTAAGTCAGGAAGCGAGACCGGGACGGTGCTGTTTATACAGCAGACATAGATTATTTGGCTCCTATCTTACAGATAGAGCGATGTGATAGATTTCTGGTTTTGGTAACAACCTCGTTGCTTGCAGAGTTGTAGGTGTTTGGGAGGGGGGGAAGTGTGAGTTTGGGTTTAGGATGGGGGAAAAGCAGGAAAAAGAATAGAGGGAAGTGGGAGTTTTGTGTTGCATCATGCTGTGATGAGTGTCTCAGGCTCGGCTCTCTCAGATCCAGACTGAAAACAACAGAAGAGGACGCTGGAAGGCAAAAAGATCCTGATCAAAAACAAACCACGGTTCTCATGTGTGATGTGAAAGATTTTTTTTTGTTTTGAGACTGCTGTAAAATATGTCAGGCACTTCAAGATGATCCCACTAACCATGAAAACATTAAAAAAGACTGCAAAAGCTGAGGATGTTTTATTGAAGTAAAGGAAGTTACTTGAGTTGTAATTCACCCGCCAGGGGAATGGAGAGGAGTTTCCTCCTTTCTCTTTAAAAGGAGATGTACACACTCCTTTTGGGATACAGCTGAAGGGCTTCATTTCTGCCTGTCTGCTTTTTTCTGACCTCCAGTGGTGTAACATCTCACCTTGATGCAATGATCTACTGATGTGTTGCAGGACCCCATGACAACATTGCTTCTATTATCATGATTATTATTATTATTATTATTATTATTATCATTATTATTATTATTATGTTTAGATTGTTAAGCATTGGTCACTCAAAAGGCTTTCAGTGGAGCAACTATGGAGACAAAAAAGTTCAAGTGCTGGAAATTGATTATTAAATGGAAACAACAACAAACCACCCTGTTACTCTTTTCACACCTACCCCTTCACACACTGATGGTAGAGGTTGCTTTGTAAAGTGTCGAACCCCAGACCTTCTGGTTGAGAGACAACCGACTCTACCAACGGAGCCACAGTCTGCATTTTTTGCTGTTGATAGTTTATTTTTCCAAATATATACAAATACAGCTTATACAATGTACACATACCATACACATAACAAACTATGAATAATAAGATAATCATGCATTTAGATTGTGTGCAGGATGTTTTGTATGGACAAGGCACGGCTGCCAATATAGGTTTAAAGCATGTGAATACGACAAGTCACACACATAACTAGTAAAAACACTCCCATCTCATCTCAAAGTACATCATTGATTCATGCTGCTGTGTTTTAGTGCATGCATTTTAATTCTTATTGTGTGGGTAGTGAACAGGTAAATAGACTTGCATGCGGCCTCTGAGCAGCTTCCTGTCAAGCTGTTGGAATTAAGGAGCCTAAGAAAGACTTGGTGCTGCAGGTGGGCAGATCACTTTCATCCAAGTAGATGCAGGACCAAACCCTCTGGTCACAAGCCATTGGTTTCTATGCCTACCACAGTGCACACAAACCTCACTGCTAAATGTGGGTGTGTGCGTTTGCGAGTAGTGTATGTCGTACACATGTTTGAACCAGCTCCGACGTGTCCTTCTGCTCGTGTGTCAGACTTGGGAACACATGTGCTCTTTGTAATAGAAGTGGGATCTCTCAGGAGTGAGTGCACACTAATCTAATGCAGACATCTTTTTTTTTGCTGACCTTATCTGTTTCCATTTTCCACTTTTCCTCACTCTTTGGGACCCATTTTGATGGCATAAAGTGCATTGAGCAAAGTGATTTGGGGCGTGTCCAACTTGATTTGTACTCCTTTCAGTGTGCCACTGAACACAAAGAAAACAAATGTGCAAATGTGTTTTTGATACTTTTGATACTTTGAGACATATGTGTATTTCATATATTTGTGTATTTCTATTACATATATATAAAACAATAAATATTTGTGTGTGTGAATCAGAAATACGTTTGTGAATCTTATTTTTGTATGATTTTTTTTTTTTACATTTATATAAAATGATAAATATTTGTGTGTTCATTGAAATACATTTGTGAATCCTTTTGTGTGCATTCATGGATATTGAGACTGATCTAACTCCATATTGGAAAGTTCAATAACTCTTGTGTTAGTGTTTGTTATGATTTCTCTCGCCATTCCTCCTCTTCTTTGCTGATTGAGTGCACACAGTGCCACAGAAGCAGCATTTATAAACAGGGCTGCCAATCATGGCATTTTACCAAAAACTAATTATAATCAGTGTCTCTGTGTCGGAGAGAAAACGATTTGATGAGTATTTTTGTTTTATAGTTTGACCCATTTGTCCCATTGGTTAACATAGAGGAGGCAGAGCTTATGACCATCATGTCAGCCAGTCTGTAGGGGAAGCTCCAAATGTTTTGGCTTCACTTTTAGAGAAGTCAATATGTCTATCTTTATATACAGTCCATGATGACTACAAACAGTTCATGATGACTACAAACAGTTGTTCAGAAGTCCTTACCTGATCTCACAGTGAGTCAACATGCCATCCTAAAAATCACAAAACCCAGGTGACTCTTGACTGTAGTCTTAAAAGTTGCTACCCAGCAAAAGAGACCCAACATGCACTGTAAAGAAAAAAAACTTCAGAGATGACGAATGAAGAAGTTACAAGAAGGCGTATTTTTCCTTTGTAGTCTAGAAGCCAAGTCACAGAAAAGTTTCTCCTGCTAACACAGCAGACCTCCAAAACTGTTAGACAATGCAGCAGTTGTGTGAAACTGCCTGAATATCACTCAGTACTGACCAACACTGTTTGATTTGGCCTATTTCTTTATCTTCCTATCTGCTCTCTTTTTCTCTCCTTTCCTTTTCCACCTTTCTTTCTCTCTCTGTCACTTTCTTCTGCTTATTGTCACCATTTCTGTCTCTCATTCTCACCCCTTTCACTCCATCTGCCATCCCCTTTTCTGACTGTATTTCTCTCCGTCTCCCTCTCTCTCTGTTTTCACCTCTTTTCTGGTGTCCCTTTCTCCACCTCCTCCTCACAGACAACCCTCATTAGCAGCAGCAGCCTCTCTTTGCTCCCTGTTTGCTGCCAACGGGCCATTAGTCTGTTGTGAGCAGGGCAATAAATCGCATCAGGCAAGAACCCAAGCGGCCCGACTTCCTCTCCATGTCGGCCAATCAGGACAATTTGCTGTGGTTTGATGAGCAGTGTGGATTCAGTAACAGTAGGCCTGATGCTCAGTCCAGTGAGGTTAAAAACAGAGAATAGGCTCAGTGATCGGCAAATGAAAGAGTCTTGTTATGACCGTCCTTATACTGTAAATCAAGTTCATATTGTATCAGGGTAATGAATTCAAGAGTACAACTGGTCATTTGTTTGTGTTCAAAATAAAGAATTCTCATCAGTTGAACATGTCGCAGTCAACAATGATCCCCTCACTATGTGAAAATGTTACAATCCCCTGATTTACACATTTAATATTTTTTACATAACTTGAGACAAAAGTAACGGCTACAAATTGTCTTTCTAATGGCAATAAGAACCTTCTAGGTTGGATTTTCACATCCCACGAAAAGAGAGTCAGAAGACTCAGGAGACTCCGATACGTGTCTGTCAATGCAAAATCAAACTATAATGTAAATTTACATCAATTGCGTCATTCTTGTCATTCAGAAAGATCAGAAAATTCAACTGTAGCAAACTTTAATTATGAGGCTGTTTTGCGAAATCCACTTAGTGTCTAGATTTTCCTCATCTGAATCGATCGATCAGACCATCATTCAGAGTTTTTTTTATCGTCCCTTGACTGGAACAACTGACAATTTTGGTATTATGAACCAGTACAATGATTCTGATATCTCCCACCAGCCATCTATGACATCGACATCCTCCCTATTTTCCTGTCCTGCCTCAAAACTCACCTTTTTAGAATTACTTCTTCATAGTTACATGCTATCCTCTGCCTTTTATTGAATATTGTTGTTATTAGGTCCTGACGTTGTGCTGTTCTTATTGTTGTTTTACCTGCAAGCCGACCTTGGGTGTCCTGAAAGGCGCCCTTATATAAACTCATTAATGTTGTCGTTGTTGTTAGCATTATTATTATTATCTCTTTCATCCCTTTTATTGCAAGGAAATCTGTTTATTGTTGTTTCATTCCACTAAAGTTAGCCAGAGTGAAGCCTCTGTGTAACCTACTATTTGCAGAGGAATGTAGACTCGCAGTAAACAGATGAACATGTGCTCCTCAAACTGCAGTTTGTTTCAATCACTCAAATCTCCTATGGGGGATGTAAGAAACAAATAAATAATGACAGACTTTATTTTTCCAACATATTCGGAGAGGCAAATATTTTTGGGAATTTTCACACCTAAAGAATCCTGCACCAACATGTGCAAGTAATATGAAGTGGATATTCACATAATTTTTAGTCTGAACCCTTTATTATTCTTTGGTCCAAAATGGCACAGACAAGTAGGTAGGACACAGATGACAAACCAATTAAAATGGAAAAGATTTTGACAAGTAGTGATCCTCTTTCTCTGACTCTTACAGCTTTTCTTGGCTGTCCATACTCATAACACCATGTAAACTACACACTGCCAACAGGTGCAAAGGAAGCAAAACAACAATAATTCTGTGTTACAAACTGGGTCTGAGTCACTGTGACAAACTTACTTTAAGCAGTGTGGGTGGTGACACGTCTTCCCCCTGGGGCTCACCATAACCAGAGAAACTCAGGCCAACCTGAGTGGACAATCTCCTCCACTCGAATGTCTAACCTGACTTAAATTTCTACCATGACCGTGGTGTGCATATTTGAACTTTAAATCTTGAAGTCAAAACTTTTCCAACATGTTACTACAGTTTTGGGGCTGTCAGTATGTGAAGCCGTGCAGCCTTTAATGATCCCTGTGGGAAAACTGCTGCAGCATCAGCAGCAGCGGCGAGTAAGTAACAAGAAAGAATAAGAGCAAAGAGGAGATGAGCATGAGATAAGAAAGACAAAATGGTTGTTATGAGCACAGCACTTGTGACATTTCCAGCAGTCAGACATATTAGGTAGAAAATATGTGAATGGAAATCTGTAAAACTGGGTTGTTGATGACGGGCACAAGAACTTGTTAAAAGGGAGATTTTCGGGATTTCTTCCTCGTTGAATGCAGAAACTCTAAAAACTACCTACAGTATATAAATTTTAAAGGTTTCAAAATGGTTTATGGAAAACTGCAGCGTAAATCGAAGATGTGCATATACATGGCACTTTGATCAATATAACTATTACAAGAAACTAATCGTATTATTTGATGAATATATACTATTATTACACCCACTATAATGAATCCAAAGTTTAATACATGGTTGAAAGGCAAACACTGACTACATCCTATGGAAGATGACCTGGGCTTCAACACCTCCCTCCGTCACTGGATAATGGACTTTCTGACCAACAGACCCCAGTATGTTAGGTCAGGACACACCTGCTCCACCACCATCACACTCAACACAGGTGTACCACAGGGCTGTGTGCTGAGCCCATTCCTCTACTCCCTCTTCACCCACGACTGCAGACCTGTACATGGATCCAACACCATCATCAAGTTTGCGGACGATACGGCGGTGATTGGCCTCATCAGCAACAACGATGACACAGCCTACAGGGAGAAGGTACAGCATCTGGCTGCCTGGTGTGCTGACAATAACCTGCTCCTCAACACCAACAAGATGGAGGAGCTCATCGTGGACTTCAGGAGAGAAAGAGGAAGCACGCACAACCCCATCCACATCAATGGGATGGCTGTTGAACGTGTCTCCAGCTTCAAGTTCCTGGGGACCCACATCACAGAGGACCTCTCCTGGTCCACTAACACCTCCAGTCTGGTTAAGAAGGCTCATCAACGCCTCTTTTTCCTGAGGACACTGAAGAGACACCACCTGTCTTCAGCTGTACTGAGGAACTTCTACCGCTGTGTGATCGAGAGCATCCTGACCAGCAGTGTCACAGTCTGGTACGGAAACTGCTCTGTCACAGACCGTAAGGCGCTACAGCGGGTGGTAAAAACCGCCCAGCGCATCACAAGGTGTCCACTTCCCGCCATTGAGGACGTCCAAAGAAAACGCTGTCTGCGGCGAGCTCACGGCATCCTTAAAGACTCCTCCCACCCTGCCCACAGACTGTTTGCCCTCCTGCCCTCCGGTAGGCACTTCAGAAGCCTCCGGACCAGAACCAGCAGACTGAGGAACAGCTTTTTCCCCAGAGCTGTCGCTCTACTGAACTCTACCCCCCGAACTCTGAACTCTGTCTCTCTCTCTCTCTCCCTCCTGAACTCCGCCCCCCGCTGACCCCCCTTCCCCTGCCATCACCTCACACCCATCATCCCCCCCACCACTCCTCCTGGTCATACACACACATCTCTCATCCACCTGTATTATTGTATTACAGTATGTTAATATCACCTCAATAAATTATCGACCTGTACAATATGTCCATATTCTGTATATTATCTGTAATCTAGTATAGCATGCTCACTGCACCTTAATCTGTATATTATAATCTGAAGAATATACATATATTTATAGCATTTCTTTATATTTATAGCATCCCATTAATCCAGCCATCCATATATACCCAATAATTCACTTTTTTTTTAGTCTACATCGTAAATTCTGTAATTACTTGTACATAGCACAGATTCTTGCACTTTCTGCTTATTGCACTTCTGGTGAGATGCCAAACCTCATTTTGTTACTCTATACTGTATATGTGTAATGACAATAAAGTTGAATCTCATCTCATCATCTCATAAGATGTACGAAGCTGCACATGCTGTTAAACATTAACCCTCACAATGCACACAAAGATATGCTGTGATGAACGCATAACATAAAGGAAGAAGGACTGATTGGTCGCTCCACATATTCACAGTCTATAGGATTTGTGTACTATCTGCATACTCATTCAATGCCTGCTGTGCGTTTCTCACCACGGCCTGTTCGGTAAGAGATTATCATAATGCATTTACAGATCCAGGCAGTGACACGGTCTAGTGGCAGAGAACATGTCTGGAATTCAAGGCATGCTTTTCAAGGATCAGCACAAACATGCATGCCTTTTGGGTTCTGTGATACTATCACCGCTGAGGACTGAGCCGACCTTTAAGGCCAGGGAAGACAGCGATTTGAACGTTGCTACAGCGACGGCTCAATTTCCATTCAGACTCGGTTACTCTACATTGTTGAATGATGGCATAATTATGAGCGCGGCGGCAGGGATTGCAGGCGATGATTAATTAATGGAGTGTGAACAGTATGTGTATATACATTTGAATAAATGTGTAAAGTGCAACTGCATGAGGTAAAAATCCCACATGCTTATTTCAGTATGCAGGGAATTTAAGTTGAGAGGGTTTTGTTTGGGTGGTGCACGAGTGTTCACAATATGTTTAAGAGTCATGTGTCTGCTTGTGCATGATGGAAAGGAGGAGGGAAATGTTCTGCTATAGTCACACATCTGCAGTCAAATATGGTGGCACAAACACAGGCGGCAGTAATGCCAAGACTAAACCCATTTTTGACATAACAAATACATAATGTTAGGATGAATTTGATAGGATCGTTAGTGACAACAAAGCTTTTTCATTGGTCGAAATTAGGGAAATGCCTGTGAGTACAGGATGAGTCTTCAGACATTTGAAAGTGTTGTACAGGAAGAGAAAATTCGGTTGTTTTGATGTATAAATACTCAGATCATTGGAAATGTAAAACATAAAACTAAACTGGTCAGTTTGAGAAGAACAGTTTATATATGAATGGCAGAACAGAGGGCATAGTATGGGTAAAAAAAATCTATGATTTGACTGTTGTCATTGTTTTTAAATTGAAAGTCTTGCAGCACTAGATCTGAAATGTTATTTGAAACATTATTTAAAATATGAATGAAAGAACATGTTGAATCCAACAGGGGAAATTCTACAGCAGCTTTGAAATGTGTTCTTATATTTAATCCTTTAACACACACATTCTTACATGTATTTCATCTTACACAATAAAAGATGTGGAAAAGCAGGGAGTGAGATCTAAAGGAAGAGGGATTCTGAGGTCTTACATCTTGCGCCCTGTGCCTTGTAAAAGGTTATGTGCTTCTCAGTTGCTCATTGTTAAAAAAAAATACCCAAGCTTTGTATAAAGCCATCATACTGTTTACAAGTAGGAGTATGTACAAAGAATTGAGAGAGGGAGAACGGAAATGTCAGAGAAATGTCAAATGCCTGCTGGCCCTGTCCGTTGTATTTCTCCAGCGGAAATGTTCCCTCCTGGGACCAGGGTCCTGCACAGGGTGACTGTGGTGGTCCGAGGTTACACTTGTTGGTGACTTGGAACAAAACAAGCGCTGATGTAGTTTGAATGGATTAAGTGGAAAATAAATGAATGGGGTAATGCAGAGTTTAAGGGAGTCTCTCTGCACTCTTAAAAACAGACCCAAGTTGAGGACCTGTGATTGGCTGACGAGAAGCTTGGACGGATTGTTGATTAGTGAGAAAATGAATCAGTGAGAGATGGATACAGTTTGTAATTCCTGAATGTGCAGATAGATGGTTGAACAGGGATCTGGTGGATGGGCAGATGCATGGATGGATGAATGACTTGATAAGCTGGATATGAACTGGAACTGAGTCTGGAGGATAGATGAAATGTATAAATAAATGATGGAAAGTTGCACAGTGTTTCTTAAAGTGCAGGGCTATATGAAGCTCCTAAAAAGACAGATGGACATTAACAAGAAAATACAGCTGCATGCTAGATAACAGTATTTATTTTCATTACACACACACAACATCACAAATCAAGCCCCTCTTCACACCCCCGTCCCATTGCCTCCTCTCCTCCCATTGGAGACATCCGGCGCCTGTGAGAAATTGCCTGTCTTCCCTCTTTTGATTTGCTTGTTTGTGGTGTTGTAATTTATGGCTTAATCAATTATCCATTAAAGCCTCTTTCACATAAAGACTAGTGATGGTAGTTGCCAGCAATACTGTTGTGCTTAATATGCATTAGCGTGCCTATCATCCCCCACTTCCCCCTTTATCGTTAATGGGCCGAGGCACTGTTCCAGCTTTTATTATGTGTCATGCATCTGTGGATTTTTATCCCCTTCTTCTTCTTCTTTAATAGCTTCACTGTCGCACAGTGCTGCACTAAATACTACCTCTGATATCTCAATTGTAAAGTGTCATGTAATTTATTACTGTACAAACAAAAACCTCTTTTTGGATCTCAAGGGCTCAACTTTGTCTTGTTGTTGGCTGAACTATCCTTTGGACTTCAATCCAAATAACACACTCATCAACATGTGATGCAGAAGTTACTTAGTGACTGTGACTTACAAGTCCATATCAAGATTCAGGGCTGATTTAAAGACATTTTGAGCCGTTCTTAAACCATTAAAAATAAAAATAAAAATAAAAAGTGCGCAGTACCTCTTTGATGGGAATATCAATAGAATGTCAGAACATCTGGAACACTTGTCAATCAAAAAGGAAAGTAGAAACAACCCAAACCAAGGCACTTTAAACATGATAAGAGCAGAACATTTATCATGGAGTAAGTAAGCTAACATGGGAAAACCACATCTACAGTTTCTATACTTGGCTCCATGAAAAACGCTGAAAGTCTCCCAAGCGTGATTATCTACAGACCTTTACTGAGGGAATACTTAACACAGAAACAGCACAGCACTCAGTTAACATCAGTGTCCACCAGGGAATGAGCATGGAACCTACAGTGGTAATGGAAGAGGAGGATCAGTGCTTCCCTCATGTATTTTTTTCCTGTTGGCATGCCAACTAAGTAAATTGGCCACAATGCACACTAAAGGAAAATAAGTGAGCATGCATATTTAACCGGTTTACATATTGGAACATTTATCAACATTTATCAATTCATCATTAGGGAATTTTCTGTTAGCTTTTTAGCCTTTAGGGTTTAGCCAGATTGTGCTTTCCCCCTCAATACGGTTTAGTAAGCATTCTTACCATAACCAACAAAAAAGACCCTTAATTTTCTTTGCAGTCTTTTGCATTTTTGAACATTTCACTGAGACCTAGCTCAAGCCTTATACTGATCCATTTTAATTTCATGAGGGATAAGAGTTTTGTTTATAATAAGGCGTGTTGCTGACTAGATTTATTGGCCTGTCTCATCTCCAGCTCTTTGCCTGATGTTGGGTTGACCAAAAAGATAGGTTGAGACAACATTTCCAATATGGCAACAGCCATCCAAGGGTTTCAAGCACTCTCTCAGTAACCAATGGATGACATCACTGAGGCTTTGTCCATGTTTATTTACAGTCCTGATACTATTTGGTGCATGTCATCCCCCACTCTCTATCCCCAAATTGTATGTCTCTCTCAAGCTGTCCTATAAAATAAAGGCCACAAACTAAAAAAAAAAATCTTAAAAAATGTACAAAAGTAAAACATTACCAAAGTATAAAAAGTAAATACTATTTGTGACTGTCCTCGCTGGTATCTGGAATTATCTCTATATTAAAATATCATCATGAACATGTTGTTAATACATTATTTACAGTAAAATCAACCATGTAGTAAGAAGACTAAAGTTTGTTCTTCCATTATGGAATGTCTACAAAACCCTGGCACGCTGCTCTGTTTATAAAAAAAAGTAACGTTTTAAATGAGAATTAGAATTTATGTGTGAACGGCACCTCTCAACAACAGGCTTATTTCAGCACTGGGCCTCCACCAGTTTTTACACCCTCATGGAGATGGACTTAGCACAAAAAAAAAACGCCCATTGTCGACTGCAGCAGTGCACACAAAGGAGCATTTAATCACACTTTTGAATCGCAGACATCCTCTGTAATATTCATGGGTGTGCACCTTTTTCCATATTCATTGGGTTTATAGTTGAGCACAACAGTCTTTAGAGTGACTTGGAAATGAGAAAAGACTTTATATCTGACACACAAAAGCCCTGTGAGTCTGTCAGATAGTAATTGACTACATGATTGAAGAGCTGTTTAGGTTCAATTAAAACAGTGTTTTTTAGTTAACTCAAAGCTGCATGAGTTCAGGAATAGCTTTACTAACACATAAAGTTTAGTGTTGGTCTATTTAGAGCTTTACATTATGTTTTCCAACAGCAAATAGTAAAATAAATAACGTGCACCTTGGACTGGTGCAACCAGTCACAGGGCTACAACTATGTTTTTTTTCCCACATATACCTGCACATGTGAGTCTCTAGTAGTACAACCGCTAACCTAGAGAGCCTTAAATGTGATCTGCTGAAATTTCTGACTAAAAAGTTTTGGGTACCTCATGAGAGAAACTACAGACGGGCAACCCTCACACATTGTTTGAATGTTCACTGCTAATAGGAATGTTGATGTTTTGAAAGCTGGCCAGTGGTTGGTTAGCAATGCCGTTTGGAATTGTGTGTCATGGGTTGAATGATAATAACTGAGTTTGAAAGGAGATGCATTTGACTTTTTGTCTATTTGTCTATAAGCTTTTGTGTTCAACGGATAAATAGACACTTAGATCCGAACCAAAAACCATAGATTACATTAATTAAACTGTTGCTTAGACAGTACTAACCTTAAGCCTGGCTCACACTGTGCGATTTTTCCCTGATTGTACAAAAGTCATGGTTGGTATGGCAGCTCACACTGTACGACGGAATCGTTTATGACGCCCAACCAGACCTTGCGATTTATGTGCTCACACTGTACGAGTGAAATCGGGACGGAGCATTGACAATTGTTAATAAAGTTTAATTTGAAAACTCCAACAGACGGCGGTTGGTGAAAGAGAAGGAAGTGTAAATTGTTGTAGGATATAGGAAATTTGATACAATCATAGATATATGGATACAAGTTTCAGAAAAGTGCTGCAATGATGACCAAAAACTAAAAAAGAAAAACGCCGGGTCACGTCCTACCACTGGTCGCCATGACTACAGTCCTCCCTTGTCTCTCTTGATTATATTGTAGTCACACACAACTTCTGCCGGACCCTTTCATGACGTAATCGTTAAGATTTTAAATTCTAAATATCAAAAATGTTTGAAATAAATCGGGGCGTCCCCGACAATCGCCAGGCAGACGTTAAGATTGGATCTTTGTACCGCCCACACTACAAGATAATCTGAGCAGATAATCTGTTCCGAGCAGCCTTGAGTCGGGAATGACCCTACGATTGTAGGGAAGGAAGAATCGAAGCTCAAATCGGCCCGATTATCCTACAGTGTGAGCCAGGCTTTAGAGAATACGTTTTCAAGTCTCTCTTAACAGCATTCCAAATTGTGTCAATTGTGTCAATGAGAAAAAAACACAGGGTGCTTCAACTATGAAAAAACCTACTGCCAAAGTACCACCGGACTTCCTGTTTATTTCTTACAATGACATGGACAATCTGTAGATAGCTATTTTGGAGACAAGTGGTTACACTTCAATGTCTATCGCCCCAAAACTTACTAAAGTCATTGTTCACCCACTCTTGGTTTTTTAATGCTGTGGGGAAAGACTATTAAATAATTATGAAGGCTTGATTACTCTTTGACTTAATGGACTTGACATAATGTATTCAGTCAGAATACCTTATGTTGCCCATGACACTGATTTCTGCAATATGGCCTGTTTATATTGATGCAGATATTAAAAGCACCATCCTAAATGGTTAGGTCAATATCTCTCTTTACCTCCCACCTCTCATCCCTTGCCCACTTATCCAATTGGTCACAGATGACCAGGCATTCACAGTATTTGAGTCATTACTTGGACAAGCAGGCAGAGAAAGAGTAAAGGACGGTCGCCACACTACAACAAAGGTCTGACAGCATTTTCAGACTTTCCATGACAGCCTTCCCCAAACTCCATCCAGGATGTTTTCGTGAGAAAGCAATGCCGAGGTGTTGATTTCAAAACTTACTTCAAACTGGCGTCCCCTGCTGTAACAGCATTACCTCATGAATTCTTTAACCTTTAGGTATAGGGGAGCTCTGAACAAAAACAGCAACACAACAGCACTTTGCTCCCATACAGAATGGCAATATGGAATCCTAAACTCACAGTAGAATCTAATCCTCAGTAGAGATAGTTTTACTTTATCTCCTTCATCTCGCCTTATCCATACCATCTGACAAGAAATAACAACTATTTACAAATGCCGATTAAAAAAAATACCACGGAAGCTCGATTCCAGTGCAAAACAAGATGTGAAGGATTAACAACATTTAAGTCAGGGGATATCAAAATCATGAAACAAAATGAGAATGCAAAAGAAAGTATCTTCTTTTTTAAATGCCAATACAATGCTGTACATGGTAAGTGTCCACACCATCATTTTGTGTACAGGAACATACCTGTAGCACCCCACCCACAAAAACTCACTCACCCAAGTATCCCCATTCTACACAATATGATATCCTTAGCATCTTCCATTTATCAATTGAGTTTGGGCAGAGAGGCTGCTGTCTCCTCCCTGGTGCAATTGTTTTCACCACTTATTGAGATCCAATGGCAGGTTCAGAAAAAACAGCAGATATAGCAGAAGACAGTTTCAAGAGTGGGTGTAGTTGATGGATGGATGGGTTTGCCTCAATGGGGGCCTCCCCCCGAAATCCCAACATTTTCAGCACTTTTCATGGATGATAAGGCTCAGGTGATAAATAA
The DNA here is from genome assembly GCF_963584025.1 of Labrus mixtus. Lineage (NCBI taxonomy): Eukaryota > Metazoa > Chordata > Actinopteri > Labriformes > Labridae > Labrus > Labrus mixtus. The sequence goes on along the minus strand of NC_083614.1, from coordinate 23,082,925 downwards.
AAGAGGGGCTGGCCAAGCGTCTGCCTGTTTAATTTTGCTGATGTGGTGCTGATGGAAGCTAGGGAGTGACCTTACATATCAGCTGGCGTGGGCTGACGAGCACGGGAACATAAACTGTTATTTATCCAGGTGTAGCAGGATGTCATGGTGCACTGATTCCCAACCATGTGTCACGGAGGCCCCAAAGTCTGTAGGATGCACTGCTATTCAATACTGTGTATGTGCATTACCAGCGACATTAACTTTTACAGCGTTGAATGACACACACTGGCCTCCATGGCACATTGAGATACCCCTAAATGAAAAGTCTCAGGTTAGTCCGCTGAAGGTATAAGTGTACTGTGACTTTGCTTTAGTCACAATTAGCTCGATATCCTATTGCATGACATACTGAGAAAACATTCAACATTTTTAAATGTTCCCATACATGGGTTTTTCTTAGGTCAAATGTTCAATGTATGTTGTTTTGTGTTAGCATGTTGACTTTAACCACCTACGGCTTATAGCCCAACTATGTTATGCTACGCCCTAAACTTTTGAGCAGACAGCTATCTGGACTTTAAACATTGACATCCTTTCAACATTCAATATGCTTTTGAAATGTCCACCTCCTTTGGTTTCGTTTGCAGTTCCCAGTCTGTGAATTCACATTATATTTCGACATCGCAGAAGCAGTGCACAGTGGGAGCTCCACATACACACACACAGTAAGGCATGCACCAACACACACTCTGAGCTCCTGGCCGGCTCAGCTGATACCGTCTTGCCCTGTAGTGCATCTGTTATTACCGCCGAAGATGGTTCAGAGGGAGGATCTCTTCGTCCCTCCATTACGCCTCCGCGATATTCAGATTGAAGGCGAAACGACACAAGGACCTAAAAAAACACGCCTTGAAACGGAAGTCTGAAAAGGGCTGCATACAATGTCAAGGAAAACAGGACTCTGGGAAAATAGGCATGACCCTTTTTTACAATTGAATTTAAATTTAGAATTACACCACATGTAACAGCCAAAGCTGCTCTGGGAAAACAGGTCTGCACAAATCTTTACTCAGTATAGCTGCATCAACCGCCGCGTACCTGTACAGAAGTTTTAATTGTGTTTTAAGTCAACAAACCTTACAGCTGCCCAGGCACTGTAGAATGAATAACTGTTATCCAGAAAGTTGTGTCCTTGTATCTGCAGATGTGTGTGTAAAAACAGTGGGGGAGAACACAGCTGAGGCCTTCACAACAGGACAAAATGGCTCCTATTATCCTCACTGTGACCGCCCAACGTGTGTGAATGTGTGTGAGTGTATCATGGCAGGATGCCTTTTGCCAAGAAATCTTCGACACATTTTTAAAGCCCAACGAAGCCACAGCAAGGTCCGATGATCACCTTGAATGATACAGAAGCTTATCTCTCTCTTGTTTCAGATTCAGGGAACAAAATAACACTGCTTTCATATTTCTCTGTTTAATTTTTCATATCTTTAACTTCCAAAAAAACCAAAATCATTACAGACGCACTGACAGACGCCACAATGGCATACACCGTGCTGTACTGAAGCATTTCCTCCAGTGCTTCCCCTTTAATTTGGTCTGAGCGTCTTCTGGTTTTCTTTAATGAAGGTGTAAGGGGAAAACAAACAAGCACACAAGAAACTAACTTGCTGTGTGTGGTCTCAGACATCCCTCTTTTAGCTCAAGGCCCCATAAGTGACAGTAAAACAGTTTTGACATCAAAAAAAGTGTTGCAAAAAAAAAAAAAAGTGATGTTCATTAAAAGTGTAGAAATATTATAAATAAGTCACTTCAAATAAAATGCAGTAATATGTTCAAAGATTAAGATTTAAAGTAACAAGAAGTTCCGGTTCTTGTTTCAAGCCAAAAGGTCAAAAGTGTGACAAGACAAAAATGCTTTGCCGCTTCTGTCATAGATAATACACCTAAAGAAAATCCTCCACTTTACAGATGACATTCCAGTTCACATTACAAACATTACATGACATAACGTATTCTGTACTCTAGAAAGAATTTAAATTGGAGATGCTTCTTCTTGTTGTGGCTGACATTTTTTTCTAAGGTCTTTGGAATGAAATTGTGAAATAAAAAATCCTCAAGCCACAAAGTATTCTACTTTAACGCAACAAAAACTGCTTATGCTTTATGCTAGGAAGCTAACACATTCCTTTTTTCATTTAAAAAAAGACATTTATAAAATGTTATTATGAAATACTGCACTATCGAATGAAGCTTGTACAGAATCAAACAATACTTGATTTCCATCCTGACAATCATCCCATCACTATTTAGTATCAGCGATGATAAATGTAAACAGCGGTAAATACATAACCTAGATTGACAGTAACAAAGGTGTGTGTGTGTGAAAACAAAGCTAAAAGACATGGGATCCATCAACAGTATGGACAGAAGACATGAGGTAGAGGGAGATGTAGCTCAGCGCTTCTTTAACTGCTGACAACACAAAGGGAAGCGGAAGGAAGAAGTGGAAGGACAAAAGAGTGAGAGGGATGAAAGAAAGACTGTCAGGCAAAGATAAAACTAGTCCTCCTCCCTGACTCACACTGTCAGCCACTGAGAAGTCATTACTCTGTGGGGTCAGATGCAATCTTTTAATGCCTCTCCTTCCTGTGCCCAACAGGTGGACCCACACGCACAACACTGTTGATCTCTTGAACACATGCACACACAGACCCAAACAAACAAACACACACACACATGCTTGTGCACTCAGAAGGACAACAAAGGTTATAGGTAGAGGCCTTCACATGCAACAATACTTGTTCCCTGACCCCGAAAACATCTACTGGAACGGGGGGGGGGGGGGGGGCTTATTTGGATTCAGAACAAGGGGGTCCTTCTCAGAAAAATATTGGCAGAATGATGACATTTTCTGCATTTTGAAACATATACAATCAAAAAGGTATTATTTCTGGATCAGTCATCATCATGAGGAAAACATCAGTTAAATTCCTCACATTTTAAAAGCTTCACACTTTTAATGTAGCTTTAATTTTCAGATCCCTTCAATAAAGCCTAACTGATGAAAACTAACACAGTGCTGTTTTTAATCGAATCGTTATCGTATTGTCATCATCATTGTACTGTATAAGGCTTTCATGTATACCTGCCTCACAGAGATCAGCAACTTTACCTGCCTGAACATCACCATCACATCCTCCCTGATTGGTTAAAATGGTCAAATAACAGAGGGAACAGAGGTTTTTAAAAGCGGGAAAGTAATACTAAAGTACAGTTTTGAGGCACAAATAATTTACTTAAGTATTTTCCTTTTCCTGCAAGTTTATAATTCTTCTTTTTTTCAGTCCAATAATGTAGCTTGATTTTCAGATTCACATAAGTAATACATAAATACATTACATTTCATTAGGTTAGAATATTTGGTTTGGGGTAATCCACCTGCTACCATGGAAGATTATACAACTACAGTTAGCTCTGGCTTCACCAACACTAAAGTGCTGACGACATGTAGATCAATTATTTTAATGCCAAGTAGGCTATAAGAAATGTATTTCTGTTATGAGCCATTCATCCATGCTCTTTCACAACATCTCCTCAAGCTAATATTTTATTAATGTTTTCAAATATCTGAGTACACTGATGATCGCACACTGACTTGGTTTTGAAGAAGTTCTTTGCGCTGTGTTCCTTGTCCCCCATTTCCATTGTCTTGGTTCCTATAAGGCAACACCCAGTCAGACATCCTTTTTTTTTTTAAGTGTTGCCATGGAAACTGTGTGGGCATCTCTATCAAACAAAATAACAGGGGTAAAAATAAGAATGTGAAAGTGAGAGGTGTGTGTATTATAGAGACAGGTGTGTTCTATGTGTGTTTGTATGAGAGAAAGGTGTGTGTGTGTGTGTGTGTGTGTGTGTGTGTGTGTTAGGCTGTGTGAGAGACGAGTAGAAGCATGAAATCAACCTTGTGTAGAAGGTGATGACAATTGTAGGTGCAAACACTGAACCATGCTTGAAACACTGTCTAACAGACACATACTATCCACTAAGTGTTATACACACCTTTCTAAACGCACATCTTTTAGACATGTGTCAATAAATAGTGTTGACACAACTACTTTGATGTCCTGGATAGCACAAACACAATGCCCAGCTCACAACCTGGATTAGGCCTGTGAGAGTATTCAGTACATAACAGATGCAAGCGCTATAATCCAAAGGTGTTTAATATATGAATGCATTCTCTGACCAGCTCTTAATGAGTTTAAGGAAAGTGCAGGAATATTGGAGGTTATATTTACAAGGCCCTTGTGGTCTGTGTGGCCGGAGGGAGAGCTACATTCTCAGCCTGAGTGATTTCCCTAATGGAAACCACACTCCTAATTCATGGACAGAAGTCAATATATGGTCGGTTTCCAGGAACACCTTAGATTCCGGTGGCTATTGAATTGCAGAGGAACAGGTATTTTACTTATCCACACCGTTGCATTAGTTGATCAAGGAGCCATTGCTCTGCCAAAGAAGTCAAACCTGCAACGCTACACTGGCTCTTCTTCTTACTGCTGGGATATAATCTGTGTCTCCTCCTTTCTTCTGAAATGATTTGTGGATTAGAATAATCAACATTCCTACGCTTTGGGACTCTTTCTGTTCAGCACACTCATTGCCAGACATCCCATTAGTTCGAAGGAGATAATGGTCAGGTTTTTTGACTCCTGCAAGGGACTGTGGGCTTTGAACTTTAGAAGAAGAATTTATACTTTATTGATCCCACGAGGGGAAATTCGTTTTTACACTCTGTCTAGTAAACATGCTACACAAACATGAACTGAAATACACACACATGCACAAACAGGATCCTGTGGACATGCACTAATGGAGAGGTCTCAGAGTGAGGGGGCTGCCCACGGCGGGCGCTCCTGAGCTTGTGGGGGGGGGGGGGGGGGGGGGGGGGGGGGGTTAGGTGCCTTGCTCAAGGGCACCTCGGCAGTGCTCAGGAAGTGGCCTGGCACCTCTCCAGCTACCAGACCAATTTCCGGACTTGGTCCGTGCCGGGACTTGAACCGGCAACCTTCCGATTCCCAACCCAAGTCCCTACAGACTGAGCTACTGCCGCCCACAACAGAGCACGGAGAAAGATCATAGAATGGGATTATTACCGGATAAAGTGAAGGTGTCACACCCCCCACAGGCCTAAAGAGCACCTTAGAGAATTGACAAACACAAAACAAGCGTCTCTATAAAGTCAGGTGAACTTATTTCATTTAATAATTCATAAGAATTTTGACAGTTTGCTTAAATATAAAAATAATATTTGGAGATGAATAAAGATTGATTTTGATTATATATTATTGTCTCTTACATAGGAGTCTGGGAAGCCAAGGCTCATTTGGAAGCTAAATCTGATGATTCAAACATGCATTTTAAAAGTTTTGGATTTTCTTCTTCTCAACATGAACGTAAAGCATTCACGCAAGAATTTGATTTATTGAAATGACAGTAAGAATGTGAACATCACCAGATTGTATTTAAAATGCATTCAACTAGCAAAGGCCTTGTTGTTTCTCTTGTTCCATTGAGCTGCTGTGGAGAATCTCTGCTTCGCTGTAGCTATAAATAAACCACTGTACCATGCTGACACCTGAATATAACACCAACAGTGCACAATATAGGATTTTTATCATCCAGGCAACAGGAAGGCCATGGACTGTATTTGTTTAATCTTATCTGGATTTGGGAGCTTTGCAACAACTTCTATTTGTGCCTGATTGTGCTGAAACATTTGAGCCCCGACCTTGGTGAAGACGTCTTGTGCATAGTTATGCAGATTGTTGGGGAAAAGAGGGAATCAAACAGTTTGATGCATGTTTGAATTATTTGATTGGGCATCAACAAAACCATGCAAGGTTATATTTAATGGCTGGTTGCTCCATGTTTTAACATCAAGGGTGTGTGTTCAGTGGTAGTATATATTTGTGTTGTTGTTAAGGAGTGCTTTTTAGAAAGCTAAAATGAGCTGTCATTAAAAGCTGACCCACAGTGACTGTGCTGCTTTGGTGCTTTCAATGATTCATTTACTGAAAGTTTAGTACTTCTGGTTGGCTCATTAGCCAAACAGTTACATTTTTGCTTATAGCTCAGGATGCTGCAATTACTTTCAGAAAAACTTTAAATGGTAGTATAATGCTTGTGGATAAAGGGCATTTTAACATATTCAACCCAGCTTTAGTTCATTATAAACATGAACCAACATTGGCAACGTTTTTATACATCAACAACATTTCAATTCAATACCTAAACCCTCTGTTTTTGAGAAGCAAGTTGCCTCACCTTAAACCTGGGTGGGATCCATTTATTTGTAATATGTTCGTTTCTAGACTTTTAGCAAGGTAAGGAAGACGCACAGAGCAGGGAGAATAAATCCCAGCTGTCAGCAAGTGGAATCAATGGACTGGAGTGTGAGGGAGAAGAGGAGGAAGAGGAATTGTTCGAGAAAGGAGCAATAACCGCATGAAGTGTCCAGCACACAGAACAGATTGTCCAGGTTTTGGAGGGAACAACAGAGCCTTTTTCCTCAAACTCTGACAAAATATTTTTACGAGATTTTATTTTGCTTCATCTAGTCTTGATTTACTTTGTGGCATATTTTTGTGTACACCATAGTTTTTTTTGTTAACTTAATAATAATAGGGTTATAATAAGGGGTATAAAAATCCATTTAGTTTTTATGATGGCCCAAACTGCTAAAATCTTCAATGAAATGTTATTTTCAATATGATAAACAAATGGAATTATAGGCTATACAACATTTTTACCATATCTACAGTACATCTGGGGATATCTCCTCTATCAAACTGTACTTATTTTTTATATGATAGCATATTCATGGAGGGTAAACTTTATGATCTAAATGGATCATGGATTAGCTGTGATCTGTTTATAGCTGCCACACAAATTATTAAAAAGTGGTCAGGGCATGTTCTTTGGTAGATTTTTTTAGTTCAAAATCAGACTCTGCCATGATGCCTGCTCCTCTATGTAATGATATCGCCAGACAGTTTTCCCCTCGAAGGGATATCGTCATGTTTTAACATCCCAAGATCTCATCACGACCCTACCTAACAGTATCTTCAGGCAGGCCGAAGAACCTCATTTGGTATTTATTTCCTGTCTTGATGATATGAACATTTCACTTTTCAAGCCATTAAAGGGGTCATATTATGCTTTTTCTGGTTTTATATGCTCTTTAATGTGTTTTCCAAGTGTCCTGTGCATGTTTAGGCACATCTATGTGCAAAAATTCAAAGTCCGCGGAAACGTGGCTTCTCCTACGTCCTCCTGTTAGCTGTAGCATTAGCTGCATGTAACTCTCGGTTCTAGCCCCCCTCGAAAAATTTTTTCCAGTGTGACGTCTTCTCAGTGTGATATCACTGATCTAAGCCCATTGGCTCGTTGTGGCAAGCCCAGCAGCTCATGTTGCACGCCCATTAACTTCTGTAGCATGCCCACAATATGCCGTAGCCTGCGGTAGCACAGTAGTGCTAAGGTGCTAATGTTTTTGCTCTCCTCGGGGCCAAAGTGGCTGCATTCCCAATATGGTAAAAGGGGTGTGACATTTCCGAGAACCGTGCCGAGCGTCTGACCAATTACGGCAGAGCTGACAGGCCGACCAATCAGATCAGACTTGGCACACGTGGGGACTCTGAACGTCGGCACTTCAGAGCCTTAGAGAGAGAGTCAGAAGCGAGCCGGTGCATGGAGCGGCAGTTCATGAAAACAGACACTTTTTTAGAAGTTTAGCTATTGTGAACATACTTTAGTAGGTACATAGATTAAATATACAAACCCCAAAAAGGGCATAATATGACCTCTTTAAAACAATAACTTTTAGGCTCTACAACAAACCAATATAATTCAAAGTACTTGAAGGAGTAGCCTAGCAGTGTGAAGGCCTTGGTAGAAAGAAGGAATTAATCCTGTTGATGGAGAAGGCAAAGAACAGTGAAAGTGATTAAAAAGATTGATTGGAAGGCAGAGCCCTGGCTTTTTTTAAATTCTAATCATTTTATTCTTTTCTGTTAGTTGCTTGGCCTTGAGCAAAACATATAGCCAATCATTTGTCTCCAAACTATGCCAACAACAATAATACCTTGAAAAACTTGGGACTGCTTTCACGAAGGTCTTACACTTCTAAAATGAGGAACTGTAATACTGCAGGGCGCAGAATGTCTCACTGCAACACAAAGGCTGGGCTACCTGAAAAACAATGGACCGCTTGGCTTTGATTAAATGACGCCTTAAAACCATGAGTTTGGTTAATTAGCTAATTGCTTTATTTAAGTGTCAGAGAACTTGTAATTAACCTTTTAAGCTCAAAAGGGAGTCCACTGCACATTATAAATTCAAATTACAAGACCAATCTAAGGCACATTGCTGATATACACATATGACTGACTTGACTGAGTTGAATCTGACACTACATCAAAGCATATTGTTCCCACTGTTATCCAAAGTAATTATTCAAATAAATATACCCACATGGGGCTTCCCTCAGTTGGCTTTTCCTCTCAGAGAAGAAAACAACAGTCAGGATGGAGCTCGCTCTTTCTCCCCCTTGCTGCTCTTCTGTCTCTGAATCTCCTTCTCTCTCTGGGTCTGTGTGCTTGTGTTTCCACCTTTTGCTTTCTTCTCTGACCCAGCTATGTCACACACTTCTCTTCTTTGTGCTCTCACCTGCTGCGTTTATGACTGTTATCCCTTTACTTTATAACCTATTCATTCATAGATCATTCAGAACATAATTTGCCATCATGAAGAACTTGATTTTTGTTCTTGTTTGCCCAATGCCTACACTTCACAACTCTTTGCACTTTTTATACATGTTACAACCCAGTGCAGCTCTAGAGATAGGGAAGCAACATGAAACTAATTGAACACAAGGTGAATCAGCTTACATCATACAAATTAAAGGAGTAAAAATGCGATTAGGAAAAGTTTAAAAAAGATGGAGCAATTCGAAGAGGTGTTCTTTGTATTCTGTAAGCTCAAAATGTTTCACATGGAGGCTGGAGTGTTTTATTTCCACAGCTTGCTTGTTTTCACATCCCTCATCTTGTCTTGAACCGATATCATGACTCTTTTTGACCCCCTTGTGATGCGTAATAAATTGAAGTGAATAGTGTCATGTTCAGAGGCCTTCACCATGTTGCTCTAGTTTTGTTCTTTATCTCAACGGCAGTCGGCCAGGAGCTGCTGTGCGGCATCGCTGTGACAGGCAGCACTGCCAATGAGCTCCTGCCATCCAGACTTTTTTAACCCCCCCCCCCATACTACTCCACTGCCTTGACAAATCAATCTGTCTTGTGTCTTCAATTTCAGGGGGCGCTTGTGAGTTTCCTAACATGTCTGCAGATAAACAAAGAAGCCAGTTGTGAACTCTCGGTTGCAGATGGATTGTCTATGTATTGAGATCACTTGCTTATTCCTAAATAACACTGTGAGGGTACAGTAAGGCTAAGATTAATTGACTGAAGATAAAGACATAAGTTACTGAAGCTGACAGTTTAGAGTATACATTAAAAACAAACAAGGATCCAAACCAATGGAGCAGCTGACATTAAAAACACCAAATGTAGGTTCCCCAAATCCTTGCAGTTTTACTATCAAAGTATTAGTGGTTCTTGACATCCCTGAAAAGTGAATAGTTTCACTTGTTTTTTCAAGTATCACCGTCTGACATCTGCTTTGTGCCACTTATGAGATGAGATGAGAGATGAGATTCAACTTTATTGTCATTACACATATACAAGTATAGAGTAACAAAATGAGGTTTGGCATCTCACCAGAAGTGCAATAAGCAGAAAGTGCAAGAATCTGTGCTATGTACAAGTAATTACAAAATGTACAGATGTAGACTAAAAAAAGTGAATTATTGGGTATATATGGATGGCTGGATTAATGGAATTCTATAAATATAAATAAATGCTATAAATATAAGTATATTCTTAGGATTATAATATACAGATTAAGGTGCAGTGAGCATGCTATACTAGATTACAGATAATATACAGAATATGGACATATTGTACAGGGCATTGAACAGGCCAGATGAGTCTGAAGTCTCTCCAGTGAAGAAGATCGTGTGTGTGTGTGACCCTCGGTGTTGCTGCATCTCAGTGAGAAAGAAAAAAATAAAAAATAAAATAAAAACGAAACCTCAACATTTCTTTTAAAGCCCCCACCCTTCCTCCTTCCATCCATTTATGTTGACAATTGTTAGGCAACCCATTTCTATGGTAACGTCTTAAGGGAACACATAATTTCAGTTCTTGATGAAAAACAGTCCCATTTATCTCAAGAATAATAATAATAATGTATTATCTATGACAGCCCCAACAGCCTAAATTGTGGAATAAAAGCCTGGACTTACTTGCACCTATAATATTTCATGCACGACCATGCAAGTGATTAGATTAAACTAAGAACTTAAATTTTAAATAATCTTAATCAGAAGCATACGGATGTAATCAAAGATGCTGTTTACAAATAATAAATATATCCTTTAACCAGGGGACTAAAAAACCCAAAACAAAACAGCAACATGCTGTTACCAACAAGAAAAACCCAACTAACTTTTACATAAAGTCAGGGAGAAAATAGATGTAAAATGAATTCTAATTAATTTCAAGGGCAAGAAATTGTCTTATTCTAAAATGTCAATGGAATGCACTTTAACCTGCGTCATACTGTACACCTGCACAGGACAGGCTCATTAGTGTAACATGACATTTATTCTTGTAAAGTTATTTCATAAGATTCCTTTTTTTCCTCAGGTGATCGACATAACTATAATTATATAATTATACTATAATATATAATGGTAATTTCCGCGATATTTTCCTTTTGTACTGGACACACAAAGAGAAATGATTGGCATGGTGCACTCTGCCTTTAAGGCCACCTCTATGTATGATCTGCTTAGTTAACAAAATGGAAATGGACTGTACTTATATAATTATACATACAAGTGAGGTAATGTATCACAGTTGTTGGCTGAGCAAACATAGGACAACAGATTTATTTAAGTAACTGCAGAAAGTGTTAATATTTATGACAATGTTAATGGTATTATTAAAATAATAATAATATTGGAGTAGCAGGTACACAACCCCATACACAACACTCAAATCAGAATAAGAACCTAACTTACAATTAAACAAGAATCTGCTCTTCATTACTTGATTTCTGAAGAGTCAAAGGAATCCAGTATTTGGTGAAATTCTCAATATTTTGAAAAAAAGAATTAAGCCAATCAATGGGTTCTCTTGTCTTGGCTTAAAGGACATGGCAAGATAAAAAAAAAAAACAACCTCATTAACAAATGGAGTCTTCAACACAGTGATAGTTGTTTATTGTGACTCGATGTTATCCGAAAGTGTGTACAGTGATTTCCTGTCACAGGTTGCACAAAAAGTAGAAGTGTGCTCAGGTGTCCGTGTGCACAGCAATCTCTAACTCTTGTGAGCAATACTTTTCATAATAGAGCAGGCAGAATATTTTTTCTTCCCTTCAGCGAAAACCTCAAACAGCAGCTGTATGTATCCCAGTGGAAGAGCTTCACTCAAACTGCTTCACACGAAAACTTTGCCTCATTTTCTGCAGAATCCTTCTTACGCCATTTTTTTCAAGTTCAATCCGATCGAATGAGGTCTTTTCTCCCTTTCTCCTTCCTCCTCTTTTTGTCTACTTGTAAGGTGACGGTAGATAGGGTCTATTTTTAGCGTGAGCTACATTGTCTTTTAGCTTTCGATTCTCCTGCTCAGATCCTTCCTTTTATTTTATTTTTTTGCTCATGCACAATGATCCTTTAGCTCTTTCTTGTTCACTGGCATTCCTCAGGGGGGTGAAGTTACGGCAGTTGGAGTTCAGTTTGGCAAAAAAAAACTTTTCTTAACTGCAACTTAGGCATGTTTTTGGAAAGTCACAGCAAAGGATGAGAACTCTGTGCTGGGAAATCATCTCACGAGGGCGTCTGTCACATATGCAGGGATTGGTGTTAGATACTTGCTGAGTTGCTCGACGTGTCTGAGTACCATGTGCTGTGTGTTATGCTTGAGAGGGCTCTGAGAACAGCCCAGATGGTGCCGACTTCCGTTTCTTTCTGTGAGCAACTGGTGGCTTCAGAATGGTTTCAAATGGTCCCGCACTGATCACATTTACTGGTAACAAGAACCTGTGTCAGTGGTGGGGAGGATTACAGAAGACACCCAAGATAACATGGCTATTTGAACTGAATGAAGCATTTTCCATTCTCTATTAAATCCAGCTGAATGAGGTTAATGGAGAAAAAGGACTCAACTTCTCATTAAGGGCCAGAAATACGACAAAAGATAATTCTACGAGAAAGTTATGCTTTCATAGATAATTTATTAGGAATATTATGTGCACAGTAATGGGTTGGTTTTTGACAATTGACCATTGTGCTGGTTGTTTCACACTGACCTGGCAACCCTGAGTATAGAGTAGGTGGTATACACGTCAACAGTACTGTATGGGAAACAGCATCTGTCAAAATGAGTACAAAATTGTATTTGATCTTTTGTACATTTGGTTAGGTTTGTCTTAACCATCCAGATTCACACATTTTGACATTTTAAAGGTCAACCAAAGTACCACAACCATGAAGTTCCTGCTGTCATTGATAATGAAAGCTTCATACACAGACAATGTAATCTCTGTCTTTTCACCTGTAGGAGTCTTATGCCACAGTGTATCTAGAGTTTAGCAGTTTTGCTTTCATTGAGACAGCACATACAGTAAAGCTAGCCTTGTCGAGGCAGCACCTGATAGGTCTTTGCCAATAATCTGTAAATGTGTGAATGAATTATGAAACCAGCAGTGATTTACACATGACTTCTTATCCAATACAACATTTTACAGGAACAAAAACATATATTGGGAAAGATGTTACCCATTGTATGTATTCCTGGCTGACATTTTTTAGACCTAAATTATGGGTAATGTCGGGATATGTCCAGACCTTTGTCATCCACCTTCAGAATGTGCACAAGGTCTATTCTGTCCCAACTTGCTACACTTTCTGCCTCTTCAGTCTACAACAAAATAAAAATGCCCTCAGAGGGACAGCCAGTAACTGATAGCTGCACCAACAAGTGGTCATTGAGGGACAGGATGGGACGAGACACTCATGGATCCCTCCTTCTGGTAACTGCTTCATTAATCTTGACTTGAATCAATGACCAAACAGGAAACACAGACTGCCCTGAGCATACCACTAACAAACAACACAATAGATTTTCCCCCATATTCTATCTCTAACTTGTTGTATCGTTGATCCAGTTTGTTTGTAAATACCTCTACTGAGTGCTCAAGTATAAATGCCCAAATCTTTAATAAGGCCTTTTTAGTTTTTGCATGAAACTGAAACTGCCAATGACCTCAATGAAGAAGCTTTGGATTATGCCTTAAAGCAAAAGCTTGATAAGCCAAAATCAACATAGGTGAAGATCATCACTTGTAGAAGCTTGTCAACAAATATAGACTCGTAAAAACAGCCATTGTTTCATAGTTTCACTTTCATAGTTCTTATAATAGCACCATTGTACCATAACATTGATAATAATATATGGTGTTGTGTTGATTGTATCGTCTCCCTTGTTGGTGTTGAGGATTGTCTCACTTCCCGTCAACTCAGATAAATGTTATGGGTTCCAGAGCTGGCCAATGAGCCATGAAGCAAGCCTGATTAATTGAAAAATCTAAAGAGATAAAGACCATATTACTGCTAAACCGAGGAGCACAGGAGGTAATGAGGAGAAACAGGGAGCAGTGCTGCAAAGCTAAGAGTTAAAGAAAGGTAGGGGAAAAAAAGCACTAAATAAACAGAGGGCAGAAGTGGGATGTTACTCGAATGTCTAGGCTATTGAGTGAGTATGCAAAACACATATTCATAACAAACCTTAATACGTGATAAACTAATAATTGTTTTGGTCTCTGCCCTCTATTCATTGATTTCTGAATATGAAGATGATATATAATAAATAATATAGTAACAGATTAATACTTTATTCTCAGTGCATGTCAAATACAATTAAATGTAATTTGGCAGCAATCCACTCAATAGCAGCTTACAAATGTGGATATGCACCCAAACACATGCCTAGGATCACACATTATATTAGATGATATTAAGTTTAGGGAAAAAAGGTTACCTGCGATTCTGCGTCATCCAAAGACAACAATACACAATGAATAATAACCCTGTAAGGATCTTGGTTATTTTTAATGTGGATGCGCTGTTGCCTGGTGTTCCTCATGTCAACACCAGGCATGGATTCCATCTCAGAGTCTATGAGAAGTTGTAGTTCAAGCTCACCAAAGTTCTTGTAAGACCTACAGGCCTACCTCCTTGGTGATTAGCACCAATTTACACCTAATAATTACATTGTGACCCGTAATGAACTGTTATAGTTGCATTTCTTAGTATTAAGCAATCTCATGTGCACAAATGATTCCTCCAGAATTCCACTAGTATTGGCATAACATAATATTTAATTCATGGTAAATAGATACTCTTTAATATTGGAAAAAGGTCATTTTGACGTGATATTGGTGCTGGATCCCCTAAATTCACAAAGACCATGTTTGTCTGGAAGAAAGAGCTTGGTAATCCCATCCAACAGTGCTGCAGGGATTGTACTTTAAACCATTTAAGGTGATGACGATGGTTTTTATATTATTGATGATGATGATGATGATGATGATGATGGTTTTGTTTAAAAGCAACGTTTTTAAGATGGTTTCTATACTGATCAGAGCTCTCAAATACAGCCGTCAATGTTGTGCTTTGCCTCTGTGCAATGCCTGTCCGCACCTGTGTGTCCAATCGGACTCAAAGCTGATCATTTGAACTTACTGACATTGTTTCCTCTTCTTTTCTAGATCCTTGCTTGTGTTACACTTACTCTCTGATGTACGTCGCTTTGAATAAGAGCGTCTGCTAAGTGAATTGTAGAATTAAAATTTAATTTGTGTATGTCACAACTGGACCAGTCGGGAATCAATTTACATCTAATAGTCACTGAGGTATTTATTTTCAGACCATCAGATCAGTATTCCTTTAGCCATGCCATTAATGTCACAAAAAAATTAACTTAATGCACTAAAATGTTATGCACTTATCAACACTCCTGATCCAAAAATGCTTTACAGCTAAACATATAAGTTATCCACATCTTTCCTTTGTCCTTTTGCTTTGGCATTATGCATTGGTTACTGCAGTATCGTCACATATGGTTGAAAGATGGAGAGATTGAGGACTTGATTATCCTCCCCCCACCCTTGGTTTCGATTTTCTCCAGTGGTTGGCACCCTGCTGTATAGCAGCTAGTCTGTGACATGGATTAAAGGCAGATAACATGTGGAAACCCTGGTGGTTTCACTCTGCCCTCAACACCGATTCCCTTCCCTCATCTCCCTGTACTTTATCACCTCATTAGCGTACAGCCCTGGAGGATTCTTCAAGGTGTCGTAGGTGTAAACACATCCAGATGAATGTTTCTGAAACCGGCATTCTTTTTCTTCCATGCTGTTTACGGATGATTCCAACATCCTCCGTACACTGTTGTGACACTCCTGGAGCTATGGCCAGCTATGTGAGGCTTTCTATGATTTAAAGTGTATGTTTCTGTTGCACAGGTTGTGTCATTACAAAAGCCAAAAGGTTTCAAATATAACTGTCTCCCATGCCCCACTGTGGCTCTTGTATCCTCTCTAAAGAGAATGTGCCTCTTCTACTTACATTCAAACACAACAAAACACCGGGGGAGCAGAGTTAAGAAGCTGTGTACCGAGCAGTGGTTTGACAGCAGGAACTGTCAAATGGCATCTTTATTATGTTCCATGAGGAGTCCCGGAGGAGCGCACCAGCATCTGTTTCCCCTCTTTGCTGCCACTACAGTCATATAGAAATGAGCCCACTACCCACATGTGACAGAGGAGGACATGAATTAAAGGAACAATGCAGCCCAAACAAATGTATTTTAAATATGTCAGAGTGCTGTTATTTCTGATTCTGGCTATGCTGTAGCATCAAAAAAATTCAAACAACTACAGTACATCCGCAATTAACGATAAAACCTGAAGTCTGTTTCCCCAAGTAATAGTTCTTAGATAATTTATTTTTACATACAATTATGCATCTGTTTGGATTGATGAAAGCCAGTTCTGTGGAATATTATGCTTGGATTTACACACTAATAAGATGAATATAAACAATGCAACTTTCCAACAAGTACACTACTTTGTGCACATAAACATCACAGAATATAATATATAAGAATATCAGAATATGTCTTTTATTCCCAAGGATTTTATGTCATAGCATTAGCATTCAGATTCCTCATACACAAATATTTAAGCTGGCTTCCATTTATTATCTGTGGGTAACACAACTCATCCTATTTTCTATGATTTGTAAAAATTCACATCCGTGCATATCAGTTGCACTTGCATTGACACTAGTGTTCTAAATAAAGTATTTTTTGAATGCAAACTGAATTTCTTTAACCTCCAAAACGAAGTTCAAACTGTAAGCTTTCCTTTTAAATTTAATTATCCATCCTTACATTTAACTAAAAGGTTTACCTTTCTTTCATTGAGCCCATTTGAAGATAGTAAAAAGACAGGTTTCCGGGCAGGTGAAGATGTAGACTGGCAATGTTCTACATCAAACCAAAGAACATCCATACATGTGACTCATACAGGGCACCTGCTCTTGGCTTCCTGCTGGGAATGTTTTCGCAGCAGTCGGCCAAAGATCAGGCCTGGAAAAGGGGCATGACCAAGAGGGGGTCTACATCTGGAGGCAGAGAACTGAGGCTTCAAGGTCTAATTTAGCTGCCCCAGAGAAAAATAATCAATATGCAAGAATACGGAAAGAACACCAGCTGCGATTCGCTCAGAAATTCTGAATTTAATTTCCAAACACCATAAATATGTTGAAGAAGCTCCCTAAATGTTAGCATTGCTTAAAGTCTTATTAGTCTAGAATAGTTAATGAAGTCCATTAAACAGCTGAAGGGTTGCCATAATAGTGTCAATACTGAAATTATTCTTTATAGGGGAAGTTGAGACCTGTCAACCTTACACTTGGACACATACATGCTTAAAAGAATGTATAAAAATAAGTGCAAAACCACTGCTCTTCTGAAGCCTTACAATGTTCTACCCATTAAACATTGTTACCGTACCTGTTGGATTCAGAACTACTCATAAGGTGGTATAAGAGACCCTCTGTATCTCTACCTCAGATACCTTTGTGCACAAGGAGATGTTTGTACTTCCAAAGAAATTGACAAGGTAGCTGCCTTAAACTCAATTCTTGAGTGTTTTTTTCCCCTCAGTGTTGTGACTCTCCTTCTCTCCAGGGGACAAAAAAAAAAAATATATTTTCTTCACACATTGGGTTTAATGGCAAATAGCAACAACATCAGAACAAACAAATCAAAAAGCCACATGGCAGACATCTACTTCAAAACTAATTCAATGTTTTGTGCTCTGTAAGACTCAAGTTGAACTACCTGAAGTTTAGTGTTTTCTGTTTATGGAGTTCAATCTGATGAAAATGCACAACAGTTCCTTGGTGGGTTGTTGCTATACATTTTAAGGTTGATGTATTGTATTGTATATGTATATGTATTTTAGATTGACAGATATTGGGGTAACTGCCTTCAATAAAGCCACTAGATGCCAAATTGAGCATAAGCTTTAAGACTTTACAAATGGATTGATGAATGTTCTCTTTTGTATATGTATATGTATCAATGAGTGATGGCCAATTCCACTAACATTGGAAAAAGCGCCTCACAGTTTGAGAACCACTGCTGTAGAGTAACTATAAGCTTAGCTCAGCACAATTTACAAGTAGCTTGCCCATCACTGTCTAAACCCATAAAGACATTATCTACCTTCTCCCTCTGTTCTTAATCTCTTGCTCCTTATCCCTGTCTTCTTAATGTTTCTGAAAATACTCTTAGAGGACTGACAATATTCAAATCTAGTGTTTCTTCTTACGTGAATGCTCTGTTACCTTGTGATATATCTGCAGTGTCCCTCCACTCCACAGTTGAAGTCCCTATACTCAATCTACCAAACCTTCTCCAATTCTTTTGCATTCATCATAAGCTCATCGACTATCGCCATGTGCAAGGGTGTTCATGTAAGCACAATACAAGAATAACTTAAGCAAGAATAACCTTTTGAGAAACAACCTTTTGACCCTAGTAGTGTCAAGTACTTCAGACTACAGATAACATTGCTTTAATTCATTTCCAAGCAAAGGTCAGAAGTACTGTACACAATCCACTTGACCTGTCAGCCCGAACTGACCCTTTTTTTTTTCTTCCACAAAGTCAGGTCGTCCAGAGCGCACTCTTTGGCCGACTTATTTCCAGATGGTTCTTGGTACAATGTATTAGCATCCTACAATTATTATCATTATCCCGTTATTTTTTATTTTTGAAATTTTAGACAATTAAAATGTTTATTTTTTGATATCATGACGCACGTGTAGACACATCCCTGTTAATAAAGGATTTTTATACTGCATAAGACTGCCTCAGACTTTCAGTTTAGACTTCCTTTCTTCACATCAAACTTTGTATGTGATCAGGACAATCATTTATTTATTAGCTAACATTATTATGTTGAAAAATCAGGTGTTCACCAAAGGCATGTGGGGATCGTGCTAATAAATCCAACATTTCCATTACTAGTCTGTCCATTAAACAATATAACCACAGAAACTACTATAACTAAAAATGTACAACATCTGTTCAACATTAATTTAAGTAGTGGGTCATGTTCCTGGAAATAAATCCCACATTGCAATTTTGTAAACAACTTGGCCTTTTTTTTTTTTTTTTCTTTTTAAGATTTCTTTTTGGGCTTTTTATGCCTTTAATGGAGAGATAGGACAGTGGATAGAGTCGGAAAATCAGGGAGAGAGAGTGAGGAATGACATGCGGGAAAGAAGCCACAGGTGGGATCTGAACCCGGGCTGCTTGAGGCTACAGCCTCCATACATACATACCTTTAACGCCTTAAGGTATCATCAGTGGGCTAGTCAAGTCTCTCAATATCTGTTTAAAGGTGAACTGCACCTGTGCGTCTTATAATAATAATAATAATAATAATAATACATTATTACTTTTCTAAATACTCAAAAACGATTTGACAGGAAACAACAAAAAACAAAGCAAAAACTAAGAGAACAATACAACATAGAAGTAGTGTCGAGGGAAGAGGATGAGAGTCAGTGGTTGTAGGCAGTGATGAAAAAGTGAGTTTTTAGGGATTTCTTGTAGGAAGTGAGTGTGGGGGAGTCTCTGATGTTTTTAGGGAGAGAGTTCCAGAGGGTGGGAGCGGCAATGGAGAAGGCCCTGTCCCCCCAGGACTGAAGGTTGGTCCTGCAGGGGGGGGACAGGAGGTTTGCGTCCGCAGACCTGAGAGTGCGGGTGGGAGTGTGCTGGTGGAGGAGCTCAGCCAGGTTGTGGAGGGCTTTGTAGGTGAGGATGAGGAGTTTGAACTGGATACGCTGGGGGATGGGGAGCCAGTGGATGTCATAAATAACGGGGGTGATGTGATCTCAGGTGCGGGAGTGTGTGAGAAGTCGAGCAGCGGAGTTCTGAATGTATTGACGTTTCTTGAGTGTTTTGGATGGTGAACCATAGAGGAGACTGTTGCAGTAGTCTAGTCTGGAGGTGATGAATGCGTGGGTGAGGGTCTCAGCAGCTGAGAATGAGAGTGATGGGCGGAGGCGGACGATGTTTCTAAGGTGGAAAAAGGCTGTTTTGGTGATTTGTTTGATGTGTTTGTCGAAAGAAAGGGTTTGGTCGAAGATGACACGGTTACGGATGTGGGGGGGAAGGGAAAGAAGGTGGGACAGGTAAAAGAGGTGCCAGGTTGTTGTAGATGGTGTCTATTTTTGTTTGGAAGAATGACAGGAAGGAGGTGCATTTGTCTGCTGTGAAGGATTGGGAACCGTTGTCCAGAGGGTTGAGGAGTTTGTTGATTGTGGAGAATAATGCTTTGGGGCTTCTGGAGCCAGACTGTATGAGATGAGAGTAGTAGGTGGATCGGGTGTGGGAGAGGGCATCTTTGTATTGTTGGAGGTGGTCTTTGTAGGCTTGGGCGTGTACAGTGAGTCCGGTTTTGTTGCGTAGTCCTTCCAGTTGACGGGCACAGGTTTTCATGTGACGGAGGTCTGGAGTGAACCAGGGAGCAGAGTGGGTGAAGGAGATTGTTTTGGTTTTAATTGGTGCGAGCAAGTCGAGGCAGGAGGAGCGAGTGCGGTTGTAGTAGTCGGTGAGGTCAGAGGGAGTGGTGAGGTCAGGGGAGGGGAGGCAGACATTTTGTCCATGAGGGCAGATGATAGGGCGGAAGGAGAGACAGTGTTTACTTTGCGGAAGTGGATTGAGTGTTTTTGTTTTGGCAGGGGGGTGGGAATGTCAATTTTTATGTTAATAGCTAGGTGGTGAGATGGTGAGATCCATGCCTGAGAGGTGATTTATGGACAGACCAGTGGAACAGACTAGGTCCAGGATGTGACCGCGGCTGTGGGTGGGGAAGTTGACATATTGAGTTAAGTTGAAGCAGTTCAGTATTTCGATGAATTCAGTGGTTATTGTTGAGTTTGTGGAGTCCAAGTGTATGTTAAAATCACCGAGGAGGATGGAGGGAGAGAGAGCACAAAGCTGGGTCAGGAAATGAGAGAAGTCAGAGAGGAATGACGGGTTCGGCTTGGGAGGGCGGTAGACAACAGCCGTGACTAGCTGTGTGGTGCCAGAGGGTTTAAAAGCCAGTGACTCAAATGAGGGAGCAGGAGGAAGGTAGATGAGGCTGGTCTTTATGTCCTGTCGGTGTATGACTGCAATGCCTGCACCTCGGCCCTCAGTGCGTGGTCTGTCTAGGTAAGTGTATCCATTTGGTGTGGTCAGGTTGAGTAAGAGATAATCCAGGGGCTGTTACCAAGTATCAGTGAGACAGAGGAAGTCCAGTTTATTGTCCAGTATGAATTCCCTGAGAATGTCACTTTTGTTGTTAAGAGACCGGGTGTTAAACAGAGTGAATTTCATCTGGTTTTGCATGGTGTTTATGTCCAGGGTACAGGTAAAGCGTGTCTGCTCGTTGTCTCTGCTGATTTGCAGTGTTGTCTTGTGTGTACTTTTGATAATCCTCATTGGTTTCATTCCTCATGAGAGCTGTATCAGTTAGCATACCTTTATTATAAAGCCTTAGCAACTAAAAAGTTGCTTGGAGCTCCTGTTGCTAAGCTCCTTCTTCAAACCTTGATATTGCTTCCTCTATAAATAGGTTAATCTCTGCTGGGGTCAAACTTCATTCAGTTAAGTGAATGCAATATGTCAAAACCCCATTTATCATCAGGAGAGAGGTGCATTTAGAAGATCTACATTTTAGTCATTTAGCTGGCACTATTTTACACAGTGGCTTGAAATGAAAGAGCCAGTTGCGGTTTCCTGTCTTTTTGAAAAATACGTGGACAGATTTCAGAGAGTTGGTTGATAAGTTAAACTGTCAAGTTCCTCTTTGTCTTATAATTCTTGGGAAAACCTGTCATTCAGGTGTATAAAGTATACTAATCCTTTCCGTCGTTGTGTCAGGAGCACAAGCCCAAGTCCAATGCTTTACAAAGTCCATATTAAAACTGTAAAATCAACTCTTTCTTCTAACCTGAGATCAGACACAAAACCTTTGCAGTTTAAATGTATGAACCCACTTCCTTAATCCTGCCATAACTCTCAACAAAAGTCTGCTTAAATACAAGAATACTCACTCACCTCAACGAACTTACAATACTGTCCAAAAAGGCCCGTTAGATTGGCTTGCCTGGCCTAGTTGGTTGTTCCAGAGTCCAGGAAAAGGACAAAGGGTGATAAAATGTGTTCAGTATTCTGGAACAGTCTCCCAGTCAGGATGTGGTTTGTTAAAACTGTACATGCTTTTAAATAATGCCTCGACACACATCTTTGCAGTCTTGCCTTTTTTGCCTGAAAACTACTCACTTGTTTTCCACAACTGGTATGTTGTGCAATCCCCTGATACTTAGAATTCCCACTTTTTGATATATGTTTGTAAATCTGTTCTTATCGCTCCTACTGTATGAGGAACTTTAGGTTTGCGTTCAGATCTCTTCACTGATCTTGTACTGTTCATGAGTTAGAAATGTATAAACTGTCATCCTCATCTCTTTAAACGTTCAAACGTATCCCTCACTTTGAATCTTTGCCATGGAAATGTAAATTTAAGTCTGTTTCTGCGGCAGCAGATTCAGGCATTGGGGATAAATATATAGAAATTATCCTTTTTTTTTTGCTGATGGTCTAATGTGCTTTTGTAGCTTATAAAGAGACATCAGCGTTCATTTCAGTCTGTTTCATGACCAGAAACAAAAATGTTTTCACAGGAGCTCTAAGTACTAAGCTTACCTCTTTAAAAAAAGAGATTATATTTATGGCTGTTTCTTTTTTTTGTTGATGTAAAACACTTTGTGCTCCCTGCATGAAAAGTCCTAAAAAAAACTAGACAAGTGTTAAAAATACTATTTCTCACTGAACAGATATTTTCCTCAAGGTTTAACTTTTTCCAAGGACAGTATAGTTTCAATCTTATTTTGGCATCAATAAAAATATTATTTTCTTCAGCTTTTCTTTGTTGTTGTGGGCGACTTGTTTGTGTTCACCAGTCAGCGAGGTTTCCAGGCGTCACCTTCACCTTGACTCGGGAGGCAGTCGTCTATAAATAGGCTCATCTTTCCGCTGGGGTCAAGCTGCTATGATCTCTTTTTTTGTTCTTGCAAGCGGCAGTTTGTTTTATAATTGGATGTCTCTTCATTATTTTTCCTTTGCACACAAAAGACGCTTTATATCATGCAGTGTGTACACTTGCGGTATCACTCTCGTGGCTGTTCTGATTGGCTCTTTTTTTTTAAATCAAACAACCATCTGGAGGCTATGGGCTTAATGAGTATTGCCTTGCATTGCTACTGCATTTGTGCACTAATGAGTGAATGTTTATGTAGGTACACACATCGAGCATGCATGCAAACACAATTGTTTACATGCCCCCTTTTTTCCCCAGCTGTCTCACTGTTGCTCTGCTTCATATATAAATACATACATTGTGAATATAAGCATCTTATGGTGGTAATTATTGTAACCACATAGTCATCATATCACATTGTTCAACGTGTACCACTATATCCTGCTACATACACTATAATAACCTATATGACAACTAGAGCTTCAGTTGCTTCACCTGTATATCTCACAATTATTACACTGCAGAATAATGGAAGCACAATGGATTGTGTATCACATGGCCTCTTAACAGGCTCCTGTCCTTCAGAGCCTACAGCCACTGAAGAGGACTTTTTTTTCCGTCACACCTTCAAGGGTCTGAGCTGGACCCCAGAAATAATCATCTCAGTGGCCTTTTGTGCACTCAGCAAGGCAAGCTGCGGGGATTCATTTGCCGTGAAAATTTATATCTCCCCTTTCCTTGGCTCCTGGTGTTCCCTCTCTTCTCCACCTCACACGTAGAAGTATGGGTATTCTTCTTTCTGTGGGTAGCAGCTGCCATCCCTGACATGCCACATGTTTTATTGCCCACTAAAGCATAATGCTCCACTCTTTTTTTTTTTTTTTATATTGAATTATTTATTTATTTTCCTGTGTTGCCTGTGAGCTCCTATGAACGATTGGGTGCCTCAGGCCTGCTGCGACATGATCTCGGGGGGTATTAAATATATTGCCGGTATTTGTTTCCCCACCTCTAAGTGGATCGGACGACACTGCAGACAAATACTCCTCCTCCGAAGTAGAAGAGCTTCGACAAAAAAAACAAGTATGTCCTCTGCTCCGTAATCCTTATTGCATCCAGCCATGTGGTGGAGGCGGGGGAGAATGGATGGAAAACAGGACTGTTATTATCAGACAGGTTGTTTCGTGTTTGCCCAGTATGGATTTCGCCCTTGAGACTCTCCTATATATGATACTGTATTTCTATCCATGGAAGCTGAGAAGAGCAGGCTTTGTAATTATCATTTTGAACATGCTTATCAGTGAATGCGGATTAATTATTTAACTTTCTTGCAAAAAAAAGCTTTATTATCTATCAATAATGAAAAATTAATCTGTGGGGGGAAAAAGGGTTTTAACCTCTAATTATGATTTTTAAAAATTACAATATTTTTTTACAGACAGCATTCATAGACTGCATCTTGACAGAATGTTGCATCTGATTTAAGCTGATTGAAACCCTTATCAACTAATAATGGCTCCTAATTTTCAAATCCATATTAATTAAGAAGATGTTTCCATTAAAATTTGAAATATTTACATGATGTAAATAAATGTATATAAAAAGTTAATTAACATTGTAGTTTTTGTCCACAAGCATTTTTAAATGGACTTGATTTTTCACAGGGGGGTTTGGATGTATCATTTTCTTTTGTCACCATTTTCACACTTTAATTATAAAGCAGAGCGAGCTTACAGAGAAAAGCAGTCATTTAAATTAGGAACACATGGCGGTATCCCAATAAAGACACAGAGTCTGTTGTTTTTCAGCGTCTTAATGCCCCATAAAGTCTTATTATTGATAACACAGCAACAATGATTAAAGAAACTCTTTAGTAGAAAACACATTGTCTGGCTGAGGGTGGAAGAAAAGAGGCTATAGCTTAGACAGAGAGCAGTAGTTTGGCTCTGTGCTCCTGAGAGCAGCACCAGACCTATTAACTCTCTCACAAAATGTGACATGTGGGTGTTGGTTCAGAGGACTGGAACCAAGCTCAGTAATTAATATAATGCTTTATTAATGAAGTTTGTGCTGAGAAGATGGCCTGGAGTATAGAAATGTATAGAAATAAAGCACATAAAGGCTTTGATTAATTCAAGATCACAAAACACTTGATTCTATTTAGTCTTAAAAGATTCATATAAAACTGTCAATTAACCTAAACCCGTGGGTTACTGTGAATTCAAAATATAAAGTAATTGGTCACTGACAAGTCCACTGGTACCATCCATTCAACCCTGACAGCATTTCTGCTGTGATTGAAGATGACCTTGTTGATCTTTTTTCCACATTTCTTTGGCAAGAAAGTTGGTAAGAAAAACAAAATAACACAAATGCAGTCTTTAATGGAGCCTGGCCCGGTTGCGCAATTGTATTGTTTTCCAGATAGTAAGTGTCATCAGGATATTTACTTTCCACCTGCTGCAAAACATTAAGGACTCCTTTAATATTACTAAAGAAAGGCTGGTATGGTATTGTCAAAAATGTATTTTCATGCTCACATTTGTGTTGAACTCCATATAATTCTGGTTTCCAAATGCTGCTCATTGGTGGATTAATGTTGTATCTCTGTAAGTGAACACCCCCCCACAAAAAACGAGTTTTGTCTTGACTTGCTCTTTACGTAATATATCACAAGATAACTTTTGTGACTTCCCTTGGTGATCCGCCGTTAATTTGGCAAAAGCTAAAGTTTCATTGATTGCCAATAAATGCAACACGTTAAAAGTAGAATTCATATTTTATCATGATTCAAGGCTTGAGTGTCTTGTCAAAGTTTCAGATCTTTTGGATATCCAGATCGACTGAATCTGCTCACCAGTACTGATGTGTAACGGTTGTAGTATCTCTGACAATAACTTCATCTCCATATCTCTGCCTTTCTTATTAACCCCCCACTCCCCCCCTCCCCATCTCTTTCTCTCATTGAGTCTTTGAAGCGGTAACAAAAGCGAATAAAATTGAAAGAGTTATCACAGTTTTACATAACCAGCCCATCAGTCTCTTACAAAACCATGTTTATTCATTTTTCCCTCAGGGGAGAGGGGGTAAAAGGGAAATGATTAAATTCTAATTTGACCTCTATCATAATTTAGCTGAGCCTATTATGATGTCAATCATTTGAACTCAATACTGCAGTGACGAGAGAGCAACTGTGTTGCAAAGGGAAGGGGGATTATAGACAGTTTGGGGACCACACAGTCACCATGTCAAATTGGTTTTAACCAGCCACATGTAATTTTTCCCCGGAGAGAACAGAGCTTGTTGAAATGTTCCATGTGTGAAGAGAACATGAGGCATCAAAGGGAATGATGGACTTGACCATAGCTAGTGAAAGATGCTCCTCGGTGTGTAAAATTGCGCCACATCAGGGGAAATGATTTGCTTATTACAAGAGTGAGTCAGAGATTATTAGACCAGCTCCACATGATGGAAGTCTTCGTGAAGGAAAATAGTTAATTCCTAGCTTCCTAGGGTTATTTGTATGAGCTCACTGAATCCATTTGTTAAGGTTTGAATATGGTTTATATTTAAGATATCTATCTATTATCCTTCTATCTCTGTCTCTATGTAAAGGCCAATGTAAAAGGAACAGGACATAAAAAAGTATTATTAAGTATTAAGACAGATGAAAATGGAAAGGATGGAAGGTGTCTCTTAAGATAAATAAAAGTGCATTTTGAGGTGGGGGTTTGTGTTTGAACAAGCTGCAGACCAAGGGTTGGACAGTGAACCTCCCCTGAAAGAACATAAAAGCTGGTGCTTGGTCTGAATAAGAGTTTACACATAATCATGCTGTCATTAGCTAGCATCTTTTTGCACAGTAACATCAGGACCAACCCATGAATATTCACATTTTTAAAAGTCATGGTCGTACTTCCTTCTGGTTCTGCTCCGTCCATAACCCGTCTCCCATCTCTGTAGTTACTGGAAATCCATCCATTATGCCCCACACATCACAGAGGTTTGCTAGCCAGATGTTTCCACTTGTTTTGGTTTATTTCGACTCAAGCTGCACCTCCCCTCAAGTCCTCTGGTAGCCCCCCAAAGTAGGCGCGCCCCACCATTTGAAAAAGCTGCTGTAAATAAATAAAGCAAAACCTCCTCCAAACCATTAGAAGATAAAATTGACTTAACTTTGGATAAAAGCCAGAGCTAGGAAAAACAAGATCTCACAACTTTTTTGGTTTGACTGCTGGTCCATTTAAAAATATTTTTTCATATTTTATTCAGAAAGTTTAAGGATAGACATCAATAAGTATAGGCTAAATAAAATAAATGCCACTCTGTATGGATCAAAAGCATCATTAACCGTCCAGAGAGTCAACTTAACGTTTCCTAAACAATTTAAATAAAAATGTGTATTCGCCATATTATTACAGTAGTATTACCTTAAAAAGAGTGATGTCCATACTAGTGGTAAGAAGGTAACTAGGTGTATATTGTTAATTCAACATGTGCAGTATTGATTTCTTCTGGTCTATCATACCTCTGCTGATCTGCACAGAACAGCAGGTCTCTTTTGATGTTTCTCATAGACGATGCAGGATCCTTGATGTTGTTAACACGGTTATTCCTGCTGCCTGTGAAATCTCCCCCTGTGTTGTCCGTGTTAACTGTGTTTGCATTGGCTGTTGTTGGTGGGCGTTATAATACTAACGCTGTTCATTGTTTTTGATTGTGTTGGTAGTTATTGATGGGGGGGGGGGGGGTAGGCTCAAGGGTATGTATACTGTCTGTATGTGTACAAAAATGGGATTGCATATTTAGATGCAACTGTTATTTGCGAGCATGCAGCTACATCTGTCTCTGTCTCTGTGTGTGTGTGTGTGTGTGTGTGTGTGTGTGTGTGTGTGTGTGTGTGTGTGTGTGTGTGTGTGTGTGTGTGTGTGTGTGTGTGTGTGTGTGTGTGTGTGTGTGTGTGTGTGTGTGTGTGTGTGTGTGTGTGTGTGTGTGTGTGGTCTGCCGTGTGATTGGCCCAGCTGCACGGATTTCTTTTCATCAGAAGCTCAAAGGCGAGCAGACTGCAGGGATCCACTCAGTGGGTGAAATCACTCGGCAGGAGGAGGGGGAGGTCTGCTCTGGGTTATCTCCTGAAGCGGCCTGAGCATGGGAGGGGGATATTGCCACAGTGCATGTGATTTAATTCCCCTCCTTGAAAGGAGGAATGCGTTTTGAGTTATTTCAAAGAGCTAGCAGGAATCAAGCTTTTTATAAATCCCGCCTTGAAAAGAAAAAGAAGAAGAGAAGAAATGTCATAAACCCTTAAGAACCTCAATTCATCACTGCTTTGATTTCCTGCCCTCTCCCAGTTTTTTTTGTGTCATTTCTTCTTT
Organism: Labrus mixtus; assembly: GCF_963584025.1. Lineage (NCBI taxonomy): Eukaryota > Metazoa > Chordata > Actinopteri > Labriformes > Labridae > Labrus > Labrus mixtus. Next base: position 23,054,705 of record NC_083614.1, on the reverse strand, counting down.
TTTCTTACTTTCCATTGTTCATGCAAAGCTGCATGTCCACATATTGTTTATTTTGGGTCAATAAACATTAGTTGAAGGCAGTTGTGGTTATGTGGTGTTGGGTGTTCTCTGCTAGTCATAAGAGTGTTGTACTGATATTGATCTGCCATCAGGTTGATGATGGAAAATACATCAAATATAAGAAAATCTAATTTATTAAACAGGCATCTTTATTTACGGCATTCCTCTGGGATTATATACCGTATATTTTCTCCAACAGGGTTGTTATGACCTGGCTCATGTGGCCACAAAAATTGGAACACCATTAGAATCAAGTATTTAACAATATCTTAAAAAATCATATCTTCCAGATTAGGCCAAATTGAAACACGGAAAAACTACTGAAATTGACAGATAGTTGCTCAAAAATACAGCAACAACAGTCTAAACACAGACAGAAAATTAAGGAAGGGTATTGAGGTTCTTAACACTCACTTTTGCAGCAATATATAACTTGTTAAGACGGATCCATGTTACCCTTGAGCGTGATGGGAGTGAGAGCGTTTGTGAAGTTGTCAGCTGGAGCTTTGAAACATCCTAATGGCTGATAGTCACTCATTGATCCTCCAGCCCTCCAGCAGCTGCATCACTATACCTCATATCAGACCTCCCACTCTTTCTTTTTCCTTTCCTTTCCTCCCCCTCCTCTTCTGTTCCCAACTACTCTCAACGTCCTGCAAGGTCTCATTGATCGACATCCTTCAAGGGCGTGCTGGTCGTGTGGTTGGAGGCATCCTGCAATGTGGACTATGAGAAGGTCGAACAAGTTAAGATAATTGTTGCCGACCACTTTCTTCCACACCATAGTGTGGTAAAGGTGAAAGATTTTGGGTTTAGCCACTTCTCCTGCTAATATCCTTGGTATTCCAGTTGATTGATGCATATTTTCGGAATCGTAAATCTTCAATTCTGGAAGAATCATGGATGGCTAGATAACAAAACAGAAACAGAGAAAGAATATGGTTTCAGTAAAGCAATTTCCCCACATACAGTTTGGGGACAGAGTTGTCAGCTCATTTTTTTTTTTTACCTGAATTGAATACCTTATTGAGGACATTTTATCAGATATTTGGCCAATCTGTGAATAACCTTCTTACCAAGAAATGTCTTCACAATTGTGTTTATAAAGGTGTCTCATAACACAGATACACATTTTAAAATTCAACTCCTGTAGGAAAATCCGTGAGAGCTGCTCAAAGTTGGGGTACCAAGAACCTTATTAGTGAAAAATTTCAAATGTTACCCTCTGCCTTAGGTCGCTTGTGAGGGGTCAAACTGAGGGTTTTTCTGGATTCTGAATCCATTGCAAGCATAGCAGCTGGCTGTCCTCTCCAACAATCCTGAGGTTCCTCCAAGATCTGAGAGCTCCAGGAGAGACTATACGTGGTTAGTAACTAGTTAAGGGATCCCTAACGGGTAAAAACCCTTGAACCGTCACCATAGTAATTCTTGGCAGGTAATTGTACCTTGCATATCCTTGCTTGCCATAAATAACAAGCATATAGACTGTCATTCTGTCGCTTTCCAGTCTGTAATATATGAACATGCGGTCTTCTGGCTCTATATCGTCATGTTCTAATGGACAAACAGAATCATGGAATAAATAATGTACTATGCGCCTAATAATCAGCACATAAATTACCCACCAGCCAGCAAAGGGGGTCGTATCAACGTCTCCTCTCCTCTCCATCATGTTCCCTCCCTCACTTCTGCTTTACATATTTCTTTACATTTCAATGCGAGTACCGCCACTATATTTCTCCCCTCCCCCCTCATCTATTGCCTATTATAAATCCCCTTTGAAAGAATTCACTTTTACTTCTAAAGCAACCATCAGGGATGCAGGTATGCAAGTCTCTGATTAGATTACGGTCATTGTCTTCCAAGAAGGGGGAGATTTATGACTTTTCATTATTAAGGAGAAAGCATTTAATCAATAATTATTGGGGGGAGGTAATTTATGGCAAGCACAGTCGGTTGAGAATCTTTGGGGCCAATGTTATTAACTGTGACAAGGCCTGTGGCTGCTGGAGGCTTGGATGTGAGCCCGCTGTGTGAAAACAGGCGGAGGCAAAGCAATCACTCCATCTGCCTTGGTGGATGGAGGCCTGCAATCTGTGCCAGCTGCTGACGTGAAAGACACAAGACCCTCATGCCACCTGAAATCTCCAACAAGGTTCAAACACAGAGAAAATGTTGTGCGTTTAAAAGAGAGACGCATACACACACACGCCTCCTCTTACATGTCTGATTGAAAACTCTGTGATACTGCCAATTGTTAGCTGTGTACTTGTCCCTGAAACGATCACAGGCAGCCAGAATCTCCTAAAGAAACAACTTGGTAAAAGTCGAGGCGAACAAGTTCACTCATCACTGCCAATTCCCAATCCACTACCTTGTGCGTGTTTGTCTGAGCAGAGCAGCTTTGCTTTTCTGATGTTTATTTTCTTATTTCTCACACACAATTATGTTTGGGCATACCCAAGGGTCTTCCTCACTTACCCTCCTCTACCTCTATAAAGTTTGATTTGATTGATTTTCTTCAATTTTTTGTCTTGTAAATCCAAAATCTCTATCATGCTTGGCTTGCTGCGTTGATGTCCGCCATGCTGCCGGCACTGTCTCAGCTAAGAGAAGGATGAATGAAGGGAGAGAGAGTGAGAAAAAAAAATCAAAACTGATAGTGAAGGGAGGGAAGCCAGTCCTGTAAGAGGCTTAAAGGCCTCCTGGAAGCTGTAGTTTGGCTCAGGCCCGAGTGCTGTTGTGGAATTGAGTTGCTCCTTTATCTGCTTTCGGCTTTGTGATTCCAGGCAAAAGTCTGACCACCGCGGCTCTGCTTGGTTTGCTGTGGCACAAACACACAAAGCACATACAAACACCCAAGCACAGGCTTAAGACCCTTTCACACACGACTGACTCCATCTTTAATTTCTCAGTTTGAACTTTTAGTTGAGTTGCTGTTTGGAGGCAACAACAACAACAACAACAACAACAACAACAACAACAACAACAACAACAACAGCAAAGAGCATCAAAACAGAGCAAATTTGTTGCTTTCTGTTTGTATGTTTGTTCATCATGGAGCAGCTTCCTACAAGTCCAACAGAAACTAAATCTCTGGTACTTTTTCTTGACATAAAAGATTTAGCAGAAATGTAGGAAAGGGTTGATGGAAATATGATTACAATTCAAATAAGTGTTGTGTTCAGTCAATAAAACGGAGTTAAAAAATGAAAAATAAAGTTATTTTTTTGAAAAACAAGATTTGAGATTTCCTTTTAGAAAGCCAATTACTTTTTTTTTCTTTACTGGAACCAATTTGAGTGATTCTTCTTACTATATGTTTTACGATTTTTACCTTATTCCTTAAACAAGTGCAACTAATCAACTATTTAACCAAATCGCCCAATTTTATGACAAAAATACAACACTCGCGATACTTGAAGCATTAGACAGTCAGTAGAACGAGTTTAGTATGCAACCTGCTGTTGTGCAATAGACTCTACAAACAGATTTAAAAAACACAGAGCAATCTTTTTGCAGACTACCGAAAGCTAAAGTAAAAAGAAACAAATGGATCTGAAATATGGAGAAACAACGTGTGTTTCTCCAGCTTTGAAATCAGAAACATATAATTGTCAGGAAACCCAATTTCTTGCCACATAACAATTTCCACTGTGTCTTTAGTAAACAGAAGGGATCTCATTTGAGTTCAAATGTCCTAAGTAGAAATTTGTCTGTTTTACTCCTGTTTTGACCCTCAGTCTGACTGAGGAGGTGTGGTCCATTGGAAACTTGACCTCATGCATACTCTAAAGAAAATCGTGCAATAAAAGAGAGAATTGCTCCTGGGGGACAAATACAGTTTTTTTAAATGAATTGAGGAAATCATATAATTTCATGTTTAATAACTAGACTGTGTGATTCAGATGGACTAAATACAGCAAACAGGTACGCAGCAGTGTTTACACAGTCACAGCTCAAGATGAAGATGATTGATATTTTGGTCTTGCATGCTTGAACAAAATGTAAATTTTACCCAAATGTGGGAAAATGCTTGTTGACATAAATCCAAATTCCTTCAGAATAAATGAATGATCTGATGACTACTAATACTGTTATCCTGACGTGTTTGAAGGCTATTTTGGACTTTGAATGACAACTCCAAAATAACTTCCATCATTTTGTCAAAATCATCAGTTAAACAGAAAGTCATCACTGTGTTTCCCTAGCTCATACACACAGACACACATACACACCCACAGAGTGCTAGCACATCAGGTAGAAAGACAGTTATTTTGTTTTCGAAGTCCTGTGAACATTTGTGTTTAATCAAGCAGCAGCAGAACAAAAAAAAAAAAACAAAGATGCCCAGGCTTAAGTTCAAAGCTTTGCTTCGTCTTCAGATCCCTGCTGATAGAAACCAGGTCCAGTTTTCATGGTGTCAGCCTCTGTTTATAGAGTTTTTCTGGATAAATGTCAACTCATGACCTTTTTTGAAGTAATTTACTCTCCACAGAAGGCTGCCAGTGAGGCAGCTACTGCCTCTGTGGGGTGTTCACAGGCGAGGTGGTCCTTTACTGCTATAATCCTTTACATTTTAGCGTCCAATGTTTGTGTTGACAATCGATGAGAAAGTATCAATCATATCATTATTTGAAACTTCATAACACTTCATTACTGATTAAGAAAAGACAATAGTTGCTTCATAGAGACTAAGGCCCTATCACACGGCCAACGCAAAGTGTGTTGGCGCACAGCATAGGTGTCTTTCCTAATTTCCCTCTGACACAGTTGTCGTTCTAACGCCCAGCGCTCCTGTTGTTTAAATAGCTGATGAACTTGTGCTTCTTGTGCCTAAGTATTTGTTTTAAAATGAGGTGTGGTAAGGGGAAAAGCTGGTGGGTTCCTATCTTGAGGATGCAGAAAACGACTGTGCCTTAGACCACCTGAAACCTGGTCTAAAGTCTGTGGTGCAGTATGTTCAATATATTAAACTTCATTAAATCAATGTCATAATGCTCTAAACATTATCAATGAGTGACAAGTTGGGACTAAAGGAAGGCCAATTTATCACCCACACTCTTTTACTGTTGGGCCAATACGTGCAGAATGGCATTTGGCATTGTCTAGCTGAAACAAGGTAGGCCTTCCCTGCAAATGCCAAGAAGCATGTTGCAATAAAACCTGTATACATGTTTTAGCATTAATAACACCTTCACCACTGTGCAGGTTGGCCATGTCATGTTCACTAATGCACCCTCATTTGCCAACACAATCTTTCAGAGCGGTGAACACCTCTCCTCCTTTACTTTAGAAAGCCTCAGCTTCTCTGCAATGATTTATTTATACCCAAACATGTCATTAAACTGTTTCCAGTTTACCTGATTAACTTGGAGGTGTTGCATCACGTTGTTTTTTTTTACGCATTTCACAATGTTTCCAGTCTTTTGTTGCCGTTGTTCCAACCTTTTTTGAAACATGTCATGGGTATCATATTCAAAAGGGGCAAATGATTTTCAGAAAACAATGACATTTCTCAGTTTCAACTTATATTTTCAATTAAATATGGGGTCCAATGTTTTGCAAATCATGACATTCGTTTTTTATTTACAATTACAACATCCCAAATTTTAAGGAAATGGGGTTAGAAAAGCGCAGTGTCATGTGGCACAATTTTTGTGGCATGAGTGTTGTTGCTTCTGGATTATCTGACCTAATGGTCGCATGTGGATTGTGAACAGTATTGGGCTTAAGATGGAGCCTTGGGGTACACCACATGTTAAATTAGCTGTTGTAGAGGTGGAACAAAGAGAAGGTTCTATTTTTTAGGTAGGAGGTGAACCAACTGAATGCTGTGCCACTTACACCAACCCAATGCTGGAGATGATTGATTATCTTTGCATGATCAATTGTGTCAAATGTAGAACTTAGATCCAATTAAATCAACCAACACATCAACACGAATCGACAGCAAGGTAAATGTCATTTTGACATTTGAGTAATGCAGACTCCGTACTATGAGTTGCTTGGAAACCTGTCTGAAATTTGTCTAGTATGTTGTTATTGTGAAGGTAAAGCAACACTTTTCAAATAAGGTGTAAATGTCACACTTTTATATCATATTTTAAGCCTATTGGCCTGTTTGATTTATGTATAACTAACCAAATGTTATTGTATCACAGCACATCCTCCATGTGCTCCAACAGTGTGGCAGGAAGCCCTGCGGAGGGTTGCATGGTTGAGTTGGCTCTCGATGTCTCCACCTGTTTAGTCAGCCAAGAGTTCAGTGAAATGAGGCTGTGAGTGAGCTGAGCATTGGGAATGAGCAGCATTTGACCGAAGCACCCTTCACGCTAAAATCACATTGCAGGTGAGAGGCACTCAGACGCACACTCACTTGTGTAGACACTTGTGGATGAAAGTGCTTCAACAGTAAAGCATGATTGCCTCTTTAGAAATTGACATATTGGTCGATTCTAAGTTTATGTTTATTAATTATGTGTTTTTTCATCTCTTTAAATGTGTTGGTGTTGTTAAGAGCAGTGTAAGGTTTATGAGGTTTTGGGTGGTTGGTGCTCTGCTTTAGTACAGTTCATTAAAAAATGTTGAAGGTGATAAACTTATTGTTTGCAACTTTTGGCACAAGGGAGGTCAATAAATTATTTCTTTACCAAACAAACAGTTTTTGCGTGTGAATATAGTGCAACTTTGAAAATAAAGAAGCACTTTTGAAAAAAACAAAACAAAAAACAAAACAAAAAAAAAAGCAGCGACTTTGGACACACTGATTTCACTGTCGCAGCCGAGCCAGAGGTAGTAACAGAGGCAAAACAGCATTTAATAGCTGAATAGCGCTGTTCGTGTTTTTGCATGTGTTTGTAAAGCATGCAATGTTTAAAACATTGTTCCTTCCATGCATGCGCAACGCCATGACACAAAGTCAAATCACACACTGGGACACCAATAATACGGAGTTGTGTGGTAAAATAAAAATACAAAGGAGGAGCTTCGTTGCAGCAAAATCTCAATGTAAATAGCGCTATAGTCGACATGCCTTATTCCCCTTAACTGTTGGATATATTATAATAAATGATTTACTCTGATGAAACTTTCATATCAAATTACATTTGCTGTTACACATGTTACTAAACACTAAAAGTTTCCATTTTGTAAAGGACATAATAGGGGAGATGTTTTGTCAGATACTGAGTTAAGTTAACTACCCTTAACTACTGCCTACATGCCTGTTTGACGTGCGATTATGTTTACCTAGCTTTTGTGGTTCTTGTGTCTTCACAACTGCTCACAAGTAAAGCTTTTAGGTACAGCCTTGATGCTTTACACGACAGAGCTTTGAATTCCCCTTGGGATTAATAAAGTATCCGTCTGTCTATCAAAGCAAAAACGTAAGCCTTTGCACTGCAGAGGTGTGAAAAAAAACCAGAGAAACTCACGACAGATACTTCACTGGAATGTTTAGGAAACATCCTGCTGCTGGCTTGGCTGCTTATTTATTCAATCAGCCCTTTTTAGCTGTTACTGTAAACCTAACCTCCTTTCCTTGGGATCAGAGGTGACAGTTTATACAGTATACAAGACAAATGATTGAATGACGCTGGCATTGAAACACTCTTTGTGTCCTCAACTCAACCTCTACCTAAAAGACCTTCCCTTTGCCTTTGACTATTGCTGATCTCCTCACCTTTCCTACCGAGGCCAAAGAATCACAATTTATAGTCCCATGGCTCCACCTATAACTAAGTGACCCCATTAAAATGTAGAAAGTCAAGAGTCAGAGGTCAAATGTCCTGTTGCTAAAGTAGCAGTGTGACATCAATAGGGAGGGGCTCCTGAAACACCTATTCTCACTTCCGCTGATTAAAAATGACACTATAGCTTTTTATCATGTGCAGCTCTTCAGGCAGAGAGAGGTTTGATTACAGGGCCTTGGACTGTTAAATACTGTTCAGTTAATCTAATGTGAAAGGGAAAATCACCTGGAGGAAGATAAATGAAAAGCCTTCAATCTCAAATGAGATAAATACCATTTGGAAAAAAATGTAGCATCTGTTTAGAAACATTTTGAGTGAATTCTATTCGTTTTCTCAAGGCCTCTTTTCAGCTGTGAACACCACGAGGCAATGTTTCACTCAACTTGGACATGAAGTGCAGGATGAAATGAGGTTAAGAGGCTATATAAAAGAGAAATCCTGCAGTTGTTGGTCTGGTTTAATGTGTTGTGTCTTAACCTAAAATATGCTAAAGTAATAATGATCTTGTTTGGAAAATAAAGAATCTGCAGTGTACTATTACTAATACTACATTTCCATTTTACTACCAACTCTGGTACAACAGCTATCTAATTTCCTTATTTCCCTAAAGCGTTTACATTTCCTGTTCTTCGCATGTTTTAGCTCTTCCCTTGCAACACACAAGAAGTAATGGATTCCCTACTTTTGTTTGAAGGAGATGAAACAATGATTAATGAGCATGAGCAGAAATATCCACCACAGCTGAACAAAGAAAGGAGCCTGCCTTCAAAATAATCACATCAGACATCAAATCACAGATGGTCTCTGTAGTGAAATCATCCCAGCAACAAAGCTTGTAGAAAAAAAAAAGAATACCAGTGTTTTTGGAACAACTATTGATTGAATAGTACGCTTTTATTTTGAACAGGCTTGTCACAGATTTTAATCATTTTGAGACAGCAAAATACAGTGGCTGATTGTAATGAGAAAAGACCATGGGGGTGCAGAGAAAACTCCAGATGGTTTTACAGTCCGTCATCAGTAGAGGGCACTGTGAGCTTTTTGGTCAGTTTGCCCCCCCCCCCCCCCCCCGCCTCCCCTAAAACACATTCTGCAAGTGGACCGGCCCACTGCCTGCTGTCTGTTGGTGAGGGAGATTTAAACAAAGAGGGTTAATATCAATCAGTGTGTGTGTAAACACACCCATAACTCACTTGAGTAATGAAGCGGTAGTGAGTCAGCCTTTTCCTGTACATCCCCCTTATGGTGTGTGAGTGCATGTGTGTTAAGGGGGTGGATTGTGAGAGACGAGGGTAAAGCCTACGATAAGAGTGTAGGCATGCTGTGTGCTGTACAAAGAAAGAAACAGGAGATTGGCAAATGACCTCCCACAGGTTTGTAAGCAGAGAGTTGCTGGATGTGAGGTCTGTTTGGTACTTACACAATCCCTCTATAAATAAATATACAGTGTGTAAAGTCTCACACACAGGCCCCGTGGTTAGATTTGTTAAGATTCAAACCCTGACTTGTTTTTTGATTGTTGATGAACAAAAAGCTTTGATTTGGTTGAGAAAGTTTTTCTTGTGCATGCTCTCATGAGGAATTTCATCATAAAAACATTTTAGTGACTGCAGTGTAGGAAATAACTGGACAGGCACACAAAGAAGCCCTTAACATAAACTAAACATAAGTTTATATTTCATGTAATAATGAATATAAAATAAATGTAAAGGGAATTAAAAAATACTTATTCATAGCATGTTAAAAAAATGTATAAAGGCAATAAATAAAATACCTTCGAACAGCTTGTTAAAAATGCAAGAAAGTGTACCTTGTTTGAATTAGAATTGTTGATATTATCAACCAATCAGCATCTGCCATTTTTATTGGCCTATGCAAGTCTCTGGATACAGATTGCACCTGACATGATTGTCACAGGGTATAATTGTCTAATACTGCCAGAAATCATTTCTTATTGTGGCTAACATGAGAGACTGTCACACAGCGTGGAGGTTCATTACCATGGCGATACTTACACACAGTAGTAACAAATATGGCGTGTGTAGCGGAGAGATTACAACAAATAAAAAATAGATCAATGATGAGTGAGAACACAGCAAGTGAGCCTGAGCTGGCAGATTTCATGGGATTGATTGATCACTTCACCTAATCATTTCTCTGTCTCTCTACTCACCGCACATTAGGTGTGAATGTGGAACAAACCATCTTTTGTTTAGAGGTAACCATATGTGCTCCCAAGAATACTACAGAGCATACTCTATTAGGATGTTAATAAAGGAAAATGTTAAGATTACACTAGAAAAGTAACTTTAACAATTGTAAAGGATTTTATAAAAACAATTCAAATGTATGTTCATTTTTGACAGCAATGTAAAACCTTTTCTTTCGTTCATGGGGGTCTCAGATTTTAGGGGTAAGCTCCGAATAAGGCCTTGGAACCACTAATTTAGAGCATGCATTTTATTTTACATGGCTTCGTAGATAACTATGCAACTAAATTAACTGCTCCTGCACAACATCTCAAAGACCATTTGTATATGCCTGAGCCATGCCTTACATAAAATTATAACCATTAAAACTTAATTCAGGTCCATTAGCAGCAGCAGACTCAGGATATTAGCCTGTGCAACAACTGTGTGTTCCTGTAGAAGCCATTAGTCAATTGGATTCCAATTGGTTGTCTTTCATTTATAAGTTTACTGGTGAAACACTACACTACCGTCATTCTTTATTTATTTTTTGGATCTCACTCAAAAGACACTGCTGTTGCCATGGAAGACATTTGAGTTGAAACCAGATCAGGAAAAGTAACCAATCAAGCTTTATATTAAAGCTATTAGCGTTTCTCCATGGTAGTTTTACTGTTAGACATTAGTTCTGTTTTTGAAAAGAAAGACAGAATAAAAATGTGTATTTCATGTAGCCAATGGGATCAATAGTCTGCCCTGTATTGTTTTCTTTAGTTATTGCTGTAACTATACAGGTTGACTTTATCTCCTTTAAGATATGATCCCCTAACGGATTCCATTTTCACCAGATTATCCTAAAGAAGCATTCCCTATGTTCACATGTACGTTTGTAATCCATAACCCAGTTTTCACCAGCAAAATCATCACACTGAACATTAGTTTCACCTTATTACATAGGTAAACAGCAAAAACATAATATAAAAAGTCAAACCTTACATAAAGGGATCTCAAGCAGTACCAGCACTAAAACGACATTACAGGATTAATTCATATTGAGTAAGAAAGAAGGAGACAAACACCAGATTCTGCAACAAAGACCAAGCCTCTGTTTTGTAATGAACTGTATAATCACTGGACTGATTGGGAAAATTCACATTAGACATACACATGCAGCACGCACGGCACCATCATATCCAGCTCCTTGCTTGCCTATGTGTGGGAAGTCAGATCTTCTGGGCATCCTGTTCATCTGACTGTACATTCAATTACAGTCGCACACAAATTACATCAAGAATACCAGCCAGCATGAGCCGCCTGCCACCTCCGCATGTGAACACATTCCTCCTCCTCCTTCTCCTTCTCATGCCCTCTTCTCGCTTTCATTTCTTCCCTCTCCTCTGCTTCTGCTTTGGTGATTGTGAAGTCAAATGCTGGACTGATGCTTGTCTGAGAGTGACCTGCGCTTCTGTGCCGACACTCCTTGATCTCGCCAACAGAGTCGAGGTGGAAAATATAAAATCAAGCAGCCGCGTGTCTTTAAACACCCACTGCGGACACGTGTTGTTATATCCTGTTTTTTTCAGATATATACACACACAAAAACACACTCGAGCAGGGATGCACATGCAGATCCATGCATGCCCACATATGTTCACCCAGATGAAAGCATGTACACCCTCAAAAGCAGAAATTACACACACCTACTCGTCTCTACATAAGTGTGCTTGTCAAACATTCACACACAAAAGGTTGTTCTCAGTGTGCTCTCCATTGTTCTTGCTCTCTCCGTCTCTCTCCAGGGTATGCATCATAACGACTGATGTAGCCAGCAATTTATATCGCTGAAGGAGGCATATGAAATATACAGATGATATCCTGCAATGGGGGTTTCAAGAGTGGAGGAATGACGAGTGGATGTGATAGGTGGTCCTGAGAGCTCTGTATACAGCGATAGCATCATTCAATGGGTATCTCATGAGACATTTGAAGTCTATTTTAGAACACCATATATGTAAGATCTTTACTGTTTGTGTTTCAGAGTTGTCAGGGCAGCCATTCACTGCAGTGTATTGTAAAATGTAAGTACATGGGACACTGGTTTAGTTCAGTTGGTAGAGGAGGCGCCCCATGCTAAGAGAGGACAGTCCTCGTTGCACTGCAACACACTCAGTTTGTGCCCCCACCTTTTATCTGGATGTAGTTCCACTGGCACCAGTCCACAAAGGTTCAGTTCTCCATTCTCCCTTACACACTCATCAGTGATGCGACGGACAATGGCAGAGTTGACAAATAACTTTTGCAGGTGAGAGTTAATTGTTTGGTTGGCGAAGTCTTCAGTGTAGAGTATGAAGACAACCACGTCCAACACACAGTCCCACGACCTCACAAACTGTGGCTGGTTGGTCAGATAATCCAGGAGCCATGATGTGAGGTGATGGTAGACTCATGTGTGCTCCAGCTCTGCCCTTTAGAAGCATTGGCTGTATGGTGTTGAAAGCACTGGAGAAATCATCCTGTGATAGTCGTGGCTGATTGGGAAACTGCAGCTGGCTCACCAGGGGGCTCAGATGAAACAGGGTCTTCGTCAGGTGCAATGCCAGTGCAACCAGCATGTAGTGGTTGAAGTTCTTGGGGTGTGAGATCTTTGGCACCAGTGCCTACCAGGATGTCTTCCAAAGCTGTTGTACTCTCCCCTACTTCAGGCTCATGTTGTATAATACGCCTTTTCAAGGCTTACCGTAATTAAAAAATGTCTGCAATTAAAACTCCACCAAATTCATATCGATTCAGCATTTCCCGGCTTTGAAGAATCTGAAGGTGTACTGATGGACACGGTTATCAACCTATCCTTGGGACCACGATTCAATCAATAACACAACCAATGCAGCAGAGATGAAAATAGTCTTCAGTTTGGGTAAAGCAAAACTGTCAAATTCTGGTGTCACTAAGGTATTTTTCATAACCATAAAATACATTATATAAAATGTTTCATGGTATTTCTCCCTTTATGATTGATGTTGAGCTTCTTGTTAGGCTCAGAGATCCAACCAAGTCATCAAGTGAAGAGATACTATAAATCACCCTACAGTAGACCTTTACTTTTTAATGAGCAGTATTTAATGGGTGTAGCTTAAAGCTCTTTTGATGCTGGTATTACTTTACTGCTGTCCTTTGTGTTGCATAAGGAGCATAAGTGGTGTGTGTGGATGGTGTTTGAGTGGATGGTGTTTGAGAACGCTATTGTATTGGTTGTTAAGGATCTTACTGTAGGTTGGGATGTACTTTGGAAATATATGGAGGTGCAGACTGAATTTAACTTTTTCTGTCTCTAGTTAAGTCATTGTCAACTTATGTGACACTGACTACAACAGAAAGGTATACTTAAATCTCCTGACTATATTTTCATGATTGATCGTGGACTGTGTCCCCATTGAATATGAATCTCAAATAGACCTTGAAATTACTCTATTTATCCCTGGTTTGCTGTCGTTGCTCTGTCATAGCTATATTAAATCTCTGCAAATACACAGTATTAGCTGTAGTGTGGTTGTTATTAAGATAAAAAGTAAAGAACAATTACATTACATCAGGCATTTTCTATTTCTGGCAACAGGGTAACCCATAGATTCCTCCAACATAAATAGTTGATGGACTTTCTCTAGAAATAGAGGCGATATTCTTACCTCTTATTCTTAAATGCACTCTTAGATTCCATGTTGGCTGGAAACAGTATACATAATACAGGTTTTATTTTCTTTAAAGAATCCTAGGGACACCTTAAACACAACTGTATTGTATTATATTTTATTTTTAAAGACCAACCATGTTGAATATTATGATGGGGACTTTATGGAAGTGCTGTATTTGTCAGTCATTAGAAAAATGCTGTAGCACACCCTTCATTTTAATCTACAACAAAGCCATTCCATTATTTACAATCAATACCCAATTATCCCTAAAGGCACAGGGGAATATCTTGTTTATGTCAAATATTATTTTCTATAATGGATCAGGTTGACCTGTAACTGGACTATTAGCCAAGAGGGCAACCGTGAATGTCAAGGTTTGATGGACCCAACCACAGCTTTCTTGATGTCACCTAAATAGGGATTGGAATGGTACATTTTGAGGGCATAATTAAATAACATATCAGAAGCTTACAACACTAAAAAGATACAGATGTATGCCCTTTCCCTTTAGTAAAGCTACAATCTTTGGAAAGATCTGCAAGAGAGGACACATAATCATCTATATGACAGACATTTCCCTACCCAGCAAGTAACAAGGTCAAGTTATTGTTGCAGTGTTCGATAGTTGTGTTTCAAGTCTAAGTGTACTGCTGTTTCCCTTTCCTTCTGGTTAGTGCAGTGGTAAGCTATCTGATATTCCCATAAGGCTCAAGCTCTTCCAGTGGTGGCTTCCAGTGGTGGAGAACCCCCCCCCCCCTGGTTTTTACCCTTCCCCCTCACTTGTCTTTTGTCTGATTGGCTCCTGCTCTAAAAAAAACGTCAGTCAGCTCCCATTGCTTTATTGATTTGACTCTCTAGGGAGGGTCGACTGTAACATTTGATACCAGGGATCTGCTTGTGGATTGTGTCTGCCTGTCAACACTTTAAATTGCCACTGGGGCCACACAAGCAACATTCGAGGTATTCAATATGTCAGAGGCAGTTATAGGCAGTGGGTGGGATTATCAATGGGAGGGTGAGTAACCAAAGCAGCGCCCCATTTTAAGGGGGAACACAAACAGGAAGTGGAGCAATTTGATTTCCATATTGATAGTTTCTGAAATGAGAACCTTGGAATGGAAATTGATGCTATGCAACATGTTGAGCTCAGGCCTGTTGGATGTGTTTAGAGATGGTGGGGTTGGAGAGTTAAAAACACACAATCACCTTGGTTTTTATTTTTTTTCCAATATTGCACCACCAGTCATCTTGCTTGCCGCAGGCATTGAGGCGTTCAACATTTCCTCTGTGGAGGACTGACTGGTAAAAAAGCAGCTTCGGAACATGTCATTTGACACCAGAATAATGATACATTGGTATAAGCGCAGTAACACTACAATTTCTCAGCTGTTAAGTGACTAAGTCCATGGTCCGAGACAAAGCGAGGGCAGAGTCATACAAATGTAACCAGAACCAATATGACAGAGGGCTGACAGGAGGAAAATTATGAAACGAGATTACATTATTCTAATGTGGGCAGACAAAAGGGTAAGGGACAAGAATAAATGGAAATTCAGCTGAGTCAGAGGAAAGCAGATAAATGCCAATGAGCCATTGCAAGGACTTTTATTTTAATGAGATACAGAAGAGGGGTGATAGGATGAAACGAAAGATCAATGTGACCAGGGAGTAAATTATTACACACCAACTTAAACACTGTCAAATAGTTCATTTTTTACTGTAGTTTTTACTTTCAGACCTTACATTGGTGCCTAAAGATTAACCATGCTCAGTTTGAACATTTCAAAAGTCATTCAACATCTCAGAAGTAAAGGCTTGTCCGCCATTCCTTACAACAAAGGGACGTGATTTTTCAAATGCATAATCCTTGAATGAACCTTGATAGTTAGTTGATAAATACCTCATTTGCATGAGAGGAATGCTTTATCACTGTAATGTTTCTTAACAGAGAACAATGCTTAATGGCTTTGTCAATTATCAAAGAAAAGAGTTGACTAAATACATTCTTTGAAGGACTGTGTCGGTAAAGGCACATGCTGATCCTTTATTGTTCGACATACAAAGCCGCAACCTCATTTTTTAGCATTCATTTACCATGTGAGTTTGATTTTCTGATGAAATTGAGGCTGGATTCAGTGTTATTTTTGTCTGTAATCATGTTACTACTTAAATGTTGCATTTGGCTTAATGTAAGAAAAGCTACCTGTGTAATAATTTAACCAATAGAGTTCATTATATTTTGATCCGTCTTGCTAACATACAGACAATCTATTTAAGTGAAGGTTTTAAATCAGAAAAGGAAAGGAGAGGAAAGGGTCCTGATCTACCTAAATGATTTCTCAGTGGACCAGTCTTTATTAAGAGGTTAAGTTTCTAATTTCATTTATGCTTGTATGAATTAGTAATATCGTGAGCTGGTCCCAATATATGAACCAAATGCTGTGAAAAAATTGAGCCTCAGTGAGGAGACAGCAGATCCTTCTCTTGCATGCTGCGAAGAAAACACAGAGGGGATTTATAGTCCGTGGATCTCTCACTGGACCAAGCGTCCAAGCTTCTGAAACCTTGTGTCTGTGACCCTCACAAGTCAGTGCAAGTCCTCTCATCTGGAATTATTCTTGTTTCCACAAATAGGGCGGAAGCTTTAATCAAATGCCTGCTACCCTTCATGCTGTCGACCTCTCCCACACGCAGCCGTCACAGCAGGGTAGGTAGGTCAATAGCTTCTGCCACCACTGTTTCCTCTGAGGAGCATTTCCACCGCATGCAATGGCCATTAAAGCGATCTGAATCAGTGCTGGCAGAGTGGACAACGCTTGCTTCTTGCCTTGATAACCCACTATGTAATGATTAATGTGTGAGGGTATCAGTGTTCTTAAGCTTTTGACAAAACACAAGTGATTTTAAGGCCTGTGGCCTTACAGTCAGAGTGACTTGAGTAATCAGTGAAGAAATGGGCAACAGTCACCCCTCTTTTAACAAAAATGGAGATATCAATTAGCAATGAAAATAATCCATTATATATTCAAGGTATTACTTTGGAAACTGGTTCTGTAGAGAGACTGAAATGCATTCATTGTTATTGATGTAATCTGCCTACATGTCTCAGTAAAATAATGCAAAAAACTTGAATAGTAAAAGCATTCATCAACAAGATATTTTCATGATGTGAACAATATAGTTATATCATTTTAAATGCTTCATTATGGAATCAAACACTGCTTTATATGTAGATGTATAATAAAGAGTCATCTTCATGTGCATTTTGTTACACTACAAAGACTGGAGATGTGAACATTTTGAGGCCACGGTTAGCGTTGATGTTCGAATAAAAGTTAAAAGGCCAAAGTTATATTGACATTTGACATTTTTCTAATTTAGCTCAATTTTATGATTGATTGGAATTTAAATGAAGACTTACAGACAGATATTCTCCCTTTTGGCCACATTACCAAACTGCGTGTTATCGGATTTCCTTTCAATGCAGATGACACCTTGCTTTACTTAGCTATAATATTTCCTACATAATTGCCTTGCTTGAACATTTTTTGCATCTTATTTCCTTCAAATCAGAAATCCAGACTCTAAGTATTCTTTTGTCCAAGCTCAGCATCCCCCTGGCAACACAGCCAAGAACCCTGGACACTTCAGTTCATAATCCTACTTTTTTGAAAAGTTGCTGCTCGTGTGCTCATCCAACGGTCTTTCCTTCTGTTTTGGTTTTGACCTTCAATCCAGGACTTTTGTATTGTGAGTTAATGCTCTGATGACCCTCCAGGTCCCTCTGATTGATTTGCAAATCTTAATTCCTATCAAATTATTATGTATCACTTTGAAAGTTGCACTGTTTCATCTGTGGAATTGAATAGCAAAGACTTAAAAAGGTATCTCCCTGGTCAATGTATAAATTGCATCCATGTTCACAGAACATTCATGGTTAGATAACAATTGTAATGTCTCTAAACTAATTACTGGCTGGCATGGCAGTTATATATGTATTTCTTCTCAGCAAAGATTCTCCACCACAATAACTATTTCTAGACATTTATTTTTCCCTCTTTAAATGGATGCCTCTCTTGTGACTCTACCTGCTCTGTCTGTCTTTGTGCTCATGTGAGTGGGTGTAGTTGTCCTTCATGTAGCTGCTCATCTATTTCCACAATGTCTCCAATCATTGCATCTCGATGCATCATTAGAACTCTGGTACCTCACCACTTGGTTGTTTCTCCCTACGGCCTTATGTATAGTTTATATTTGAGGTTTTCTTGTATTTTCGATGTGCGGTTCTATTTACAATTGCCTCCTGTGCCTTGGAATACCAATGTCCATGCTACGCCCACTCCCTCAGTCCCTACCACTCATCCTGCAATCCAGTTAATGCCAGCACTGTCTACCACTCGCTGTCGCCTGTTCTTCCCCTGCTTTGGCCACCCCTTACGTGACCACTCTCTACTTGCAGACAAAACAACCACATTCTACCATCTCACTGTATCCGGTTTTGCTTTTTGGTCCAAACAACATCCTTGATCAGCTGTAGTAATGCAGGTTAACCTTTCATTATACCCTTTAATCTAATGAGGAGTCCCTACTGTATCTCTGTAAAGCAGAAGACTTGAGTGTATTTTCCAATTTATTCTGATAAAGCCTGACCCCCCTGTCTGTCTGTCTGCCTGCTATTACTTCATACTGCTATTGGCTGTACAACTGGAACTACCATTGATACCATCACAATGTGCATAATAAGTTGATTTCACTTTGAAAATAGGCTGTATATTGTGAATACAAAGGTATTCCAATTTAGAAGTAATACAATTACAGAAAAAAACTATTCCAATAGCACAAAAGCATTCAGATTTCAAAGAAACTGATTACAAAATTAATCTGAAAATGTTTAAAGTAATTGCAGCAAATATAGGTTGTTATGCTCTATGAAGTTGTTTGATACCACACTTTTGAAAATGACCTAATCTGCTCACAGCTTTCCTAATTGGAATGTTAATTTACAACTAAGAGTGTGTATAATATAACACATTAGGAATATAATCTTCCAGTCCTGCTATTCTTATGTTGCTTAATCTGCAGACCAC
Organism: Labrus mixtus; assembly: GCF_963584025.1. Lineage (NCBI taxonomy): Eukaryota > Metazoa > Chordata > Actinopteri > Labriformes > Labridae > Labrus > Labrus mixtus. Next base: position 23,035,926 of record NC_083614.1, on the reverse strand, counting down.
TTCCTGCTTTGTCAGCAATTTTTGAGAATCAAAAAATGGCAACAGTTTCTTTCTTGTAATAAACCCTTTACTCCTTCATGCAACGTCTAAGTGCTTTTCTTCTCATCTCCTAGTTATCTTTCGAGCATGCCCTTCCGTGAAACACCGGCATCGTTTCATGTCACGATTGAACAGGTGCTGATACTGACTCCTAAGCTGGCCCAAAATAGTTGGGTGGATCTAGATAAGACTCTGTGCAGTATATTACCACACTGATGCTTGCTAATCCCACCTGTCGCTGTTAAGGGTTCCTTTTATAATCATACCTTCCTCCTGTTTCTCCTTCCGCTGAAGTGAAAGATCCAGCTCTTATTCAAGTGTTTTCACACCTAATTAACTCATGGAGGCAGACTTTGCCCCGTTGACCGTGCTACCCTAAGATAGTTCCTACCTCACTGCCGCATGACAAGAATAGAACTGTTGCCAACTGCAGTTACCCTGGCAATACTCGCAAACACCAAGTAAACACTGACACAACTCTCTGGGTGGAACACATCCCTCATGAAAACATATGATTCATAAGAACTTTCTTTATCTAAGGTACAATACTGCAAATAAACACAAAACAATAGATTATGAGCATCACGTTCAGAGCACGTACATATGGAATTTTATACTATAAATAGCATTTGAACAAAGAATCTGTGGAGTCCATTTTGTCGAAATGTACACTTACATAAATCATCAAAATGAGAGGAACTTGTCTACACTCCATCATTATAAAAGTGAAAACTGACCAGCTGTAACTTCAGATGTTTGCTTTACCTTCTAAACAAAGGCTCACCGTGCAAACAGAAAACCGTTAATTTACTTTGTCTATAAAGCTCTGTCTTCATGCATCATAATTGCCAACATGACATACCAGTGTAAACACAGACGTGCATCAGTGCGTAATCCATTCATTCACTACATGTTTATCTTCGAGTGCACAATACCAACACTGTTCACAATGACTGCATGCTGCTCTTTTTCATCTCAACTCAAAAAATCACAGTAAACACAGTACTGACCCTGAGCAAACATTGCATTTTCTTCTGTACAATTGAAGCCCCCCACCTACACATATGCACAGATACAAAACACACACGCGCACGCACACACACACACACACACACACACACACACACACACACACACACACAAACCTCCTGTGTTGTTTTATTCAAATCACTATAATGGGATATTCAAACAGAAGGCATAGGTTTCTTATATATGTTTTGCTTCTAAAAATATGAAATACCTGCATATTTTTGGTGTTTTTAGGGCGGTGGCATCCATGGGTTCTCCAGGACCAATGGTGCCAGGTAAATATGATTGACTAAAGAGACTACAATAAGAAGACAGATCCATGTGTCCAGACTGTGCCACCTATAGTAGAGTGAGCCATATGCACAGAGCAATAATATACGGTCTCTACACTGCATGTTGTCTGTTCAGCACTTTTCTTGTTTAATCATTTAAGACCGATAAATAAAAGCATCGATTTCTGTGAGTGTGCGGGTTAGAATTGTTTAATCAGCAGGGATGATTCAGATGTCCCATTACTTAATTTCTTACTATTACAGAGTAGTCGACAATATGCTGGTACCTTTATAGAGCACCTGCCGTTTGTTGGTTGTCTTGTTTGTTTTTAAAGTAAAAAGGTAATAAATGTTATTTAATCATTTCTATGAAGAACTTTACAAGGAATGCACCAGATAAATTATCAATATATATCCTATATCATCTATGTGTACAGCTATAAACAAACAACAAACTAGCTAATCTCAAACTAGAGAACACATTTACCAGTTCCTCTTTTTTTTTTGCTTTTTTTAATCTAGATTTCTCCAATTGTTTCATTGTTTTGTAAAATATTTAAAAATAGGGGTCACGAGATTTGTTGTATAAGACATCTGATAAACTTCCAATTGATGCTTTCAAAGCAAAGCACACGGTTTGAATCTTTGTAGTGATACTTTTCCATAAAGATTTCTGTCACATATTTGAAATATAAACAATATTGAATTTGCTTCTTTATATTTTCAATACATTGCACTTAAGGCTCTTGAGGTTTAATGGCAGGTCATAAGCTTTGTGAAGATTGCACAGGAAATAAAGATTAAAAACTCTCCGGAGATAAAGTAGCAGTAGCCTTTAGTTTAAAATTCACCCAGCGGCTCAGCAATGATGCAAGTCAAATCTAACTTTCCCCTCTCTTCAATTGCACAAAAAGCATAGGTCAAGAGTACATTTGTGTGTTCAAAAGATAAGTTTTGTAAAAATGAAATACTTGGTATATTGTGTAAGTGTACAGTACATTACCTCCCTCTCTTAAAGGTCCCATATTATGCTTTTTCTGGTTTTATATGCCCTTTAGTGTGTTTTCCAAGTGTCCTGTGCATGTTTAGGCACATCTATGTGCAAAAATTCAAAGTCCGCAGAAACGTGGCTTCTCCTACCTCCTCCTGTTAGCTGTAGCATTAGCCGCATGTAACGCTCGGTTCTAGCCCCCCTCGATAAAAATTTGTCAGTGCAGCGTCATTGTCAGTGTGAGATCACTGATCTAAGCCCATTGGCTCGTTGTGGCAAGCCCAGCAGCTCATGTTGAAATTTCCGAGACACGTGCTGAGCAACTGACCAATAACGACAGAGCGGATCGGCAGACCAATCAGAGCAGACTTGGCCCACGTGGGGTCTAACAGTGGGAGCTCAGCAGAGCGGAGCTGACGGACTCAGAGCGTGGAGGGAGCAAGGAGGAGCAGTACATGAAAACAGACACTTTTTTCGGACTATTGTGAACGTACAAAAGTAGGTACATAGATTCAATATACGAACCCCAAAAAGGGCATAATATGGGCTCTTTAATAGAAGTGAAGAAAAGATAAAAGCAAGACACTCCTGTCTTCATTATTAATCAAGGGATGATTGACCACTATTTTTCTGTTGAATTGTAACAGTATATGTTGTCTCCTGCTGAGTTGAGTAAATCCTCTTTGCACTCATGTGACTAGCCTTCTCTTCCATATAGTGGCCATACGTCTGGAGGTATAGTCAATTTGCTTCTTGTATTATAGATTCCATCTTTATGCATGACTTAAAGGATTTATGAATATATATGTATGAACATAATAACTTCATTCAGTACAGTTTCTCTGGGGCAGTATTGTAATAACATCGTATGCCCAATGTAAATTCAATAACCTTCAGTCTTGGCACTTTGTATAATCTGCTTCTGACTCAATCTTTCAGAATTTTAATCTTTTTATTGCAGGTTCAGGCAATCCAGTACACACCAAGCAACAAATTCATCTGTAACAAAATGTGTTTTTGGCTTGAGAACTTAAATCCGCTGATATAACAGCACAGAATAATGGTATAATTAAATGAGCAAGAAAAGGGAAAGTGGCCTCTCAGCCCAGTGCTCAGGATGACAGTGACCATTCAGCTTCATTAGGCAGTATCGACACATTTGTTCCAAACTTAATCTCCTAGCAACAGCAGTGCTACTTGGCCTTTTAAACAGTGTCGATGGGATTTCATGCCTGGTCGACTCCAACAATGGCATGGCAAACCACAAAGAATTAACACAACCGTATACCATGTTCACCAAGTACCTGAGTCAATGATTTTTCAAGTGCAATTTCTCTCCATTGGCTCTGACAACTCAGGCAGCAGAAGAGGAAAGCCTTACCTTGGTGCACAGAAACAATGGTGGCACATATTGCAGCAGCCCAAGACTTGGATGAACATGAACTCTAATAGCTGACTGATCAGAACCCGAGAATGAATCTGGACCTCAAACTGTAGTTGTAGGGCTATGTGCAATAAAGCATAAATTCAATTCAATTAATCAAGGTTCTTTTTTTTGTTATGAGTTATTCAAGCGATCAATTAAAAGCAATTCATTAGAAAACTAACCACTACTTACGAAAGGTGGAAACCACTGACCCAGACTTTTTAAGCTAAAATCAAGTCACTTTTAAAAAGTTGGATTCGGCAACTAAGTGGCTATTTACTTGTTTTTTCCTTTGTGTCAGTCCCCACTTTGGATAATTGCTACAGTGGCAGCCAGCAAAACTGTGATTTTTAATTGTACTATTTTTTTTCACATTAATTTATCATGAAAAAAAGGAAGTTGCCAGAAGCGTCCTCTTGGATCCATTTTCCCCTTTTTTTGCTTCTTGCATAAAGATGCGCCACAACCCTTCTTCAGGAACATTGAAAATATCACCACGATGAAAAAAATGTAAAGTGAGACCAGGAGAAAAAAGCTCCAAAAACCGACTGATACTTTCTCATTGTAAGTCTTTTAGGTCTGCAGCTTTGAAGCTCATAGCAAACATGGGCATCCTGAATAATTGCGGATGATGTGATTTGCAGTATTTATGAAGAAAAGCTTGTATTGGGTGGAAAGCAAAGCAACAAGCAAACAAAAACAGCACAATTACAAGTACACGTTGCAATAAACCAAACCTGCATGTGAAGGATTCCTTCTTTTACCTCTTTAATTGAAGTGGACCTTTATAATAACATGACCCTTAAAAAGGCTTAAGAAACTAAAATCGCTTCAGAAAATGGCGACCATGTCCGATGGTCTTCAGAGCACTGGCTGGGTAGTAATTGGCCAAGTGTGCCAATTTACCACGTTCAAACTAGAAACCCCAGACTTCATGGCAGAATGATCAAAGCCAGCAGATTCTCCAGTGTTTCCTCCGCATACAGCTTTTCCACTTTCATCTTTCAATTCAGATTTTCTTCCTTTCTCTGCTTTCAACTGTCTGCTCCTCTGCTTGTGGATCAAACAAGAATGAAAATCATAACACTGTGTATCAGAGGAGCCTTCATTGCATAAATAATGATGTTACTATGGCAATAATTAATAATGTTCACACCTATCACACCTATTATCTGAAGTACATCTGCAGCACAATGTGACAGCTGTAATATTTTTAGATAGACGAGCCTGTGTGGAGGAATGTATGCACATCCTCGAAGCACAGATGAGACACAACAGTGCGTTTCCAGCTGCCCTTACCAGGTGTATTTACATACATGTAGTCAGTGTTAGAAAGGTAGGCCAATACAGTTTCCTCCTTGCAATGTCCTAGTACCTAACTGATTCTTCAGCCCATTATTTTGGCGTCACCATGAGGTGTGCCGAAGTAGTGCCAAAACAAAGTGGCTTACTGAACACTAAAACGCTTTGCCCAGGGTGTAATTATGTTAATAATGAACTGAGGTAAAGTTGACGGAAACCGGTATGATAAAAAAAAACAACAAAAAACATCATCTTATGTCAATAGGTTAGAGTTCTGAAGAGGCCATGATGACCTAGAAAAGGAAAGAGAAACAGTGGGGTACTGTCAGCTATGAGCACCATTTGCTGCTTGAGCAAGTTAAATTATGGATTTAATACTGAATGGAATATGGAACATGTGAATTGAAATTATATTTGTGCCTGAACACCTGTGAGATTCAATTTATGATTTATTTTCTGCCTCAGATGCAAATGTAATTAGCCTGCTGACACATTTAATCTAATCTTTAGTGTCTAGATCTCTCATTTTGTTGAAGTCTTTAGCAGGGTTTTAATTCATTGCTAAGATATCATTTAGATAACAGCTCGAAAATAACCCATAAGCACACAGAGTAAAGGTGCTATTTCTACCATGGTACCGCAGGAAAAAAATTTGATGTTATTATAGTATCACAAGGATTCTGTTAATTTAGAAAGCAACATAACTCCATTTAATTTGATGAGGATTAACAGGATAATTTTAGCCAGATAACCTGAGATTAATATTTTAGAAATATATTGATCACATTTGCTTTCCTTCGCTCTCAGACATCCATCTACCCGTAAAGATCCACTAAGTAGAGCAACATTATCACTAGCCTTTTATTCATCTAAACTATGATCCTTAGGAAAGCATCGGCACTAACCATGAAGAGAGAGGATGTAAAGGGAAAGCAAAGCAACAAAGACATCCAACGTGAGAATAAACAGAGGCCACCAAGTGGACCACAAATCACCCCCTTATCTGCAGCAGATGAAAGACTTGTTTTCCATCAGCCAGTAAACACAATTATGCATCTGAACATACTCTCAGAAGATCATTCAGCAACAAATCTTCTCAATCTGTAATTATTATCAAATATAAACAGATAAGAGTCTGGTGTAGCAGTCTGGTGATCTGTTAACTTCTTAGTAAAGCTCCAAGCAGCATGATATTAATAACTAACCTACAATCAATGTGCAATAATATCTTTTGATAAGTGTTATTCAGAGCCATTATAATGTAGACATAATCCCATGGTTTAAGGACCAATTATGTTACTACAACAACTCTTTTATATATTCCATTGCATATTTTTTGTGTGCAACATTTTTGGAAAAAAAAATTCTGCAAACACACGTACAGATCCCACATTTTTTTTTTTATTAATGATGAGATTGCAAGAAAAAATTGACAAATAAGACAAAAACAGCAACACCATGAGAAATCAAGCCTATAGAGACAATACAACACAAGAGGGGTGAGTGACAGAATGAGAGAGCGAGTGAGAGCGCTAAAAAAGAGAGAAGAGAGAGTTACCAACTCAAGTCACGTATAGAAGCAGGATGATGCTTGTTTGCACAGAGTCGCTGTGATTGGTGTTTGCAAGATCACATTGATTAGTTGTTCGATTCAAACCAGATGATTAAAAATGATACATTTCCAATCAATGTTGTTAGTGACATGCAATGATCAAGATTTGTTATCTTATCCAAAATTCTGATGAAATGATGTTGCCTATAGCTTTAATTTACAATTTATCCAAGTGAACGGTACATAACTCATTCACTGTCATATTTCTGTTTTGTCCATGCTCGTACCTCCATCCTCCATGAGCCTACCCCCTTCCCTTAATGTTAAATCTTCTTCAATTTAATTTCCATGCATGTTAATATGGGGGCGCACTATAGAGAATCCATGTTGCTGCTTGTATTCGTAAATCTCTTAATCTCTCATTGTTGACATTCTCTCTAAATGGTCAATGCTTTTCCCATAGTGTTTGATGTAAAAGTGGTTCTGCTGTATTCTTGATTGGTATACATTTGTTTTCATAATACTGGAATTGGGACATTCTTTGAACCAATAGGCTATTGTCTGACAGTGATTTATCCACTGGGAGCGATGACATATTTGTTGGTACAAGCTTCAAGATTACATACATCCACTGCCTGCGGAAACAAAAGTGGATGAACGTACTCCCACTATGAAACAAGAACGCTTCCAACAACCAACATTTTTTTCCCTGCCTACAGTTTCTGTCTCCATATAAACCCTGCTGTGTGAATGAAGGACAAGAACGAAAACTGTTCCTCTATACCACCAACAGATTTCACATTTCCTGATCATGACGAGCGACGAAGCAGGGTCTTAAGCAATGAACAGATCCCCGTTAGAATAAAACAAGTGGGATGTAATGCACAAAACATTAAAAGGGAAACAGGTTTAGTGGATTTTGCCTGAAAGGTTATGTCTTGTGGAGTGGGATGACATCATTTTCTCATCCACTTTGCCGTCACTCCCTGGTGAACTCCATTGTGTTTGGTTGGGGCAGATTCTCACCTCGGCATCAAGCTTCCCTCCTGTATCAGTCCCTCTCACGGGGTTGACTCACCCTCCACTGTGCTCCTACACATCCAGCATGGTCTGAGCTTACCATTTGAGATTCCATTAACACTGAGCTGTGAAGAAACCAGGGGGCGACTGAAACTGCAGGGCATCTATTTCATCCTCTCTGCGTGTACCATTGAGAAAGCGGGCCCTTCGGAGAGAGCAGACGGCTTCTGTTGCATAGTGTAATCTCTGCTCATATGTGAGGGCAAGCAAACTACCCACTTCTCCACCCCCCTCGACTGAACAGGCTGAAATGTAGGAGGCACGCTTGGCTTGCAGCATGCGCTTTGAAAAACGCTCCTTGATACTCGAGTGGTCAATGGACTGACTCAGGGAGGATAAATGAGAAAAATAGTGCTCCTGGTGCAATTCTAATCTAAAGCAGTGATGCGTTGACAAATGTGCATGACTCAAAATGATAACTGGATGAATTCTCACATGGAAAGTTTCATACGAAGATCTCAAAGTCGCCCTTAAGCAACCTTCTGTCTTAGCCAATCACTGTAAATTATCTTGGCTAAGTGTTTCTTATTTCTGTGCAAAAGTACATCAATCAGTCACTCCAGGGAATCATAATTTCAAAATTGCAACAATTAAAACAAATTCCAAACAATTCCTAGCATTCTGTGTAACCTTGCAATTTTGTCTAATCACCCTAGCTCCCCTGCACACATGTCCATATATATTAAAAACAGCTACAGTATCCTTTATATCTCTGGGGCGCAGCAGGCTAGAGATTGCCCTTTATTAACAGTGAAGCAGACAGATGCGTTGCTCTTACAGGGCTCCCTGATCCACCGCAAACTGATTTGGAGACTCTTCACCGTAAATCTATAACAATAAATCCAACACTGTCTTTTTGGGATTATCATCCATTAATATTTGTTGAAAATAGTTAGCTATCCACTTAACCATCCAGTAATGCCTTGTAGTATACTTCCATTGGTCAATGGAAGGCTGTGTTTTGAACTTCTGTCAACCAGAGGCTCCTTTGCTCACATACTGTAAGTGTTAGTGCTTGTCTAACATAGTCATAGTAAAGTGAAAAAAGTAATCCCACTGTCCTGAAATAACAAGTAGAACAGCATCAATGTAACGGTTAACATGAAGGTTCAGCTTTGTGCAAATGGATTTTAATGGAAGGAACAAGCACAGTGAAAAACTGAATATTCCATGGATATTTGTTGTAGTTTCATTTTTTTAGTTATTTTTATTTTTTAAATTTTTTTTCTGTTTAAAATGTCCTGACATTGGAGTTACGTTGACAGTGGATCAACTAATAAATCATGTGAATAACTCTAAATGACCCAATCAGCCATACAGAATGTACCTGTATGCTAACCTTTGTGTTCTGATTCCTCGTAATCCTCTATTTAGATAAATGGCTTATTCACATCTTGAGTCCCAGCCTCTCTTGGGGCCATCATTCAGCCACAGTCCATGAACTTCAAAGGAAATGTAAGCTTTTCAATGTTTGCCTTCCTCCCATCTTTATTTTATGTACAGAAACATGGTTCCTGTACATGCCCTTAGCCTTTCCCTTCCCCACGTCTCCTGAGATTTAATGAGGTTTGCTGCACGAGACGCCTGGACTGAGGCTTCGATCTTGTTAACTTTGTCCACCATTCAGTGTTGTATTGAGGTAGGTTACTGCTGAAAATCAATGAGTCAGCCTTACAACTCAACATTGTGATTTAATGTGTTCCATACCTTTATTGATCTCCTCTCTCTCTCTCTCTGCTCCCCACACCTTCTCTCTTTAAAAACAAATGCATAGTTCTTTTCACCCACTCGTAAAATCTGCACAAAGGTAAAGGAACAGATGTGGGGATCACTTCTTACTGTATGTCATTAGGGTCATTAGGGTTTCCTCTATGCTGCTATAGTGTAAAAGCTTGTGATTCAGTAGTAAGAAGCAAACATAAAGAATGACCGGTTAAATCAATATATCACCCTGATCCTGACAGTTTCAAGGGGTTATGGAGCTGTAGGTCTACATAGGGGCAAAAGGGCTCTGGGAACATTTGGTCCCCAGTGGGAATCTTTCCTCCCACCATTCCATCATTACTCAGTGTCTCACCCGACACTTTGTCCTCTTACATTCTGGCATGTGCATCAGTTTCTTTTACAGCAAACCTCTTACAAGTGAAGAACCGAACACTCTCCTACACCGCTCATAATGACACAAGGTTAAATTCATGGATGAAGCATGAATGCAGTTTCATTTGCACAGTGGCACGAGTAACTTCACATCAATCCTTCAAGTACTAAGTGCGAGCATCACACTTTACCCATCATGCAACAGATGTTCAGGGCTCAGCAGCTTCATTTCAGGTGATAATTAAAGTGGGAAAACTCTTCATACAGATGATGGCGCAGCGGGCCGTTATGTGATGTTACATCCACTAGTGTCTGGATGGGAATTGGTTGCTTTTTTGGGCAACAATGATAACAGATAATCTATTAATACTTCAGTACGCCCATTGTGTCCCATTGTGTGTTGTTCTCGACTAGGAGCAAGTTATTTGACAGTTTGTACCAAAAAGGCAAAGGCTACATACCCTTGTGAAACAGTATCCTTGACTTTGACAGCTAAGCTCCTGTGAGAAGCCTTTTTTATTACCTAACAGCAAGCAAGACCATTTGCTTGAAGATGAATTATTTCTATGTAGTTAATTTTCATTTCTGAAACCTCTGCTGCAGGATGGGTGTCAGATGAAGTGATTTACCGCATGCTGCAAACACAGCCTTTGTTTACATTATCAAAGGCAAAGGATACATTTAATTGTTAAAAAAAGCAGGATGAGATCATTTGTAATAGAACACTACTTACACAGGACAAGATCAGTGAAGAGTTAAGAGGTACTGAAGTTGACACAAATCAAATATTTCTCACCGGAAATGTGAGGACTACAAGGGGCAAAGGGCCCCACACATTTGTAATTAATATTCACCAAGAAAAAAAAAGAAAAAAATGGGACTGATGAGGCTGAAGAGGAAAAAAAGCTTTTGAACCATCCCTCTGACACCTCACTGGGCATTTATCTCCTAAATAGTTAATATTAATGCGACTGCCAAAAGCCAAAAAATTACACTGTTTTAGCTCCATTGACCTTTGTTACTTGTCATACCCCACGCCATTTCTCCTGTAAGTCAAGACTGTAAATTAAAAAAAGGGGGGGGGGGGGGGGGAGGAGTAAAATACCATCCTACTGTATCAAATACATATTTAACTGCATGATAAAATATTATAGAAATATCGGGTAAAAGCTCAGAAAACACATTCATTCAAACAATCAATCAAAACGTTGCTACATCTCTGTCACTGGATTAGAAAACCTTAATCCATAGTTTTATGCCTTTAAAAGGTGTAACAGCAAAAAGCATTGCTCCAATAGAATTGATCATTTTAAATAACATACTGTCTTCTCCTTATTTGCTATTTATTTTACAGCTAAGTTGGTAAACAACATAGATGACAGGGTTTGCATTCAGCTATTTAAGGAAAGACAATCTGGGTTCACAAAGTTTACATGCTAAAAGCATATATTTGTCCTGCATTTGAGCCATCAGACAACCACTGAAAGGTCTCTCACATAACACACACACAGATGTGTGTGTGTGTGTGTGTGTGTATGTTTATGTGGGGGTCTTTGCTGATGCAAGTTGGCGTCAGCGTTTAAGACCCTTTTTTCATGGGAGCTGGAGACAGAGGAGCTCCCTCAGCTCCTCTCTTTCCATTAATCCCCCACTCTCCTGAAGGAGTGGAACAGGTGAATATTTCACGCTGACTGCCCAGAGAGAGGGATGAGGCATACGGGTGACGCTACACTCCATTTATAATGGATGGGTGGAGAGGGCTGAGCTTGTCTCATCGAGGGTAAAGAATGTTCTCCAGGGGATTCCTCCTCATTCTTACATTCATCCACCACAATCTTTGCTACAACGGTCACTCTGGACACTTCTTTTTGTTTGGAACAGATGACATCACCCCTGCCCCACTGATTATGTCAGAAACTGGCCATTTTTTAATGTCCAGCTCACCCTGCTGCGAGTTATTAAGTGGAACAGTTATTGCTGGAGTGGGAAATTAACACCAACCACTGCCTGGTTGTTAGAAGCTGGTCAGTACTTTTCTGGTGTTTTTGTGTTTCCAATTCTAGCAGCATGCCTATTATAATTTAAAGGACCTATTTTATGAGGGGGAAAAAGAAGCATAATGATTTGTTTCATACGAAATCCTTATGAAAGTGAGTTAGCTTGACTACAATATCTGCAGGTTTCTTTTAATTTTCACCACGAGGACACACACATAGTGTGTACAAGTGAAACTATGTATACCTTCATATATACAGTACAGCTGAAATCCAGTATTTAAGTAAACACAGTATTCTGGGTTCATAGTGATGTATAGTTGCTGTTTTTAAGATACTTTGAGATCATATTAACTGATCTTTAACTGAAAAGATTCTATGATTTGTCTTATTTGGACTCATTGTTTACTTTATGTAATAGATGATATGTGCTGTGATTACTTGAATGTTATAAATAAGGATTCCCCAATAGAATATTCCCACAGCTTTCCTTGTCTTTGTTGTGCTCATAAAATATTAAAGTCTTGCTCAAAGTGCAGAACTGCAGTGGTTGGGGTTTCACACTGGGCCTTTTTTTTTGTTTCGTGTATCTGTGTGTTTTTGCATCTCTGTGTGTGTGTGTGTGTGTGTGTGTGTGTGTGTGTGTGTGTGTGTGTGTGTGTGTGTGTGTGTGTGTGTGTGTGTGTGTGTGTGTGTGTGTGTGTGTGTGTGTGTGTGTGTGTGTGTGTGTGTGTGTGTGTGTGTGTGTGTGTGTGTGTGTGTGTGTGTGTGTGTGTGTGTGTGTGTGTGTGTCTCTCTTCCTGTTTGGGTGTGTGAATAGGGGGTAATGTTCATAGGGGGGAGTCTCTCATTGGTGGAAGTTTAAATATATTCAGGCTTTGGTCTTAGAGCCAACATGCCAGTGCACAATGTCACAAAGGAGGTTTTGATGGAAGGGAGAGGGAGAAGAAAAAGATACGAGTGGTTTTGGGTCAAAGCATTGGATATCCTTTCAAGCCTGAACACTCCACTGGGCGTTTCAGCAAATGTCAAAGTCACTTCTGGCTGTGGACAGACAGCTTAATGGACCACAGCACAGAGAGTGTGGGAGGCCAATGAAGGAGGAGGAGATTGAAACCAAAGGCAAACATAAGGAAAAAATTGTATATTCTACTGTTTTTTCTACCTTGTCCAAAGCATCCAGAGTGGAAGAAGACTACAGAAATGTTCAAGCTTGCCAGGACACTTCTCCCCACCTTTCACTCAGCGCTTTGGCAGCTCCTATGGTTTATTTCTCTCTTTTTATGCTCCGCTTTGTTGTGGAGACACAGGAGAAACGGCTCATGAATAGCACAGCCCCAGCCGTCTCTGCTCTCGCTGACAAACATCGGAGGAAATCGGAAATGCACAAAAGCTTGAAGGATGATAGTGATGAGCTGAAGGCCTCCTTTTTGGCTCATGTTTCCAGCCAAGAAGTGTTTTGACACAAGAAAAAAAAACAAGCCAGAAATTAAAGCATGATTAGGATGTGAGCCATGAGAGTGCTTGAGAGGAAATTGTTGATGAATAGTTTTCTCTACAAACAAACTGGCAGTTGCACTGTAGGACTATTTTCTCACTTGTCAAATTTAATCTGCATATAATGCTGCTCATGTTCATGCCAGCAACCTTTGTTGAAAAATTATTCTCTGTCTCAATAGTCTGTGACTTGTAATGGCCACAGCCACACAATAAAAGGTGAAAAGTTGACATGCTCTCTTGTGAACTACATGTTCAGTTATTTTTTATTTGCAGTCACACTAAAACAAAATCAGTTTATTTGGTTTAAAATTGTTTTTATAGCAACTTAACACCTTAAGTCTTGATTGCTTTGAATTTTTGGTTGATTTAATTAAGTTATATTTATTCTATTTGTTTTTGAGTTACCTGGTTACTGAACTTTCCTTCCTGGTAAGACAAATGATGGTGCTTTGGGCAGGGCCAAGCTACATACAAAGACTTATACCAAACATTGTGACAGCACTGGGGAGATTATGTTTTCTGTCTGTGTTAGTTAAGATTACGAGCATAGAGCTGGTTGTGTTTGCATCATTTTGTTTCAGTAGAATCTAGAATTCAACTAATTGTGACTGAACTGTGGGGAAAACTTTGTGGTAGGTTGACGTTCATTGCTTTATTAAATTGCCTTAATATAATTGTATTTTTCCAATATCCCATATAACTTCATCAAGTGGATCCCAATGGCAATCAATCAATGTGGGATTTCAATCAATTGAAATCCCACATAATTTTCTCAAACCACCCCTTACACATAATCTACTCCTCAGCAGTAAATGCTGAATATTCCAAAACAATATTAAAGGAATGGAGATATACATTAACTAATAACACAAGAGCTCAACAAGCAAAGTGGCTGATAGTTGACATTTATATTAGACTGTTTTACCAATGGATTAGAACAGGTATTTATATAATGTTGACTTTCTTAAAATGTCCACTGTGCCCTATAAGCACAATTTTTAGTGTACATGCAGATATGTTATATATGGTACTCAAATATGTGGTAATTGACTCAGCAGGTTGCTGCAGGTGGCTGTCCAAAAATTAGTCTTGTTCTGTTCCAGGTTTCTTCCTGTTGATTGGAAGTTTTGACAATGGTCATGACATACTTTATTTGTAAAGTGTCATGAGACCCATATTGATCAAATCTGAAAAACAAGCAAGTATCAAAAAGAAATGTTACACTGCAAACAGTCATCTGAGCAGGAACCCTGCAGCAACAAGTCCAGATTAAACCTAGACTACCTCAACTATCAGTTTAACATGGGAACTTGCCAAAAACAGAGAGATAAGGAGTGTGTACAACTTCCAATTACCTCTGCCTGTCTAATCTGTAATTATAAATTCACTCAACAAAGAGGTGTAGCAGCCATAAACAGCACCCATCTGTTTATGAAAAGCAGTTGCTTGAAGAGCACTGTTCCACCTGGCCGCTGTTTACAGTGCTGTCAACAGCACTCTGCGCACATCGTCTCAATTTACTCTGACGTCACGGCAGTTGCCCTCCAACTCCCCTCAACAGTCACACACACGTCTGGCTCCTAGATAATTGTGATACACTACTATTTGTGCTGTAAGAGGCTGTAACAGAGGCATTGTGCTGACTGTGTATAAATGCAAAGGGATAATTTCCGCTAATGTCTAGGGGGCATGGCAAGGGGAAACCAGAGACTCTTTTTAGAAATAAAGTCATGTTCATTTTGCACTTAAGGGACAATAATTAAATATATTTAATCAAATGGTTTTCTTTCCTTACAAATGTTTTCCAAACCCACTTTATTTAAATTTTAGGGATCCAAAAATGAATATGGGATTAATGCCCAGAAGGATTGAATAAGTTGGTTCATTCTCTTCATCTTAAATCATTTGTCCTCTTCAGCCTCATCCCCGTCATCAAAGTTTTCATGTTCTACAAAAAAATGTCAAACTTGTTTATTGGTGTAAACAGATGTGAGTTTAAAACCCATCAGCTTGTACTAAATTTTAGATAAGGGCATACATAGTCAAGACATGATAGCAAACAGACAGATTCAATCGAACTCCAATTCATTGCTTTCAGTCACCTGACCGTCGCGGAGGCTTTAAGGGCAAAACCAGCTCAGGAATATGGTTGCCTTCCCCTTACACACCTGCAGGATGAAAGCCTACAAAGTATGGACAGCTTATGTATTTTCCCTTTGACTGGGTCAGTGAGTTGCCTTTTATGAAGTGAAGGGTAAGGAATTCTTCACCATCAAAGCATAGGTGATTGTTTATTAGTTAAAATAAGCTAGCTAGTATTGCCAAACTTTAAGTGTAAGCAACACTTCCGACTCTCACTTTTAGTCAGTGTTATTGGGCAGTAATGTTAGTTAAAAGGCTGTAATATTTTACTAAGTGTCACAAGGGACACTGAGCATTTAATAACATACATCTACAATATCCTCCTCTCTGGGGTTTCTTTCCCAGATAGGATCCTGTAGAAGTACAACCATGGCTTGCCTCACTGTCTAGGGCTGGAATATTTCTTATGAGGAATAGGAAGAGAAATTATGTGAATCTGTTGCACAATTCTGAGTAAGATGGGTTTTCATAACCTCCAAGCTCAATAGAGACTCAATTACCTTTGCGCTCTGCTTGCAGTAAGGCCAAGAAAGGACAACGATGGTAGCTCACATTTTTGCATGCCTTGTGGTGTACAGATGAAGATAACAAACCCAATGATCCTGACAAAAAGGACATTTGTTTTGTTAAACAATATTCATGAATGTGTGATTGTGTCTCAGTAATGTACAACAAGCATTCTGTTAACTATGTCATTTGTGTTGTTAATTTCCAGAGGATTGAGGGTGTCATCAAACCACAAGTCAACTGAAACACAGCCAGGCCAGTTGGTAGATATGTTATCTATCCTTCAGATGTACTGCGATGACTTTGTCTGCCAGTCTGCTTGTTGTTGGTGCCCCTGCTTTGATGGCTTATGGCTGCAGGGATAAGAGAAGGCCAAAGTGATGGAAATCTGGATTCTGTTTTTGCCAACACTGTCTCTGGGTATTGATTCTGTCTGGAAACCTTCAAAGAGGAAGCATTTATGTCTGAAGCACAAGACAGAAGAGAGGTGCAGAGAGGCTATTGAGACAGTTTGGAGTGCAACTAATGTAAATTTGGCTCAGTCAGAGGGCTTTTCATTGGACGGGGTGGGGTGCCAGGTCAGGAAACACTTTCATGGGCCTGGGAGGTGAGGGGAAGATTTATTGACCTGACACACTTAGATAAATGAGAGGCAGACATACTTGATTTTAGAGAGAAAGTGATGCGAGTTCCTTTAAGAATATCACAACTTAACAAAAAAAATGATTCCAACGTTTCCAATCAACTCAAAACAACAACAAAATGTAGAAAATGATTCTGCTATTTGCTGCAAACTGGAGGATAAATCTACAACAACAGAAGGTTCCATTAATGCAGCAGGGTCCCTACTTTAGAACACAATTAAAGGCACAGATACATTGCAATTGAATACACATTGCAATAGCACATCATACTTCCTTCATAAGGGTATAATACACTTGTAGCAATCTAGATGGCAGATGGGTTGCTTTTGCTACATGCAAACAGAGATTTCCTCCAATAGCAGTGTGAGAAGGTTCACATGATCACAGGAAGTGTGCCTGAGAATAAGTATTAACTGCCAGACTGTCCAACACGATCTGAATTCCTCTGACATGGTTAAAGTCTCCCATCTGCTACTCCAAACAAGTACTTAGAATTATTTCCAAGCACAATTGGTGTCAATCTCCTTAAAAGTGATGCTTCCTGCAGTGACACCTCGACAACAACACAAACAGGCTTTAAGATTTCATACAGATTCTGTGAGAAAAGATGAAAGTCAGGGCCATTTATCACGTCTTTGAGTGGCTCTGCCTTTGCGTCCTGTGACATTTGGCCACATCATCTTGAATTATTAGCGCCTTCTGAGAGGACACAGGATTTATCACCGCTTCTGTCCCCAACACCCTCTGATGCCACACCAAGCAGGACTTGTTTCGAGCTGTAACATGCAGCCTGTGCAGGGCTGAAAAACTAATACTTAACGTTTACCATGGGGTTCTTTAGCTGACTGCTGAGTTTAATATTAAATCTTTCAGATTCCTCAAACCTGTAGTCAGGATTCCAACTATGTTCATCACATTTTTGGATTTTGCTTACAGATTTACAATAGCTATAAAAAAGACTGGAAGACATGCAGTTTTGGTCTGGCTCTTCACAATGCAGTACAGCAGTCTGCATACGTGTCAGCATCTGGAAAAATGACAACAGTGTCTGACATCAGTAGTCGCCCCAAATGTTAAAAGCCTCAGCTAGGTTCAAAATTGGAACAAACTCACAAATACATTTTTGACTACAGGCAAATCCTTACACATCCAAACACCCGTGACTAGATGTTACATCGCAGAGTGATGACACTATGCTTGACAATTCAATTTGCTGTAATTTTGTAGGACAATCTAATTTCCTTTTTGTATAGAGAAAAACAGTCCTGTTCTAACAAAGTCAAAATTCTGATACTGGAACTAAGCTAGACATTTGTTTTAGTTCATAATTTCACCCTTTAATACCAGTCCCCATGGCTCGTTTTTTTTTTTATATGGCTTTTGGGGAAGACACATATTGATATTTGGCTCTTGAACAATGACTAATTTTCAAACTTTTTCTGATGGCAAACTTATTGATAGTGAAGCTTGTGTAAGATGGAGAAAAAAAAAAGTCAAGAGGTATGGCATGTGCAGGTTACACAACAGCCTATGTGAGTAATGATCTGACTCTAGCCCTCTCTACAGGGGGGCATCAGAGGCTGAGGTGCTGAACTGGCAGAGGCAGCACAGGTGGTTTGGTATTGCTAGTCCAGGAGGCTTAACCCCCCAGTGTGTGCAGATCAGTGTGGAGCTGCATGAATCCAGAAGAAAAAAGGAGCTTTGAGTCTGGTTCACTGTGACCATCCAGATAATGACAGAGAAGTGTCTTGCTCAAGGACAGTAACCCTTAGGTTTTGATCAAAACCTTGATCATACTGCATCGGCATGTACAGTCCTTAACCCCCCAAATAACTAAAAATGTATCTTTTACAAATTCCTGAGCTGTTTCTCGCCTCCGTAATGAGCTGTTTAGATCACAGCTCCCTTGTTACTGTGTATGTACAGATCCCTTAGCCTTGTAGCTTTAGTAATCAAAGCCTCTACCCGGGCTAAATCAACAAGGGACTCACAGCCAGCCTTTGAAGCAGTGACTTCACTCCCCCGGATGTAATCTGCTCAGATAAACCTGCAGAGGCCATTTTACAGTTACAGTCCGTGGGGAGATAATCCCACCTGGTGTCACATCAGAGGAAGGAAAGGCTACCGAGGTTATCTGTGCAATAATGATCGCACCGAAGACACGGAAGCCTGATAGCCCGGTCAACTGTACCCTTTCATTTGGAAGTAAAACACTGACTTCTTCTATGTCTCTTATACTAGCTACTGCGGACTACTGTCCATAGACTTAGACCGGTAAATGAATCATTGGTCGTAATGAGTCTCGTCGAAATACTAACTTCCTGACTTCCTTCATGTTTTTTCAACAGGTTCAACATCATAAAAAAAAGACACTCAAAACCTTCTTGGTCCACTCAGCTTAATTTAAGAAGTAATACTTAAAAATGTTTTTGTCTACCTTATTCACCCAAATGTGAATACTTAAAAAGCTTGAATGGAAACAGGAGTTTTTTTTTTAAGATCAAATATCCTGAAATGTTTTTGTATATGTAGATTTTGACATATGTGAAGAATGTGACCTAGTTGTCACTTTAGCATCCACTCAAATTAGCAGAGAGGAGTATGAATCAGGTTGTATTATAACATAATAAGGGACAGCTGCGTCATAATCAAGGGACAAGAGGGCAGGGACACAAATGACTGATGATGTAAGACATTGAAAAGTCAACCAACTTTTAAAAGGGATCTAAATTGTATGAGGTACTTGTTAATAGTAAATGTATTCTCCACAGGAGATGCTGGTCAGCTCGGCTCCTTTGTTAAGTAACTGGTTGGAGTGTTAGCACAGACGCTAGAATATTCACCCCTGCAACTAATTAGAAGAAAATGAGAACTTATTCTTACTAAATACTCATAAGTAGTTAAAAGCCGCTTAAATTCTGCAAATGTTAGCTTCATTTAGCTAAAACCTGGCAAGTATAAAGAGTCACCGAAGTCATTTGAGAAAACACTGGGCTAATATGCTTCCATGTTTTTCTGTATCAATTATCCTTGTAATGTTACATCCAAGGCAGTACCGGATTAGCAACTTTTGCCACAGCAAGAAGGCTTCTGGTTTGTATCCCTGCTAGGACCTTTATGAAGTTTGCATGTTCTCCGTGTGCATGTGGTGCTCTAGTGTCCTACCACAGTCCAAAAACATGCTAGCTAAGTATATTGGTGCCTTTTTATTGCTTGTAGGTGGGTCTGTGAGTGTGTCTGGTTGTCTGTCTTTATATATTAGCTTGTGGTGTTCCCCACCTCTCATCCAATGACAGCTTGGATTGTTTCCAGCCCCTCCCCAGTCCTTGACAGGATAGGACGTATAGATAATTGATGAATGGATGAAAATAAAGCGCTTCATGTGTCATGCACAGGTTCAAAACAGAGAATTGTCCAATGTGGTGCTGTTGCTATCTGCCTTAAACTACCTTTGGTTTTCTTTCCACCTCCTCTACTCTGTGGTGTGGTGACAAAGTTAGGCCAGGCTGTAAGAAATAATGAAAACAAATGGTTGTCATTATGAGTCCTTCACATCATATTGCACAGGCTCCATAACAGAGCCCGACCAGTAGTTTTCATCATGGCTGACATGGTATAAGGGGAGACCCTCTATATCGGCTTCTACTTTTTCATATTATGAGACTGTGAAGCTGTGACTTACGGTTCAACTGTTCCCAGAGGAAAAATGTACCAGATCGGTTACCGTGAAGCTCAGTGGGTAGAGCATTGTAGTAACACTGACAGAGTAAAAAAGTTATTTCCCTCTGGGCCCACCAATGCTACAGTGAATATGGTCTGGTTACTAGAGGTTCTTAGATAAAAGTCAGTGTGGTTGTGTTTAAGCACAGGTGTTTAATGAGCCACAACATTCATAAAACTGAGCTATTTATTGACTATTTGACCCACAAATTAACACAGACATAGTAAAACAGCTGGATAAATACCATGATAGTTGTAAGAGATTATATAAAAGCCAAATTGACATACTGAACTGCATTTAATATTGATTATGATGATGCCAATAAAACTCAGCATTTATCTGTAAATAACAAAGTTAACAACTGATCTGTTGCAGTATTGGTAGCTACTAGCAACAGAAGAACAAAATGAATCCAACATCTGGTGGCAAAGAAACTGGAGAGACTTTTTTTCTTTCATGTTATGCAACCAAAATCACTCAAAGTAAATTACGTAAAACTTCATTTGTTATTTTTACAACATGTGCTTATTTCAACACAATATATTTTCCCCTAACCTTTGCTTGACCAGGTTCTGTAATTAATAGCTCACCTTTTAATTTTACCTGACTTCATACCATTTCACTTTTTCCTGTACTCTACTGTCCAGTTTTCCTTGGTAAGCTTTGTTATAGACAATCAAGTGGACTTAATCTCTATTTGAAGATTCTATTCCATTTTGTAAATTTGCAAAAACAAGTCGGCTTGGAGGGAGAAAGAGGTGTACTATATCAAGGTAACGCAATAAGGGAACCTATCAGCAATAGGAATTATTATTCAGTCCCAGTAATCTTTATAAATTCACATCTGCATGCAAGTACAGCTTATAAATTATGCTCATAGACATCTTCTCTTCATCTCAATTTCTATCTTTCTAGTCAGAATTTAAACAATGGCAGTGCACAGAGAAACTGAGTCCTTTATTGCTAACTTCTGGCTACATCACATGCCCTGAAAAGATGGCCTTCGCTTCCAGATTATACTATATCATAGTCAGAAAATAGCCTATGGGCCCAAAGGCTAAACAAGACTTTTTAAACTTGTTTTATTCATTTATTTTGACACATTTGCCATCTGAATGTTGGTGTGTTAGACTGTGCACTGATTGAAAGTTGATCACATTTTTTTATCAGTAACCTGGTAATAAGTGACACACGGGAACCCTGCCTCCAATTATGCATTTTATACCAACTGTGCTAATGGTCTACAAAGTTCTTAATTTTCCCCCTCTGTGTGTTAGCATCTTAAAGATGTGCAGTTGTTCCTCTTGTGGAGCGCGGCTGTCACATCCTACACGGTACAAGTCATACTTGTTCACCCTTTGATGTGGGAGTGCTGACTCATGTTCCACCTCCTCCTCCACTGGTGTATATCTGTAACATCAACTTTTCAAATGTACTTTGACTGTTTGGTTTACATCCTATCTCACACCCCACCTTGGACAAGAAGCTGTCTGTGTCTCCCTGCAGTTCATTAGGAGCCATCATTTTTTTTCTCCTTGCACAAACAGCAAGCAGATAAAGAGGAAGATCAGACTTAATTGGGGAGGTTTAGCTTCAGCAGTGACAGCAGAGAGTGCTTTGTGTGCAAGCACAAGAAAGACCAGATATCTCTATGTCGACTTTGATTAAGGGTAACAAAATTTAAATCTTTAACTACCTCTCTGTGAGCGCCACTGTTATGGCATGAGGAAAGAAGCAAAAAAAGGGAAGATAATAACAAACAGCATGGAAAACCAAGTCAGAAATTAGGACAGGTTACCTCCCTTTTCCATCCACTCTTTTTTCCCCCCCAATTTCCTTTCCTGGAAACTTTCTGTATGGTCGCTGACAAGGGCAACCGTCCAGCAACAGCCCAAACGACTCAAACTAGGAATAACAAAAGCAAATTCAGAAACTATATAAATTCAAAGCAAAAGTGCAAAACATATGCAACAACTGAAATGTGTTGCTAAAGACAAAAGCTGCACATCCTGTATTCATTGGAAGTGCTCCAGGCCTGTAGGGGCGCTCAGTGAAAGAGTTTATTATTGAAGGGAGATGGTGAAGGAGACAAGAAAGTGAATTTATTGTTTAGGTGGGAAAGTAGCATAGTTTGATGACATAGTGTAACATCAAAATTACAGCAAATAGGAGATTTAAAGCCGTGGATGAGACAGCTGAGCAACAGTGCAGATGCATGGAGCTACCTGCAGGGCTAACTGAGCTCTGTGGCTTACCCGTCCCCTTTACTCGACACTGGTCATTTGGGTTTTGGACCATCGAGAGGGAGTTATAAGGCATTTGGAGGGGAGACACAATCGGGTCTGGTACCCCCGAGACCACATGAACCCAGTTTGACTTTAGAGAAGACAGTAAGGTGTTGTTTTTTCCCCCACTCTGGTCTCTGCAGATGAACACTGACATTAACGGGAGGAAGTTGTTGAAATTAATTTATTAACACACCACAAATACGATCAACACCGCCAGAGTGGAGTGTCTCCAGGGACCATGCCCGACTGTCTATTCTGCAAAAACACAGCTTCACAACTTTATCATGTGTGCACAAAACAGCTTTGAGAAATGGCATCTGATGGACCAGTAGATCTGCTTAATAAGTAAGTAAAAATGCAACTTTCACATCTTAACAAAACATTCACTTTCTTGTCTCCCTCATTCTCTCCCTTCAAAAATAAACTCTTCCATTGATTCCACTATTTGTCTTTTACAGATGTTTTTTGATAATATCGCTTCGATTTAGCATTCTTGATATATTTGCAGCCGTTTGAGTTAATGTACGTTTAAACCTTTTGCAGCATGTTTCTGCTTTCCCAGCGTGTTTTAGTTATTGAAATGGTTCTGTACTCTCCTATTTGCTCTGAAATTGAGATTGATTCTGAATTTGCGCCACGTTTTTCCTAATTTAAGTCGCCTTGACGATGTAGGTTGGTTGCCCTTGTCGGCCACCGTAGTGCTGCCTGTGAATGCGTTTCAGGAGGGAATATGGAGGTATTGTTTCTTTTATGGCTGAGTGACTCAACAGCATGGGGAGAGATGTTGAACCCACATCCAGTTTGATGATTTGTGTGCACATGGCAAACTCGAGGTAAATTTAAACACACAGTCCATGACAGCTCCTCACAGCAGTCACATTATCCACAATGTGTTTCAGGCACTGGCAAACTGTTGTACCTTCAGTTTTTGATTTACCCAACCTCCTACACCCATATGTACTACCTCGTTTTGCTGTTTACATTGATACGCACCTGGCTCTCCCACCTCCACCCCCAAAAATAGAAAACTAACACTGTTAGTGGTCCCTGCCATTAACCTTGTTATTCCTCCCGCTCACCTTTCTCTTTCTCTCCCTCTCTCTCTCCCACATACATACACACATATACGGATGCTTTCACACCAGCAGGCTTCTGGGGGAAATAGAAATGTTTCCTTTTTATTGAGCTGCGGCTTTGTCGAATGTCTGAGGATGGGAATGTATGATAAGAGGAAGAAAGAGGCTCCACTGCTGCGGCTCTGGGGAGCGCGAGCCACTCTCACTTTCACAGGAAATGGCACTTTTCTGATCTCCTGCGAGCTGCCGCGCCGAGCTGTTTGCCAGGAAAAACTGACCCCCGTTGTAACTGTTTGTACTCAATGTTGCATCAAGATGGGCTGTAATGTCACCTATCAATGGTGTCACAAAGAATCCGATGAAATACGAACCACTGAATCAAGCCAAAGAGTAGAGCATATCATGTCACTGTTAAGTTCTGCAGAATAGCTTAGCAACTACAGCGACTTGATAACTGTTACTATAGCAGCAGAAAGTCATAGGATGGATTTCCTTCACACGACAGAACAACATCACTGTCTAATAGCCTGAATAGTGAATGTTTGCTGCATTCAAAGTAAAAGTGAGCACATACCTAGCCCCCAAAGAACACTATAAAAAAATCAATAACGAAGATCAGAAACCAAAGTGGAATAAAATCCAAACAAAATCCTTTTAGGGTCCTATTGAAAATACTCTGAATACTCTGCGTAATGGTGTGAAATGTTTTGTATGAATTTGTGATGTATTTCAGCAGAGCAAATGCTGTTCATGATGGCTGAGGCAGTATCATGACAGCAAGAAGCTGTAAGAGAGGAGAAGGGAATGGTTTAAGGGATCTGTTAGGCTGCTTTGTCATTGGGAAATTGCAGTGAGAGAAACAATTTAAACACAATAACTTTCAAATAAGAAGCAATTTTAAGAATCACTTAGTTGAATTTTGCAAAGGATAATCTGTTTTATTAAAGCCCCAGTGAGAATTTTTTTTTCTTTTACTAGTAATCAAATTGACTGAAATTAATAATGATGCCTCTTCGTGACCTTTAAAAGCAAACATGACCATCTGTGACAAGATCGATTATCTCTACATAGTTATTTATAATGCCACTGGATAGATGTCAGATGGAGCGATTTCCAGCTTGCTGAGGAAACAGCCTTTTTTTACATTATCATCAGCAAATTTTCACCACAAGTTGCAATTAACTGTTTGAAAAAATGATTTTTAGGAACACTCTCCAGACCTTGAGAAGTTCAGATAAAATCAAAGCCATACTGCTTTTTCCACAGGGGGTGCCAAAAATAATACAAACCGAAAGTTTGTCATGGAAGCTTTAATAATATATGGATTAAATATATCTTTGATGTTAATTTATACTTAACTCATTGGGTTTAACTACTCAAGCATTACATCAACACAACTAGATTTACATTTGAAAATGATCCATATGGCTCTGGATAATTTGAATGTATAAGGGGTTAGCGATCAAAAAATCAACATAACCCCCTATCCACACCAGAACCCTGGCCTTTTTGATTATCCTGCTGATTAATGTTCAAGTGGTGATTATTCGGAGAAGTTTAGTTTTAATTGGTTATTTGATGATGTAAGATAAACCAGTCAAGTGCCTTGATTGACAAATGTTGACCCTGCAGAGCTGTGTGCACCAGATTAGCAGAGTAGAGGAGAAACTGTGAGGGCAACCCGTAATGAAGACTGAAACAAGAGTCATTGACCTTCCATAACTGTGAGAGTCTGCTTCAAACTGACAGAAGACTCTGTTCTGTTGTGGTCTGATATCGACTGAAGGATCTTTGCTGTTAGTTAAATGTGTGTGTCATAAAATTAGTTATATTACAATTGAGTCATTTATGGTGCAGTCTGAGTACCACTGATCTTGAGCATTTTAACTTGATGGCTGCACTACAGAACAGCAGCAATGGTTGTGTGTGGGTTGGTGCTGAATTTGAAATACCTCATCTCAAAGTCCCAGGCTGAATTTCTGTCCCAGTACATCCCTGATGGGTCCCCTTAAACAGATGACAAATGATCACAAACAGAGATACATATGTTTACAGTTAAACCTATTGCTTTGTTTGTCACTAAGCCACTTCTCTAACATGCACTTTGCCACCACCTATCTGGGAAGTATATTAATGGTGTTTACATTGTATCTTGCAGCCAATACCCCCCTCCTGCAACGAAGTAAAATAAAGCAAAAAAAAAAAAAAAAAGCAATTTCAAGTTGGTGAAGCTCCACCAGCGACGGTCTAATACTTTATTGTCACAGCTGTGCGGCACAGAACAGACAATCTGTGTTGAGAGTATTTACCTGGCAGGAAATCCTTGTTTTGCCTTGTGCAACCTGTACGCTTAAACTCCAAAACTCCAGACACAGAAGTCAAATCTTAATGATAAAGAGCTTGTTACAACCAGTTTCATCACAACGTGCTTCCAGGAGAACAAGTGTGTGTGAGTGGAATCAAGACCAAAAGGCTTCAGTGGGGCAGTTTGCATGACAAACTCAATCAATGACAAGACTGCAGCAAAGCAGACCAAGAGGAAATAATCCCTTTGTAAGTTTTGTATAGTTATAGCTTCAATACACAAATCGGTTTTATGAAGTATTCCAACTGTCTGATCCGCCTTAATAGAGAGTTTATTAAGTACAGTAAACAAGCACCGTCTTTAGAAATTGGCAAACTGAATGTGATTGTGACGCTTTCATGCATCCATTCCTTTGACGGTATGACTGTATATTTATGATATATACTCTTGCATAAAAGTGAAGCCAAAATATTGTTGCCATCTTGCACTAGTGATGTAATTTGGAGCCGAAACATGCAGAATAGATCAACCAAAGGAGCTGGTGAATTGAAGTTCTACCCCCAAACCAACCTAAATTATACATATTACCGTCGGATACAAACAGAAAAGATCCCTCAGACCGGCAGAACAGATTCTTCTTTCGATTGAAGCAAACATTCCTGGTTATGGACAGTTGAATGACTCCAGTGCTACACATTTCAGTTCCTCCTCTACTCTGCTTCTCGTTTTATTTTTCAACAGAGCTGCCAATCAGTGTATAATACCCTTTTTATAGCATCAAGTCAGTCATTAAAACTAAACTTCTCAGAGAAAAACACATCCACATAAATCAGCATGATGAGAATTAACTATAGTGACAGAGATAATGCTTGAGAAAAATGTATGACGTGCAAGTTGATGTTATAGTTTGACCCATCTTCCATCTATTGACATGAAGGAGGAGGATTTTATGACAGCCAGTCTCCAGGGGCTAAGAAGATGTTTTAGCTTCACTTCTTGGAGAGCTGTCATATCATCCATCTTTCATATTGTCTAACCAATGTGCAAAGGAAAATAAGCTTTTCGGTTTACCAACTTTATTTTTATTGATGGGTTATTTTAAATATCAGGTTTCCTTTATGGACTATAAAATATTGACATAGTCTAAGTGATGTTTGTCATTACTGTAAGTGACATCTGTAGTTTATAAATAGGGCTGTCAAAATGGTGTATCTACATCTAACCAGAAGGTTGGGGGTTCGATGCAGAAACATGTGTTGCAGCCGATGTGTACTTGGGCAAGACACTTAATCCCTAATTGCTCCCTCTGCTTCGTAAATGGCATATGGATGTGTATGAATAGGATTGGTTACTTCTGATGGTCACTTTACATAGCAACCATTGCCATCAGTGTGTGAATGGGAAGGTGTGACATGCGGTGTAAAAGTAGTCAGAAGACTAGTAAAGTGCTATACAAGCTCAAGTCCATTGACCATAACATTTGGTCAATCTACAAACAGGCAATGAAGTGGAGCTGAGGCCGGTCTTTAACCTCCTAAACAGCTACAACGTGCCTGCCTGTCAGTCAAATCAGTCATGCCTGTAATCATGTACATTTTGTTTTGTTGTCTAGAACACAAAAACACACTGTAACATTTAGAAATTTCAATCCCAATTCCCCACAGAGCACTAAACACTATCTTGCCCAAACAATTCAAAGTGCTTTGCCCACTCGCTGTAAAAGTACAAACCCATCAGTCTGACTCCTACTGATATATCTATGTACTGTTTAAAAGACACTTTGCACAGCTTCTCTTTCTGTTGTGATAACATCTCTCGTAACGTGATGCATGCATCACACGGCTGCTGACAACACAAGCGTGGTTTGACATTTCACAGCAATGTTTTGGATCTTTGTTGGATCTTTTTTGATGCTGACGCTGTTTGTAGCCTCTGACTGATCGTTCCCTTAATCAAAGCTCTTTCTCCTTCAGATCCCTGTTGAGCTTTTCCTTCCCTCCTTTCTCACTCTGGTTCTGTCTCCCTTTCCTTAGCCCTCTCCTCCAATCCCTCTTTGTTTCGGTCACCTTATTACTTGGTCAACAGTCTTATGTATTCTTTCTCATTTCCTTCACTCCCTAACCATCTAGCTTGTTTTCACCTCCTCCCATCTTATTTTTTCCCTCCCACAAAGCCTGTGGTCCTTGTTTGAGGGGAAATTGACCCTGCACCAAAGAGATTGAACATTCTGTGTGTTCGAATTGTAAATCAACAAATCCAAAAGATTGACTCCCTTCTAAACTCTGCTGCAACAGTCTAAAAATGAAACATTGCTTACCGGCCATGTAATATACTGACAGTTTAAGGATATCAGATAATCAGTCGTCATGAAGAATGTCATGAATGTTTGTGGCCTCTGAGTCAACAAGGCATGGGGAGATGCTTCTGGTTAGACCAGTTCGCTATCTCTACTGCCTTTTACATGTCTCCCACTGAGGTTTATTTTATAAAATGTTTAAAAAGTATTGAATAGTGCGAACCACATAAAACAAAAAATATGGTTAGAATACATCAGAAAGCTTCATAATCATGATGGTGCCGTATCCTTTATGTACAAATATACAAATATATATTTCTTTTAAACAAAAACAGTAAAGGGAGATGATAGAGACTATTATATGTACAACGTTTGTGTTAAAATACATCTCAAACTACATTTTCATTCCATGCTAAAATGCAATGCGATAACATAATCTTGCACAGTATATTCACAAAGATAAATGTAATGTCTCAGCCTCAACGAATAAAGGTACCTATTATACTGGTAATGAATTAACTTGTAGTGCAACACTGGTGGGTTAGAATTATCTCTCTTCTTCTCATCACAAAGAACTCAAAGTAAATTACCCTGGGGAGTAATTTGAGGATAAACCATCCAAAACACAGTTGAAGAGTCCAGTACTAAATTATAGCCCAGTATGAATAATGCCAGTGGTTATCAGGGGAAGGGAAATTTGTCATTTTAAAGAGTAGTTTTAGTTCTCTCCCCTATTCATGAATGCTTTCTTTGCAATTTTTTGTAAGCCTATAGCATGGAACTTCAAGGAATGACAGTAATAGAATTATATAATATCGTGGTTCTTTGCCTACCATGGGCCTTATTGACCAATATATTCTGGTGACATCATGCTCAGGGTGGTCATTTTGGGTGGTGAAGTACCTCGGCGTACACAGTGCATGTTTCACTACCTAACGTGAAGCAAACGTTCAATAAATTCCAGTGTAATTGATTCACTATTGCCTGTATCAATCGTATAGTGATGTCTAACAGTGGAGCTTGTTGAGAGGGCTAGACATTACGTTGTCATGGAAAAAACATAGAGTGTGTTTATGCTAAGGCGTATACAGATGTGTTCAAGAGGAGCACTGGTATCTGGAAAACTATAATATGGTGGAGAAGAAAAAAGAAACAGAAATTCATCTCTTGTACTCAACTCGTAAAATATCATATTTTGGAGAAGCTACCCTTCATTTAAGGAATGGTTCACATGCTAATATGTATTTATTGTCACTCTTGTACTTCGGCACAATGGTTTGTCCCTCATAAATTCTGATAACCACTCTGTAAACCTTCTCTGTCAGGCGTCTGTTGGCACCAGTCATATCGGGCGGGGGGGCTGCTATCTTGGCTCTCTTAGTATTGGGTCCTCAGCAGATGTGACGTGGGCCTTGGTCGGAAGCAGCAGCTCCTTCTCCATGTGAAAATATTCAAATGGCAGGTCCTGATCAGGTGCCAGATTCTCCTGCCAGTTGATCGCCAAGCTTCTCTCACTCACAGGACTGAAATGTGCCTGTCATTCGTGGGTGGGATGGGAGGGGGCGTTTGGGCTTGAACAGGCTGTTCTTTTCTTCACTCAGTATTTGGATCCAAAGCTGCTCTGAAACCAAAGTGAGTTTGAGCTAAACAATAAAGCAGAAGAAATTGACTTTAACAATTCCCCACGATGCTTGTTTGGGCCTGTTTATTCATTTTTGCAAAGGGAACGACAATAATAAGTGAGACAAAGATATGCATGCTAATTTAACAGGTTGTTGTTTAGGGTAGCTTTTTTAGAAAGCCTTGCTTTAGAAAATAAAGGAAAGGTCATTAGTAAGCAGCTCCAGCTGTTACAATGAGTCTTCACAAGCATTTAGGCTGAGTCATGCAAACACACCAACATGACCCTTTTATCTTTTGAATAGAACAACACTTTGCAATCACAACCAAGACACAAATTATGAGAAACTTCAGGCCTTGTTATGCATTTATTTATCTTTTGTGGTAGTAGTAGTAGTTTATTTAGGTCAGCATTAACAATTTCTTTAATTTATCTTAATAAGATTAAAGGCTTAATATGTAACTCTGTATGTAACATGTAGCAGTTAAATATGGTACTGCAGTCCAAATTAAAAACATTGGAGCTGTCTCCCCTGTCCCCTCCAAACTAGAGTCGATGTGCACGCGGGTTGCCATGTCGCAGACACTGAAGCTTCAGTGTTTAGCCAGCTCTGAATCAGTTTTGAAACATTTCTGCAGTCTAGCCTCTCTCCATTTTTCAAGAGCATTTCCAATATGTATCTTATAATTTTACCACGCTTCTAGTCTTGGAGCTTATTGGAAAAATGCTGAGGCGTTTTAGGTCGTGTAGAGTCAATTACCTCTGAACCAGTTCCCTTGCCTGCTTCCATTGATGCAACACCTGTCGGTTTGCCGTTTGCCTGGCAAACAGAGGGTCGCAGAGAACTGCTGTGTGGGGTTGCCTATAAAACGCCTACTTTCTCTGGTCAAAACAAAAACAGACCATTCCGGACCAGAATCTAAACTTAAAAGGTGGACATACTGGCCAGCACTTCAACATTAATGCCTTATGATATAGTAAGGTCATTTTATGATTAAATTCAATAGATATCTTACATATTGGTCATTTAATGCACTATTTATGGTGCTTAATTGAAAATCTAGTTGCATGGTACAGACACTTAACCAGTGTTAAGTTATGCTATACCATCTAAGTTGCACTATACTGGGAATCTCATCGAGGAGTTGAAGAAATAGTCAGAAGATCTTCAGATGAACTGTATTTTTTACGAGTGAGCTAGTTCCAAGAATACCCCCCCCCACCCCCAGATTCCTGAAACCTTTCTTGAAAAATATAAAGAAATCATTCAAAAAGTATAATCTCTTCTCATTTGGGTTCTGTTCGCATTTAATGAATACACAATAAAATCCCTTTTTGTAAGAAAAGACCTTTAAATGACAAATGACTTCGACAGCTGCTCACAGTGTTTTCAACTTTGAGTCAAGCAGTCACTTTATAACAAAAGGCTACTCTCTTAAAAATCTCACTATGGAAAAATGAATTGTAACTTTGTGGCAACCTTCACTTTTCTGTGGCCAGGCTTTTGAATCCACCGTACTCTACCTTTGACTCTTACACTGAAGGTTCCTTTATAGTGTCAGCAAGTGAGAGGCAGTTGTGAATGCACTCTGATTATTAACAGTGTAATTAAAAGTGTTTTCTCAGCTCTGAGCTAAATTTCTCTCTTTTCATGGTACTTTGAATTCTCAAGAATCACTGTATGATGTCATACTAACCGATAAAGGGGCAGTCTTACCTGTGTTTTTTTTTCTGTTAGCAAAGGCAGTGAATATGAGGTATTAGGCCTCTGTGTTACTATTCTCTATTCTATTGTTTTCATTGCAGACCATACAACAGCAAATCAATGGAGAGTGTCTGAATGCAAGATGCACTGTAGCAGTCATAATGTTAAATCGGTCCGAGGTTAGGAAAAGTGAAGCTGAGATCAATCCTATGTCTTCTCTCGAAAAGCATGACTGTAGTTTCCCTCTTTATTTATCGAGCTTTATTGCTTATACTGTTTCGTCTTAACCAGATTTATGCTGAGATACTTTTTAATGCCTTACATGCTTTTGGTTACAAACATTTCATACATTTAATCCCATCAGTCACAAAAGTAAAAACAACCTTTTAAGTTTAATGATCCTAAAGATGTAACTGCATGATGTAACAATGCATTTCGAGAAAATATAAAAAAAATAAAACCACTCCAATATGTGCAGTTTCACATGTTTGTTGTGAACCGCCACATGGCCAGAGATGGATTGGTTGATCTTGGTTGCACCATTTGAGGAGAATGTCTGGAGAATGGCAAAGCTCTGACCAAAAAAAGGTTACTTAAGTATAAAGGTATTATTAGTATTCGGGACAGGCTTCAAAAAGAGAGAGGCCTTCAATAATATTCAAACAAAACTTATGCACACCAAAGATGAGAAAGGCTATACAATTGTAAATATACATCAGAAAGAATATTTAACTGTGTACAAAATAATTATATTTCAACACTAAATGCAGAGGTGCCTCTTGTTGAGACCTGCCTTCATTTGTCAAAACATCCAGCAAGACCATGAGGGACTGGGCCTTCACTTGGGATTAGCTTTTAATTGAGGTTTTACAATAATATTAAGAATTCTAAGATGGGATAAGCTATAACTTTATTAATTCAGAAGGACATTTTTTTATGCCAGGTTGCTCCAACATTACGGCACAAAAAGGAGCAACACAAAAGAGCATCATATATTTATAAGCGGCACAGTACAAACATCCAACCCAACGTACAGTATATTATAAAACATTTTACGTTCTTTATACTGCACTTAAAAGATATGTCTGCCAGACACAATAATTAAATTCTGCACTATTTTCCATATGCTTCCATAGTTATTATTTTTTTTTTTAAACTCACTCCGTCATCACTGACAAAGATGAGTCTGTAGCACCACAAACAGAACATACCCGTTGCACATATATATCTGCATGTCTGCATCAATGCTCCGTTGCATTCTTTACTTTGCTCTGACAGCATGACCGTTGGGAGCATCCTTGCCCTCTGGCTCTTACTCCCACTGAGGTGCTGTGTAGCTTTCATATACCAACACTTTACCACTGCACTAAACCAGGGCAGTGTCGAGAGGCTGGGGAGGGAGGGTGGACTTGCAGCATATTTGAAGAGCTGCTTCCCTCCACTCATCCTTCTTTTCCTCCTCTCTTGCCGTATCACTTTCTCTTCTTCCACTCCAACTCACTCAGTCACTCACTGCTGAGTGAACCTCATGTACCTCAAATATATTTCCACCATTACGGAAAAAGCATCTGGTTACTCATATGGCAGTGAGGGCAAATGTGTATAATTTAAAGGCAGCCATTAGAAGAATGAGGGCAACCAGTGAAGGACGATATCCTAAGCAATACATAATTCAGCTGTAGAATTTGATACACATTAAGGGATCATTTTAAGTTTATAAGAGATTCATTCGTAACAATATTTCTTTAATTGGAAGCTTAGAATAAACTTGTTGAGTTTTCTGCCTCGTCCTGCACTCTATATTATCTTTGTTATTTAGTCAAAACATTCCTAAATAAATAAATTCAGTAGCCATGTAGGCTTTCACAAATGAAAAATAAAACTCCTGCAGTCAGTGTTTTTTTGCGATATAACGAAAACAACTTAGCCAAACATAAAGATGAACAATGGAGGAAATAATTGTGTTCTGTCGTATTTGTAGTTTACCGTTAATATGACAGTAGTGCAGTAGTTATATATCTCTTTTTTTGATGGTCACAGTATGTAAAACTTTTACTTACAATTACTGTAATTACAAGATTTATTGCAATGATTTTAAGCATTTTACATTAACCAAAGACTTACTGTAAAAATAAGTGTGGTTAATGTACAATACCATTTTTAGTGCATGATAACTTTTTCCTTGTATCATTTCTCTTTTTCAACTATTCATGGAAGGTAATAAGTTGATCCTGTATTAGTTTGTTCTGGTTTTCTGCAGCATCGACTACCACATAGAGAAGACTTTAAAAACATGTTGTGACCAGGGTGAGGGGATCAACAATTCTACAATAACTACAATTCCTTTAGCAGACGCTTTTATCCAAAGCTACGAATATCAGAGAGTAAGTACAGCACAAGCAAGGATCTAGAGGGGAAACAACAAGTTGTAACCAAACAGCTTTACGTCCGATTGGACACACAAGTGCTGACAGGCAGTGAACAGAGGCAAGCACTTTTTATTTTTAAGTAACTGAAATTAATGTATCGACATCAACAACAACATCAGCAGTTCTTGAGAGTTAATCAGCATCAAAACCATCCGAAACATCATCATCAATATCATTAAGTGTGTAAGTGTTCATGAAGGAGCTGGGCCTTTAGCCTTTTCTTAAAGGTGCAAAGAGACTCAGCAAATGCAAATACAGTTTGGTTGTTCGTACCACCACCATGGGAGGCATTAGGAGAAGAGTCTAGCCAGAGACTTGTCTGGTTGGATCAGACGCCTTTCATTGGCAGAGCGTAGTGAGCAGGTGGTGTAGTGCAGGGTATACGCAGGTATATGGAGTATACCTGCGTATACCCTGCGTATACCCCTGCGTATACCCCTGCGTATACCCCTGCGTATACCGTTTTTCAGTCTCCATGGGGTATACCCACTTCCAAAACCCCTCTGAATCACACCAATAGTTGATTGAAAATATTGAGTAGTATGCTGCAATTTTTTTTCTTTAATGGTGAAGGGATGACCCTCCCTAAACTGTCTCTAACTAACTGCAATAATCAATGCGTGACATGACAAGAGCCTGTACCAAAAGCTGTATAGCATGCAGCCATAATCTTTGACATTTTTAGTAGTAGTTGTTGGACAAATGCACAGGTTAGTACCAGTGATATGTCCTGCAGTCCTCACTGCTCATAGCAGTATTGAGCTGTTATAGTCACAGTGGAACTTTCCAATATATATTTAGTTTTTTTGTTGGAAAGCTTTCTTTGCATCATTGTGTCCTTTCAAAATCATCGTAGGTTTTCAGTGACAGTTATATATCTCCTGGATGCCTCTTCACCAATGTAAAATAATAATAAAAGCCTGCCAATAAAAAATACAGTCAAGTCCCACAATCCTTGAACCCCCCGGCATTAAGCAGCAGACATAATTTTGAACACAGTTGTTGACAAATGGTAATTAAAAGATTTGTTAATGTCGAGTGATTAAAAACACTGCGGGCTTTTCACTATGAAATTCAGCATGCAAATTGCTTTCTCTGCAAATGCTGGTGCTGCTGGGTGTGTGGGGAATGAGACGCCTTATTTTTTCCACTGTTATCATAATATTAAAGAGCTGTCACTTCTCCTGTAATGGAATGCACAATGTGAAGAATTAGCATCTTTCAACAGTTATCTTGTTTGTGCCTGGATTTTTGTCTGAATACTCTTTTTTTTTTTTTTTATCAAAATGGTGAAGATAATGATTTTCCTCTGATGAAAAGATGTGGTCAGTCACAGCTTGAGAATGGATTCTTCCCGCTGTGTGTATGTCTTGTGTATTTCTTTTTTTCTTCAGATTAACATGGGATAAAAGCATGGACTGTGGTTCTCTTGACAAGCTTGAATCATTGGTTCTCTTAATACCTCTTTCTCAGTCTCCAGCACACTGTTCACAGAAGGCAGGTTTGAAGGATAACAGTGAATGTGGGGTAGCACACCGAAGTCATACAATATAAATTAATCATCCAGGGGGTAAAGCATCTGTGTGATGGAGCATTACACACTTTAATCCTCATTGGTGTTGTCTTCACCGAGCATTTCAGGATTAATGCACGACTCAATACGAATTAATACCTTGAGCGCGCCTCGTTATCAAATGCTGATATTCCCATGAAATACTTTCTCCTAATAACTACATTACAAGCTCTCTGGTGACTTTCATGGATTAACATAAAACAAGGTAATTATTAAAGACATTTTCAACTCACCTTTATGTATGAGGCAACTCGCACAGTAATGGCTGCCACTCAGCAAGAGGTGATAATGTGCCTTGTGTTTAATGTTCTGAAGAAAGAAAAAAAAAAGATAAAGAAATGTCAGTGTACCACTATGGAGGAGCTGCAGACATACAGAGACACAGTGTTCTTGTTCAGTCTTATGCATTCAATTACTCTTGCTCTCCACACAATACACACTCAATCATAAATTGTCATTGTCTGTCTCCCTCTTCCTCAACAACAGTCAAAGTTTTGCTATTTTATACCTTTTGACCAGATGCCATTAGACTTTTCCTCCTTTTTCCAGCTACACACTGCATGGTCACCAGTTTTAACCAGCCATTCAGTCACCTGGCATTCTCCACCCAGCCTGCTCAACAGTCTCACTTTATTGGACTCTTTGTTGTTTAGTTGACATATTATCTCAATTACCTAGCTGGTTATTCTGCTTTACAGGTGTTTAGTTTTGTGTTTTTTTTTGCTTTTACATGTTTTTGTAGTATCTGTATCTTGGATCCGCCTACCCGCCTACCTTCCTGCCTGTGTCTTGGTACCACTTTCCCTGCCTAGATCCACCAATCCTGCCTGTAAATCATCTGATCACCCATAAGTTGTTCAGGGGTCGCATCTTTGGAAGTACACTGCCTACAAAGAACCACCAGTCTGGTCTACGGAGTATTTAAGCTTTGCGTCACAAGCTGTTTATGTCCTTTACCCTAGTGTTAATGAGTATCGCTCTTGTCGCCTAGCAACATCAACATCTGCACAAGAACTAGGCAACTTAACTAACATCATGTTACCTGACCTTTTATTTTTGGGTAAATTGTGAAGTTTTTAAGGCCCCTTTTGTGTTTAACATTTGTATTAACTGAGTTGGAACCAACCAACTTTGAAAGTGTAATCGTTGTTTGCTTGAAAGTCTGCCTTTTTCATTTGAATTGGCTTCAATGATTCTTGGGATATGTTGGGCTACGTAGGATGCCCCAGATGGATGCTTCGTGGGCTGGTAAAAGTAGGATGCATTTGTCAGCCACATTTGAAGGAGCATACACAATTTGACAGTCTTCAACATGCCACTCTGAAGCAATGGGTCTTCAAATGCACCCTTTGAAGGATGCGGCCCCTGAATTGAGAAACAGAGAACATTTCACCACTTGGGTCCCCCCTTCCTTGTCTACACTGCCGACTATGACAGAAACAAATCAATACTTCAGACACCTTTCAATCAACCTTTTTTACTTATATAATAATTTTATTATTATGATATGTATTGCACTATGGGATCCATTGAAAACAAATCAGAACAGTTCTCATTGCCTTTTAGGGAACATTTGAGGGAGCAGCAAACATAACTTCCTGCTGAAAAAAAAAGAATGGAAGATGGAAAACCAGAACTCTCTTTCTCAGGGACATATATGTGACATTTTTGACAACATCCACTATGAGTTGCATATGGGTTAAAAGATGTTGGTTTAACATCTTGTAGGTAGGGTTAACTAATGTACTATGAATAAACTAAACAATAAAAACAGTTTAAATGCTGTGAGAGTGATCAGTCACCATACAATAAATGGTATTCATGAATGCATTATATAACACAAAAACCTCTGTGTTGGTGCTGATGTAATACACAATCAAATTAGTTAAGAGATTCATGTATTAACTGATATGACATGTTTTACCTCATGCCTAAAGCAAAGTCAATAAAGCAATCCTGTTCTTTAATACAAGCTTATAAGATAACATCTATTATGGCTATATCATAGTGTAATGTCATGTGATGAAAATGGAATGAGATTAACTTAATTAAATGGGGAGGTTGGCCTGGCAGATGGTCCCACTGTCCAGTAACTGAGAGATCATGAGATCAAGTTCTTCTAGTAGCTAATGTGGGCAGTCACTGCCATGTATCTTGTCCATGTGTCCTTGAACAGACACACGACTGTCCTCTGCCTGTTCAAATCTCCAGCTTAGAGCGCTAGCTAAGCACACATCAAGCATAGACTGGCTTGTCTTTGTCTGACTAAAGTGAATATGAAAAGCATAAAGAAAACCTCTAGAATTTAAGTTTGAAATGAAATTATTCAATTATCTCCTCCTCTCTGTGTTCTTTGTTAAATATAATATGCTGAAAGAAAGTTGAACAGTATGGAACCGTCTGTTCCATATGGTGATGAATGTTCAAAGGACACTGATAGCAGGAAATAGAACGAGCCAGCTTGCCTGCAGAGCTGTTTTGTCCCATATGCAGACTGTGGAGTTTGCGGGCTTTCTGACAGACAGATGCCATCTTGATGTGTTTAAGTGGGTTGTCATCCACTGAAACGATGTTTATCATGGCTCATTTTTGGCAAGGAAAGCAAAACCTGGCTGGCTACCAAGACGTAGAGTTAAAAGATCATGTTGAGGGAGGGTAAAGGAATGTGGTTGTTTTTTACTCAGGATTGCTCTGAGCCATTTGAGGCTGCGTGATCTTATTAATCTTAAAAGTTACATTGACTGGGTCTTTGTTTATTTCAATATCAGTTGGCAGTTGATTTTGTTGTTGATTCAAAAGATAAAGCAAAAAAAAGTGAAAAGTCAGGATAAAAATGATGACATGCAGCAAGGGATATTTCTGCATCCTGAAAATCAGCCTTTCTGAGCACTTTGTTAGCACTGTCACTTTTTTATTTAATTTAAAGCATAGGTCTTCAAAAGGTTTAGGGATGGACGTTTCATCCTGCACTCACATCTGGAAAGAGATGGTGTCTGTTACTTTGTCTTGACAGAAAAACAACATCTTACATTACAAAGTTACTGTCAATACTCCCAATTCAGACCGCCAGTACCAAACAATACAGTACAATAGATAATTGTTGAAGCTAGCAATATTTATGCCCCTGTGATGTCTCACCTTCATTCTGGATGTCAGAAAGGCGTAATGGGGGATAAAGTGATCCTACTTCTGAGTTGCCTTCAGAGGTAGTACTGTAAGAGGTAAGATCAGCAAAAAAAACACAAGATTTCTTCATCTTCTCCTGCGTCAGACTCGCTTACAGCAACAGTGATGCACTCGTTTGGCTACAAAAATATGAGAAAAGGAGGAAAACACAGTGTCTTTTCAGGGGATGGTGAATAAATAGCAAGCAACTTTTAAGGACAACTTGGTCGTGTCAACACAATATTCCCCCTTCAAATGTAAATTAACACCATCACGTTTTATGAGTTTTTAATAAAAGAAGGCCCAAAGTGAAGTGACCTTTAAAGTCTCAGCAGTCTTAAAGCAGGAGCCCTTTGTCATCATAGAAACAAGAATAATCACTCTGTTTTTGTTGTGTTACTTTCAAAGTTTTCTAAACTGTAGGCACCAAACTTAAGAAAGCTTTATGGTTAGGGGAAAATACAAACGTTTTCAAGTTATGGACGTAAGTTAAAAATGTTACTGACTGGATCTGGACTGGTAGGCAACTGTTGATTACTCTGTGACAACTTAAAAAAAGGGTAAAAGTAATGGTCCTGCTTTTGACCCATCCATCTAGTCTATACAAACTCCTTTTCCCTCTATAATTTGTCACATAACATTTCTTCCATCTTGTATTTAAACCTTAATGTCACACTGACTCCAGAGAGAGTCTGCACAGAATGCATGCAATAAATGACATTCTAAATGCACACATTTGTTGTGTTAACACATACAATATGACAGAAAATAAATGTCAATCTAGCTACTCTTAATACATTTGGAGAAACCAATCAGAGAAATCCATTTAAAGGATTCTCACAGTGGTCTCTTGTTGTTGAAATGGCTCCATTATTTGCCTACTAATTGGAGAGAGTATCGTCCATTTTGAATCTTTAATGTCTGCAATGTTTTTTGACGAGATTTTCTTTTCACTGCACCACCATATGTTGGTGCATACATTTTTATTCTTGTTAAATACTCTAAACAACAAAAGCCCAGAATATTACTGCGGGGCATACTGTCGGCTGGACTTGAATGACATGTCAGCCCGGTTTCAATGAGGCATCGAGGAGCAAAATGAAACAGAGCAAGAAATGCCATATGACAGGACAGCTGTCAGGGGAGATGCTCTCTTCTCCTGCTCTTTGGTTCCTTTTAAAGTGTAGCAGGGGGCCACATGGATTTGGCAACAAGGTGCAGATATGAAGTTATTATTTGGCCAAGAAAGTCAATTAAATTCATTCACTTGTGAACAAATAAGACAACAAACCGATGGTTAAACAAATAGCCAAGCTGCGTCACCATGTTGCCACTGCCCATTTTTGGTCTCTTGTCAAGAGTCTGAGTTCAGAATGATGGAGAAGAAGTTTGTTGATCTGCCAATTGAAAGACAAGCTGTTTATATCCACTGAGATTATTACTGAAGAAGTGTTCATGCAGAAACACTATCAGGCTTCTGTAATTAAGCCTGAACAGAGATATTCTTCTTTGAGGATAACAACTGCTATTCAGCCATACCCCCAACATACTACTTCGCAAAGCCAGCTTGTGAAAACTGACAGGGAAGCTGGAATTTAAGCTTCACACGTCAGAAGAAACAGGAGACAGGATGTGTAGGAAGTGAAATATAAGAATATTCACTCTATTTTCAAACATATTTACTGTGCCAAAAATCTGAGGATGCTTCTTGAAATGTACTGGGATATCACTTGTAAGAACCATTTGTTGTATAAGGCCGTGTTCACACTTGACTTCTTTAATCAGAAAAAAA
Source organism: Labrus mixtus (assembly GCF_963584025.1). NCBI lineage: Eukaryota > Metazoa > Chordata > Actinopteri > Labriformes > Labridae > Labrus > Labrus mixtus. The sequence goes on along the minus strand of NC_083614.1, from coordinate 22,995,380 downwards.
CGCCTTTTGAGCATATCTGCGCCAGTGTTCTGTAATCTTAAAAACAGGATCTAGCCTACGGCGCAACCGGACCAGAGTAGACGCATCAATTTAGCACAGAAAAGAACCAGCGGGACTGAAAGTCAGACACCGATACAACATTAACACATCCGGTTTATTTTCTGTATAAAATACTCCGTTTTGACGGTTCAGTAAAACGACCGCATGTGTGTTTGTTTCTGTGAATATGGTTATATAGAGTTATATACCACGTACATCCTGTTATCTCACGTTGTCATGAGTGAATCTGTAAAATTACAGCGAGAATTCCTTTGTCTTCGTACTCCAGCTGTCCGGCTGTGTTCTCCGTACTGCGGACTGAGAACGCAGCCGGTGGGTGTTGACGGATGAGGGTGCACGGACCAGAGCGGACACGCATTGCACACATACTGTATCTGGTGGAAGTTTGGGTTGTCTATCAGATAGCTTTCTACCAATAATTTTGGCTGGTAAAATGGCAAATACAGTGCAACCATTTGCATTGGCGTTTTAGGAGGAGGATGCCCCTGAACAACCAATGCGCCGTTTATGGGTGCATTCATCATTTTGGGCACTGGTAACTAGGGACGTAGGTTACTAGGGAAGATACACGTGCACCTACTCAGCTCTTCCTAAATGGTCAGCTGTCAGATTGGCGCTTTTCTGAAAAGTTTAAACAATTCAACTGTAAAAGGCGTCGGGCGCAGCGTTTTTTTTGAAAGCGTCCGCTTTTTAAAAAGGCGTCATCCTTTTTTCCATAGGGTTGTATCTAAATAAGGCACTTGCAGTTGTAAAAAGAAGTCAAGTGTGAACACGGCCTAATGGATACCCTAATTTTTTTTCTGATTTTAAGAAGGGTTTTGAAATCAGGTCATGGGGTATTTTTATTTAAGGTACAGAAGTAAATTATCTTTATACTTCTTTCCTCACTGCCGTTTTACAACAACCTTGGATTCACAAATAAATGTATCAATTTGCAATTATTATATCAGGTCACGCCAGAAAATGGAAGAGCAAAGTGTATGCCGATGTTGAGTGAAATATTCCGATCTATCGACTGCTTTCAGCACATGTTGGTGAACTGCTGAAGCTAACATGCTAACACAACAAAGAACATGGTAGCACAACAGTCACAACAGCTGAAATGTTTTATTTTCTCTGCACAGGGCTCTGTGTTTACATTGATTCATTTTAAAAGGGCTTACTTTAAAGATGGGTAAAACCTAGCTTGGTTGCTAATTGGAAAGTTAGTTCCATAGAATATTCAGACATACTTACAGTAAGCACCAAGTCTAAAGTTTCGTAGATAGATGGATAGATATACTTTATTGATCCCGAGGGAATTCAAAGTAACTTATCCAAATTTGTAACTTATCCACGTCTTTTGTGAATCAGCTGAAATGTTTACAAAGGAAGGTTCAGTTTTCTTGTACACTTCTCCACAAAGGGTCAATTATGATGGATTTCTCCACTTTTGATTCTCCAGCTCGGGCCATCCTTTTGGAGGTGTCCTGTGGGACTAATGTCAGAATGGCTTGTGTTCTGGAAAAGTTGAGCTCGAAATTTACTGAAGATGAAGAAAAAATAGGTGAAATTACATCTTAATAATTTATTTATTTTTTTGGTGAGCTTGATCTACCTGGATTCAAATGTCCATCAAGGTAACTTTAGATAAAGAGCGAAATCAGTAGAGAAACCTTGTGGAAGCATTTAGGAAAGCTTATTTTCTAAATATTTGCCTACAAAATGCTTTAATCTTCAGCTACAGATGGATATCAGAAAGCAGGCCTCGTCTCTTTTAACCGTTTAATTGTTGCTTTTGGTATTTTTCTAGCCAGTTCAAAACAATTAACAGTGATTGAATCTGAAAAGTCTGAAGTGGCACTCTGGGGCCATGTTAGGAGGCCAATCTCCGATAAAGAGATTACCAGTCTCATTACTTCCTGGGTTGTGGCAGCTGGAGAGATTGGGCCCATGAAATAGTAGACAGCTTAAATGTATGTGAAAGGACTACTGCTGAACTTATTTAGTATGTATTCTGGATTTTTGATGCAACTTTATCTCTGCTTCACAATTTTTTTTTCAGTTTTTGAGTTCTTGTCCCCATCTGAGGTTTTAACCACACTGACTTTTACAGGCCTCAGCTCCATTGAGGCTAGCTGATTTTATGCTACCTGCCCAGAGCAACATGCAAAAGAGATTTACTAAATGAATGAAAGAAAAAAAAAACCTTTGGTTTTGTTGGTGGTTAACCCAAAATCATGTCCAGGAGTGTTTTTTATTGTCTCACTAATTGAAGGATCATTCCGGAAAGAGGCATGGCAGAGGAAACAACTAAATCCTAAAGCTGTTCAATAATGCCACAAAATACTACAATGAGATTACTAATCATAACTCAGCATTGAAGACCTGATGATTTTGACTTAGATGGGCTTCAGTACATTAACTCCTCCAGTTAGTAATATTGAAATGAAGCCAAATAACATGTGACTCTTTAGGGTTGGATGTCACGTTGGTTAGACTGAAATCAGAAATGATCATAGTGATCGTAAAGGTCACACTGAAAGTACCATAATCCTCCAGGCAATTGTACAACAGATCATATATATATAAAGATACATTACGAGAATTGAAATTTACTATAAACAACACTGATTTTACTCTGATCCATGTGCAATTTATTTTTTACCGTGCAATGCCATTTTCTTTCCGGTGCAATTTGTCCACCACTGAACGTTATACATTATTTTGTCTGCATGGTTTTAATAATACTGTGTAATACTGTGACAACTGAATGTTGTTCACCTAAGTAAAGAGCTATTCTGTTCTATTCAAACAGCTTCAAAATACTAAGTGATGGAGACCATGATCCATGGAGGCACATATACACTTGGTGAGTCTGGTTGTTTCAGGTTTCCACTTTTTTAAAATTAGTTTTTCGATACCACTGTTGCATAGTATAGTGCTTGTTGGTATGGTACAAAGTGAGTGCTGTATGAAGGTCTATAAAGACTTTCTTGTGATAACTTTCTTTTGGTGCTATTCAAATACAAATATTGATTGAAATAAAGCCCTCAGAGGAAAGACAGTATCAGAAATGAGCTGTGACTCAGGGGAGGTCCAAAATCTGTTGGAAAAAGTAAAAAGTAAAACAACAATCATAAGATAAAAATGGGCTGTCATGTCCTACCCAACAATAAAATAGATAGAAATTAATATTGTTTGATATTTCACTGTGTGTGCTGATCTTATATAATAGAGTAACAACTGCAAAGAAATAAGTCTGTTGTTATGGGAACAGGGTGAACTATTCACCTTTTTTCCTACTTTGCCCAATTATTTCTCAACCTAACATTATCTCAGACACCTGCTTTTTACACACGCAAACACACGCACACGCACACACGCACACTGAAGCTGCAACAACAATCTACAAACACTGTACACTCTCACATCAGACCACAGACACCTGCAGTTCTAAGCTGTCAGCTCATATCAAGCATTCACCTTCATCTTGATGCCGCAGTTTGAACCATCATCTGTTCAGGTATTGATCATCTTGTCTACCTTCAAATTATCAAATAAACACAATAGAGGCCTCTGTTTTCTAAAGGTTATGAGAGTGGACAGGGGTCATTCCACTTCCATTTTGAAATCTCTTTTATAGAAGCAAGGCCAATCAACTAGTTCACAAGTAGTGAGTAAAACAAATACTGACAGTCTTTCTGATGCCCATGGATGAAAATACAATGGGCCTCATTCAGCGATATCTTCTTAAGAATTTTCTTTAACTGTTTTTTAATAAAGATTTCTAAGAAGACTCTCCGTCAGATGCACCAAAGTGTTCTTAAATGACTGAATTGTTCGCAGCTGTGTTCTCATCTCCTTGTGTTCGTAAAATGAAAGTGTGTGCATGTTGTTCCCAATTAGCATAGGTGACTGCCCACTCATGCCCATAAAAGGGCATGAGTGCAGGCCCCCCCCCACCGAGCCAATGCGTAAATTCTGTTCTTACCTTAGAACTAATAAGAAAACATTTGTGACTCCCAGAATCGTCTTGAAAAGTTGGCAAGTAGGATTTAAGAACAAATCAGTTCTTAAGAACGGTTGGTGAATGAGGCCCAATGTGTTGTAATATTTGCATAGAAATGTCAATTTATGTCGCTTTATTCCTACAGTGGTTGTGAATCATCCATTAGCGAACTGAGTGAAGGTAGATGTTCAAAGAGGTTTTTTTTTTAGATCCGTGACTGATTGGGTCATGAGGATCTTTATGCAAGATGAATACCAACTGTAGAGTTTAACTCACTGTGGCATAGTCTGAAGATTTGCCATGGCAGCGCTGTGAAGCTGCAACAGTGAGAAAGTTCAACGCATGTTGTCTTCAGGTGCAATCACACCTTCTGTGGAGTTAGATTCCTTTGGTCAGAACTGGGTTGGAAATGCTGCATTTGGTTTAACATTCACACATGGGATATTCCCCTACCAGTTCATATGGAACAAATAATGCTGAACATTTTTTTTTTTACATATAACTCAAGAGCCTTCATTGACTAATTGAACTGTTTAATTGTGGAGAACAGCACAGTTACATGACAGCTACTTTACTGACTTTACTAAGTCATTTTAGTCAGATACAGCCATAAAACTCTGGGATTTCTCCTGATTGAAGGCTGTCAAAGTTGTGTACCCATGTGTTTGTGCTCGTGCATGAACTGTACCCGTGCCGAAGCACACCTCTTTGAAGCCTGCCAGGGCCAAGGAAGTGTTCCGTTCTTGAGCACGGAGCACTCACACTAGTCAAACAAACTGGACTTTAGGGGTGAAGCGTGCTTGGACACAATACGGATTGCCTAGTGTGAGTGCGCCCTCAGACCTTTCAGCCATAGATAACTGTGTACTTATTTAATAACTTTGTACTTGTACAAAAATTGGTCAGACAGATTTGCAAATCTTTAATGTATTGGTGGATCTTTCAGGCATTTCTGGATGTGTTTTACACATATCATTTCTTAATACTTATTTTGAAATAAATTATTATTGCTAATATTAGGCTCATGCTTCAACTGCTCTTTTTGTTTAGTGTCCTGGGATAACCTTTGTTATGATTCTAAGCTATATAAATCATAATAAATCAAAATGGATTGATTCAATTGTATTTTTTTTAGCCCTGTTTCTTTTCCATTAGGAGTTACACTGACTCAGGCATTACGCTTGTCACAACCACACAGGCACTGAAGACTGCAGTTTTGTCTTTCAGTGTTTGTGTTGGCTTCACTGTTCCTTGGAGCGTTGTTAATTACAGCGTCTCCTTGATTCAATTTCAGGTAGGTCCATGTCCCTCAGCATGACAGGTGAAGACAGGCTAATGGTTTCGTGTTACCTGGTCAGCACATTTACAGCTGGATGACTCTGAACAGCAGAACATTTTTAAATGTCTTATCTGGCTCTTTTATAACCTCAGTTATTGCATTTGAGGACAAAATCGTGTATGTCGAAACCTCATTTAATGTCAATGAAAAACGGAAAACAGCCTCTGCCAGTGTCACCAACTTCTTCTGAGCGGGAGCTGAAGTGATGCAAAATAAAGTTTCTATTTCTAAAAAAAGGATATGAGAGTATAGAAAGTTTGACATTCTTTTTTTTTTTAAATTCCCACATAAGTAACGATGCCAGAAATTCTTCATACATTAAATTATGACACAGACAGCACCACTGACTGTAAATATTAATGGAAGAAGCCTGAGTGACGTCACCCATCTGTTACTGCAGGGGGCTCGGGAGGCTCATCGGCTGCAGCCGCCATGTTGGAAATCCTGTTTCAGCCTAACTTTCAGTCAACCTAACGACAAGCTGAGAGCTGGAGCTGAGGCAGGTTTTAAGCCGGGCGACAAACCGTTACATCACACCCACCTGTCAATCATGTCTAACTATGGATAACACATAAAAATCAAGTTCATAAAATCAAAATGGAGCTGTTTCAAAAAGAATTCGGCCCACACAGTGTATGCCTATTTTGTTTTTTTTTTCGATCCAGGCTGTATAAATGTTTATTTCTGCTGTAAAAACTGCTTTTTTGCCAGTCATGTGTATGTGACTTCCAGTGTTCCTGAAGCCGGCCTGAAGCGGACACTCCACAAACTGCAGGATTTTGCACTTCCACATTGGCTTCATTTCTCAAGTTGCCACTTGCTCAGCACTCAGAGAAATTAAAAATTGTGTGATAATTTATCGTCTCTCTCTTCTGGCTGGGCTTTTCTTTAATGCCACAACACACAACACGTGAATAGTGCTCACAATTATTAACTTCCGCAGGACATTTCTCTATATTCAAGCTCACAATCACTACAGTATTTACAACCACAAAGTTCGAGGCCAAAACATGCTGCCATTTCTTTTGAAGGAGAATAAAACATAGCCGACAGGTAATGAACATTTTTTAAAACAGATTACATTTAAAGGAAACCTTTCTATTGTAATCCTGCATCCCATCACAACACTGTCCACTTTAGCACAGCATGTTCCCTCTCCGTCTCGAGTCAAGCACACTATTATGCATATTTCCATAATGATAATATCTATTAACTGAATTGTAAGTAGTTTCTGCTGGAGTCCAATTAGATTCAATGTTTGAGGGGAATATGAAGGGCACGAGGACTTTGCATGATGTATTATTGAATGGAAATTAATGGCAGCTTGTTTTGTCAGCTGTTACTGGCTATCTCTCCCACCATCTGTTGTCTTTTACAGAAAGAAGAAGAAGGACTTCTAATTCTCTCCCTCCTCTTCCTGTTTCTCTCAGTCTGTCAAAAGAACAGATTGAGATTGGACGCTTTTGTACGAGGCCCAGAGACTCGCTTCTTTTAAAAAAAAAAAAAAATACTTCAAGTGCAAGCACCATACTGTATTGTGAAATGTTGTCAGAAGCATCAGAAGGGGGTATTTTAACATGTTACTCCACAGCTTTTTCTTTCCAAGTAAAGGTCTGTCCTGTTATTCTCTTAACAACAATGATCCAACCGCTGAACACTTTAAGAAAGCATCTGCTGCTTCGCTGCGAAAAAGCAGAAGGGGGTCCATCATTTCAAGGGAAAAAAATCCTCTGAGACAAAACATTAAGAGTTTTACTCATATGCAACCACTGTACTCTGAACTAGCAACTCTGAATCTTTCTGCCTGTCGGTCTACCACTTGGTTGAGGTGTGAGACCCAATAGGGGCCATGTGGTGGGGTCGGTAGTATGGGCGTTGTCACTACCTGGCTAGCTCACATAAACGAAGCCTAGGACTGTTGAAGGTGGCAATGCTTTTTTGGCAGCAATAGCAATTGGGAAGAGGGGATCCTTCACTTAGTGCTTATCCTTTCATTAGGGCACAAGTATCTTGTTTTTATTTTATGTCAATTTTGTCATCTACCTGTTAGACTGAACGCAGTTCACAGCGGCTGACATGTAAAACTTCACTACAGTCATGTATGAAAGGTAACTCGATCATTAACCACTCTGAAGGGAATTGATTTTTCACTGGTCTGTGGCCTCAGAGGTCATGGCATTGTTCCACAAAGGAGGGCCTGCTGAGAATTGGTGTGAAGCAATGAGTAGAGGAGAAAAAAAAACGTGGATTTGAATACTTGATAATCAAATTAAGTTTCGCAGAGTGCCATGGAACACCTGCACAGTGCTGATAAGATAAAGAACAGAAGGGGAATAGGAGAGAGAATAATCACAAGAGAAAGGAAACCCATAAAAGCCCAAACAAGGTGGGGGATAAGCAATGAATAATGTAATGAACTTGTAAGAGCTCAGAAATGATCTCTCCCTCTCTCTTTTACTCTCTTGTTTCCCTCATCTCCTTTCTTTTCTGTCGTCTTTCTTCCACTTGCCCTCAATATTTCTTTTAACTTTCCCTCCTGGACTCATTATATGTAACATCACAAAAGACCAGTCTTTAAAAGGATTTAACGACCCACAAAATTAATGCTTCCACCTCAACAGCGAGCCACTACCTGGTCATAGTGTAGGAGTAAAACCTGCGATTGGCAAAATGAACTTTACTTTTAAGTATTCCTGACAAAGCCATCGTTCATAATTGAAACTCCCGAGAAACTGTCCCTGTCTGCAGTTCTTAAAAAGCCAAACCACTTCTCTCATCTCTGTATCGATGAAGGAACTTCCATGATTAGAAAGCAGCTTTCTTTATCCCATACAGCAGATGTTTCTTAGAATTCAAATTGTGAGATGAAAGAGACAACCAAATATGGCCTTACATGTTTCCAAAAGTCTTTATCAGGGAAATGGGAGGATAATTGTTAAAGAAGTAAGCTTGAGAAGATGCGGTTTATACTGGAAACATGGACTGTTTTTCTTCAGTCAATGGATGTCAAAACACTAGTAGATGATACTACTCAGACTACAAACAAAAACCAGAATCCTCAGATACCCAAAATACTGTCCCTTGCCTGTGCATGCTGTATTCATATGCTTTCAAGATCCCTCAAATTTAATCGAGTCACAAGAGAATTAGAATCAGAATAAGCTTGGCCAGGTATGTTTACACACACGAGGAATTTGACATTGGTGAATTGTGCTCTTATGGACAAAATAATAACAACAAAATAAGCAAGGACTAATATGTACAAGACTAAATAACATAGTAGTGAGTGTTGCAAAAAGAGGCATCCTTTGCTACACAGAAATGGATTTTAAAATTTGACTTGACATTTTTATACATTTTTACCTTGCATCTTTTTTTTTTTTTTTAATCTTTAATTCATCCATCACTGTACTTTTAACAGCACGACATTAGAGTAGAACCTGAGTGCATCAAGTTGCTCCTAAATGATGCATCACTGTGTATCATCGTCACCACCACTCCTCCCTCAAACATTCTCCTGTGGTATTAAGCCACAGCACTGCAGGCACTTCAGCTCCAGCCATCTGGTCAGCCTGTCTGCTCCTCTCCTCCGCTGTCACTCACTCCTGCCCCCTCAAGTGTCACTCAGCAGCCTGGTGGGTGCTGCGGTTGCGTAGCAGCATGAAAACATTAGCATCATAAACCCTTATTACTGAGGTTAATAGTTGAGTTTCAGCACAAATACTTCAAGGGTTCTCAATTAAACCTTTATTTAGCGCAGCCATGAATGTAAAAGGCAAACTGCGTAGAGGCACGGCCTGTTGGAAGGAGAGGCTCTTGAGAATGAACTTTAATTTCAATTTGATAAAATGTGTTTCCACATAAGCATGCCAGTTACCGATGGGGTGATCAAGCCCTCACATTTGTATGATCCAAAATTCTCATCATGAGTCACTACTTTTTATGCAGAGAGCTTGGGATTTTTTTATTAAAGGTTTAATTGATAACCTATTGAAGAAATGATCAAGACCAATAAAGGACAAGGATGAAACAAATCAGTGGGCGGTAATGTTGTAAAAGCGGTTATTTCCATTTGCCTTAAATTTAGATATATTCCATTGCCATTTGGATATAGCAGATAATGAGACATTTCCACCATGACTGCATTGGTTGTCATAATGTATCCTAAGGGGAGATCCTTCACCTAAAGAACAGTTCTTAAAATCTGTTGACCTTCTGGCTCCTTGAGGAGGATACATCAATGTTAACATATATGAAAAAAGCACAATGATGTACCTGAAGTGCAATACTGAAAAGCAGGGAAGTTCTTTGTATGTAACATTACACTTATACTATATTTAGAAAGGAAAAATCTTTTTTCCAATGTACTGAGTTCAACCATTTTTCAGTATCCATAATACTTTTAGCCAATACTCAGCCATATTTGACAGTAATATTGCATCATTATTTTGGCCAATTTTATGTTTACTTTAATAGAGGCTGCATGTCAATGAGGAACAGTGGTTTATGTCATTGTAGTGCTTAAACAGACATGTCGAGCCATTCAGATGCAAACATTGAACATGGTAAATCAACTATTAAACATAATATGATGTTGTTTGGATCTGTCTTTGTATTCATCGGGGTGGATCACTAACTCTTTGGGACATTTGTTAGAGGTATGGCAATGTTGTGTTTTGGATTTTCATGTAATGAATTGGACCAGACTGGGTGATCAACAGCTTGGATATTTATTTGTCCTGCTTCTCTGCCAAATCTGCCAGAGTGGTACTGTATAAACCCTCTTCACCATTTCTAACCCTCTCTCACTAACTTCTCACACCTGAAAGCCCAATACTAGTACAACAACATTCAAGCATTACTCTTTCTCCTAAAAAATGCTTGAATAACAAAACTCCTTTACCTATGTATACCTATATTTCAGCTTGGGTTACATAAAGAGACATATATTTTAAAGTGAATGAAACTCTTCATCCAGGTTAACAAGAAGGCTGGGCAGGTTTTTTTTCACCAGAGTGCACTGTAACACTAAACACTAAAGATTTTCGTCCACAATCTGTAGTTAAGTCTGGACAACAAAACATCTATCTTGAAAGATTGCAGTTTAGGATAGATCTTAATGGATTTGAACGTCTCAAGTCAATGTTTAGTGGTATGTATTGAACTTAACCAAACAGGTTGGATAATGCTAATGTCAATGCAAGTGAATAGTGTTTTAAAAGATTGCCTACTTACTTACTAATTTGAAATACAATTTGTCAGCTTTAAAGCCACAATATGTAGGAATCTGTTTGGTGTGCTTTGGTCCCTGCCTAAGGTCTCCACATGTAACAGCACTCTTAAAATACACTTCTGTCGCACCTCTGTGACAATGTGCATCTGTTGACTAACTGAGGGTGCAAAGTCTACCACAACATTGTGAGAAGCCACAAAAACTTGTCGACTCACAAGGTGCAATTAATGTATATTCCTGGATTTCGTGCAAATATGACTCTGCCAGCATCTGCAGACCGCTGTTTGCATACTGTTTGTCTTCTGCCTACTGAAAGCACTTTTACACCGCAGGCCACATCTACCCATTCACAGCCATTCACACACTGATGGCAGAGACTGCTATGTAAAGTGACCATCAGGAGTAGTTAATCCCATTCATGTGTCGCAGAAAAAGCAACAGGAGCAACTTTGGACACGTGGCTGCAGCAGCTGGGAATCGAACCTCCGACCTTGAGAGACGACCTACTATACTAACTGAGCAACAGCCATGCTGCAAAAAGCAGAAGAAACAATATTAACATCAAACAGCTGCAAATACATGAACAAAACAAGTGAAAAACACAAACATTCAGAAACAAAGCAAGTTCAGCCTTTTAAACAGAAGTATATACCCCAGGCCTGTAGGGGCACTGTGTGACAGTTTATTTACAGTATAGAGAAAGACCAGGCAGTCTGTGGAGATGGACGCTGAGAGATATGGGAGGGAGACGTGCAAGTGAATTTGTTATCAAACCACATACCGGTAAACACCACCGGAGCGTGGTCCAAAATAAGACCATTACCTCCTTAAGGCAGCTGGTAAGTGCTCCCTGCAGACCTCGGAACAAGAATTCAATCTGTACACTAACAACATGAGTGTGACTGTGTACACTATGAACTTGTTAAGACGCCCAATTCCAAACCATCCTGCAGCTGTAAGTACGTGCGCCTACTGTACCAAAGTGTGGAGTAATGCACCTGCACTCATATCTTTGCATGTCCACACACTCTGAAATGGAGCGGGTTCAAAACCATTTGTGCACATACAGACCCACAAAGACACGAGCATATTTAGTGCATTAAAACACAATCATCTCTTTCATTTGTCCTCTTTATCTACTGATTTCTCCTCTCATTTTTCCCCCCCTGATTTCATCTCTGCACCGTCTCCCTCTTTGTCTCCTCTATCTCCTCCATTTCAGTGCTTTCATCCTCGCCCACAGTTCTTTATCTCGGCTGCCTGTTCTGTTTCATCACTATATGATACACAAAACAAGAGAGAGTGACATCTATATTTAAAGCTCTGTATGCACAGGGTTGTAAGAGAAAGACAAGGAGATAAGGAGACAATGAGGTGTGCATGTCCTTATTGTAAAAGCATGCATGGGTGTGTGTGTCAGTACTTCCCCGATCTGTCCCTTCTGCCTTGACGTCCAAACTGTCTTCTAATGTGCCATCCAATAAGCTGATGATTATCATATTGGTGCGATATTAGCTTCAGCGGCTGGCTGAGGATCAGTAATTGCTGTCCGTGCAGAGGAAATGGGAAAGGAAATTACATCTGCCTATACAAAGAAATCGTTTCCTTGTTAGTCCTAAGGGACTGTGATGACCCCCCTTGGTAAGTGTGTGTGTGTGTGTGTGTGTTCTTGTGTGAACTTAAAAAGTGTGCTTGTTTGTGTGTAAGCCGATGCTGTTTGTATTTATTATAAGCTTGGTCAGTGTGCAGTTGGTGCTAACATTAGTCTAAAAATAGAGAGCACATTTGAACATAGGCACAGTTGAAGTATAGGTGTGCATAAGATAAAAAAATAAAAATAATATTAATAACAAATAATAATGCTGTTTCCTTTCATGAACTAAATATTGAATATAACATGCCATCAATAAGATGTATTGTATTAATCAATTCAAAGCATTCTTTTTAAAAGATGCAATTAAAAAACAGTCCCATGGAAAAGTGGAACAATGACACAGAACAATGAAAATAATCTGTTTTTACCGCAAAATCTTAGATTTTAGGAACAACAAAGACACCAAACAAAGATGTATACATGAAGAGTGACTTGGAAAATGGGTCCTCTAAGATGAAGTTTAATGATGTATTATCAAAAATCCTAACAAACTCATGCAATTTAAAGTTCTTTACATTGTTGCACAAAGCCTTGTGGACGCTCAAAACGGACAATCAATGGAATGGCATAACAAAGAAAGTGATGATCTACAGTTATATAGCCAATGCTCTCCTGTAAAAAAAAAACCAAAGAGGGATTTGAATAACTTCAGCAGAGAATCTTCTCAGTTCAAAAACATTTTTCTCTCATTACATCTGGTACTGAGAATAATTGGATGGTTTTAAAAACACCAATCAAAAGGACCATAAATCTCTGAAGTAGAAGAAAATATTGAGTTGGGAAAGTTGCCTTTAGACTGCAAAGTAAAGTGAGCCAGAATATACTCCAACTTTGGCACTAATTGAAAAATCAATAGTTGAAAACCATTCACGTTGATGCTTCTGTTCAAATAAAGGAAATTATTTTCCCATTTTGGAAGAAAGGTTAAACCTTTGAGTTCCTTTGTCAGCACAGTTTGACAGTAGCAACATACATTGTTGTGTGTGTTGTTAGATTAAAGGTGCAGTGAACATCAAGGGATACATGTAAATGTGACCAACACTGAACAAGGGTAAAGGGTTTAGAATTGTAATAGTTGTGAATCGGTTTAGAGGGGGTTATTAGGGGGTTATATGAAATGAATGTGCTTGTTTTTTTGTTGACCTTTGATTTTGTGTTTATTCTGAGGGAACATAAAAAAACTAAATCAAAATGATCACAATAAAAAAAAAAACAGGCCCCGAGCCAGATGTAGAGGGGTTTGTTTAGTTTCATGCACATCTGTTATCTCTGACTTTTTCAGCTCACAACTGAAACAATTTATTCTCATTCTTACGGCCTTTTTTGCCTTGATAAAAGAAGAGGAGCTGGAGAGCAAATGTTGTTTATTTTCATAGTACAATGATTTTGACTCTCTGCAACTTGATGTGCTGAGAAAAGTTCTGAGTCAAACCTTTAAAACTGGAGAATACTTTTACAGTATTAGTCATAAAGAGAGTTCATATTACATGCTGAACCTGTTATAGGAGGATAGGATAATACTCTATTGATCCCCAGAGGGGGAATTCAGGCATTGTAAAGTAGAAGAAGGTCATACACAATAAAATATTTAAACAGAATAGATAAGTTAGAAATACATAAAAACAGGGGGTATATACAAGTACAATATAAATGGTGAAGTTAACTATACAGGGAAATTATGACATTTAATACAAGACATTTTTACACACAGCGGAGCGCACCCATGACACATCACAGGAGAACTACAAGATCCCGCGGGAATAAAGAGAAAAACATGCAAACAACATGTTGCTTTGTCTTTCTGAGGATGCATTGTTGTTAATTCGGTACCTGTTTTGACATAATGTTGATAAAGTGATGAAAAATACGATCGCGAGTCCGTATATTGTGTTTTATTTTGAAATTGACCGGATGCTCTGTGCGTTTCCTTGTCTGACTTCCTGTCCGGGCTGTCATATTCTGTCCAGCTTGACGCGTGCCTGCAGCGTACTCCGGCGAAAATAGACTCGCTGCGTATTTGAAACGGAGCAGAGTTTAGTGCCATCAGTGGCACGTGCCAGAGACGGACCGCAGCGCGCCCTGTGTGAACACAATGATTGACTAGAGTGGCGGCTAAGTACAACGTAGTGCGTGGCGCTGACGGACCGTGGCGCGCACGGAGTATGTGTGAATTGGGCTTTAGGATAAGGGACTTTGTTGGTGTAAAAAAACACATCTACAATTATATTTAGTCTAGGAAAAAACAGAACTTTCTCCAACAATATGCATTATGTTTACAATGAATAATAAATGTGTAGGCTATAACAAAAGTGCATGTTCTTTATGTAAATGTCCTGTTTATGTATTCATGAAAAAGCTGTAGCTCCTACAGTCACAGTGAAAATATCGTCACTGCTGCAGCAAACAGGGCGGAATAGTCTCTGCATGTTTGTGGCACACAACAAGTTATTTAATTAAGCACTCATTGTTAAACTCATGTCTTTTAATCTTAATTTTTACATCGAAGAAAATCTACAGTTCCATTTTTCACAATTCACTTTTATCCAAAGCGACGTACATCAGAGAATAAGTACAACACTAATCCATTCATACACCGCCACTGAAGCAGCGGGAGCAATGCAGGGTTAAGTGTCTTGCCCAAGGACACATCGGACATGTTGCTCAGCTGGGGATCGAACCCTTGACTGAGCCACAGCCGCCCACATTTTTAATTTCCACCAACAAACTTCCTTTGGAACCGAGACCTTTATGTTTGATTGACTGCATTAGGTTTCAGATTGAAGTTTTTCTTATAAGTCCTGATTCAGGTGAATAAATGATTTCCACTTAGAAGCATCACACAGATTACGTTTCTTCTTTGCATTTGACTATCATTCAAATGAATATAACAGCACCTAAAGATTACGTATTAGATTTAATTGAAGGAGTGTTTTGGTATTATATACATCTTAATAATGTGGGTATTATATTGAAACTGATAAGATCGGATTGCCTGCGACGGAGAGCTCATTGGGCTGCACCATTGGGAAATAGATCTCAGTTCTCTAACTCCCTTTGTACAGCAAAGTGAATACAAGAACAGGTCATGCATGAATGATCCTGTCTGTACAAATAAAACGTTTCTTTAAAAATAAATAGTTTATCTGTATATCAAAAAGATTTGATAATATTCAAAAAATTTTCTCAGTTCAATTCTTCCATATGTTTCCTGTCAGCAATATTCTGCTTGTACATGCTCTGAACGTGATCCATTAAAACTACAGTAGGTTACAGCATTTCTTGCTGGTTCTTATTCATAAACCCAGTGTTTGTCATTTTTCTGAAACGCTACGACTGTGTTGTTTTATTTATCTTGTTGAGGCATGACCTTGGCCCTCTTAGTGGCGTGTGTGCTTTTTATTTCACAGTCTTTGGAAGAATTACAATAGTTCTTTTGAAAAGGATATTTTCCCTGCACTATTGCAAAAATAATCAACAAACATTAAATGTAAGTGTAACTGCTCTGGGTGGTTTAGGTGAGATTTTTGATGAAAAAAGTACATATACACACAAAAAAAATGTAGACATGTAAAAAGAACATAAAGGTCACTAATAAAATACTTAATATAAAAACACCTGATGAGCTTCAAAGTCTTGTGAAACATCTTTCTTCCGACAAACCAAACTAGATAGGGAATAATCAATCCAAAGATTAGAGCCTTAGAGCCTTTAAAAAGACAGTCCCTGGCAAACTGAAACACCCCTGTGTACCCCTCCAATCATGGAACAGTCTGAACTCCCTCTGCTACAAAGCTTAATGGAAGCTCCCACTTCCTGTTTGGAAGTTTGAAACCATGATGGGCAGGTAAGATGGATGAGCAAACAGTTTACTTTCCTTGAATTCAAACATAACCGTCTTATACGTTTCACAAGAGTCTATCAATTATCTGAGCTGTTATGTATTTAACATTGTAGGTGATGGCAGTAAATGACCCGATATTAACTAGCAAGCTATCTGGCTAGCATGCTACTCTGACACATGCTTATAAACTCACTAACAGAGACTTAGGTGCACAACTGAGCAACACAGTGAAGACAAAAGTCAGTGTTGAATAAAAAAGTAGTATTCAGGAACCAGAGTTTCATCATAAAATATGTTTGCAATCAGATGAATTGATGCTTTGGTGACACAGACAACAGCTTCAGTATTCTGACAACATGAGGAATGTGGGACCCAATTCAAATAAGTTCATCCTGCGGTTACCTTCAAAGCAAAGAATCACAGAGTTTGAAATATCAAGAAATGCAATTTGACATTTTGAGCAACATTTTTGAATTAACTTAACACTATCAACTTTAATTGTTGCAACAACAAAACGGTACACATGAGATTAAGAATGTGCACAAAGAAAAACACAAAACAGATTTCCAGTTTGATCACTTTTCAAACACTACTGTTTAGAAATTGTGTTTGTTTTGTTCATCATTTATCTTCAGGATTGCATGCTTGCAAGTAATTCATTAAAATGGAAATGGTATATTATTTAAATTCTACAGTGTAGTTGAACACTTGCGGCGACCTTTTCCCACCATCTGTGTCCCCTCTCCTGCCTCCTTCCTGGACTCTCAGCGAGGACTTCCAGCAGCACAGTGCCAGCTCGCATCACCTGAGGGAGCTGACAGAGGACAGCGGCGATGGGGAGAGGAGATTGAGCCACAGTGCTCCTGCTGGCAGGTAAACATAGAGTGTATCCACAACATCACCCTCTACCCCCCTCCCTCTTCTTCCTTCTCTCCCTGTCCCTGATTCTTTCTTTGTCTTTTGTCGACTGTCTCAGTTCCTTCTCCCCTGCTGCTTCCACCACAGCTAATATTTGGGTCACTGAGGACATCATTGTGTCATGACACCAAAACGCCCACATCAAATCTTTCTCACTTTCTGGGGGAGACAGACAAATAGTTTAGCACACACACACACACACACACACACACACACTCCACTGAGACCTACTGTAGGTATGCAGCTTTTTCCTTGCTTCTGTTAGCCTTTACGTGCGACAGAAGGTCTGCGTATGTTGTGTGGAATTGTATGTGATTGGTGACGGACGGAGAGGAAGATGATAGTAAAATGCAAAGCACTGTGAGTGTGGAATTGAGGCCGGGCGAAATTGACCAATGAAAAGCCACACATTGTGTTTCTATGGGATTTACTGGAGAGGGATGACTCAACTTTATTGGCCAGATGCTGAAAGGGTATTTTTTTTCTGTACTCACCTCACACTCTGTTCATACACTGTGTTTGAGTGTGAAAGAGTAACCCACCCATTATAAAGTGGAACAGGGCAACATTCAATTTGTTCATTTCTCTAGCTGTTACCCTGGGGTCTCTGATTCATTGTCTTTTGAGTGGCTGGATGGCTGCAGGACTTTTTTTTGCTGGTGATGTAAAAGCCCTTCTGAATTACCTGTATAGTACAGTAAGGAAACACAATAGTCACAACTTGCTGTAGTTTCATGCTTTTAATAATTCTGGACAATTTGCAGGATCCAAAAAATTAGTGAATTTCTGTATTTTTATATGTTGTCAAAGTATCAACTATTACTGAAAGACACGTGGTGTATTGTTTGACTCCTTTGACTTTCAATGTCCTTTTGTAAACCTGAGGATCTTTATTCTTAGCTTTGCACACACACACACACACACTCATAAATACTCCTTGACATCCCTTCCTCTTGCCCTACAAACACCACTCACTGTCACTCCCTCAGAGATCTCCATTGAACCGCTATTGACCGCTGTGGGGGCTAATCGAAGGCCCTGGTGGCCTTCTTGTCCTGTTGGTTAACGGTGACCCAGCTCCCCTCCTTTCCTCATCGACAGAGCCGCCACCCGGCCTGCTTTATCTCTCCATCCCATCCCAGCCCTTCCTTTCATGCTCCAGGTTGATTCAATGGCATTGATCCCCTCCACCTCTTGACCTCCTTTTAGAGGAAGATTTACTGATGTAGCCATCCAACTGTCAACGTGAGCTGGATGTTTTAGCTACATTTTTCAAGTTTTTTACAAAGAATTACTAACACATTTTTTCTTTGGATTGGCCATGTGGCTTACCCACATAAATTGTGTCAGAGATTTGGGTAGTAATGCTTTGCTCAGCATTTTTCATTAGAATTTTGAGGTTACATACTACAACTCAACTAACATTCATTTTCTAATTAAAGTTGTTATGTAATTTTGGTGAAGACATTAGTCAATTTTATAAACAAATCCAAAGACATTTTTTTTTTAATTTTAAAAAGTCAAAAAAATAAACAATCCAATTCACCTAAAAAAAAATCCCCCTGAAATGGTCAAAGTTGCAGTGTCCTTAAAGTACCTCGGGTTCTGATTACAACTTAGACTAATACAATGATTTGCCAATCACTTGAAAATATATAGCCTACCTTCTTAATGACCAAAAGTTCATTGCCAAGTATTGTAACAACGATGGCGTGTATTTGACTTGTAGTTATTCAGCATCAAGGTTGGAAACCAACCACACAGATGAGACTGTTAAAGACCATTTTGTTCATGAGTCACAGTACATGTCATATTCTGGATCCTATTTATGTCTTTCTTTTGGATTGAGCTTCCATGTTTTATCTCCCTCAAAGTCTTGGAACAATCGCATGAGCATGGTGCCAATCAAGCTGTTGGTGTGCTTCAGTTATAGGCGTCTGTGTAACAACACTGTACTCCTGTAAGCGACACAACATTTTCATCATGTTAACGTCTGCGCTAATTCATCTTTTTCTCTGCTGTTCAGTTGTTTTCCTCACTCTGTTCTCCAGTTGTCTTCTCCAAACACGCACATATATACGCGGCTCTCATCCGCTTCTCATTCTTTCATTTTTCTTTGGTATATTACCCAGTCTCTGCTAGAATGGCTCAATTATTTTAGCTGCAGACAGGGCTCATATAGTGCCATTAAAGATGTATCACTACAGCAGCTAATGTTTTCTTATCCATTGTCAAAGCACCTCCAGGACTGGGAGACTAACCGATTCTTTTCCAGGCCATTTGCAGTCTCCCCCCCACCCCCCACCCCCAGTGTCTCCCTGTATGCCCCACTCTCATCCCTCATCTTCCTTTGTCTCCTTCTACATGCCTCAGAGTCTTTTAAGTCGAGATTTTTTCTCCAGATAACTTTCAGCTGATCAGAACTCTGCATGGCTGAAGGTGTATACTAAACCACTCCAAGATTAATGCATTCAAGGGGAAGCATCTATATTCTTCTGTCATTTAAATAAAGTGAACAGTTCATGATGTATCCGGATATGTGTTACAAGTCCTGAACTCTTAAGCTTGTGGAAGGAAATGAAGACGAGAGTCAGGGGCCTGTCCACATTATTTTTATGGGGTGGAGAAACTGGAGCATGGACTTATGCAGAGGTGACATCTGCGCTAACAAAAAACATTTAAGTTTCTTACCATTTTTAGATATAGATGCAAACAAATTTGCAGCACATACATTACTCCAAAAAAGATGCATCCTCAAAAGCCTAAATATTAAGGACCAAGTAAAGAAAATGTGCTACATTCAAAATGTTGCTCATAGCCTGTTGCAGCAAAGCCCCAATAAGTTGGTTAGACTCTAAGTCCTGCCTCTGACAAGGCAGCCAACTATTCTGTAGTTTATGGGGTGGAACTTGATAATTTCAATCAGATTCAGGAGGGCAGTGCCACCCCAGACCAACCCCTGGAAATGCCCCTGAGCTGACGATCATGTTGAGAGAGAAGATAGTTGCAGAGCAGAAGAGTAGATGTTGGCTGGATGGCGTCAGTTCAATCGTAACTCCCCAACTACACTATGGTCCGGAGAAAACGTGAGATATTCCCCAATGCAAAGCACTTCATCTCCAGGACACACATGGCCGACACACTGAATCATTTTTCATCCTGTCTTGTTCGCTTCAGTGAGCTCTGCAGTTTGTGGGCTGCTCACTTCATCCTCAATTATACTTTACAGCTCCAAATGAAACTGGAGACTGAAGACAGGGTGCAGCAGGTGCTAGTTTCTGCTAACCTTCAGTATTGGAATCATTCCTACCTGTGCAGCTTTGGTGGGAAAACAATTGAGTTTGTTGCTCTGTAGTTTTTTGCTTTATTCATTGAAGCAGTAGCATGTTTTGGACAACTGCACAAGTCATGTTACCTCCTAAGAATATGTTATTGGAATCAGAATTGAGGTTATTAAAGTACTACGATTAATTTGTGTTTTACAGCTTTATAGTACAAATTAAATTCACATAAACAAACTGGGCTAGTACATGAAATGCTTTTAAATTTTTTAAAAGACTTCATTCTTTTATCAGCAGACCAAAAGGATCTGAAGGAACCAGCCGTGATGAAAAACATCTTGCTTTTAATCACACTTCTGAGCTTGTAAAATACTCATGATTGTATCAACTTAATTAGGATGACTCGTTTTTATTACCATCATGAACATTTCATAAATGTTCCTGTCTCAAAGATGCTCTGCCTTACAGTTGAGAGGAACTTCTTTGCAGGGCTCTGAAAACTGCAACAGCTGTCTTGAGCTTTTCAGGTGTGTTTTTTGACAGAGCCATGATGCTACAGCAAGTTAGGTCAGAGTCAAACATAACCAGTAAGAGATGTGTGCTTATATCCTAGTGACTTCTCTAAAATGAACCTAATTTCCAATGATTTGTGGCCACAGTGGCTGAGGATCGGCTAATGTAAAATTGATTCATTTTGATGTGATCCACTGGTGTGCGTTTAAATGTAATCCTCCCTCGAGGCGTTTGTATTTGTTCCCCATGGGATTTCCCTCAAGCCCGCTGTGATGTCTTTATCCTCTTCTAAATTGAAGTTAAATTATGAGGGATTGGCAGATAAGACCCAGACAAGATGCGGAGAAGTAGTCCAATCAACACCTCTATCCAGCCACCTTGAGTGATATCTGATGTGTGACAATCGTACAAGCCCACAGTTCTTTCATTTTCCAAGGATAGAAGTGGAGTTTACACAAGGAGGAGCAACTGGGTCTCTAAGGGTCCTTTGCTCTATGTCAGTGGTTCTCAACTGGTGGGTCGGGACCCAAAAGTGAGTCGTGGTGCTGTTTTCAGTCGTTCGCTAACATGTGACTGGGGAAAAAAAAACTGTCAAAAAGTCTATCAAGCACTTTTAAAACTTGTTGGTTTTGTTCCTTCTCTTTGTTCTGTCACGTTTTGTACCATCTGAAGTCCAAACTGCACTATTTTTCATTCAATAAATCTGATTGGTTGAAAGAATATCAGAAATCTGGGTCACCATTTTCATGAAGGAGTTGGTGGTAGGTCCTTAGGCTAGACCAGTTGAGAACCACTGCTCTATGTGAAGTACTATGTCTTAGTCCTGTCTTTCTTTTGCTCTTCTTCCCTACAGAATGTTCAGCTTCTTACACTTATACTTTCCTGCTGTTGACTTGTTGTGAAAGCCCTGTTTGGACAAAGACCCATCATGCTTCACCATTACACTGGCTTTTGACTTTTACACTGAACAGACAAACAATTGCACAAATCGTGCACACTGAATGACATTGTCCGGGTGTGCCTTTGTAACTTTACACCAGAACAGTGAGACTTTATAACTGTTAGAACAGTACCTCTGAACAGGTTGTTTCCAACCGGTCAATTCTGAAATATCTAAGGAAATAAATGTACAAACATGTATCTTTAAGTATTGTGTGATCCAATTGGAATGAATATCTGCATCCATCAGGGTTCAATATGCAGCTACGGAGCTCTCTACTTTCTTTCGTTGTACCGGCCCACCACACTAAGTGCCTGCATCAGAGTTCCCATCACCATCCAAAGAACACACGGCATGTAACAGAACATCACATTTCAGATAAGAAGCCCGCATGCACATCAGTCGTTATAGACATCTGAGCCACATCTTGACGGGGATGAGACAAGGCGCGGTTCGCTGCGGTTAATGGGTCAGTGGCCGTCTGAACAAACAAGCCAATAGATAAACAAGCCATGAGGACGGGATGAAGGAGGGGGAGAGATGAAAGCCAGGGGAGTCAAGAGACGGGGGTCGAGGGGCGGTGAGGCCGCGAGACGCGAGATGATGAACCACTACAAAGGCAAAGAGAAATCAAAATGGAAATGAGGCGCCACCAAAGAGCACTCCAGCTTCCCACTAGATGAGCTAGAAATCCGGGCAGGAGGGAAGGGAGGAAGGCGGGGGGAGGTGAGAGAGAGGGATGATGTTTTCAATACATTTCCTGGGGATCAATATGACTATGGATGGCAAATGCATCAATGAATGAATAAATAAATAAATGATGACTGAGTTTCTGATGCTGATGACCTGCACATTTCTGGAATTCTTCTCCAAGTTAAAACTGATAGCACAATGCAATGTCTCTATTTTAATTTTCCTAAAAGTCGAGAAAATAACCTGTGTATTATTATGTTAGATTATAGAACTATTCAACAATATTTGCAGTTTTGATATAATGTTAATACCATGAAGGCATTGAGGGATTTCCTGCTATTTTATTCTGAAAGTAGGAATTAACCTTTAGGATTACTGCCATCAATCTCATCAATTGAGTTAATAAATACTCTATAGAATCTCCTCATTCAATTCGATTACAAGACATGTTGTCATGATGTGCTTATGCTTGTTGTGATCGTCGAATCGTACACCTTTTTGAAGTCATTTTTAGGAAGGATTAATGGAGGTCTGGAGTTTGCTGTAGAAAGTTACCCGACTCGGAGTACAGAGTTTCATGGAGAGAGAGGGGTACATATTTTGGAGTCCTATCTGAAATTGCTGAGCAGTTTAGATTTTACGCAATTCTCTACCAACTTTATAAGTCATATAAATTCACTCTGACTGAGTTGGAGCTCTGGCCTGGTGGTTCGTGGTTGAAGCAGATACATCCTTCCTCTCACTTTGATTGGACTTCAGTGGATTTCTGCTTCAAATACTTTGAAAGATTCATCAAACCGACGGTGAATCAGCAGCTTCAACAAAACTAACTGGAATTTCAGTGAGATGGGATAGAATTTGTGTATAGAAAAACAATTAATTTAGTGGAATGGATTAATCAGTTTATGGAATAGATGATTTAATGGTGTGACGCTAATGCTATTAACCAGCTGTAACCAGAAGTAACATTTTTGTCATATGTCATAGGGGCCTTTTGCCATTGATTAAATTGATCATAACTATAAAAATACATTTGATCAAAATTATTTGATTTGATTTACATCATCACTAACTAAAGGTTTCTTTCATAACTTGATGCTTTTAACAAGTACCCAAGTATTAGTACCCCGGAGAACAGTCTGAATTGACTTTCATTCAATCAGTCATTTAAAGGAATCAAAGCTGGTTGCAGCACATTGAGTCTATATGCTGCTCATGTGAAATGTGCCATATAAATAAACTTGCAGGAGACACAGCTTTCCAAAAATCTGTTCTAAATCTTTTTTTTCAAATATCAAATGAACTTGCTGGAACAGTTGTTACAGAATCTTAGTTCATTCTTGTGGTCTGGACGGACCCCAGTGGTTAGTGCTTAACACTGAACAGAACATTAATAGTTACACAACATGATTATTGTGTACCAGAGCTGTTTGGACTGTGTGGAGATATCCTGGACTGATATTAGAATCTTGAATTTTTGCACATCTGAAGCATGAGACGTGAATGACAACTCTGGACTTTTTTACAGCAGTACAACGTGATATTTTTTTATGTTCTGCTGCTTCATATCAAAGTGTGTTGCAGTTTCTCTTTAGCTCATGAAGGTTTCTCCACCAACTGAGTGGATCCTGATTCGGCTGCAAACTGCTCTGAGATACACAATTTTTATTTTAAACGGCAATAATACCTGACATCACAAGTTTATATTGCAGGTCTTGTTATTCACAATTGTTCAAACAAATGGAGATAGGAATCAGTTCCTATTGTAGCTATTCGTTACAGAAACACCCTCATTACAGAGTTCTCTCCTAATGTGTTATGTTTTTCAGACACATACAGCTCTACAGTTTCATGAAGACGTGCATTTTTTTTTGGGAGTGAAAGAAGTTATCAGAATAAAGTTTTGAAATGCAAAAGATGGAATATAAGTTTGAGACTGTGAAAAAGTCACAGTAACATTAAGAAAGCAAGTGCAAGTAAGACTCCACATCATAAAATGTGGTTTAGAAGTAAGGAAGAGCAGGAAATGTAATGCAGAGGAAGAGGAGGAGTGAGGGGGAAAGAGATCAAGAGGAGAGTTTTAAGACCAACCGAACGACAAAAAAAAAAAAAAAAAACACTTTTAATTCAGGGTATAAGAGGGAGAGAAGTGAGGGGAATAATAAATGAGAAATATGAAGAGTAACAGGATGGTAGGGGTTAGCGGCAAAACAGTGAGGGATGAAACACGAAGACACAAAGGAGGAAATAACAAAGCCGAGTGCAGCAGAGAGATTGTGAGGAGGAGAGAGGAAATGAGACGCTGATGGAGACAGACAGGAGAGAGAGCTGCTGGGAGATGCACAGGCAGGATGCCAATGTGATGTCTTCATCTTTCTGTTGGTGTCATGTCAGCCGTATGGCAGCAGATGACCGGGACAGTCAGGGGGCAGGTGAGAATGCTCTCAATGGGAGTATCAATCTCCCCCTCGGCCCCTCACCCTCTTGTGCACTTATAAATTACTCACCTGCTTTTTTCCCCCTTTATCACCCTGCACCTGTTCTTCTACACTTCTGTATTTCTGGTTCTTGTTTCTTACTTGACCATACTTTATACTTTTTGGACTTAAATGAGTTTAAAAAATGCATATATTTACATTTGATGGGACAGAATAATTGGAGGTTGAATCATTCCTCTCTGGTGGTATTGGTCTAAAATCAACTGGTTGGTTTTTGATTTGACCATTTCTGTCTGATTTGAGAATTATCTGTGCGTAATCATAGACTTAAGACGAGTAACATTTTACAGTTTGGTCAAGAGGAACATGCGTCTGTTGTACAATAACATGAGGTTTACTCTTAAATAATATTCCAATATTTATTTTAAAGTTAGAAATATTAACATTTCTGAGACAACACTAACCACATAGTTGTTTTTTAATGAAGTGCTACACTAAATTTAAAGGAACAGGTGTGTTCAGGCATCATGGTGGAATGACTTACCCTGTAAATACAGCTGCTTAATGTCCTCAATGGTGCTTGAGGAAGCTTCAGAGTCTGATAAATTACCTGATGATGTCATAGCGATGTCATGCTGATGATCACATGATGTTTTTTTAAATTTAAATTATTTATGTTTGTATATATATGTATATGTATGGCCTCAAAAACCTGTATGGTTCAGCAGGTGCCTTTAAAAATGTGCTGGTTACCCATGCCATGTGGATTAATGCACAACTTTAGAGCAATACAATTGACACAATCAAATCTAAATAGTCACACAATCTCTACTCCGCCGGCCACTGTTTGATTGTCCGTCCCAGATTTGTTTTCACTCCAGCAGTGAAATAAAAAATTACAAGAATTCAAGAACGAACAGCTACAAAACCTAAATGCTCTGAGGATCTTCAGCCGGCATACATTGTAGTATTTGTTGATCCACTTTTTTGTACCGCTCAAACATCTGGTTCCAATACTTTTCCCTTGTACATTCCCAGGGAGCTATGAGTGAATTTTTCCTGCTTGCAGCTGCTGGTATGGAGAGAAGAGGGTAAAACAGCCTTAATGTCAGCGGTGACAGCAGATCCCTACGGCAGCAAATGATAGAGATTGACTGCTTGAACTTAAACTGTGGTGTGTGTGTGCTCATGACTATGTGTTAAGCATCATAGTATGCCCATGAACCCTGTGGTTGTTTGTGTGAGTGTGTGTGATCTGTGTATATGAGCACACCATACATTCTTTTCTATCCTCATGTCAAAGAAAACACCTGAGGGCGACAGAGAATGGATGGATGGAGGAGCAGACAGAACGAGGAGTGGGGTGGGGGAGCTCATTAACCAAAGACCTTAATGATGAAGTGTCATTTTTGCATGCGTTCTTGTGCCTATTATCCCTCAACTCATTAGACAGCAAGGCATGGAGAACATTCCCCCACCCTTAAGTAAAAGCAGAGAGTTATCAGGTGTGGACTTAGCCGGCCGGGTTCATCTGAGGTTTCTCTGGAAGCTGACAGGATGAAATTGTAATGAAAAGAGCCAGGCACGTACCAAATGTGAAGATACAGACAGCATATGAAACAGGCAGGGGTATTAAGTGCAATGAATGTACTGAGAAATCTGTCTTGCCTACACTGGTGCAACAAAATATTGAGAACATTGTAGCGTACATGGTGGCAAACAGTCATTATATCTCTCTCTGCAGGTTTTAAGTCACGTTTTGTTTACTTCAAACAGCTGCTGCATGTTCACCAACGGTGTTGAGGAGCGTCCTGAGTTCACCTTGAAACTGAGTTCTAAATTTGTGGTAGTAAAATACTTGAACACAGAAGTGCAGATAAATGATTGTTATTGTAACCAGCTTTCCCAGCTACCCTGGTTTGGAAGACCTCAAAATAAAAATGAAGGTACATCATTTGTCAGCATTTTGCAATCAAACACTCCAAGTCTGGATCATTTGTTGGTGTGTCTTCCAGAATTGATATCAATAACTGTTTGAAGATCAAAGTATTTTTTAATCTGAAGGCTTAAGAATCATTTGCTTAAGGCCCCTAAATAACTACATTTGGACAGGATAAGTATGTACAGACCTTATGATTTTAGAAATAACCCCTCTCGCGTCTATGTTTAGTGCAACACAAAGCAGGGCTGCACTTGACTCTTATTTACTGCTCTGATATGTTGTCAAGTCTCCATGCAAAATGTCTAATGTCTTTATGACTTATCTTCCTAATGTCACTATTGATAAGCTACAACATCATATTTGTTAGCCGCGCTGCTTGTCCAACATCGATCTAATCATTCTGAGATTTCACTCTTACCATTGATTGGAGCTTTGACTGTCTGCAAATATGTCTTCATGATGGGGTCCTGTCATAGTGCTGCTCTGGTTGTTTGAAACACACCAATATGGCTGGGGATAAGACTCAAAAAGTAGTCTACTGTGCCAAAATTGGATGTTTTCTGAACCAATCCATGCACCTTAATCTCCTCCTCCTAATGGTTGTGGTTTCTACAAAATGATACCCTTTTCATTCTTAGTTCCCACTTGCCAAGAGTCCTTTTTGAGCAACTCCTGTGATGACTAACCCAGGCTTTTTTTTTATTCCAAAGACAACCTTTTCCATGTTTCCTTTTAAAGAGGTCATATTATGCCCTTTTTGGGGTTCGTATATTTAATCTATGTACCTACTAAAGTATGTTCACAATAGCTAAAGTTCGAAAAAAGTGTCTGTTTTCATGTACTGCCGCTCCA
Organism: Labrus mixtus; assembly: GCF_963584025.1. Taxonomy (NCBI): domain Eukaryota; kingdom Metazoa; phylum Chordata; class Actinopteri; order Labriformes; family Labridae; genus Labrus; species Labrus mixtus. Next base: position 22,967,685 of record NC_083614.1, on the reverse strand, counting down.
TGCACCGGCTCGCTTCTGACTCTGTCTCTAAGGCTCTGAAATGCCCACGTTCAGAGTCCCCACGTGTGCCAAGTCTGGTCTGATTGGTCGGCCTGTCGGCTCTGCCGTAATTGGTCAGTCGCTCGGCACGGTTCTCGGAAATGTCACGCCCCTTTTACCATATTGGGAATGCAGCCACTTTGACTCCGAGGAGAGCAAAAACATTAGCACCTTAGCACCACTGTGCTACCGCAGGCTACGGCATACCGTGGTACAGAAGTTAATGGGCGTGCAACATGAGCTGCTGGGCTTACCACAACGAGCCAATGGGCTTAGATCAGTGATCTCACACTGACAAGACGTCACACTGGCACATTTTTTTCGAGGGGGGCTAGAACCGAGAATTACATGCGGCTAATGCTGCAGCTAACAGGAGGACGTAGGAGAAGCCGCGTTTCCGCGGACTTTGAATTTTTGCACATGGATGTGCCTAAACATGCACAGGACACTTGGAAAACACACTAAAGAGCATATAAAACCAGAAAAAGCATAATATGGGCCCTTTAAGTTTAAGCAGTATTGGACATGAGGCCTCAACTTATTTCAAGTAGGGACCATAATTCCTGAGTGCATGCAAGCACATGTTAATATATTTGTAGATCTATATTTCTTTTTATATTACCAAGGTCTGAAAGATACATAACGTTGACTTGTTGACCCAAAAAACCCAAGGGGAAATCTGGACACACTCAAGCTAAACTTCTGCACCACCTCAAGACATTTATCTCACAGGAGTATACAGTTTACTGACAGATCAGCCTCACACACCCAGAGCAACGATTAAGTATCTTGTCAGATAGTCAGCCCAGGGGACCTCAAGGGCAGCTGGCCAGACATGGACAGCTAAAACTGCACCGGCTGTTCGACTCACAAAAAAATGAACAGGCCTAAAACATACGGTCTACAATAAAGGAAAACATTTTAAAATGTGTGACTTTTTCATCCAGTAGATGTCTCCCTTGAGCACTAGCATTAACCAAAACAAACTGCTGTTTGGCGACACCTCCTCCACACTGAAGCCTCCACTCTCCTCCAACGACACACCTCCAACCCCTCACGTTGGCACGGAATAGTTATCTATAAGTACGCACCATAATTATGTAAGCGCAGATCCCTAACCCTAAAATCCCAAGGTGCACAATTGGGACTCCAAATAAATGCTGTCATCATTCTCTCTGCTTGGTGTTGTACAATATCACAGTTTGCCATATCCATTTGGTTTGATATGAATGTCTAACTGTTCTGTTTCTCGCCGGGAGTGCTGCCCCCGAGTGGCCATAAGATCAATTTTTGCCTGTTTAAGCCACGCAGAAAATCCTTCAACTTTTTAATTCACACAAGACTTCCTAGTATTGCATATTTGGTATGGCTATGATGGTGACTATTGGATTTATCATGTATTACACACTGTATGGTCATCATGTGAGGAAAGATAAAAGTCTTGGTCTAAGGGAGCCTGTCACGTCCATGTTTGCCTTAAGGCCATGTTCCTATCAGGGTAATGATTCACACACAGCCCCCAGCCCGAAGGAATTCAGTGATATTAGCATGTATGGGCTGTGGATATTAATGTCATCAAAGTGCTGCTTTGGAGGGTCATTTTACTTCTACTAGACGGAAAAGTCCTTGCAGCTTTTCTCGAAAAAAACCAATAAGACCATATGTGAAAATTACATAAATTACTGTGTCACAAATATTCTATACTTGCAGACGTAATGTGGGCTCTATAGTGTGTATGCATATGTAAAATGACTATTGCTTCACATCTATGAGCTGACAGCAATTACTGCCATCCTGCTATATGTACTGATGTGATCACACGCCCCCCCATGCTACATCACAACATACATCCAGTATATACCCAGTACATGCTGTGCAGACCAAAGGAATGGGAGCTATTTACTACACCAGTGCTAATATTAGCGTGCTGGCTGAACAAGGCAGATGCCCTAGAGGAAGTGTTACTTCTCGCTCTCCAAGCCTCTTCTACAAAAAGATGGCAGGGATATGAATGCCTCTCTCAAGTACACATTTGCATAGTGATCCTAATAATCTGATTTTCCTCTGGCTGCTTTTGTGTTCCCTTTTATAAAAGTGGTTATAAAACCAAACGTTTACTCCAGCAGTCCCTCGGGCCAGGTTTAGTCTTCTTAGGATTCTAACAGACCCACTTGAACCGATAGCTTGTGTTGTTGTTGTTTTTTTTCCCATAATCTCTTTCTAGTATTATGTGGGGGAGGTGTGCATGGAGGGAGTTCATACAGAATTACAGACACTTTGATTTACATATATTGTCCATATTCTGATCCCTTTATCGTTTTACTTTTTGCTTTTTTCAGTTTTGTGTCAGAAGGAAAGCGTAACTATTTTTCATGTATTATTGAGCAGCAATATCAATCCTTTGACTAAAAAAATCTTTATTACATATCTTCATCAGGCTGTGTATATCATATCACTTTGATGGTTTTGATTTGAGCAGGCTTGAAAGAACTGATGCTGGTGTAAGTGACACTATAAAGTGGTGTGTTATCGTATCCATGGGCAACAGGACATTGGAGCGCTTTGCTTTGAAGTGGGTGGCTATAGTAACAAAGTGGATATAGATATCAAAATGCTTCACATCAAAGAAAATGCACACACATACATACAAATAAACATTGTTTTCTTGTCAGTTGGGTTAAATACTGCACATCAAATACTGCAAAATTCAAAATGGTAAAAAAAAAAGGACATTTTAGCAGTTGGAAGATTAGGCTTTTGTTTTCTTATGATGTGAAAAACTTTTTAAGGTTAGATAAAATAATAGTAATGGTTCTGTGTAGGGATTGTCTCTTTAAAGAGTTTTGTTTCCATGAGTCTTAATCTTATTCTAATGAATGAGTCTGAAGACCACTGAGAGCTAAAGGCTACATCTGGCTAAGTGCTCATCAGTTTGTTAAATATGATGTCATCTTCCAACAAAACACAATTATTTTCTGAACCATGTTAGAGTCTGTATACAATTTATTATACCTAATTCCGTCCATCGCACACGCACATGCACACACCATCCCTGACCACACTGTACAAATTCCAAATCAGAATCAGGGTTTATTGCCAAGTACATTTACACATACAAGGAGTTTGACTTGGTGTATTGGTGCTAAACAATTAACAAGGAAATAAAGCAGAACTAGCAACAACTTAAATAACACAAAAGGTGCAATGTAGGAGCTGTGCAGTGGACTATGAGAAAAACATCTTAGTGTGTGTAACTACTCACAGAGTGCATGTAAGGAAGAAACATTTTTAAAGTCCAGTGGGCGTTAATGTAACGCATAAAGAACAGTTCAGCATTCACATTACTTTGATGTTTTACTGACTGTGGGGCTGATGAGAGGCTGGGTTATGTGGGAGGAGGGGGGGGGGAGGGCAGAGACATTGTTCATCAGGCTGTCAGCAGAGGGGAAGAAACTGTTCTTGTGGCGAGAGGTTTTGGTCTTGATGGACCGCAGCCTCTTGCCAGAGGGGAGAGTCTCAAACAGTCCATGTGCTGGGTGAGAGGGGTCGGCCACAATCTTACCTGCACGCCTCAGGGTCCTGGAGGTGTCCAGGTCGTGGAGAGATGGCAGGTAGCAGCCAATCACCTTCTCAGCAGAGCGGATGATGCGCTGCAGCCTGCACTTGTCCTTTGCTTTGGCTGCAGCGTACCAGACTGTGACGGAGGAGGAGAGGATGGACTCAATGATGGCAGTGTAGAAGTGAACCATCATGGTCTTTGGCAGGTTGAACTTCATCAGCTGCCGCATAAAGTACATCCTCTGCTGTCCTTTCTTGATGATGGAGGTGATGTTCAGCTCCCACTTGAGGTCCTGGGTGATGATGGTCCCCAGGAAGCGGAAAGACTCCACAGTAGACACCGTGGATTCATCGATGGTGATGGGGCTGGGGGCGGCTGCATTTTTTCCTAAAGTCCACAACCATCTCCACTGTCTTCAGAGCGTTAAGGCCAAGATTGTTTTCGCCGCACCAGGTCACCAGATGGTCAGCCTCCCACCTGTAGGCAGACTCATCCCCACCAGAGATGAGTCCAATGAGGGTGGTGTCGTCTCTTGACAGACTGATGACTGCAGGTACAGCTGATGGTGTACAGGGAGAAGAGCAGAGGAGAAAGAACGCAGCCTTGAGGGGAGCCAGTCCTGCTGTCCGAGACATTCTTCCCCAGCTTCACCTGCTGTCTCCTGTCAGACAGGAAGTCTGTGATCCACCTGCAGGTGGACTCAGGCAAGTTCAGCTGGGAGAGCTTGTCCTGGAGCAGAGCCGGGATTATTGTATTGAAAGCAGAGCTGAAATCCACAAACAGGATCCTGGCGTAGGTACGCAGCCGAGTCCAGATGCTTGAGGATGAGGCGGAGGGCCAGGTTGACAGCATCATCCACAGACCTGTTGGCTCTGTAGGCGAACTGCAGGGGGTCCAGGAGAGGGTCTGTGATGTCTTCGAGGTGGGGGAGCACAAGGATTCCGTCAGAAAAGTGGGGAATAAGTCTGGTGGAGTTGTAGCCCTTATAGTATATTCATAAGCTCTTCTCTGGTGAAAGAGCTCCGTGTAGCTTGACATAAAACGGAGTAAACGCATAAAAACAGATGAAACAACACGCACCAACACACCGGGGCAATCGTCCTCGGCGCCATCTCGATGTGAAGAAAACAGTTCAAGGTCACACATTTGGCTGCCTTCCAACACGATGGTACTCCTGTCCCACTCAAATCAGGATTGTCTTACATCAATCCATGCGTGCATCCACCTATGCATGCATGTGTCCTTGTTCCAAATGTGAACACACAGTCTGGGAGCCATGGTTTACCTCAATTGTGCATATCGGGTTTCAGGTAAAGTGCTCAATTAAGAACACCAGATGATTGATTATAGAAAGGGAAGCTAAACTGACACACATACATAGGGGAGTGTGTCTGAATGTAAGTGGAGGCACATATAGATATAGATGTATCTGCAGAGCGTTTCTAGGAAAACTCCCCCAGTAAGCAAGTGTTTCATGAGTGTTATTGCAGAAATGTATCTACATATTAAAAGAGAGAATTATGTATGTCTTGTTTTAGAAAAGCCCATTTCACAATACTCAGTATTCATTGCAAGGACTGCATTCAGACATCCAAACCCTACAACCATGGATTCAGGCACACATGGAAAGTACCACATAACAACCACATTTCTGTCGTAATCCAATTGAGTTCCATGGTGACACAGATGTCCCACATAGCCTTAATTCTATCTAAAATTAAATAAAGCACATGTCAGAACTGTACCAATTCCACTGTTATTCATTGGGGTGATTGCAATGAATAAACACAAAATAATCCATAGTTTTAATGCCAGCAAGGTGACATGGCATTCAAAATAATTTAAAAGTATTTGTATGGAAAAAAATCTTAATGCTCTGATGTGGAAAACTATAGCCAAGACCTGTGACCAAAGATATTGTGCATCCAACAAATGTCACTCTTTTGAAATGCTCCTATGTCTATTCAATCTTGGGACCCATCTGCTATCTTCTCTAGATGCAGTTTGTTAAAAGCTAAAATAAGTGTAAGCTTTGTCAAGTCCGTCCTCATGAGGATAAGAAAAGCTTTTTGTATGGAGGTCTGATCAATTATTTCTTAATCATTCCAGGGAATCAGGGAATCTAGTTTTGGGGACAAAGGGGCAAGCTCACTGGTCATTTTGATCTTGAATGGATTTTAAGCTGCAAATTGCATGTAGTTAACTGCTTATGCTCTTTTTATGGCCTGTTTGTCCTGCATATACGAAAACCTGCTTATAAAGGGATTGGTCAATACTACTCAGACTACAGTTATTCTACAAACAGAAACCATCACATCTCCCATACTGAAAAGCCGGACACTAGAGTACAGAGTCTACATTTTTATCCACAATTTGTGGAAAAGATTATTATTTGTTGTATGCTAAAATACTTCATAATAATCTCAGGGGGCAAGACATTGTATATTTAGCACAGTGGACAAAGCATACTACAGATTTTTTGCATTTTGTCTGGATGCTTTCTGCTACTGCTTGATCAAGCAAAGCTGATTCTGGTTGGCTCACATACGTTAAACCATCAGAATATGATAGTCAACTACCAAAGGCCAAAATGACTAGAAATATATTGCTGTCCCAAAACTATTTTCTGGGCTGAACAGATATGTTGCTGCGTGTGTCTCTCAAAATGTACATAGATATTGTATTATTCTTTGCTTGGATGCATATGCATTGCTGTTTTTACATATGCATGATACCACCACCTGGCTGTGTGTGTGTGTGTGTGTGTGTGTGTGTGCGTGTGTGGGGACTATTTGTGTCTGTGTGTCTTGCAGTCCTGTAGCGCCATTCTTTGTGAACAACACATATGCCAGTGTGTTCAGTCCAGTGGCCAGAGTGGCAGCTCCAAGGTTTTGGCTGAGCAGCGGGCATCGTGCCCTTCATGGTCATGACAGATGGAGCCAGTGGAGACGTGGGCTATAACGGGGAGCAAGGAGGTGTAGGGGGGGGGGGGGGGGGGAATAGATGGAGTAGAAATAAGTTAGGGTGATGGGAGAGTGAGAGGGAAAGTAGAAAAAGAGAGAGATTGAGATGGGTTAACAATCAGGCAGAGGGAAACAAATGATCAAGATATAATAATGACAGGGTAAAGAGACAGCTTAAAAAAGCAGGAGTCGCAGAGGAAATGCTGAACATAAGGGAATATCAAAGTCAGCTTTCAAAAGTTGGCCTTATGAAGTGCATATTGTATTGGCAAGTTGAATCCAAGACATTCAAATGCACTTGTTTGTAGTAGCAGCCACCTCTGCTCTGAGCCGATTAGTCTGCAGAAGAGGTTTGCCTCCAGTCTGCCTCCCACTGCCAAGCAAATGGAATGACTGAGAAATAATTACTTTCTGCTACGTCTAATAAGCAAAAAAGGAATACAGATGGAGGCGAAGTGAAAGGCGGGTAATGTGGGCCTCAAGTCAAGGGCACAGACAGGCACACGGGCCAATAAACCCAGATCAGAGAGCATTCAGACCAATCAAATCCTATTATGAACAATAGCCAGTCAGAACCATTACCAAGACGGGATCATTATGATGGCTGCTCATTAAGAAAGAAATAGAAGAATTATAAACTCGCTGTCAATGATAAAACATGAGCAGTGTAACCAGAAATTAAAACTACAGCCCAATCAAGAACATAATAGAAAACTCATGCTTTACAATGTGAATTTAAAAAACTATATGTAGTTTGTAGTTAGATATTCAATAGCTCAAAGGGTAAGTTAAGTTGATTATCTATAAAGGCTCATAGTTTTCATGGGTGATGTACCATGAAACAATAGATTTTTGCAGAAATGAGACACACTCATCTCTTCATCCCAGTTCCCTGTAAACAAGGTGATTCTCTGTTTGGCAGGGAGCGCCCAGAATATGCCACTTGAAAGAGAAAATAATGAGAAAAACTTTCATCTAAGGTCTTTTCTTGACACCTCTTTTCCAATTTTGAGTAATACTGAACAGAGACATGAGGTTTTTTTGGAACCTGAGGGACAGTTCTCAGAACAGTATGAGAACCCCGCCCCTGTTTTTTTAAGTTCAAACTACAACAACTGGGAATCAGTGTAGGTATTATAATCAGTTTACAGGGGTTGTAAGTGGTATGGTATGACTGGCATCCATTCATCCATGCATCAATTCATTTTTTGAAAGAAGAATCAAACAGAAAATGAAAAAATAAAATAAAATAAAACACATGTGCAGGTGAGGTAGAAACCCATGAGGGCTTATCTCAAAACCTCACCTTAAGAGATTAAACAAAGTTAAAATAAAATACAGTAAAAAAATAACAAAGTAAGAATATTTACTATCACAAATAAAATTTACCCAATTGAAAATTACATACAAACATTGAAAACATAAAAATAGAGCAAAACAGGACTCTTAATAAAGCTCTAAAGATTGAGCCAAACCATGGAATCATCATTGTTATAGTTATATGTCAGGTTGCTCTACTACTGGCTAACTGGTTAACTTCATGAGCTTTAGGGTTCATTTTTGGCAGTACAATAGGGAAAGGTATTTTGAAGGTACCCTGTTCTTGGGGAAACTCCCCAGAGGGAAGTATCTCTCAGGGAGTCTGAATCTAGGTTTACTGATGCTGCCTATTGTCGGTCAAGCATCTTGTTTAACTTCTGGTGGAGGGATAGTTGGCTTTTCTAAAGGCTGCAATCTGCATGCAATGAGCATTACTGAACAGAATTCCGTACATTAGCATATCAGCATAATTAAAAAAACATTTTGAAATCAATGACTGTCAGAGCACAATCAGGGAAGCATTGGTGGCACTGGCTGCAGCACAACTGCAAAAGACTTTGTGAGCATCGGTACCAACTCTGTCTCTCTAGCACACCAACAATCGCATCAGGGCATCTTTGGATATCTCCAATGTTTTTTTCCTGCTCTTTTTTACTCAACAAACCCCCTAGCTTTTTCTCTCTCTGTGGCCTTTGTCCTTTCTTTACAAATGCAGCATGCAAAGCCTAGTCTTCTCCTCGCACTGCATCTAAACAGATCAGTGTTACCATGCCATGACCTATTTACCCTCCAAGCTTCTCAACCCTACTAACAGCTCACCTACTGTGGGTGGAAAGCCACTGAACCCTGTTGCCCCCAGCTTTGGTCATCACCCAGCTTTTCAGCTAGGATTAGTGTCACAGTCAAAGCAATGGCCACATTTTCAACACCAGGGAAACCATGTAAAATAACAGGAAGCTGTAATTTTTGAGATTTTAAACCTCACATTTGGAAATATCCACCATGCTGTTGGTCATGAGACCAGTTTGTATCTTTGCCAGGAGGTCCTTTCAGTTTGCCCGTCTCCACCAGTGCAGAGCTTTTGTGCACCAGCTGCCACAGCATGCACCTTTCATGACATTTAGCCTCAGATACAATCAATTGCATTTCATGTTTACACAGTCACATGTTGCTCCATGCAGAACCTTTTAACCCCACGCTATTGAGGCTACTGATCCCCGAGCCCCTGAAAATCCTGGTGAAAAGATGAAGAGAACCAAAGGGCAGTTGAGGAAGACTGTATCACAAAAATAATAATGTAGCTTTGACGAAAGAAACATATTGTGTTATTTGAAGGTAGTATTTTTTCTAATTGTAGCCCCCAGTGAGCTCAGAATTTCATTTCAGTTGAAGTTTTATAAAATTGTTAAGGGAAGAACTCAGAAGAACTGAAAATAAAATACACCATTTTCAGGTAACTTCCATTAACAGTCAATGCAAACCAGATAACAGATATTCTTCCTCACATTCTGACTTGTATGTATCTCCAGTGACCAAAATATATACATATTACAGTACACCCTCTGTGGCAACACTGGATCCGAGGTTATGGAGCCTTCCCTTGACAGGGTTTTCATCGACTTCAGTTAAAGTCATTCTGTCTTTCTGTTTGTGTGAAGTTGATTTGTTACTTTATACTTGTGTGACATAACAATTCTGCTATCAATAAATACTGATTCGTTTTTTCATTTAAGAATTAATTATATTTAGAAGTACGCAAAGCAACCAACATGAGTACAACAGTAGCCCTTTTTCAAATTGCAATTGGTAACAGCGCCATTATCAAGCTCAGCAAGCACAACATGTAAACCAAAAGTGGGGGCTCCACACACACACACACACATACTGTACACAGTGCTGATCTGCCCTGCATGCTCCACTGCTTTAAAGTGATCACGATTGCCACTGTAACACCTCTGTTACTACCTCCGATGCTGTCACAGCTGTGGGACAACGTGGTCCCCCTATGACGTGTCTTTGACATTCACATTAAAGGTGAGATGTTATATCGCGCCTTGAACTAGCAATAAAAAAAAAAGGCAATTATCACACTTAATTTGTGTAAATTGATTAATTTGATTGACATATCATTGCCCATGATAGTTTTTAAATTACTGGAACTTTTTCCCAGTTGTGTTTTTTAGCCAATCTAAGTACTCATTGGTTATTGTCTGAGGGCAGTTCCAACATCTGGGAGTGCTGACCAGCTTTTCAGTACAGCCAGCTGTTAACTATAAAGGACTTTGGGCCAAGACTGCTGTATCCATGTGTTTCAATTATTTCAAGTTTGACTTGCAACTTGATAAGCCAGAATCCTCTCCACATAAAAACTGTTTTCCTATATAGCCTACGCCCGTTAAAGAGGTTATTAGTTGATACTATAACGGACTAGCAGAGTAAAGGGATATAAATCAAGATAAAAAATCACCCCCTTCCTACATCAAATTTAGAAAACCTACATGTATAATTCAGCGATGATTTCCCCTTTAAAGTGACCTTCCAATAAGCCCAGTTACGTCCAACTGCTGGGACATTTCCATATCCTCTCTGAGTCAGTCAGCATGTCACCCACATCACATACTTCCTGTCAGTGCAGCATAATGACTCTTTTATCTGTTCATCTCTTCATTTATTTATGATGATGACAGTGTTCTGGCACATGCTCAGCATGCTTGGAAATAGTAAGGGGACTAATTAGTTGGCATTTTTGTCGGGGGTTGAGACCACTACAACGCCTCCAGTTTGGTTTGAATTCAGGTAATGACTACCCTAGTGTGTGTATGAGTGTTTGTGTGGCAACGGCTGAGGGCTGAGTGCTGCCACCCGTCTGCCAGCTCTGCTGTGATGAGGGCATGTTTAAAACCTGGCAAACCAGCCTCGTCACCTGGCACCCTGGTCCCTCATCGGCCTCAAGGTCATCAAGCTTGGCATGCCGAGTGGAAAAGCTGGAGGGGAGAGTGTGAGAGGCATCCCTGAACAGTCGTGATGGGCTGCCATGTTGTAGCAGGGGTCCCTCCTCGCCTGCAGCGATCTAAAACCAACCGTTTATACACACACACACACACAGCTTCAGTGTCCTCCTTGAACAGGCTGACGTCACTCCTCAGAACCAGAGAGAGAGAGAGAGAGACACTCAAATAGGCTGCATGTGTGTTGACTATGAATCCCGCTATTCATGCTGTTGTCAGGCACTGATGTGTCATCAGACAATGCCATTTGGAGGACGTCGAAAGGAGGGTGCAGATTGGCTCACATTTAAAGCTTCATTTGGTCCATCTGCAATTCACTTCTCCATAGGGTTAATGAGGTGGATGCATGCACTAACCTCCGCCAACATCACTTCCACGTTCCCTTCATCTCGCATTACCCTCCCACATCTCTTGTCATCTTCTCATTTATCTCTCGATTGAACTTTTCTCTTCTTGTCAGAGGTTTTCTCATAATTGTAAGGATGAGCTCAGGAGTAACCCCGGCTGTGACTTGTTTTGACAAACGTGTGCTTGTGTCTGTTTTTGTATTTAAAAAAAAAAAAAAAAAAGCTGAGGTCGAGCTGCTGTGATCCAGGATGTCATTCGTACCCAGGCTCTTTATATAACTCTAATCATTAAGATGTCTTTAATATCAGCTCTAAGTGACAGAGAGAGGGGAACGTTGTGATGGCTCGTCATTAACTGCAGCAATTTAAAGACATGAAGTTGACAGCTGCGAAGAAGGCTGCATTGTAATGACGTGCTTATACGATGTGTTAAAGACATCAGCTTGATATGATGTTTTTTTTTTGTAGATCTTTTTATGTTTCATCAGGTGGTCTGTGCATATTTGAGATCTGGATCAGGCAACATGACAGACACTCTGCTGCATCTACTTGCTCTTTAGGCCCCCACATCAATATTTATAATCTCAGGGAAGTTATAACAATTGAGAAAAGGGTTTTATGATACCAGAATAATAAAGTCCTACTGCCCTTATGATGTGCCTTTTGTTTCATTAGGCTCCAACGATAAACTGCCATAATCATGACACATAAACACATACCCTGATATAATATTTTAATATTTAAATAATGTAAATTTTTGGTTTCAATGTATTAAAGACCTGATCATTAAAAAATGGTTTGCCAATATGTTGTTCTGCCTTTTTCCCACTACTTCATGGCAGTCAAACAAGTTGGAAGAAAATAGGCTGAAAACAATTATTGACATGTTTAACCTAAGGTTAAATCTTTTATTTTGTATCTGTTAGTACGTCCAGCAGACCGAGCTCTAGTCACTATATTTTAACTTAATCTCGACCTACAACTCAGTGTGAATCAAGAGAATTGAATTACAAGTTTAAAATAGAATGAATTGGGTTAGATCAGTCGGCAACAAAGTAGGAAGCTATGTTGTTTGGAGTTTGGAGGCTTGTCCCCGTTTGGCACCTCTCTCTTATGAAGGTTTTAGGTTGTCTCTCCAGGTGCAGTCTGCATCAATGTTTTGTCATGTGCTTCCTGGTTGAATTTATCTAGATTCTGGAACAATTTGGTTCAGACCAAAGGTCATTATTCACTCAAATATTTGCTTAGTTTTGGTCTCCTCCAACCAACAAAATATCTTTATGAATGCATCTAGAGAGATGAGGGCAATGGCCTGTGTTGGATGATAATATTTGAGTAATGTTTTGGTAATATTTCCATATGAGAGACATCTTTATCAATACAGTAACATCCCATAATGCAATATTATAAACACCTTTGAATAATTCGATAGTTTTAACATCTTAAAAACATGATTAGTAATAGGACTGAAAAACTGGTACTTGTGATTTCCTGAAATTAAGACAAGACAGTGTGTCAAGACTGTTTCCAGCATGTAATTTTGGTGCAGAATCAGAAGAATATTGTGTGACTTGTTAGTGAGAATATTAGTAAAAGGTCAAAATTACCCTCCAGTTTTGCATGATATATAAATAAAGACGATAAAAAGGAATTAAAAAAATGTATTTCTTGTGTATTAACCAATAAAGATTCATGTTTTTTGTGTTGCTTTCTATCATTAGTGGTCCTTGAAGACTTCAAATTGATCGGAAAGGGTTAATTTCCTTCAATTATCCAGTGCTTGTAGGATCAACTGGCAATTAGAAGTTAATGCCAGCCGAAAGAATAAAGCAGGAGCATTTTGCAGAGGGGAATTCACTTGAGATGAACCTTTGAAATAGCAATTTGTTCCTCCCATATTTGAGCTGTACGGTTCTGTGTTTTGTTTAACCACTGCCCTGTCTCTCTTGTCTCAGCTCATAGTGGAAATTTTATTTTCCTCTCATTTTCCACGTCAGGAGATTAAAACATAATGGTTGTGTTGTTGTCAGCTGGGAGATGTCCAGACACCCAAAGTGTGTAAAACGGTACATAGTTGCAAAAACAACAAACAGTAATTTAGCCCTCTGATTTATCTTTTCCTTCTTTCCTCTCCTGTCAAAAGCAATCTCCATGTGTATTGGCCTGGAATTAAATCCTTCCTGAAAATCGCAATACGTCTTCTGTTTCCTCGACTCCTTAATTTATTGTTTTGTTGGCAGCGAAGGCCTGAACGATTAAACGTCTGAAGGAGCCTACATTCCTAAACACAGGGCTAGTGAGGTAGAAAAGAGAATAATAAAAGATGGTTAAATTATTGATTGGGACATGGCAGGACTAGGGCCCCTCTGGGTACACTTCATCAATATTTTCCATACAATTTAACCCAGTGCTGCCGGGACGTGCCTACACATAAGCAGTCTCTGAATGATGTTCTGCACTCTGTCATTCACACATGCATGCAGCCCAACCCTTCCCTGCAATGCATTATTGAAGACTGGGCGTGATTGTGTTCCTTCCGCCTCAGGATGCCCATATTTTCTGTCACACTCTTGCTTTTGTTGCCTCTCTCACAATGCAAATGCAGCAGAGCTGGACAGAATTATAGTGTTTTCTGGATCTGGATGAAACAAAAGACTCTTTTTTTAAGTAAAGCTGGACTGATACCTCTATCACTGAGCGTAAAGGCAAAGGGACAAAAGCAGGTTTGTCAGGTCCAAGGCGGCTGTCAGTGAGTCTTCCAGCTGCGATGCATTTATTCCCTTCATGAGCTGCACTGCCAGCTGAACCAGAATAAGAAAGCAAATCCCAGCAGTAATCAGTCAACAACAAAGGGGGATGCTTTGTTGTTTGGAGTTGTGTGGTGCTGAGGCTTGTGTGTTAGCCGTGTGGTTTGTGGGTATGAGGTTGTCCCCCCAGGTGCCTTCTCCAGCCAGGTTTGTTGCCTAGTTGAAATATTGGATGGGCTCCTGGATTTTTTTTATACCTCCACAGGCATATATGCAGAGCTTAGCACCATGTAATGCCTTTCAATCCATCACAAGCAGGAAGGGGGGCTTTCTGCCTGTGCTCCATGTTTGTTTTACAACAGTAGCCATTGTAAAAACCTCTCTATCCTGCATTAGTAGCACAACCCCTACTGTGTCCTTCTCAGTGCCTTATAGGAGAGGCTAGTCATTACACTGCCCCAAATAAGGCCCCTGTTTTTAAATGATGGCTGCCAAACATGCCTGATGTCAAATAGGTAGAAAAATGTAATTATCTTCTCAGTCAAGTTAATAGATTTTGGCGCTGCTTACATTGAAATATGCATAACCGGTCTCAGAAAGTAGAATGGGCCTTTGCTGCTTTGTCACAACACTTTAAGTTTTGTGTTAGTTGACACTGGTTTGTATCTCGGGCTACCAACGACACATCCCAATGTTTGTGTTAAAAAATGTCAATAACTTAAATCCCTTGTTTTTTTCTTACCTCAGCCAAGCTTAACTTTAAAAGTGATGAAGGGTGAAGACTTAAGATCATCATCCAGCCCACTCTCCCGAGGCAGAATTGATTATAAAATGGACCAAGTATGACATTATCATAAAATCAGCTTTTACACTGAAAGAAAGTGTAAGAAAATGTTTTCCATGATATATATATGTAGAAGAGCCTACCAAAAGTAAGTCAGACACAAACAGTACTCATTTGGTTCTAATTAGCTTAAATGAGACTGATAGGGCAGTTTTATGAAAATATAGGAAGGACCTACTGTATCACAAATAGGCCACCAAATACAATCAGTCATATTCATTAGTGACATAGTTCTAAGGGCTGTGAGCCCCACTACAAGTAATGTGAACTTTTCTGAAGATCATCAGTTTATGTTTTCTGTATAAGTTGTTTAAAAGAGCCCTTGGTCTCCAGGACCCTCAGGAAAAATTAGAGTTAGGAAGAGGTTCAAAAATAAACTCTTACTTGCTGTCTGTTGTGTAGTCACTGCTTTAAATGTGTCAGTTCAGGCCTGGGACATCGAGTTTTATTACTTGAAGTTTTTCATTAAAGCTGTGCATAAGGGATTTTTTTTTTGTTTTTTTTGTGGACAGGATCAAATATACCAATCTGGGGCAACATTGTGGCACAGGAGTAAGGAACATGGGTTGTGACAGTGCCCAGTTTATTTCTGGAAGGGGGTCTTTGTCGCCTGTTGTCCCCTTTTCTCCTTCTCCCCATGTTAGCTGTCACTCTCAGCTGTCATCTGGGGGCAAAATAATCTTTGAAAGAAAGGCTATTTTTCTTTCTCTGAGAGATGACTTGAGGCTGAAGTGAGCATCTGCAGACTTCAATTTATGCTTCGGATGATGCAAATACTCACTGGCGGTGCCATGAAATAATGATGGAGTACATTAGCACACTTGCTAATGCTCAAAGCTAATATTGGTAAAATGCAGTGCTTGTGCTATGTGTTCCCTGAGGGTGGAATATTTAACAGAACCCACCCAGACAGTTACCCCCGGGGGCCTGTTGACCTTAATACAAAGATGGAGAGGCTTGCAGACTGTCACAGTGTTGTCAATGGATTTTAACAATTCAGCATCTCAAAAACACACAGTGTGGTATTCTTGAGTAGGAAAAACAAGATCAGACAGAATGTCAATCACAGGATATTTGTTTATCTGGAGAATCTCAGGGTTAATCTCTGCAACAATGGATGTGTCTGTCAAAGATCTGGTTCTGTCAGTGTCCTCAAAAAGCTTGCGTTCTTGTGCTACCTTCACTGTCCCATGAGGAAAAATAAATGACAACAATCACCAAACATATGAGATACATTCACAGCTCACTTTATCCTTATATTGGCATTAAATCAATTCAGTACAACGCTTGAATCAGATACCAACAATAACACAAATGACTGCAGTCTTTTTTCACTCATTCCCTGCAAAGAACCAGCACCGTTTCATCGCCAACTGTATTACTATTACAGCTGTTTCAAGGTTACTTGACTGACAAATGACTGTGTATTTGTTTAGCATTGCATCCACTGCTTTCCACTGCTGTTCTTGCTGACTGTATTCAGTTTTATTGTTTTAAAAGAGAAAACAGATCCAAATGCTTAGCATAAAAATAAAAAGTGCCTCGTTTTTGCAGCAAAGTGTACAACTTCTGATTATGTTTCAAGTAAACGTGGGTGTACTTTTAACATATTTTCCATTCCAATCAAGCTCTTACTTTACTAGATCAACCTTTAGACATTTTCCATTCTAAACCCATCTTATCAGTGTATGGTTGTGTTAATACTGCTGGCTTCCTCTACATCTGTTTCTCTCACTTGGTGCCATTTACCTTTTTCCATATACAGCCATGTGAGCATATTGGAAAGGGGATATATTTTAATTTGTTCAACCCAAACTTTGGTAAAAGGTCACACAGATAGCAAATATGTCAGGCTGAATGTCATTCTATAATATGATGCGAAAGACATCTATCTTAATTTTTCACAGTGGGAGATCTATTGGACTACAGGATCAAGGTTTACCGACCTACAACTCAGAGTATCTGCAACTAGAATAAAACGATGAAATCAATGCTACTCTGTCATATATTTTATATATAAAATATAAATTAGTTAGGCTAAAGTAGTGCCTGGTAATCTAAAGCTGAAATAAGGGTGACATAGAACATACAGATGCCACAACATGCTGAAGTTTGGTCAACAAGTTAATCGAGTCTTGAAAACAGGTTCAAAGGACTACAAAATGAGATGAGTGACATGAGGGAAATAAAGCAAAAGGCTGCTGATAGCACAAAATCAAAACAAAACAGAAAATCTACTTTTTATTAACTCGAGTTCACACCTGTCTCACCGGGGACATCCAGCAAATAAAAAGAACTAGGAAACCGATCAAGCTGTTTCAATTTAAAGCTCAAAACAGAATGCAACAGTGACAGCCACCAAGTTACCAGTTGAGCTCAACAAAGGTTAGCTATTTGTGGTTCAATTTAGCAATAAAGAATCAAACCTTCCTTCTCCTGTAACTGCTTAACAAGGGCCTCTACAAGTGAACAATTTGAAAGCAAGCAGCCATGGATGTGTGGACCAGGCTGCTAACATGTGGGTGCAGTCAGGTGAAACAAGGATACTGTGGCTAGAGTGGAGGCATACTGGGAATGGATGTAAAATTAGTGTGAAGTCATTTATAATGTATTGAATCATCTGAAAGACTAAGACTCTGCATTCTACAATGATTCTTTGGGCAGTCCCAGTTTCCATGTTGGGAAGTTGTCAATCTTTCAACCTAAAGGCTATTGTCTGACAACAATATTGCCTATGGGAGTGACAGACAACTTTTTTCAGGGCTTCTTTAGTAACCAGATAATACGATAGCCAAGGACTTCCGGTCAAGACATTTTTTCCCCTGCGTTGCCATTGTTTACAGTCTGACCAGGAACTTGAACTTGCTAGAATGGATCTGGAGATAAGATAAGATAATACTTTATTGATCCCCAGAGGGGGAAATTCAGGCGTCACAGCAACACAAAGGCAAAGAGCAAGGTAGTACAAAATCAAAATCAAAACAGAATCAAAAAGATACAAATAAAATAGAGGTGTATATACAACTGGAATGTAAAGGAGTCAAGTGAACTATACTGGACAATTAAGACCTTCTGTGCAGTGAAGGGCAAGACAGAGTGACTGATGATTTAAAGTGACACGATTATGGTCAGCAAGATGTGTAAACAGCAGTGTAGACAAATTACATAATAATTTATATATTTAAAAATAGGAACAGTGCACATAAATGAACATGAATATGTAAATATGCCAGACTGTAGCCATAGGCTAAATTCCATCCAAAGTCCCTTGGCAGGTTGGTGGTACGAATGTATAAAATATTACATATAAACACAATGACAAGCTAATACCAAACAACAGTTTGACAACTAGAGTCGGATCTGCTGCAACAGCATGCCGACTCTCAGCGCACGGAAGTACAAGTTACAAGCAAAGTCTAAAATCAGATTGTTAGCTGCACGCTGCATGTAGAAATCTGTTTTCACTTCAGCTAAATGGCTGATATAGGCTGTCTATGGTGTTTGGGAATGCCATATGGTGGATTCATGCCACACCCTTCGATCTCCTTACTGACTGTTTTCCTGTGTACAGCCAAAGCCTGTTGAAATATTAATTGGGCAATAATCCTCGGGTTACAGGTGCAAAGAACACTTTCAATGGTCCTAGAGATTCTGTAAACAAAAGAGATGAGGAAGTTGCCCATGAACCTTTAACTGTGTTCATTAAGTAAAAGCCTTTATGTGGAAACAGCATTAACACTTAAAAAAGACCCCTTTTATTTTGTTGCTCTTAACTAATGTAGCTCATTATGTCACCATCTGCATGATCAAACACACAGTTTTGATTAACATTAGAGACAATAATTGATAAGCAAAACACTCATTAATAAAAAGCTCTTCACCATAAAGCTCCACTTCTTTATATTTCAACATAACATGATTTTCAGTCGGCCTTTTCCTCAGCAGGTCTGAATCATTTGGCTGTTGTTCTTACTTGAAGGAGCCTTCACTGTCAAAACTGGGTTTTCCAATTATTCCAACTCCACATCATAGAGTAAGAAAAAAATAAATTATCAAATCAAACAAAACTACCTGTATATTCATTAAGAAAATGGCATTTGGTCAAAAACAGCAGAGCTGTCTTGATTACGCAGCTCGTGTGCGGTTCTGTCAACTTGGCGTTAATTAGGGAAAGCAGTTAGTAATTCGAGCAATGCTTGTCATAAACCACTGATTGCCTTTCCTTTCTCTTCACAAACATTTCTTTCTAATAACTGCATAATTATAGACTCCTCTCGGGATACATTATTCAGATCTCATTTATTTTCTCACACCTAACATCATGAATGGATTTTTCTTGGGGTAAAACATTTTTTAATAGCAGCTGGAACTGCAGCTCTCCTTTGATCAGGGGACGTATATATGTGCTTGAGGGAAGGTAGATTAGGTGAGGTAAGTGTGCAGTACTCATCCTCTATTTTAATGCCACCCCCAGGGTCCAGATTTGACCCTGAGGAACCGTTAAAGGTGTTTAAATCATGATTAATGCTTCATTTCCATAATTGTGTATGGAATGTACAAAAAAATATTTATCTGTTTTCTGTCAAAAATAAAAAAGGTTGACAGCCGGACGTTTTCTCTTTATTTTCATTAACAGTCTTCAGTGGGTGTGTTCATTTCTATGCACAGCCAATGAAGATGTCCATGTAAATCATGTAAATACCTCTAGTCACATAAATGCACTTTTCATTATGAGGTGGCTATTAAGCCAAGTTATAAAGCCACATCCACTGTAGGCTGGGCCACCTTTGTTGGCGATGGTTATTGATAATGAATGCAACTTAAAATTGGAACCACCTTTACATTACAATGTGCTCAATAATGGGATGACTAGGGCTGCATCTATATGGTTTTGAATGCCAATGTGAGGCCTGAGAATAGAGGGAAGCCTGTTAATCAGGTCAGGGATGCCTACGAGCTGTACACAGTCAGAGCTGTAACTTTAAAGCACATGTGGTATCTAGAGACTGTAGTTTACTTTCCTTGTGAACCTGATAAATCTGTGAGTCCATGTTTTGTTTGATTCGACTGGTTTGTTTGGTCTCTGACTTATTCAGACATATTTCTGTCCAACTTGATTCACGTTGGACCAACAACAGATTTTTTTGAATATGATTTTCTTAGACAACCAAAGCTTCTGCTAAGGGGAACATTTTTGAATTGGCTATCACTTCATTTCTTAACAAAGGGCCTGACAGTTCACATTACATACAAACAGTAAAGGTATACGCCTGAAACATAAACTATACAATGAAGCAGCCATCAGCTACATCACAAGTTTCATTGGTTGTAACTAATTTGGTCTGTGGGCATTGTTCATGTTAATCTGAAATTGGAAATGAACTACAGTTTCAGGACTATTATGTATGATACCAGGTTTAAACTAGTCCTAGTTAAATTACATGCTTGAGCTGTAGTAAACCTACTTTTACTGTCAATTGTTTAGTTAAGAATTCTCTTTGAGAACATACACCTCATGTGAAAGATGATCTCTTTACCATTCCACACTCTGCAGCACAGCTCCATTGTCAGGTTCATATTTTTTGACAGTAATGATAGTCTCCCTTCTCCCCTTTTCATCGAATACTTAACGTCGTTTACAGTCTAAAATATCCTTTTTATTTAGGAAACTTCCTCAATGATGTAAATGGATGCCTCATGGCAATTAAAACAGCCACACATAGTACACTGAAATGTAAATGAAGGTCAAAGCAGAGTTCAAAAAGGACATATAAGAACAATATGTTTGATCACTTTTCAACCAAATAAACTGTCAGATCTTTCTGGAAGGAAACATGTAAAAAGCAATTACACCTTTACACTGAGCCTCAGTCAAACATTATTTATGAGTTAGTTTTTGTGCCTCAAGAGTTTCTCTGTCTCTTCAAAATGTGAATGCAATTAAAATTCCAATCTGCTTCTCAGAAAGCTTACAAAAACTTAATTTCCAGTCAAACAGTGCAGTTGGCACACAAGCTGAATGAAGTTTCCATTTGAGGTGTAAAGTCATATTTTTGGTATTTAGTTGATGTTTTCATCCAGTGAGCTGGAGTAATTGTTGTTTTGTGTCATGCTCTTTGATAGGGCGACAGGCTGCACACAGAGAATGAAGCATTTATTGCTATGTCAGAATGGTGTGTGAAATATTTAGCACATTTCTTTTTATAATTAAATTAGGATTCCATCAATCAGTGCATGATATTATTAATGGATTTGTGACGGAAGATCTTCAAAAACATTGTATTTGTAAGAGTCCATCCTGTTGTATTCATCATCCAGTACCATCCCATCGGAAAACTGGATGAAACGCCTTCTGTTTTATTCACTTTGTAAGAAGTTCAAGTACAGCAATGCAACTGTTGGGAGGCAAATGGTTTGTGAAAAATACATTCCACTGCATCAAAAGTAAATCCCATGACTGCAAAATGTTCCACTGATTAGGACTTATATAAAAGCTGTGCTTTGTTTGAAACAATGGGTGTAAGAATATTCCCTGTTTGTAATGATCATGATCAAACAGTCGCAAGCAAGAAATTGTAATCCTTTCCAAATAACTCCATGTGGGATTCATAAAAAAATAAGTGTGCAGAATGTTAACTTCAGTATGTGTATGATAAAATCACTGTGACATTTCTTTTGTTAGAAACAGAACAAGGGAGAAGAGAAAAAGTAGAAAGACAGACATACTTTCTGTGGCGGCTTTAAAGACTGTAAGATGTATCAGTTGCCAAAATGGAGTTACATAATGAAAAAGAATAATAGCTATATGGACAACAGCTGAAGGCCAATAGATTGACCTCCTTTACAATCATGAAGCTCCATTGTCTTGTATTTTGAAATTCAATAAATGCTAGGTTAGGTCTAGTATTAAAATTAAAAGTAACATATTAAGCAAAATACACTTCACTGCGTTTTCTAGCCTGTCTACTAACCCCCCAATTGTGAGAGAAGTCGATCCTTTCTGCCTTTGGACAGCTCCACTTTTCAGAAAATGTTTCCTAAAACAGGCTAATTTGAGATTTTCCCTTCTTGACATCACAAAGGGCAGTAACCCCTTCCCCAGGTGGGTGACACTCCCACAGCTAGGTGTATGTTCTGCCCTCTGAGTCTGCCTTCTCCCCGTAAACATTAGGACATGGTGCGAGAAAAACCCAAGCCACCCAAGCCCTTCCAGAGAGGGGGCGTGGTCAGACACAGCTCACTATCATTTAAAGCTACAGACACATAAACGTCCTGTTCTGAGCAGGGCTGAGATAGAGGTGTTCATAGGCATGATCAAATACAGGATCAGAGTGGAATTTTGGCAATAAGCTACACACACATGTTTTTGGAAGCTCTAAGACGTATTCAAACCGGTTGAAAAGGACGATAATATGTGACCTTTAAAACAAAATGAATTAGTAGCTTTGTGCAGGATTCAGTTGCATTTCTATGTAGTCTAAACATGTAATAAATAGCTACACAATACAGTAAACAATTGTTTATTACATGTGTCCCTATTGTTATTATTGAATTGTATTTTAAGTGTTGTTTGCATGAATCCGAACCAGCTTATTTAGCCAAATATGCTCAAGAATAAGTCAGACTGGTTGTTGGGTCATTTTTATCTAAAAAAAACTGTTTAGAACAATTCAAAAGAAAAGAGAGGGAAATGAACACGCAAATGGAAACTGACGATCAGTTAGCAGAGCAAATATAGGTAAAACAATCATTTAAATAGTGTATATGCACTGGAAACAGAGAAATATATAACATATTTACAAAAGTAAAACTGTGCAGAATATGTCTATAAGTCAGAGGTTGTGTAATTTGTAAACAGGATGAAATGGTGCAGTGCTGAATAATTAAATGAGTGCTCATAATATATTATAGGATCATGTAGATACATTTTATTTTATCGTTATTATACCTTAATTTATAAGATTATTTGAAAATCTTTTGTAACCTGTTGCATTCTTTTTTTTTCCCTACACAGTGAAGCTTCTCAGTTACTGTTCTTCCCTTTCATCCTTGACTTCGAGATGAGCTGAAGAAATATATTTTTTTCCCTCTGCAGACACGTCGGCTTCCCACTCACACAGCCTCTACTGTAATTACTGAGGCTTTTCACAGAGCTGCTTTTGAACACCATGCGCCAACACCGTATGATCACACCTCTCCGAGCTAACTCGCTCGAAATACGAGATTGTGGTCACAGCGGCCGACAACCCTGTGCCTGTTGTTGCTGCAGTTGTGATACTTCCTTGGCATGGTGTTCCTGTGCATCAAGAGTTACATGGCACTGACCCTGTAAATACAGCATGACTAAACAGCGAGTAATGAAAGCGCTGTCTGCAGTCTGTACAAACAGCTTATCCCTCAACCTGGGCTTACACCGTAACATGTCGACAACCCTCGCTTTCCCTCCCTCTCTCTCTTTCTACATGTGCCAGAGTGATAGGGATCTCCCCAGGCTCCTTCATCCCCCTCGCTGGCAATCCAGGATTCACATTGTCCGCTTTTGTCTGCTATTCTCTCCAGATATTTAGGTATTCATCGCTCCTAATCGTGACTCCGCTGGGGTCTTGTAGCTGAGGCCTGCCTCCAGACGGTACCCTGGAGAAGAGGCAGAAGAGAAGAAAGAGGAGGGGTTAGAGAAACGAGCCACAGACGGTACAGGGCTTATCTGCTCTGAACACCCGAGTGTCGGCAGCTCCCCAAATGCTATGAATATCTCTGCCTCTATGTGTGTTTATTAAGAAGCAGGAAATGTTTTTCTTGCAAGGCAGGCAAAGGGAATTGTACGTGCGTGTCTATGTGTGTAGATGGCACTTCATTTCAGGACACTGTAGATGCAGTTTCCCTTCTGCAATAGCAGCGAGGTATTAACGTTGTTCTGGTGTCACAGAGAGGCTACAGAGGCAGACTGCCACAGATGAAAAGAGAAGGATATCTGAAGGGAGAGAGAATTGCTGATGGATGTCATGTAATAAAGGATTTTGGGGGGAGCCATTATTACTGACACACCTCTTATATAGTATCAAATAATTACCAGGCCAAGTAAATGGCTTCTTGGTAATAGCTCTTAAGTTTTCAATCAGGCAAAACAAGTCGTATCTGCCCGATACTATATTTAAGTGTTTTCACAAGGCTGTAATGAATGATAGTAGATTCTACTTACAAAGATAATTGATATTTGGCTTCACAATGTAAAAACAATTTATTTTATGCTAGCTCATGTTTTTGTTTTTTTTGTATTGTCATTTCCTCTGACAGTCCCAGTAAGTGGAAGAAGACATTGATAATTTGTCCTGCTGCTTGGAGGCGCCAAGTTTACATGCAACAAATGTAGTACCTTGTCAAATATTCATGTTTCTGATTAAAACAAAACAGTGGCGACTTACCCATTCTGCACGCAGGGCGTCTACCACAGGGCCTCAGTCACGAACGGAAATGTAATATGGAGTCGATGACACATATCTGAAGCTAAATTATGCAGCAGCTTTGGTCTGGATTCTGCAACTCCAGGTCCAGAGTGTCTGGAGTTGAAACCCGTCATCTGATTTCATGCAGGTGGGTGGTTTCTTGGGTAAACGCACCTACCACCATCTGTGCGCTAGTTAGTGTGCTTGCATGCCTCAGCACACAGCGCTGTATCTGACTGCTGAGAAGCTGCCAACTTGCATTGCTCTGTTTGAAGGCTTTCTGAGTAAAATCTGGCAGGGAGCTGTCATACAGAGGAAGAAAAAAAAGACTTATGAAGAGTTGGATGTGATTTTTCTGAGATAAACAAGAAGGGTCTAGTGCTTTGTGCTCAGCTCTGCTGATTTGAGGAGCTTCAAACCACATTGGAAGTTTAAGAGAGCGTTTAATTGCAGTGAAAAGATACAGTAGCCATAAACATCAATAAAAAGGGAATACTTGATGATTTAGAAAGCAGTCAGGTGTTATGTAACATTGGCTCATAAAGTTATCCAATGTCAAAATTGTGGGTGAAAATAGTACAAGGTTTTGGCAATCATTTAAATCGATATTAATAATCTACTTTCTGTGTTGGGAAGGAGCAGTGGTCAGAAGTGTTCAGCCTATTTCTTTAATGTACCGCACAGCAAGCCTTA
Organism: Labrus mixtus; assembly: GCF_963584025.1. Taxonomy (NCBI): domain Eukaryota; kingdom Metazoa; phylum Chordata; class Actinopteri; order Labriformes; family Labridae; genus Labrus; species Labrus mixtus. The sequence continues at coordinate 22,942,722 of NC_083614.1, read as the reverse complement.
TTAATGTTCATTATTTGCCGGAAAAGAATATCCACCATTCACTGAGAATAGGACGGTCAACACTCATCTTCCATGCAGAGCTGCTACACCTCTGATTATGAATAACTGTGAGATATGATCTTACTAGCTGAGTTATATAAAAATGAACCCCTGTATACTTAAAAGAAAAAGAAAATTTACGAAAAAAACACAAAAAAAAATTTCTTCCGGCCTGTTTACATGTGTAATTGTGCTGCAAAGTTATACATTTTAACATGGGGCTTAATGGGGCTCGACTTTAGACTGTATACAAACATGGACAGTGTCTCAGTGACGTCACCAATTGGTTTCTGAAGAACTGTTTTGATGCCCATTCATGGCGGGTGCAATATTGGAAATTCTGACTCTCCAACTTTCGGTCAACCTAACAACATGCAGAAAGCTGGAGGTGAGGCAGGACCTTAAGCCTCCTGACAAACTATTTAAATGCGGCATCTTGCAGTAAGAATTGTCATTATGCATAACTCACATCCTGCATAAAATCAAAATAGATTGATTGGGAAATAAAAAGATTCACCCACAGACAGTGTACACTGATAAAGACTTTAACTATTTAAGCCAGCATTTTTTTTGTACCAGGCTGTAAACATGTTGATTTCTCCTGGGGTGTATTTGATACTGCCGGGTCTTTTAGAGCCAGCCTCAAGTGGACACCCAAGGAACTGCAAGATTAAACACTACTTGGTATTACAACCAGACGTGATGTCATGTTGTACTTATATCTATATATCTTTAATAACTTTAACAAAGGGAGACTTTACATCTGGAGGTCAACAAAAAGTTTTCAGTTGCCATAGTTGTGCCCTTTATATATTCCAAGTATTGCATTGCTGCTGAAGTCCAAAATGAAGATCTTTGCTGTCTTAAAAGTTCTTTATGGATCATATCAACAAACACCCACAAAGCAATTAAGCCCTTTCCCCCTTGACTGCTGTAATGACAATTAACCAAATCATATTTCCTCAGAATCTCATCATTACTGTCTGTAAATGTGAATTAATTGCAGCAAGCATAGAAAAAAAAAAACAGCCTCAGCTGGTGGCAATAAAGTGTGTAAATCTCTGAATGTAAAATAAAAACAAAATAGAGGGGAAGGTAAGAAGCAGCCAGGTTCTGTTGCCAAGTGATTTACGCTGACATCCACCTGTGTCATTATTCCTACAACAACATCCCAAACTGTCTCGTCTCATCCTTCTTCTCTGGCATCCATATCTTTTCGGCTAAATCTTCCTCAATCAACCCGTTTGAATACGACAAAATGCTTTTCTATCATCTGCACGTTTTTAAATTTGGCTCGTGTGAGATTCATCCCCTTCTCAAATTCTAATGACACCTCCTCTTTGAGTACACCTGAGCTGGTTCTGCTTATGAATTACACACTACTCTGTCTTGCAGATTGAATTAGGTATGTTTGGGATATTGCTCCATGTCTGTCTGTCTGTCTTTTATAATACTAAGCAGGTTTGTTAATGTAATTTGTAAAGGCCTTTGAAACAGGCCCTGTGGTACGATCGCACTGACAAACGGGCAGACGGATTATTCAAGAGATATTGTTTTCTCTGTCTGTTTGGTTTAAAGTGTTCTGGGTTTGTGGATAGCGGGAGAGGCTGAGGAACGCAGCAGCAGGCTGTGTTTGTTTGGATGAGACCCAGGATGGCGATATCCTATTATGTAGACTGTCACTTTGGGTAACCTTCAGAGTGTGACTCCTGAAAGCATCTGACATGCTATATGCTTTTACAGTAAGTATACGATTCACTATTCTTTTTGAACAGGGGTCATCGGGAGGATGTTACATGTTCACTAAGGTTCATTTTACTCCCTGTCTGAGATGGGTTCTCCTTCTACATGCATCCCTCCAAATTAATTTAAGCTTTGACTCCAATTTCCAGTCGGTATATTATCCCTACTTAGAAGAGCTCATGATAATTTGGCTGAACATGAAAATAGGTTTGATTAAAATCTGTAGACAGATTTTGAAATCTCTGTTTGCACTAACTTAGCAAGGCATGAATCGTCATCGTGCTCCTATTGAAAATTTGAAAAAAATAAATAAACCGGGCTCAAGTTCATCCTCATACAGGTTTTAAATGTCCAACTCTGGAGTAGAGTGTAGGCTATTAACAAAAAATCTTTTTGTATAAAAATCTACAGAAATGAACAAATTCTAATAGTGGCTAAATATTGCTTCACGTATGTGAAAGCTCAATGGCACAAAAGGCTAAGAAGAACTCAGTGTGGTTCATTTTCTGTCAGAATCACTAAATGGTCCAACCTCTTAAAATATGTATGTGTTCAGGGGAATATGATGTATAGAAAAAGATCCTTCTCTAAATTAAAGTTGTCATCCAATATATTTAAAACATACAGAGCCCAGACTCCAGAAATCATTCTTCCTGATCACACTGTTTGAAAGAAATGCCTAAATCTGCTAAAGTTGTTACTCTAAGTTGATTATCTTCACTTACGACCTAGAGATCTGCTTCTCTGTCCAATCCACCTGCCACCATCCAACACAAACTCTGCGACTCAGTCGCTCTCGTTCTCCCTTTTCCTTTCTTGTCCCCTGGTATCGGAGGACACAAAATCTTATGTCACCTTTTGGAAGTTGGCCAAAAAGAATAAAACTACCTCATCTCTCTGTACCGCTCCAGCCCCCAAAACAAGAGCCAAGAAGAAAAAAAAAGTAATGTTATGATCACTCTGTACAGTATTTTAACACATAAAAACTGTCTGCCCTGGCCTGCTCAAACTCACCTCCTGTGAGACCACAGCCACAGAGATGTACTTGGTGTTATAAGTACAGGTGGATTTTGGTTAAGTTCCTTTACAATTCCATGAACAAATGGCATTAAGTTTGAATCTTTATGACGAACAAGTGGAGTTTATGCTGACAGGTTGCAAAATAATTAAAATATCATCTGCTTCAATGAAATGTAATTGTTGCCATAAAGTGGCATCTTTTACAGACAGAATGTTGTTGGGTTTTCTTAGTACAAGCTATATTTCCTTATTGGCCATTAACACACAGTAGCTGTACCTTAGAGAGGGCTAGAGGAAATGTCTAACAGAAACAGATGGGTAAAAGATATAAAGAGAGTAAGATACAGAAATTAAACTCTTTGGATGCTACGTCTTTGAATCATCAGCCCAAAGTGCTGACAAGATGTCTTTTTGAAGAAGCTACACCCAGCCATAAGCAACCTCCGCTCCATTAGCAGAGATGATCAGGTTTGGGCCTCTGGGTTCACCACGCTGCACTCATTAGACTTCACAGAAACACACACACACACACACACACACACACACATAAACATGCACACACAAGCTCACCTCCCTCCATCAACTCTCTCTTCCTGCCTTCTTTCTCTTCATTTCCCCTCCTACTCTTGCTCCATCTCTCCTTTGCAATTTCCATCTGTTCAAATGAAATATATTTGGCATCTGGAGAATGCCCCTCAGCGATGAGGGACAATATATCTTACAAATATCAGCGGTCCAGCCGTGGTTCATGGAATATTTATAAAGGCAATGTGGCAGTGGGGGATGTCAACAATGTTTGCCGTGAACAGGTTGAGCATCCCTCCAAAGTGCACCATGCAACCTGCCAACTTTTTGACAGGCTAGGTGCTCAGCCAATCCGGAGGCTCATTTACATGTTACACTGAGATCACCGGTGACCTGATCACATCTGGCATGTTTGTCTAATTAATTAATCATGTATAAGTGAGGCCAACCTCAGGCTTTGATTATGGCTGCCATATTGTTTTAAGAAGTTGTGTGTGAGAGTTGTCTGTGGTGGGAGGTTGGCACACAAGTGGCCAGATGGACAGAGAGGATTTTTTTTTTTTTTTTTGGGAGAAGCAATTCTTCAGGTTCCTTCCAATATACGAGTTAGTGAGAAAATAGTACACAGCATGCAAGTTTTGAAGAAAGTTTTGAAAAAGTAAGTAAAGTAAGTAGTAAAGTTTTAATCCTGAATGTTATTTTTACATTTCACTTGAAGGGAACATGAATATCCGCAACACATTTTATATAGAAAAATGTCAACATGATGATGGCACAGGAGAAAAAGTAATTAAATCTTAAACATCAGTAGGATTATTTTAAATGAGAACCAGATGTTTTTTTTTTTTTTTCCAGCTTCAGATATTAAGAAGGTTAAGCTAACTTTTCCACAGACCTTGAGGGGAGGCATATCTTTTGGTATATTCATGCTATTACAGTGTCTTCTAGGCCCAGTTGCTCAAACGTGACCTGGTCAAGGCTGTCAGATTGAAATGTTAAGAATGAGTTGCACAAAATAAAAAAATAATGTAAAATCGGATTGGATCAGGTAATACACCTTTGCTTTAAATATCTGTAAAAAAAAAAAAACCCTCCAGGTAGTGATTTTTCAAACTTTTAGTATTGGATTTGGATAACTTTGACCCTTTAGACTTTTTTTAATTTAATTATTTTTATTAATATGACATATAGTAGACACCAAGGTTGTTAAAAAAAACAATAATTTATCAAATAGATGCGATTTTCAAAACATAAAATATGTAATCAAAAATCAAACTGTGTTTGTGGATTAAGGCGCCCCCTGTGGACAAGGAATGAAGCATGTAGACATTTAGATCACTGGTAACCCAGTTTTGGTAAAATGTAAAAGTCTGTATTTGTTGGTAGAGTGGTTCATCTCTCAACCAGGAGGTTGGGTGTTTGATCCCCAGCTTCTGCAGCAACATGTCTGTATGTGTTGTATCTTTATTGTCACTTACTGTATATGAGCATAGCCAGCATTGATTTGCATATACGAGTACTGAGACAGACATTTACTCTTTGTGTTGTAAAATCATCTGGGGGTTGAACAAATGTGAGTTTAAATAAGTAGGGCGTAGGTATGGAGTGATAAACTTTGAGTAATGATTTTTCCAAAACAGAGTTGAACTCTTCATATTGGTGAGTTGCACTGAGGAAATAGTCGAAGCATCGTAATCTTCCACTGCGGGTGCCTCGAGCTATCCTGAGATCTGTCAATAAGTCTGCATGGATTTAATACCAGAATATGAGCAGATTCTCTGAGTGGCTTCAAGTACTAAAGAGAGAGGCAATGTTTTATCGAGGCAGTTATGAAGTAAATCACTTGACTAAAGAATAAGCTTCTCAGAAATGTTTAGTGATTTCAAGGACTTAAATGTCGTGCTTTGGAAATTAGGAGGACATACTCATAAAATCTGTGTTCAGTAACAATACAGTTAACTTAAAAAACTTAAAAAGGAAGAAACAAGGCCAATGTACAATATGAGTACTTTCTCTTTCTACAAGTTAACACCTGTTGTTTGAAGGCTGCTTTCATGTGCAACTACAGAGTACTGTGAGTGTCTCTGTAGTTTCCAGCAAAGCAAGCCCAAGTGGGAATTGAACTCCTAACCATGAAAGTGTTTTCCCCATGTGTAAATCATCGAGCTATGTCGCAGCTTGCAAGGATATCCCTTGGATATAGTTTCAGTACTGAGGCTTGACACTTCTGACACTGTTTTATTTTTTAGTCATTTGTGACAGGAGCAGTCAAAACATGTCTCCACTGGGCCCAGAGGCGCACTAGACGTCCACTGTGTGTTGTAAGGTCAGCTGTGTTTGCAAGCAAATACATAAAGTTTTGAGGAGCGGCAGGGGGGTTTGAGGCGGGTCCCAGTCCCCTCCTCTGGGCCTTAACGTGACCCTCCTTCTCTGTGCCTGTATGTCTGTTGTTGTGTCAGTCTGCTTCTACAGAGGGCCTCTTAATGATTTTCTGTCCTACAACAAGTCAGGGATTGTCCAGCACGCTTATAATCCCCCCTCCTACTGCTGCAATCTATACCTACGTCTGTAGAAAGTTCCCACTAGTAGTGTTTGGAAGGCCCTGTTCACTCTGCAGCAGAAGGGAAGCAGTCTATTCAGATCAAGAAAAGTGTTTTCTAAGTCTGGACTACAGTAGAATCCTTTAAAAGTGTCTACAGGTAACACAAAGTGCAGCTATCATCTTTATAACCCAGGCTTAGCCCAAGGCTCTGTGCTAGTCATATAAACAGGGGTGTTAAACATAGTTTGACGCTTACTCTGCTTGGTTGCATTTAAGCAACATGAGAAATTGAACGTGCACTTCAGTGAAAGGGGCCAGGAAGGATGCAGCCAGTGGTGAAGTGTTGCCTGAAGAAGTGGGTATACTCTTGTTTTTTTTGCCATCATGCACAGAAAAAACTGCCTCTGTTATAAACAGTGACAATGAAGACCCCTCTTGAATATTTAGTCAGTGCGTACTAGCCAATTAGAGACAGAGTAATGAGGGTCATCCCTTCACCATCCTGCTAAAATAAATTGCAGCACACTACTGATTTTTGTCTATCAATCAATGGTGTGAATCAGAGGAGATTTAGAAGTGGGTATACTCAATGAAGACTGAAAAATAAGTGGGTACATGTGCGTTCAATTTCAAGTCAAGACTGAGAACTTCCAAAAGTTATCTTGAGACCCAGGCTGATCTTGAGCAGTATAACACTAATGTTTGCTACTGTTACTTCACAGCCTAATTTCAGGCATTTAAAAAATAACATTACTGTCCAACAAGTTTGCATGTAAATATGGCCGCTGTGAATATACAAAGCTCATGGAGCACTGTTAAGAAAAGTGCTAGGATGATGTTTTAAAACTGAAACTAAGGATACCCCTGCTTCTAATCAAGGAAGCTTAACAGCATAAGTTACCATGGTGATCTAGCCAGGTGAAAAAAGATCAAAGACACTGAATGCTTTGGCTTTAGGCTCAATTTATCTGACTTACACCATTTATCCTTCTAACAGTTTCACTTTTTTTTTACTATTTGCATGTGTTTTTAAATATGTGTTCATGTTATGCACCTCACACTTTTTTGAATGCAATACTTACATTTTACTCAGAATATTTTACTTTGCGTACAGGGTTTGTACCCCTTGCATGGCGTGTTTCCACTGACACCCCTCTGCCCGTCACTCCACATCTGTCTTTGTGATTCTGAATCAGCCATCAATGAGTAGAGAGGCAGAGAGACGAAGGGATTGGATGAGGTGTGTGTGTGTGTGTGTGTGTGTGTGTGTGTGTGTGTGTGTGTGTGTGTGTGTGTGTGTGTGTGTGTGTGTGTGTGTGTGTGTGTGTGTGTGTGTGTGTGTGTGTGTGTGTGTGTGTGTGTGTGTGTGTGTGTGTGTGTGTGTGTGTGTGTGTGTGTGTGTGTGTGTGTGTGTGTGTGTGTGTGTGTGTGTGTGTGTGTGTGTGTGTGTGTGTGTGTGTGTGTGTGTGTGTGTGTGTGTGTGTGTGTGTGTGTGTGTGTGTGTGTGTGTGTGTGTGTGTGTGTGTGTGTGTGTGTGGAGGAGGAGGAGGGACGAGGGGTTGCACCTCGGGGAGCTGCCTGTCACAGTGCTGTCATGTTGATAGACATGTCAATCGTGACTGTGCGGGAGGTGGAGAACAGGAGAGGGAGGAGAACATAACAGACGAGAGAAGGGAAATTAAGAAAAATGAGAGAGGAGGGAGGGCTGTCGTGATTGTTTATCTTGTATAATCATTCAAGGGTCTCCTTTTTTTCCCTGTTGTCATTGATTTCAATATTTGATGCCCCTGTTGGTGGGTAAATATGCACGGTTTTAAACATGGTATTGGTGAAGTACTTTCACACCTGCAGGCTTTTTTATATGGTAAATGGACTTGAGCTTTTCTAGTCTTCTTACTACTCAAAGCACTTTTTACACCACTCGTCACACCTACACATTCACACACTGATGGCAGAGGTTTCTATGTTAAGTGTCTATCAGAAGTAACTAACTGCATTCATACACATGCATATGCCGCAGACGAAGCAGCGGGAGGAATTCGGGGTTAAGTGTCTTGCCCAAGGGCGCATCGGACATGATGCTGCAGGAGCTGTAAAATGTCGAACCCCCAACCTTCCAGTTGAGAGACGATAGACTCTACCAACTGAGCCACAGCCGCCCCATACATAATCAAATTATTGACATTACATTGAGGCGAATACATCAATCAATCAATCTTTATTTGTATAGCGCCAATTCATAACAAATGTTATCTTAAGACACTTTACTAAAAGCAGGTAAAAGACCTTACTCATTGTTATGTTACAAAGACCCAACGTTAATCCATCATGAGCACAGCACTTAGCAACATTTAGCAAAGTTACAGTATATATACAGTGTGAACAAGATCATTATAAGTTGTTTATTAGGTGTCAGTGAGAGTTAGCAGTGTCTTTAACTCCATGTAGTTTTCCTAGAGAAAAGGGATCTATAGTTGAGGGCTGCTGTCCATGGTGCTGAAGACAGTGATAAATCCATCTCACAGGTTTTGATGACTCAGTTGCCACCTAATATTTCATTTAGCTGTCCCCTTTTGTCCACCAAGTCTTATCCCAATCCTGCCAGCCTATGTTTACAAAATATTACAATTCCATGAACATTTCCTGTTCTTTGTGCAATCATTAGCAACACCAGAGAACTGCTCCAGAAGACAGGAGTTTGCTGTTGTTGGAAGAGATCACAGTTTTAAAAATTCACAAATGCACAAATTCACACTTTTGCACTGTAGTACATTGAATTTTAAGTCTTAACATATTTAGGGCCCGAGCACGAACCGTGCGAGGACCCTCTTGAAACCCTAGCGATTACTCTTCTTTTTATTGTTCCTCCTCTTTGCGGCCACTTTTCAGGGCCTGAGCGTGCCCGAAAACTCACCAAACTTTCCACGGTCATCAGGTCTCGCGAAGAATTTCATATTTTGGTGGTTTCGTAAAAAAAATTCACAAAATGGCTCAGTGGCGCCCCCTTGAAATTTAAAAAATGGCCTCCCCATAAAGGCTTTTTTCACGTACACTCACGAAAATTGGTGCGCATATTAAGCTTGTCAGGACGGACTAAAAATCCTCTTGCAGCGTTTAAAAAAACCCGACAGGAATTAAAGTTCAATTTCACAATAACGGCCCAAAATCGCAGATTTCAGCCTTCCTATTTGAACGCACTTGTCCGAGGGCGCTCATCCGATCGACGCAAACTCAGTGTCAGTGCGTTCTAGACAGGCTCAACATATCTTGTTGTGCGCTGCACGTTATTTCATCAAAGGCCGTGGCGTGCGTTTTTACTTTATTGAGCATTTTGGCAAGTTGCCAAAAAAGTAAATGCTTATATCTCAGCTATGCAGTGTTCAATCATATTAAAATTTCTCATGCATGATACAGGACCCGCCCTGAACACATCCATGATCAACATTTTTTGATTAGTCACAGCGCCACCTGTTGACAACAGGAAGTTACTGCTTCTCAATTAGCATTAGCCATTGCTACAAGGTAGCTCATTTTCCCCTCAAAATTGGTGTGGACCATGCTAACACCTTGGCCATACAACACTTTCAACCTCAAACGCCTACGTCCAACGCTGTCGCCATACGGACGCGTCGCTCGCCATCAAACAGGAAGTTGTTTTTTCACGGGCTTAACATAGTTGTACTGTCCCGAAACTTCATACATATAATCCTGGTAGTAAAGTCAAACATCTTATATCGTTTAAGTGAGTGGGCGTGGCTTAATGGCTCAGTGGCACCCCCTACAATATTTCAAACATTCAGCCCCCGCAGCACGTTGAACCTACAATTCTGAATTTTACTATGCATTTCCAACATGACAAAACCTACAAAAAAGACTCTTCAACCCACGCCCAAAACTCAACAGGAAGTCCACAAATCACATCGCCATCAAACAGGAAGTGGCTGTAACTCTTATATACTTTGTCTGATCTTCTTGTAATTACATAGGTATGATCAGGGTTGGCCTCTGAACACAGTGACACAAAACAATAATAAAGTTTAACCATAGCGCCCCCTAACGCAAGGACTAAGTACTACATCATACATACTTTCTCGGATCTGCTTAAAATTTCCCAGGTATGATCAGGGTTGGCCTCTGAACACATTGGCATAACAATAGTCAACTTTAACCATAGCGCCCCCTACTGCAAGGACTAAGCACTACATCATATATACTTTGTCGGATTTGCTTAAAATTTCCCAGGTATGATCAGGGTTGGCCTCTGAACACATTGACATAACAATCATTTACTTTAACCATAGCACCCCCTACTGCAAGGAGTAAGTACTACAGCTTATATACTTTGTCTGATCTTTTTCTAATTTCTCAGGTATGTTCAGGGTTGGCCTCTGAACACATTGACATAACAATAGTCAACTTCAACCATAGCGCCCCCTACAGCAAAGAGTAAGTACTACATCCTCTATACAATGCTCAATTTCCTCCAGATCTCATAGCTATCATGACAGTGTTAGCCTGAACTGCTCTAAGTCAAAATTTTATGTGATCTTCATTACGTTGCCTATTTCAACATGCCAGTACTACGACTTTTACACAAATCGAACTGCACGGCCTGCTGCTTAGCCACGTTCCTTCATCACCCTACATCATACATACTTTCTCGGATCTGCTTAAACTTTCCCAGGTATGATCAGGGTTGGCCTCTGAACACATTGAAATAACAATAGTCAACATCAACCATAGTGCCCCCTACTGCAAGGACTAAGTACTACATCCTATATAATTTGTCTAATCTTATTGAAATTTCACATGTATGATCAGGGTTGGCCTCTGAACACATTGACATAACAATACTGAACTTCAACAATAGCGCCCCCTACTGCAAAGAGTAAGTACTACATCCTATATACAATGCTCAATTTCCTCCAGATTTCATAGCTATCATGACAGTGCCAGCCTGAACTGCTCTACGTCAAAATTTAATGTGATCTTCACTATGCTGCCTATTTCAACATGCCAGTACTATGACTTTTACACAAATCGAACTGCACGGCCTGCTGCTTAGTCACGTTCCGCTGCTGCTGCACTCCCGTGGTTGCGACACACCTCGACATGCACAGGGCTGCGAGGGCCCTTCATCACGGCTTGCGGTTTTAATTTTACTTAATTTTGCTTATATTGAGGATTGTTTATCATTAGTTGTTATTGTCTTTTTGTCCTCTTTTTTTAAAAAAATGAAGGAAAATGAGGAATCACTTCTATTTTTTTGTGTTCAAAATATGTAAAATCATGAAAATGGTACTCTGCATATTCTCAGCAAGCCACCATTACTTTAAGCTGTGTCTCACATTTTTAAGGAAAAAATACAATTTCAATAGCCCCCATTAGCTTTCTTATTAAAGTTGATTTATTTTGCAGTGCATCACACAGACACACAACAGTGTCCTGTGTCTCTGTGGCAATCAGTAGCCCCCACTGCTACTGCTGCTGCTGCCTCCTGGAGAGTGAGCATGAATTTAAAAGCTCTTTCTGCTCCTCCAGGCGATAAAACGGCACTATTTGTCTGTGGTGCATTACACCCTGCAAACAAGGCATTTTGTGCTCCATCCTTCTCCCTCTCGTCTCCCCATTGCTCCCCCCCCCGCCCCCTCCCGCTATATTATGCTTAAATACATCTCTGCATTTGACACTGGGTACTGCACAGATGATATCCTGCGGCTCTCTAACACGCCTGTCGTGGATTTTTAACATATTGTTTCAGATTACAGAGGGGGAGTAATGTGTGACAGGGTGTGGCAGAGATCTGAGTCTAATCTTCAAACGTTTCTCTCTATTCTTTCTCCCTCATCAGTTCTCCTTTACAAATAACAGTATGTGCCTGCTTTCTCTGTCTGTGTTTGTGTTTGACTCTGTTTTGGTCTGAAAGTTCTTGCCCATTAGGCTCACTAAATCAATGTGATTCTAGCCTCCCATCTGTAATTTGTGTGCATATTGTAATTTGAACAGTTTGAAAACAAGGATTCCAGACATCTCACTCCCTGTTTTGCATTAACCATTCCTACTCTCCCTCTCTCTCTCTCTCTCTCTCTCTCTGCTATTCTGTCTCACTCTCCATCCGTCTTCCTTTTATATCCCCCTTTCCCTCCCTCTTCCTCCTTCTCCCTCCCTCTCCCTCCTTCTCCCTCTCCCTTCCTCTCCCTCCTTCTCCCTCCCTCTCCATCCTTCTCCCTCACTATCCCTTCCTCTCCTGTCTTCATCAAGTGTTGAAGATTAAAGGAAGAAGCAGCAAAGCTCCCCAGCCAAAATTAGATTCATGCTTCCTTGAAATAACTGGGATGAAATGGTGGGATGAAATCCGAAGGTCAGAGTCTCCGGACTTCTGACTCGCTAGACCAAAATAAATTATTAATTAAAATATACTCAGACTTAGAGACACTCCCTTTCCTTGTCTCGGCTTTCTCTCGGCTACCATCCCTCTATAACTCTCCTGTTGCCATCTTATTTTTTATTTTATTTTTTAATTCCTGCACTTTGCACGTCATCAACTTCCTCTTTTCATTTAGATTTCCTAAGTCTTGTCATCTGTTTCATCCACATTCAAGCCTGCTGTCTCTCTCTAGTTTGTTTTGTGAAATTGTGAGTCACTGATACATTGCTGCCTACATCAGGTACATTTTCAAGTGAACATTTTACATTCCACGATAAAAGTTACAAAACATCACAGAAATGTGATTTACTTGTTGAAGAAGGAGGGCTTATCATTTTTCCATGCCTCTCACACTGTCCACTGTATATTTATTCAAATAAGCTCACAAATCAGTTATCACCACAATTATTACTGAATACTCAAGAGTTTCTTCAGGGGTTCATACAATAGAAAACAAATGTGTAAAAAAGACAAGAACATTCAAGATTCATAATATTCTGGGGTGCTGGTAGCATAGTGATTAGTGCAAGTGCCTTAAAGGGGTCATATTATGCTTTTTCTGGTTTTATATGCTCTTTAGTGTGTTTTCCAAGTGTCCTGTGCATGTTTAGGCACATCTATTTGCACATATTCAAAGTCCGCAGAAACGCGGCTTCTCCTATGTCCTCCTGTTAGCTGTAGCATTAGCTACATGTAACGCTTGGTTCTAGCCCCCCTCGAAAAAATTTGCCAGTGTGACGTCTTGTCAGTGTGATATCACTGATCTAAGCCCATTGGTTCGTTGTGGCAAGCCCAGCAGCTCATGTTGCACGCCCATTAAACTTCTGTAGCACGCCCACGATATGCCACAGCCTGCGGTAGTACAGTAGTGCTAAGGTGCTAATGCACGTTAGCTTGAGCAAAAAACAGACTTGGAAAGAATTTTCAGCTCCTACTCTCTGTGGCAGCTATGGAGATTCTGATGCTTCTGGAAGTTCACAACCACAACATGTAAGTACGCTTCATTTATTGTCTTTTTTATTAGTTTGAAAACAACTTTTTAGCTGCTACGGATACTTTAGGTCTGTGGAGTCTGTCTGTAGCTGAACTGTAAGCCTCGGCTAACATGCTAAGTAATGCAATTTTTTCTAAATTTAAGCAGTACTAAACTATTTATCAACTTTCACCTAAAGCAGTAACAGGTATAGCATTGTTAACCACCCTCAGACATGTAAGTAGTGTTTTGGGGGTTCAGCTTTTAACGGACTCAGAGCATTATTGGACTCTGCAAACGGCTGACATTGTTGTGGTTAGCCTCTCTCTACTCTGCTATGTCTCCACTTCTGCATAAAACGGTTGAACGGTGCTAAAGTTCGGGTTTATGACCGTGGTTCGAGACGGTCTAATGAATGTAAAATCTGCTTTGTTACAGTATCTGAACTTTATAAGACTCTGCTAACTTCCCGGCTAACACAGCTGTTGTTATCCTCTTTCTACTCTCTTATCCACCTCTGCGTAAAACTGCTTTGTTACGTGGTGATTTTTTATCGATGTAGTAAGCCGGACCATTGTACAAGTATTAGTAACTAGTAACAAGTACTGATAATTGATCTAAACAGCTCGGCCAGTGTTCAGATGGTGTTGTTTAATCATAGCACTGATTGCAAAAGACCGGGTTTACCCATATATTTTTATGGGCTATTCAATAACATGAGAAACGTAAAGATGTGTGGAGCAGGCACTTTGTTTTGAAAGATATGTGTGGTCTGCTTATTTCGCTATGAACAAGAAGACAGTGCATTTCTGAATCATGTTAGATTGCCATGCTAAATTTACACTTTTTTCAGAGTACATCACAGCAGATTACGCAGACAACAACCTCCATCATCCTAACGAGTGTACCAAGGTTCCATGATGAGGTTGGGTGGCAGACAGATTCCCCACAAGTCTCAGAGGCCACACAGACATACCTACCTCCAAAGGGGTTGTCAGTCCACACACATTGGCCTGGGGTACACTAAGGGACAAGCAAAGGTACGCACACACACCTAAAAAATTGTCCAACTGCTGAAATCTGAGCAAGAATATCAGAACATTGTGATTCCTTAGATGATTGCTGATTTTAGCTTTTTGTATTGTAGCTTGTTGCTGTCTGTGACGCATAACAACGAACATGCTGAACGTGATAAAGCAACAACCTCTACAGGACAGCTGGTCTATATGGTGGCATTCCTCGAATCCAGAAGAGCCAGAAACAACATACAGTGAGTTAAAAATTATTTTAATTTTTAAACCCAAAAGCACAATCTATTTCTAAACCTTTAAAGTGATTTGTGAAGTGATAAATACCTATTTAAATATACCTTCAAATTACTTTTAAAACGTTTCCAAAAAACAAATGAGTGTGAAAAATTAGCAATAACCAAACATTATGAAATAGATTTTTGTTCTTGAATTACTTTTTTACAGGAAATGTCGGGGACTTGATGGCACTGGTGTTGGAGGAGATGTTTCAGGAACCAGAACCATTCATGGAGGAGCTGCAGAAAATACCTGGCTCGACACGTGTCCAGGTGTAGTCAAGGGGCGGGCCGAAACCAACATACCGGGTCAGGAAACTCGAGGCGAATCCTCAGGACGACACACGACAGGACAACCACTCTGCAGTTGCGTCCCCAAGTATCCTCAGCACCGGCTCACAAAGCTGCGATGAGCTGCCAAGTGTCTGCACAGCCTGTATGGAGACAATATAGTTGGACGTAAAAATGTTACATCTCATTGTATATTTACATGTATAGTTCTACACATTGAAAAAATGTTTTTTAACCTAAACTGAGAGTAAAGAACTTTCAACAAATGATTTTCTTACATGTTTACTTTTATTCCTCTGAAATAGTGAAACTGTTTGATTAGAATGAACCTGATTGAAGATGTAAATCATTATTTATAATGAACATACTCTTCTGCAGTTCTCCGTGATGTTCTCCTCTGAAGATGTCGTGGATGTTTTGAAGTGTATATGGGTCTAAACAGTCCTGGATGTTTTTGGTACAAGGAACAGGCAGCTAATTCATTCTCCTGATGAAAGAAGAAGACACTGATTAAAATGAAATGGTGTTCAATAAAAGGAAAATAATGACAGAGGAGGAAACATTATTGCATGACATATTGATCCAAGAAACACATGATTATCACCTGGGCTTTTATAGTAAAAGTAACGATAGCAGTCTATGATGTCATTGATACTTACAATTGCTCATTGCATTTTTAATCACATCAAGGAGGTGATATACAATGCAGAACAAGGTGAGTCGCTGCAATAAACAACGTACAGTACTAATGTAAATACAATAAAAATGTATTGTACAGAACACATTTGTGGCCAATAATCATATTGATCAAGCCAAACTTTGTGAAGCCATGAGTAAGATATTTTTGGATTCGGGAAATATGCTGGTAGCTCCAGTCAATGAAATTGGAAGAGGCTAACGTATTTTTCAACACAATAACAGTGAGTGTTTTTCTGATAAAAAGACTTGATACAAAGGTGTGTGTTATTGTTGCTATGTTCTTGTGTAAGTTATCTTGGTATTCTACAGAACACGGTGTCTGCTTCGGTAAGCATTTAGCTGCAGTTTCCACACTTAGCCTACACCTAAACAACACAATGAAGCTACCCGATGAGCATATATTACACACATATTACATCTGAAAAGGCTGCACAATAAAATCCTCTTCATGAGGATATGCGCATACTTGTTCAATGACTGAGATTCTTCTGATGACGCTTTCACAAGTTGGAGGCCAGCTCTTAATTGACTCAGAGGAGATGAATCAGAATCAGAATTAGAAACACTTTATTAATCCCAGGGGGAAATTCGGTTGTTAGATGCACTTGAATGATTCATGTGAATCAGAAGACAATTCTTTGAAATGTTGATGGCTAAACGACACATAACATTTGAGAATGTAAAGCTCTTAGTTGCACTGTTCATTTGACATCTTACATTAACTGGCTGAAGTTACAAGTGCTAACTAACAACACCCTCAAACACATCCCTTCATTAAAGAGCTCAACGTCTAATTTTTGACTCTCAGTTGTTTGACTGTTTTAATGCACAAAAAGAGATTTTCACGACTGATCCGGTGATGATTGCCGCTCTGCGTTTAGGCTGTAAATCGACTTTCCCCCTCAGAGAGCTGACATCATCACACATTGTATAAGAAGCTTTTCATTTGTCGATGCAAAACATGTCTGCAAAGTGATAACTCCATTAAATGACACATGGGAACCTGCAATTAGAAATTCAAATTCAAACTCTGTGGGATGCTAATTTCCATGAAACTTCACATGGAGATGCTCTGTGCTGAGAATTAAGATTCAGAATGCAAAACACTGTCTTTATACGGCAATTATTGTGTACTGAGGGTGATTGTAACTACTGTTTATAACGTGTCACAGCATTTAACATTGGTGTTTTGTTATATGGCCAATTATGTTAAATGACGTATGAGACCTGTGCGACCGAATTTAAGAATCCTAGCCTATATACAATGATCAAATGAAGCTGTTATAAGCGCTCCATCTCTGAAACTGCGTTTTTGATTTTTTCCCTGGGAGTTATCCGTTCATTTTTTAAATACGTTTCAACATAAAGAGTTTTGATGTTGAGCTAAACTACAAAATTGTAACAACAGTCAATCCCTGTAGCATCAAATGATTCAATACACATTTCATTGTTTCATTGATGCATTTCAAACCTCTACTGCAGTTCAAACTAAAAACAGAAAACAACTACGAAAGAAAACGTAAGCATTACAGTGTGGGAATAGTGCTGCAGAAAGATAAAACTTTGCTTGAATGTGAAGCCAACAACAGAGAAATGCAGGTGCACAATTAAAACATCACAATGATTCGCTGCAATTATCTCTGATTACCCCCCCCCCCCCCCCCTCCCCCCCCCACACACACACACACCCTTTACTTATGAGACACACCATAACTAATCACTGTGCTATATCCAAACTTTTTCCAAGTGTCGACAATTACAGTGATTGCCTGAGAAAGGGGAGACGCTTTATTGGTTTGTAATTCATCCGACTTTATTTAGCCCAGATGATTGAACAGAAAATGCCTTTAGCTTTATCACAACAACAAGCACAACAGTTCAAAAATAAATGAAAACTTGTTTAATTATCGTATCATGTAAAATTTTGACTGAAATTGTTAAAATTGTTCAATTCTGTGACCTTGAAATTTGATGAAAGAAACTCCACTCCACAAAATGTGCTTTTTACTCAGTCATCTGCAGGAGGTGAGCAGTTAAATTAGCTTTGACATCCTTTTCACCTTTGTAGACTACTTTAGGTTTTCAACAACTGCTTCTTTTAATGCTATTTTGGCCATGAATGTTAGCCACAATGAAGCTGTAATGAATCCAAAATCAGCAATAATGTGGAGGCTGTTTGAATTCTGCAAGTAATAAAAATGTTCCTGTAACTAAAAGAAAAAGAGTGTGATGAGTTGCATTTTTATTTATGTAGATGCAGTTTTTCTCTATTCCAATTACCTTGATTAGTAGAACAAAAAAACCTGAGTGACAAGTATCTATCTTTTCTCTGTCTAGGAGGATGAACACATTTTGCGGCATGTTTGTCATCAGTTTCTTTTGCGTTTTTTTATTTTATTGCTGCTTTAATGCAAACTCCAAATTCCAATTCCAAGTTGGAAGTTTTTGCCTAACTAAATAACAACTAAATAAACCAATATTCTCAATAAGAGTAGAACATGTCAAACTGTCTGTGAGTTCGTCCTGTAGACCGTCCTGAAATTTTAAATTTGTTTTATGTTTTTTGTTTTCACTAGTCAAAGGACTACGGATGATATTTATTTTTTCTGCTAATTCCGGCATATTTACATAGATGTTTATTGCTGATATACTGATAAATGTTCACTGTCCTAATTACATCAATTCAATAAATAAATATGGAACTAAATCAGGCTTACCTAACCTCGGGGTCATGACCCCATGTCTGGTGGCATGGAATTCAAATGGGGTCACATGAAATCTCTAATTAAAAAAAATATATATATATATATATATATATATTTTATATTAAAATATATTGAACACAGTCTACTGTGCTAAAACAAGAAACTTGCAGTGTCTGTCATCAATTGTGCAGAAATGAAAATCCCAGCGTTTTCCTGAACTTTTTGTTTGTTTTGTGAAGTCAAAGGAAAGTCACAAACCTAAAAAGGTTGGAAACCACCGCACTAAATCTTTACATCATCGACCTAGGGTCAGCATCATCACAATAACTTTGATTATTCAAACCCCTGGGGGTTAATAAAGTATTTCTGATTCTGATCCTGAAGTCCATCTTCATGCTATAGTGTAATTGTTGACACAGCTGTTGAAATAGTAACAGGAGTGATTCATCACTGTCACAGCCTCATTACTGCAATAATTTAACTAAACATGGGTCATCAAAAGAAGCCCGAGCAAACCAGCATCCATTCATGGCTTAACTGTCACTCCTTCACCTCCTAATTTAAAGTGACAGGAGAGCGGAGCTGATGTTTTTGTGTCAGCATCATCAGCTTCTGGATAACCATATTTGATTGGTTGCGTGATTAATTGATTAGCGTTCCCGGGAATGGATTGTTTGCTTGATTCACTGACTGATGGCTCACATGTGTGATCTGCTGTAAAGTTACATGAGTACATTGTCAAGCCTATACTTTTTCTTTAAATGTAACATTTTCAAGTTTAAAGAAACCTATCCAAAATGTAAGAAGTATTACAAAATGTGGGTTTATAGAGGCAGATTCAAAGGATGGTTTAACATTCATTTAATCAAATTGCACTTTTTCTGATGTTTCATGCTAAAGTTTGTATTTTACTTTTTCTGTCTCCACTTTGAATAGTTTTCATGCAGACTTGGGCATGCTTTAAAAAGCATGTATTATTATTTCAGTTGAAAAAAAAAGTCTAAAGCTCTATGTCAGATGGTATCAAATATACAGTAGACAAAGACATTGCACTGAAACTAGGAGCTTCAGAAAAAAAAAGCTTATTTCCTTTCTTGCCCAGAGTTAGATGAAAGATCGATACCACTCTCATAAAACTGTATGGTAATTATAGGCAGAGACTAGACAGTCTGCTTAGCGTTGCATGAGACTGAAAACAAGGGGAAACGGCTCGTCTGGGGAAGGTAAAAAAAAAAAAAAATCCCCTCAACAGCATCTGTCAAAGTCATCTCATAAACACTTCATATGTTGTTTGTTTATTCGATATAAAAACCAAAGAGTGAAGTATTTTCACTGAGAACTCGCTAATCATTTCTGCTGATAAGCAAAACAAAACAGAGAGAATGAACTGTTTCTTATCAATGGTATATTTCCAGCAACCCATCCATGGGAAGGTTGTTTTTGCTCTTCCCTGTAGAGAAAATGGCTTTGTGAAGTGATGAGAGCACTAATTGTTTGAAGATACCTGGCTTGTTTTGTTCATCTGACGCTCACTCTCCTACTGGAAATGTGTGTGAGCTACCAGGCGAGTTCGCTATGTTCCAGTAGCTTTCTTAACTTATTGGTCTTTTCCCTTAACTACTCCTGCAAGCTACAGTACTGACACACACAGAATCTCACTTTGAAAACATATATCAAATTAGCCATGGGATAATCAGGATGTCTTAAATAACTAGGGATCTGCTAACCCCCTTTTACTCTCCATCTTCACTCTATCATCTAAATATGGTCGCCTCTGGCTCCATCCATCCAATATCTATACCACTTATGCCATTCGGGTTCACAGGGGGGCTGGATATGATCCTAGCTGTCATTGAGTAAGAGGTGGGGTACACACTGGACTGGTAGCCAATCAATCACATGGCTGAAATACAGAGACAAACACACCTGGTTTAAAAAACTCCAAAATGGCGACTTTAATACAAAACTTCCAAGTCCAAGTTCCTGTGTACATTTTCTTCTTTTCGTCTCCTTTTTTTTCCCCCCATGGTTAAGATAACTTTGTAACCTTCCTTCTACAACAAGTTTCTTATTTTCTTGTACAGTAACTGCCAGTTTGTATCCAAACATGATGTAAAGTACCCTTATATTAAGACAGTACAAAATAAAAGCATAACAAAAACAAATTTGAAATTAGGGAATTTCAAAATGTGATTAATCGCTATAAAGTATTGAATTTCAGTTTTCAGAAAAGGTAATCATTCGACAGCACTTATTCAAAGATGTCAAAAATCTCATTTTGACTCGGAGGAATGCAGTTTTGGATATCTTGAAGTTAAAGAATCTTGTTGTAAATATCGTTGATTACAATTCTTACTAATGACCATAGCTGACTAGGAGAAATTATGAAATCTAATTTCTGAAAGGATTGTGATTCCTATAAATGTGAAAACCGCTCACAATAAGCCTCTGCCCTCACACCCTTCACTGTACATTTTATCCTTAATTGACCTGGTTACATTAGTATTGACTGCTTTATCCTCAACACTGTCTTTGAAATGCCTTCAGCTTTGTACAGTATGGTGATTTGTGATACAGAAGCAGGTATGAGTGTTTCAAGGACATTTCCCATAAAGGAATATGGCTTTCGATTGACATATATCATGTTCAGCAGGGAACAAATCGGCTAAGTTCCCCTTCCACTCTCACAGCTATACCACAGCATGTCACCCACTTTTAGACCTGCTTAACAACACAACAGCATGTATGTTTGTCTCTCTCTCATAATGCCTCCCCCAGATGTGAAAACAAAAACATGAACATGAAGACAGAACACTCAGGTTCTGTGGACTCTGCTGGCTGGCTTGCCGACATTTTCCAGCTACTAAATGTCAATGCAAAAGGAGCTGCTGTGGTTTATGAGCACCTGGATGGAGAACAAAGAAATAAAAAAATAAAAAATAACTGGCTGATAGAGACATGAAGAAAAAAAGAAAAACATTAAATTAATCCTCTAAAAGCCTTTTAGCAATATTGCCCTCCCACAGCGATCTGGTAGCACACACAGAGACCACTTCCCATCATTTAATTCCAGCTGAAATTTAATTTAGTCCAAGAGCTATTCATTTTGTTAAATGAATGCCGCCCACCCTCCAACCACCACCCCAACATGCATACATATGCACTACACACACCTTGTGTTGTGCAAGTACACACATCCCCGGATGACTCAGTGGCAATTTTATTTTTGGACTAATGTATTTAACGGCATGTGAAACAAATTTAACACATTCGCCAATAGCAGCCAACCCATCACAAACAGACATTCAGGCAGACTCTTACAGACACACACAAACCAACGCACGACACAGGAATTTCGTGACAAGGACTGTACGCTGAGTCACTCAGCCTTTTTGCTTAAGTGCACTTCTAGCTAGGCTCTCCACATTCCTGCCACTGATCCACTTGTTAACCACGCATCATAACATAGACTTGTGTAGCTGGGTGTGAGTGTAATCGGGTGTGTTCAGAGGAGGTACGATAATACAAAAGGACAAACTCTTAACCTGAGTTTCTTCCTCTTTAGGATGTCTTATGAGTATGATGTTGGTTAATTTGCTCCCCTTTGAATTTGTCTTTTCTCAGACATACTTTGTGTTAGTAATGTGTATTAGTTTGCCTTACAGAATTAATACAAATGAATGAAAGCATTTTAAAATCAAATTTACTTTGTTTTGTTGATTGTTTTAAGGCTGACTGTCAATACCAGCTACCATAAAAACAGTGTAAATGCAATACGTGTAATAGTCTGCCATTGAAATGTTCTTTATGTACAGAATGCTCAAGCTAACATTGGCAAACCTGCATTATTTATCCCAAAACAGCCCCTTGATAGAGTGTAAAAAAAAAAGGACTACCTGTGTACCATATTTCCCCCTGTGCCCCTCTGTGACAGACAGGAGCTGGTGGAAATATTGGCCTGGCCTCTTTTTTTTTTCTATACCACCTGGTGAGAAAATCTCCACATCAAACGGTTCTCTTGATGCCTCAAGAAGCCAGGCTTCTAGCTGAATCTCCAAACACACACACACACACACACATGGACGCCCTCACACACGCACACACCTAGACAGACACCCTGCCCACTACACCAGCTGATCAAAGCCCGTGTTTGAAGCTAACCTATTGGGTATCCCTGACAGACGGCTCCAATCCCTGAGATTCCAGTGTATTCTGTTGAACAATATCCTGCCCCACCTCACCTCAGATCCCCTGGTGAAACAAAGGTTACAGACATGGGGGTCACTCTTCTTGAAACTATGTCAGCTAACAGTAGCTGATGGCTTGCAGGAGGGGTGGCGGGGTTTAACATATAACTAGTGTTATGTGCATGGACTATTTAATTTTATATGTAAGTGGTGGACATTGCTTATTTTGTTTGAGAATAAACAAAAACATAGAGCTATACATGCATTAAAAACAACTGTTTCCATCATTTTTGCTTTCTCTATTACTAAAAAAAAGTGTATTTTTATGGTTGCAGATTTAACAGGTTTACTGAAGACTAAGTATTACATTGATTCATGTCAGAATTCCGTCAGAACATAAGTCATATCTATGTTTTTAGTTGACCTGGCAGATGACAAAAGTTATAACAAATGGTGCTTTGAGGAAAGTGTAGTGTCAGATTCATTCATCTCATAAAAACAGCAAAGAACCATCAGTCTTTGGGTGTTTACAGTAAAAAAAAAGGAAGAAGAAGAAAAATGGAATTGAAATAATTAAAAACGTTTTACCTCTTCTCACTGATGGAAACTGGCTCCTCTGTGGGTAAATCTGGCTTTAACTGACCTGAGGACTGCTGTTGTCAAACCTTTACGCTGTCATGCACCCCTGTGAATGCTTTTGCAGTTATTATTTCTGAGGCAAGTTATTAATTTCTCTTTGACATAAAAATATATATTATTGTTTAAGATGAATCTATGTGCAATATGTTAGACAACCCAAGATATCATGTCAAATGTCCTGAATTCGTATGTCATGTCACCAAAGAACAGACTTTCAGAATCTGATCCTCAGAGCTTCAGAGTGTTTGTTATATAACATGTTATCGGTTACTCAGCTGTGTTCAGTTCAATGCTGAGACTGAGCCCAGAATGCCACTTTTAACCCTGCTGCCGAGCTCTGAGGTCTTTGCTAACTGGGTTGGAAAACGCACTAATGGCAAGTGCAAAGAGGAGTGGGCCAAACACTGGGCACAATATCTACCGCTGTAGCAGTAGTTAGTAGTAGATGTGTGCTTGTGTGTGGTGATTCTTACTAGTTGCTGTCAGTCCTCAGAGGTATCCTTGCTTCCAGTCTATTTTCATGTGTTCCATTCCTGACTCCTGACCCTATGACATTAGATGTCCGAACCTCTGCTCGCCATACAGGAGAAGCAATTCTGCTTGCTTTGACCATGAGAGCCCATTTGTGATAATAGAGCATTACATATGTGACATTACACATGACTGTGCTCTCCTTTTGAACTCAAAGGTAGAGAAATGTCCACAACGTCGGAGAAAAATCAAAGTGAGGAAATGTTGATGTCTCCAACTTCATCAAGAGGCTATTATAAGGATTATGTTCGGGGATATGATGATTGTTGGCTGTACGATTAAAGCTATGTGAGAGTGTTAGTATCTGCATTATGTTGCATAAACAATGTTAAGCTGTTCTTCCTAGTTTCCTGTTTGTTTTGGTTCTACAAAAAGCCAGGTGTCAAAGTCTGTGCTTTGACTGCGTCAATGAATGGATTGGTTTGCCTTTGGTTTTTGAACACATACAGAGTAGGAGAGTCTCTTTTTGATGGGGATGAGTGGCTAAACACGCTTTGCTTGGTCCTTTTCAAGACAAATCTCTTCCTTTGGCTTCTCACAACTATGGAAATGATAATTTGGTGTATTGTTTTAACTTAAGGGCTGCCTTTTACACAGACTTACTTTTATTACTAGGATCGCTATGTGTTTGTGCTGTTGACTATTATTCTGGACCAATTTGCACATTTTTTAGATAGGATACTTTCAACATTAGGTATATTATCGAATTTGCTAGGAATGGTCTCCTAATCCATGCTGATGCACTAACTCTGACTAAAGAAATAACTGTTTAAAGGTTTGGTTTACTTTTCAGATATAATGGCATTGGCGGGAATAAAGTAAAGCTTTCAAACTGCAAAAAATAGGAGAGTCATTGCAGTAGCACCCTAGGGCTGTTTTCTGCAGTCCATGGAATATGTAATGAGCCCAGTTGAGTCCCAGTTGCGGTGAAGAGCTCGCTCTGAGGCGGTAATGAAAGGTCATAACCCTGGGGCACACGTCAAGCCGCCGTGAAAATGATTCAAAACGATACATTTACACCCCTTGTCACATTAGATCTCATCAAAGACATCTCCCACCAATCTTCACCGAAAGCTGTTACATATGAAAATAAAACACACACCACTACAATTAGGGTTATTGTTGTTTTAATATAACCATATTCAAACTTCTAATACCCGGGGAGATTTCCCGGCAGCAACGGTGGATGGTCATGGATTTTTTTTGTGTGTATCTTTGTTAAATAAATATGTATCTGAAATGCAACCTGATTTACAGGTTGATGGTAGTGTTTCATTCTGGCTTATTTTAATGACTAATTCATCTTGAATAGCTTTAGAAAAAAAGACCTAAGACCTGCTGAATGGGATAACAATTGCCTCTGTGAACAGGAATGACTGGAAGTTAAGTATAAAGCTGGTGTTGTGAGAATTCAAGCATGATAGAAACACTGGTAGTCTCATTGGTTCAAAGTCCCTGCATCAGAATTTAAGGATGTAGGCTTTATTACATTGAAAATGCTGCCTCTATCAAATTTAAAATAATGGTATGCATAAATTCCACTAGATTATAATTAAGATTGTCTCTGCATAGTGACATCATCACAGAGAGCTTGCCAAGCTGCCATTGGCGTTTTAGCTCGGAGTATACTGCCTATTGATTTACCTACTCGTATGCTAACCACCCCAGTAGTCTCGACAGTCTCTGAACCCGTATGAAGGTCATCCACCCTCAGATACAATGACTTACCATCCAGTCAGCCTGTATCAGCCTGGCTCAATGCCTTGAGGCTCCCCACCACCCCTCGCTGGGATGAGGCCAGACAGAGGTGCGATAGCTGAGAGCAACTTGCCCCTGTTTCTCCTTTACAGGTTGTCAAAGAGCGTTTCAGAGAGGGTTTGAAGAGTGTCAACATCTCTGTGACCAAACTATGAAAGAGTTAGCTTGCGCGTGAGAGTGCTCATGGTTGTGTTTTAAACATTTCTCAAAGAATGTGTGTAAGTGTGTTGAGAGAAGCTATTGTTATTCAGAGCTTCTCTCGGCGTGGAGAGTGAGGTGATGAGCCTCTCAATAAGGTGGAAGACTGCGCTCAGTCGGAGGTCAGCGTGAAAAGTGGTGTTTTTGTGATACAGGGTGCCACCTCAGAGACCTGAGCTGTGAAAACAAGCTTTGGTGACTAAGGACCAAGTCAAGTCAAATATAGTCAAATCAGAAAGTGGGAAGATATTTCTTACAAAGGGCTTTACAGTGGCTGAAGGTACACACCAAAACAAAGTTGAATAACAAAGAGCTGTCATTTTGTTATTTTTTTTAGGGACTTTTTACCTTTATTTGAAAGGACATTGTAAGTTGGGAGAGAGTGAGAAACAGGAAATGCAGGTTGTACTTATTCCTGAGCAGCCCTCTTAGAGGACTATGGCATCTGTACATGGGGCGTGACCTAAAAGCTGGGTCATAAGCAACCAGAGAGCTGACAATTGTATGCAAGATAAAGTGAGGTTCATGATGTTTGTAACTTAAAGCTACTGTGGAGAACTCTCTTTTTTTGTGATTTTGGCAAACCCTGTAGACAAAGGCACATTTTAACTGAACCTATTTTGTACATGTGTAAAATGTAGGCTCCAGCTAACAAAAATAGTGTTTTCTTTTTACTTTCAAATGTTTCACACAATAAACATATTTTTCTTGGAAAATCAGGTTCTTCAGTTCTATGTGCTGTACATCACCTCTTCTGACACAGTGGAAGCGATTTCAGTTACTCAGAATTACTACAAAGATGAACAACATTCTTGCTTTGGCCCAGTTTGCTTTTACATGCCACAATGAATATTTATCAATAATGAAATCAGTTTCATAACCAGAAATAAATAAGTTCTGGTCGGATGCATGTACATACAATGGTACATACAATGAACAAAAATGTTTTTGTGACACACTGAAAACTGACTTGACTGTCACTTTATTTCGAGCAAAAAAACACTTTTGCCTGTTGCTTCCTCAGGTTCGCCCGTATGTATTGCACAGGTAGAAAGTAATGGTAAATGGACTTGAGCTTGTATAGCGCTTCTGTCTACTCAAAATGCTCTAACACCGCAGGTCACACCCATACTTTTACACCCATTCACAGACTGATATCAGAGGTTTCTATGTAAAGTGGTCATCAGAAGTAACTTGGGTTGTGTCTTGTGTCTTGCCCAAGGATACATCGGACATGTTGTTGCAGGAGCTGGGGATCAAAACCCTGACCTTTCGGTTAGGAGACAACCCACTCCACAAACCGGCCCATTATAG
Source organism: Labrus mixtus (assembly GCF_963584025.1). NCBI lineage: Eukaryota > Metazoa > Chordata > Actinopteri > Labriformes > Labridae > Labrus > Labrus mixtus. The sequence goes on along the minus strand of NC_083614.1, from coordinate 22,915,825 downwards.
GAGGCAGGGTTTATGACTCATTTATGCAGCCAGTCAGCAGGGGGGGCTCTAAATATTTTGGCTGAGTTCATTTTACTATCAAGTCTATGGTTTTAACCTTTAAGATAGTTAAGAGATTTGTTTTCTTTAGACAGATAGATTAGATAAATTAGGATCACAGAATCAGTCATGTTTATGTTACTTCCTGGTATGGTAACAAACCAGTGAAAAATGAACATAGTGTCCCTGGTTAACTGGAATCCATTACGATGTAAGATTCCAAAATATTACCCTGCAGCAGCGTGCAGGGCATATTGAGCACTGAGGGTAAAATGAAAAAGCAAATGCCGGAGAGCATCTTACCCGATTTGTATTGACAAGGTTGCAGCCGTAGGCTACTTCAAAGCTTCACTTGTATGATGTTTGCAGTATGATGCTGAAATGGCCTTGGGGTATTCCCTTTGGTGTGAGAGAAACGATACCATTGGAATGATAACATTCCAAAAGGAGTGTATTGCCTCTGGGATTTGTCCTTGACAGTTTACCGAATGGGCTTTCTCTGAATGCAGTAATAGAACACTCCCCATTACAGATCAACATGTTCATGCATACACAAGTGCACATTTTTGATCACAACCACACATATGTATAACTTTGGATCTGTGGGGTGTGGAGACATACGGGAGGGGGAGGCTTTAAATCTGATCAGCCACCCCATTTGCCATTCCAAAAATTGCAAACTGTAAAAGATCAAGTTTTAGAATCACTGGATTAAGTGGTTGTATAATGGAAACTTGCACATAAGCTGTAGCGACTTCGATCCAAATAACCACAGTCTCCATGAATCTGTTTATGACAGAATCTCTAAGTTATTGACATGGGTTATGGTGTCACCCTTAAATGATTCAGTGGGTTTTGGTTGTATACATTAAACCAGCATGTGGACATCACAAAAGACGGAACCTAATTGGTCATGAAAATCTCCAGAAACAGACTTCTGTACATAAATTAAGACAGCATGTAATATCTGTCATCTCTTTACTTAAACTCAATTCTTGCCTCTTAAGCTGCTAGTTGGACTATAAAAAATGAAAAAATAAGTCTTAACTAGAAGTCCTTAATTGCTAACATCTGGCTAAACTTGAAGCCAAAGAAGGTTGGCCATTGCACCCAGAGACAAAATGTTTGTCCTGTAGGAGACAGTTTCGTTCCAAGTTTCTTTCATTTTGTTTTTCCTTTGATTTTTACGAATTTGAAAGTCAAACTCATCTTTTATTGCACTCTTTACTGAAATAACACAGTCTCTCTCCTCAAAAGCCACACTCTAAACTGGAGTGGCAGTCTTTAACTAATCTTCACAGCTCTGTCATTTTTTCCTACTCCCTCTCCACTTACCAACTTTTGGTAAATTTGGTTTTCAGATGCCAGATCAAAGACCTGGCATGACCCCATCTGCCATTACTTTGCCATTCTTGTTGCTCTGCAGAATCTTTGACTCAGAGCTTTTTTTTGACAGCTAGTGCATGAATCCTCGGGAGTCACGTCTGGAGGCTGTGTTTTCATGGCCATATAATGTTGTTTTTTCAAACAATGGAATCATCCTCAGGCAAGTATAGTGGCACATGAAGCAGATTTTTATTTACTTTTCTCATTCAAACCCCCATGGAGCTACCTTAAGGTTAGCATGTTTTTATCATATGGATATACCATTAGCTGCTTCTGAAGACTTTTTTTTTTTTTTTAGCAGAAATTCATTTTGGTTGTGCAGGGTTAAGCATTTTGATTTAGGATAGTGGATATAGGCCCCAGAATGGGGTCGCTTGACAGTTGTGTGTAAATGTGTGTGCAAGTCGTGAATTTTTACACTGCTGCTCAGGCTTTGCACATTAATTCTTTGGTAGCAAGAGGAGGCCAGTCAAGTCTCATTTTGCATAGCAGGCACGTAGGCGAGGGAATGTTCTTTAGTTTAACCTTGTCATAGAGGCCTATGAGATGCCAAAGACAAAAGCCTTGCAGTGCTGGCAGGGGCCACCTCCAATGTTATTGTTTTCTTTGGCAAGACTGCAGTGAAATTGGCCTGACATTACACCTCAACCTCTTGTGTTCAAAACACCTGCCCAAAGGTAGAGGATGTCAAATACAGCACATAGCTTTCTTTGATTGAATTTTCCCTCAGTAATACTAGATTTCTGGCCTGATATGCAGAACATTTTACTTGAACTGAATTTAGAGGCAGTGTTGAAGATCTTTCACTTGTAGAACAAAGAGGGTAATAATGTCATCAAATTTCAATGATTACACTATAGTTGATTGATTACAAACTCACTTTTTTTTGTTTTTTAGAGAAAATAATTTTTGCTAAAGAGCCACTTGATTTGGATGTATCTCATATTTGATATGGGTCTTTATCAGCAGAAGGAACTTGGAATAGTTTTCAGGAAGTCAATTGAATTTTGCTTTTTTATTCAGTTTGTCATGAACCTGTGATTAAAAATACATTTTTAGGTAGACTGCGAGGTGTACTCTTCAGCACTCAACATCCCTTATCAGAATCAGAATATTTGATGGATCCCTGGGGAACAATTCAGTTCAAACTCCCAATGAAAAAAAAAAAAGGGATAATAACATTGATTAAACATTGGCCAATATAATACTTTTTATTTCCAAATTGGAAAAAAATTAATAAAGGAAGTTTGTTTTGAGCTCCAATCTCCTATATGAAAGGCTCTGTTAAAATGTTACATCATTGTGACATCATGAGAGCCATTTTTTGTTTGTTAGATAGATCACTCCAGAACCAAAGAGAACATAATCGAACCCTCTTTTAAAGCTGAAATGGATTTATTAATGAAATGGGTGGATGGTCCCTTTTGGGATTACATCAAGCGAAGACTTCATACTGCCTTTTTGTGTTATTTTAAATGTTCCTTGGCAAAATGAAAAAACATCATGCTTATTTATTCAGAAATATTTTGTCCACTGATGTGATGTGATGTGATGACGGTAATACACTTTGGGCACACAGAAAAACCTGATTTGCATAATGGCAATGTGTTGTCATTTGAAAGATTTGACATTGATAATTAATAATCAAGAGTCCTTTAGGGTAACACATCATTTCGTTTCACATATTGGAATGTGAATCAGAATTGTACGTTGAGGTAATTAACTTTAAATGTCTGGCTCCTGAGCACTAACACTAGGTTTTGTGGATTATTTGACATCATAGTTTCATTATGTTATGTTAGTTTACATTATTATGTTTATAATGTGATTTCCACACAAGTACCTCTGAAAAGCCTGCTCATGCCCAAATCTAGCTGCAGCCCCAGGCATTAACTAGGTCCACCATTTTGCTGAATGACAGCTCAACAAAGATTTTTTTCCCCTTGTAAAAAAAACAATGAATAAATGATTTTGGTTCCATCAATCATCTGTGAAATAGGTTTAACATATGTCTAACAACTTACCTAGAATCTGATGAGAATATCTACACACAGCACAGGTATAGGTTGATTATCAAAGTATTTCCAGTAATCTGTATTTCAATTCCAAAAGGGAAGCTAGATCATCTTTTCAGGTGCATATATTTTAGGTAGGATGAAGAGAAATCCCTGAAGATGAGCCCAGGCATTAGCATTCTTCAACAGCTCTTCTTCCTTCAACATAAATGCTGTGGGAAGCATTTTGATGTTGGACTAACAGATTGGTGTACTTTTGTCCATGTTTGTAGAGCATAGTACAGTATGAGGATGGAGAAATGTAGAAAAATAAGAAAAAGGGAAGAGTCGCTACTCAGTGCCAATAATAAAGGGCTCATCTGAGAATGGAGCTTTTTAAAAGTGCTCGGTAGCACTCAGCAAAGGTGCTCATAGTTGCAGTGATTGCAAAAACCCTGCCCACCAACCACCCGAAGGCCATCCAAACCAACATGCTCCATTAACACCAAGATAGCTCAAGCAGGCAGCGTGGGTATCACATTAGCTCAGTCAGGAGAGCCAACTAAATAAGAACATATCATTATTTATAATTACAGATGATATATAACAGTTAAGTCTTGTCATAAAACCTTTTCACAAGGATGCTACAGGGAGATTTTGGAGTTTACTGCCATCCATTGCTAAGGCTGACAAAATGGTGATTTTGATCAATTTGAAGAGATTGACAAGTTAAAGGGGAGGAGGGTGTAAAGGGTTGTGCATAAAAAGTACTGATTTAACCAGATGTCAAGAAAAAAAAATAGAATGTCTAGAAAACTTGGACATGTTTAAAGTTACTTGTGCGTCAGTGTCTGAAGAGTCTGACTTGCAGTGAATGTAAAATAGTAGGCTTCCTGACTAAACATTCAGTAGAATTAATGCCATATTTTCTTCCCTCCAAAACTATTGTATTTGCAAAGTAGATGTTTAAAAGCTTAAAAGTTATTTTCTGTATATGAACATAGTTGTATAATATGTGGAAGCTTAATTTCCCTTGTTTAGGGTTTGGTGTGATTTGGTCTAAGATAGTGATTATTACAGCAAACAAATTCAACACATAACTTGATTACTGTTGTCAAATACAAACAAGTATTGTCAATTTTTGGCAAATAAAGATATGATACCATAGAGCCACAAAATCAGCTAATGAGGGTGCATGTAATGGTGAGCAGTAGTTTGACTTTGATACAGGAGACAATCATTCTTTGGTTTTTGGCAACCTTTAGGCAAGTTCACCCAACATAATTTGAGCCAAAATCACATTGCTAATGAGACTACAAATGTCAGAGATCCTAAGCCTTTCCTTTCAGTCGGGCCCTGAAACTTCCTGGACAGCTATGCTCATGTTTATTGAGGTTCACTTGAGCTCTAAATTATCTCATTAGTTGCCTAATTGGACAAATTAAAGCCCCAATCAGGAATGCTTTGGGTTTCAGTGGATCTGTAGGTGCCTTTTAAATCATCTGTCGACTCAGATGGTGAAAGGAAGACAAATTTGCCAAGTGGAGCGAATAATTGCTTCAATTGAGTACTAGGAAAAGCTGGCAAACAAAAGGCCAGTGCATGTAGCTAACAGGCGAGACTGTGCATTCCCCCCAACCCATTGACAGCCACCCGGGCTGTGATGTAGTGACTTTTTGTAGAGTGTTGCAAACCCAACGACAACATCTTGTAAGACTTCTTCTGTGCTCCAACAAATTGATGAGATGGTGTGTCATCCACAAATTTTTCCACATTTTTCCTAGTTTGGAGCAGACAAAATAGGTTAGAATTTTACACAAAATTAAGCAGGACAAAAAGCAAATGCAGTTTCTTGTTGTTTTGTGAAAACATCTTGCCCCAATGTGACCTACTGTGGAAGCAGCCAGACAGAAAGTGCTCTTTAAATTTTAATCGACAAGTCATCAGGGACCACAGCAGTGAATGGGGTCATGGGTTGGAGGGGGATCATGCATCCATTACAATAAAACACTGCTTAGTCCTTCATTTTAAATTTCTTAATACCAGCTTTTCCAAGGGATTACTGATTTGAAGGATTTGATGTGAGAAAACCAAATCTTAGATTTTGATCTCAATAAACTCCATTGAAAAATTAACATAATTATAAAGCCAGCTGATCTCTAATGGTTTGAAGAAAGAAAACCAAAGGGATGATGGTTGTAAAAGATTCACAGATCTACCAACACATTTTCAAGGAAAACACATTTCCTTGAATTTTAAAAAGACACTTTGTATCTCCTTCTTAAAGCTTAATTTTTCTAAGCTTGTACATTGAGATTTTGGTCTATAAAGAGGCATTTAAATACCAACGTATGTGCATTTTACACCTTTAAGATTAATCCTTGACAAAATCACATGTGTGTTTTGTTCCAAAAATCATGGTTTGGAAAAACAGATAATCCTTGGTCTAACAAATAATGATGATATTGGTCCAGATTGAAATAAACCATGGATCAGTGTGAAAAAAGTGTTTTGATTATATTAAAAATGGAACCAATTGCACAAAGTTCTTGCATGCTTTCATCAGAACTGGAAAAAAAGAAACATACAACTAAACAACAACTTAACTGACATGACTTCAAAGAAAATCTGTTGGAAAAACTCCTGGGGCGTACTCACACTAGGCCCCCCTAGAACTGGACTTGGGGGTGAAGCGAGCTTGGGCACGGTACGGTTGTCTAGTGTGAGTGCGCCCTTAGATTACCTGTCAGACATGCCATCCAACAAACCAATCCATTGCTATGACATGTACAGTTTATAAACATCATATTGGTAATGAGGAAAACATGTGCCTGCTGCATGCCATGTGTAGTTCATTGTGTGTTTGCATAATGACAAGGTGAAATCAAAAGAAAATTCATACAATGTAACAAAAAAGTGACCCTGGCAAAGTCTTGTTGTCTTTCCACTATCCAATTACAAACACTTTTTTGAAGCCATATGTTTTGTGGAGACTACATAATGGTCATCACACTTTTTGTTCATGCTCTAGTACCATATGTAACAATGGGAAGCTCACATCACAGTATCGATCCTTTGTCTTGTGTTCAGGTTAGGGGTGGCATGAGTTATTGAACTGATAATTATGTGTCTTTGTTTGGCAGCATTCTGCAATGGAGCTTTTGTCACCAGTGATTTAAAGCTTTCTTTGTCCTTTGTCACAAAGAAAACACAATTTCACATGTCCCCGAATGGGGCATGATGGAAAAACTAAGCTAGCTGTTCACGCTCAGTGACCCTGCAACAGTTCCTGAGTCCCAGTCTCTGAATGCTGGGGGGTGGGAGAACTTAACAGACGCAGGGTGGTATTCTGCACCAAAGCTGCAGAACTGTCAGTTAATTTTTCAGGGCTTAATCACTGCAAGCTGCAATTACCAGCCAGCTGTCTACACCCCCTCTCGTGGCAGTGCCACTAAGACGTCTGCCCACTGACATTCTACAACCCCCCACTCTAACACAGACCCAGAAAAAAAATATATATAGGCACAAGTGACCAGTTATGAGTTTGCTTGACCATTTGGAGTTCCTTTTGACTGTCCTTTCCACACACAGGGTATTAAAAAAAAAATTAAATTACATCAGCAGTAATTCATGAGTACCAATGAAATACCTAGTTCTGTAACCATACAGAAACCACACACATGGTATACTATTATACTTAGAGTGCTCCCTTGTCCTTGTCACAAAGATGCCAAAATTGGCCGAACTATAAAGTAGCTTGTTACAAGATTAGGACCTGTGTCCCTTAACAGCTTTTTCTTGCACTTGAAGCACCCACAACCTCTATTACAGAGTGCTTCTTACTGGTACTTACTGTTGCTAGGTTACGAAAGTTGACTCGTCTCACCATTGCTTCTCTCGATAGTAACTCTAAGGTCTGTTTTACATTGCTCTGTATGCTTAGTATTGGCATGTATTAAAAGAAATTTCACCTAGAAAACATAAAAACAATGTAAAGGAATCATGTGCTGAACATTGAGTCGGGTAAGTTTCTCATTTGTTACTGGCAAAGTTTATATTAGAAGTTGCATTCCTTCTTGGTTTAGATTTTTCGGTGAAGCAGATGTGACATTGACAAGTAAGGCGGCGTTCCAAAAGTTGAAATATTTTCAACTGAGATCGCTGTGAGCACCTTGACCTAGCTTGCGCTAAGGGCGTTCTAGCAGTTAGTTGACACAGGCCCTAAATATTCAAAATGTCATCTATTTCTTGGAAAAACTACCTTAACCTTAAGATGGAAAGGTAAAAAAAAAAGGTATTTCTCTAACCTTTCCACCCTAACCTCTCCCACACAAGTGTGCCTGTAACCGCTTCAGAGACTACTCCACTACCAAACGGAGGTAAGCTGGTCCACAGCTGTTTTTTCAGCGATTTGTCCTTACCACAGCACACCTTGTATTACCACACATTACCCGACACACAGTGGGCACGCCAGCTTTCATTCATAGTTTTTGTCATCTGTTTCTTTGGTTTTCATTTTTATGTCGCAGCTTGGGGAACAGTTGTATATAAAGAATATCACACTCAACTGTGATGTTTCAATGCACAGCACAGCTTTGACTATCTTAGAACTTCTGCCTGCTACCTCCTGCCTATGACTGATTCACATCCATGCTGATATTCAGTTCAACATCACAACATTGAGTTGGTATTGCTTAAGTATTACTACAAGATGGAAGAATGAATTGTTGTTTTTATTCTATGCATAAAATGGTAAAAAATCTTGTGTGAAGCACATTGAATTGCTGTGATGCTGAAATGTGCTATATAAATGAACTTGCTCTGCCTTGCATATATCAGCATTCGTGGATTGCCAATTATCCAATCAAATTGCTTGATCAGAACTCACTTGTATATACTTGACTATTAAAAGTAACGGCTTATGTTTGCAGGTTGTTCTTAAAACTGCTAATTTGCATAACATTGAATGGTCTTTAACTAAATTGATCAATCATACCTTCCAGAAAAGCAACCGTCAACTGTCTTCTTTTTTTTTTTTTACAAGTTGTATGATAATACTGTATAAGACAGTGATTACTGAACCGAAGGTGTGCTAATATCCAGAATGTCGGTGCTCCCTCTTGTGTGATATGTCCAGAATTTGTCAATACATACCCACCTATCTGTCTTTTTAGCTTTTCCTCTACAACGTTAGTAGGTTTCTGTTACTGTTGGGATCTTACATGGTTTGGAAGTGGAATAATTTCCCATTGGTTTGCAGATGATATTTGTTCAGTTTTTATACTTGTGGCCATGGTGTTAAAGTGTTACATTGGTGGTAAATGTGTCTTGTTCTTAAGTATCACAACAAAGTACTGAAAAAGGACTGGCCAACATACACTTGGTACTGTACAGTAACACAGTGGCAATAAAACAACTCTTTCTCTCTCCCTTTCTTCCAGTTGGACATGGCAGTGGGGGCTGCTGAGCACACACCAGCGTGACATCCCCGTCTCAAGTGGACAGACACAATTAATCCCAGGGACAGTGGAGAGCCGCTGACAGAGCAAGATAAGGTATCGGCCAGTGCACACCACTCCACCTGACCTGTTGCACATGAGCATAATGTAGCCCTGATGGCATATATAATGTGTTCTTTAGCCTGACAGACTTCTAATGTAAACGCTCCTTCATGCTTGTTGCCATTGTAGGGTAGTGTTGCACAAAAAGATTGTGTTTGATTCCTTTAACAGTTTCTATGGTCAAACGATTTATGGTTTTAAGATTGTACAAGATATATATATTTTTTTGTGGAAAACAAATGTACACAGTTGTTGTAAAACATTCCATAAGAGGGGTTTCGGGCTCGCTGTGTCTCTTATTAATAAGGTTTGGATTTCATATTCAGATGTTTCAAAGTCAAATATTTTATTCTGCAAATACAGCACTTTATACACACACTCCATAAAAATTTATGAAAAGTGCCACCACTCTATATATCCCTTTTTTGGATGGTATTTTTAAAGGTATTGAGCATATGTCATTCAACCTATGCCATGTGATGAAAGCTTTTATCTCCAGTGCCCCCTGAGACCAGTGAGTGCACACATTTTTAGCATGCAGTCACTGGAAAGCAAACTTCTGAATCTGACAGTTTTAATGCTAAAATGTAAAATGCTAAAATTTAATGCTAAAACTGTAATTTTTCCATGTATTATTGCATAACGGGAAAACATGATTTCACAGTTTTGGGCTTGTAGCTTACTCTTAAAATATTCCTTTAAAAGATTTGGTCGTCATGAATTGTGTGATTGTGTGTAATCTTGGGACAAATCCATCCGATAAAACCAGCTGTCCATAGCTCATGCTGAGACTAATCAGGATATACAGTACATGTCCTGTACACAAATCACATTCTTGACTCTTTCTCCAAATTCACTGCCAAAATGACCAAAAATGGCCTCCAAAAAGACAAACTGCTAATTAAGTGAAAATACAGCCTTTTTAAAAGCACAGCTGTAGGAGATAAATCCAGGTCCAGATGTCCCCTATATTGAGAAAAAAATCAATTAACAGATATTTCAATGACTGTACAGAAGTGTAACATTGTTGATAGGGCCACCTTTCTCTATGACTCCATCATTACCTTGCAGAAATCATCTGTGTAGGTAGTGATTGCAGTTGTTGTTGTTTTTTCTACTATAAAGCTAAAAACTAGTTGAAAAAGAGAAATGTCTTCCACTGTGTCAGGGAGTTATGTCAAATCCTGTTTTTTTTTTTAATTTCAGTTGTTTCAGAAGAAATAGTGACATTTTTTTAACCAGTCTATTGTATCACTAATGGAGGAAGGAATTGTTTGGATTTGCTAAAGCAAGGGCTCTAATTGTAATTTACTGCACTGAACATCAATATCGTCCTTAATTAATCATTAGGACTACGTTTTTTTTCTATTTAGTGTATCACATTGTTGCCTGGGGCAATAACAGCATTATAGCGGCTCTTAATATTCCACAGGCTGATTAAAAATTCAGGAAGCAACAAATTGGAAGCAGGCAACAGTGAGGTAAAAGGAGAAAGGCCATGTAAGGTTAGCAAAACTTCAGTACTGCATGGATGTTGCATTTTTGGGGGTAATGTCCTGCTTTTTAAAAAAAATCTGATTTTGACCTTTGCAGGTGTAGCAAGATATTTCCAATTTATTTAGCTTGATTTAAAAGATCAATTGTTCCTTAACACTTACGGGTTCATCAATTAATTGTTTTGCATAATTAGCTGTTTATCTTCATCAGCAGGAAATTAATTTACAGATACTATCTCTTATTCATATATCCTGGAAAAAAAAAAGAAAAGTCAGGGTTTCTAACCAGAAAATGCTCAACTATTATACTCCTACCAGCTTAAACGTCTGTTTATGTATTTCAGTCTTGCAGATTCTTCTGGCCAGACTATAGAGTATAAAACTACTACTGTCATAGTAGGTCCACTGAGACCCAGGCTTCATCTTTGCTGTGAGGCTATTAGCTACATTCTGCAGTAATGTTGAGAGCATCGCATTTTATCTCCCAGTGGCAGACGTTGAAGATGAGGATGTTAAATTGGTCACTTCATTGCTTTAGATGCATCACTTCAAGGTAAAGCAGTTGTGTGTGTGTGTATTGTTGTGTGTCTCAAAGACTGTTGAAAGGGCAGCGGTACAGCACTCCTGTTTTAAATGCCTGTGAAGAAGACAATAAAAAGGTGAATCACTGAGAATACAGATTTGCTTTAGTCATGTTGCACACAAAAGGCATCTTCTCCGCATTGCTAATGTTGAACAGCCTCAGCACTTGATTACATGCTCCACGCGTCTCATCGTCTTCAAGAAGAAACACCTCCATGTGGCAGAAAACAAAACATTTCTAGCATGAAACAACCTTATGTCCAACGTGTTTGTTCTTTTTTCACTCTGCCAAGGTTCACCTCTTTCATTGTTAAGTTTATTTATCTGTCATATCTAGTAAAATTATGACATCAGAGGTGTTTTACTTGCTGTTTCATCTCTGAGAAATTCACTATTCATGCAGGAAGCTTCATTGATTCTTTGAACTGCTAGGTCTCCAAGACATTTTATTCTCTGCGAGTCAGTCACGCCTTATAGAAAAGAAAACTTGGAACTTTTTTTTACGTGGCTTTGAACTGCTTTTGGACAGCACGGCACATAGATGTGGTTTAGATACACTATGTGAATGACGTCTGCGACATCATCAAAGGGTGTGCAAGCCTTCTCTGAACATATACATTCATAGGCAGGCATCAGTTTTACATAAGAATACATAAAGGAAGGTGACCATGGCATTGAAAGATTGTGCTGATGCAAGCATTTTGAAGTTTACAGGAGTCCCACTAAAAGTGTTGACACTGTTTCTTTGGTAAATCCACCTAGCTGTGGGTAATTGCTATTTCTTGATGACACTTGGGCAACATATGAAACATGGAAAGATCTCAAGAAAGCTGAGGATACTTTTTTTCTTTCAAATCTTGGGGTGCTTTGTTGAAGACAAATTATTCTATAAAAGACAAATAAGTAGTAGGGAATAACTTTCATCTGGATGTACTGTCCTTCATTGCCAGTTCTAGTGAGGAAACTCCAGTGAGGTTTATGCTGTGCATTTTTATGTATAGAAAGATTATTTTTTTGACAAACCCCATAATCAACAAATGGACTCTCCAATGTAGTTTAGTTTTGTATTTATTGGCTATATACTGCATTATATATCTAGCATTAATAACGTACATGGCCTGCTTTGTATTTGTATTAATGCTAATACATGGCACATGATTATATTTTCATAGTCTTTTGGGGACTCTTTAGTCTTAATGGAAAAAGAGATTGAATGCTAGTTTGGGAGAACCAAACTGAAAGGTCAAATGCAGCAGAGGTTTATTTGTAACTGAATGGATTAGGCATAAGCAACTCTGAATCCCAAATAAAACCAAAACAAGGGATCCTAATATTCATCTGCATAGCTTGCAGTTTTAGACTTTGAACTATTCCAATAATGGTTTTAGATAAGCACATATATAACTTGAGGCTTCTTAACCATGGTTAACTTCACCAAAGACTGTACAGCTCTAACATAGAAATGGTACAGTTTAAAGCCTCAATATGTAACTTTTCAACCTTAAAATATTTGCTTGTAAGTCTAACAGCGTAATCACGTTCAACAGGGATAATGATGTCTCTCCAACGTCTGCATAGCGGCTCGCTGCCTCAATATTCCACTATGTAACTTTCTGACCGCGGCTCGCAGTCATCTCGCTAGAGGTACGTACTGCTTTACGGCACTAGTTTACAAGTCCTTGTAGTTAGCCGAGGCTATAAATATTAGGAGTAAGCCCGTCTCTGTACTGCTTGACGCATGCTAACCTTATATGTCAGAGTTATTTGGGCAGACTTTGATTGATGCACGGCGGAAAAAGTTGTCGACACATTAGCGTGTGGTTGAAAGCCAAGTCAGCTCATGTCTGCAGAAGTTTAGCCCGTAGCATGATAATATAGACAGCATATTGTCCCAGGTTCAGGTTATCTGAGCAGCGCGTATGCAAAGTTTCTCATGTGTTGAAACTAACGTTACTGTACATACTCTGCACAGTTGTATCAACCAGCATAATGACTTCGAACTTTATTCCAGCTTTCTAAAAAGGCGATCAGCATCATCTCCAGCAACAAATGCAACCTACAACCCTGCCAGAGTCTTACAGTCAGACCGCGACAGGTATGTTTTCATGGAGTTACGTTATCTAAAAAAATTCTGTCATTCAATGGTAAGATGTAATATTCTACTTGTCTTTTGATTTGGAATTATGTTTGCTGTCCTAAGGTGTTGAGCTACTGAATGAGGAAGAGGAGGAGCCTGATGTCTTGTAATCCAGGTAAATTTGACTTACATCTCAAACACACAAATATATATTTTGCAGATCACCTTCCAGTCATGCAAATGCTTGTATTTGAAATTATTTCCATACAAAGACATTTCTTTTTTTCAAATCGACAATGGCTGCATGATGCATCAATGCTATTTAGGACCATTACAAAATCAATTTGAAATGCCACACTGCATTTATATTTTGACTCTTTCTATGTCTCCAGCTGATTTTCAAGCTGAGGACTCTGCTCACCTTTATGTTATTTGGTGCAGTATGAAGTGGAAGTGAGAAGTATGTCACTAACAGAGCAGGTTTTTTTCTGTCTGCCTTTTCTACCCAACAGGAGAACTTCAGATTTGGAGAACTTCCAAAAGTACACCCTAATGTATGCAGAGAAGCAGTTTGGTCACACCCCACCTGTATACAGAACACTGACCTTGCTTGCAGCTACTGATTATAACCACCAGAACCTGCTTGAAACCGTGATGGACACAAGATGTTTGTATTCAGTGTTACAGTTTTGGAACAAATGTGTTGTTGTAGATACCTAAACAGTTTTGAAAATATGAAACCACTCTAATACAAAATAATATTATTGTCCAAGGTCCTGAAGTTGCTGCAATAAAAATCAAAGAGCTGGAGTGTGAACGCCTTGAAAGAGACGAGACTACGGCCACTGATGCAAAAGAGAATTCGAAGATGAACAGGCCTTCCTACAAAACAGAGTCTAGTGCTGATGATCCACAGGCACCACCCACAGCTGAACTTTACTCACATTTCACAGGGAGAAGCTGCTCCTAAACTTTCTGCCTGCCTGTATCTACAGCTGTGCATCATCAGAGCTCTGGGCCATCATGACAAAGCTCCAGGATAGTGTAGACCCCCCCAAGCAGCTGAATGTGTAAATAAGTGCCCAAATGTGCTTTAGATTGTATTTGTATAGAAAGTCAATGTTTGTCTAATAAATAACAATTATATCTTGATCTATTTAGCTTTTCCTTATAATAAGATATCATATCTTATTATATTATCCTATCCTAGTTGTTGTTCTGCCCAATGTCGATCGCTTGAATCTTGAAACCTTGATAACGTTTTTGTTATTTGGTAAACATAAATAAGAAGATAGAACTAAAAAATCAGTGGGCAATGCACACAATTACTAATTGTTATAACCATTACCAATACAGGTCAATTACAGCTACTAAATGAAATCACAACAATAGAGTAGAAGAAAAATATATCTGTTTTAATATGTTTTATTATGTTATCATACAAACTCAACTTGAAATGGCACAAAAATACCGAACAAAGCCGGTATGTATGTACAAGTCTGTAAGACACATTTTTACACAAGGCAACACACCCTGTAGCCAGGATACTGTACTTGGGAAAGCATCTCTGATTTTCCAGACACAGCAGCTTTGATTCATAACTCTGTTTCCCTCTCCCAAGCAGCCATGCTATCGTAACACACATGCAGGCATGTGATGCTGCTCCACTCCGGGCTCCTGCTCATCACTGATGGCAAGTTGAAGTTGAATCCTGGAATAAAAGGAGAACCAATGTTGAAAAACAAAAACCCCATACACTTATTATATATACATGGCCGCATACTAGTTATAATATTGCCCAAACAAGTCGGTATTATGATCCTTCTAACATCTAATGAGAAAGCAACTATTAGATGACAGAATGAACATCATTGCAGATTATGTATAACAGATTTAGACATAACGTGAGGCTGCATCATTTCCGGTGTCATTGTTGTCTCACGTTTAGCAGCTTTACCGGGAGCAGAAAGTAAACACAAGTTATGTCTCCGGTTTGCAAACAAATAGGTAAATATATCCATCTTACGTTGTCTCCAAAAAGTTTATAAGCTTACAAACCGATAACTAGCATGTATACATATAGCTATTTAGCTATGGCCGATAGATATCATGGTAACAGTTGAATACATACTCATCGGACTGCAGACATCCAGGTTTTATCAAAATATGGTAATATTACTGTACCTTTTGAGTCGACATGGTTCTTTATCTTCTCACGACGTCTGTGCCGGCTTCCTTGCCCTCTGCTTGTCAACAAATACACGTTGTTTCAGATGGGAAGTGCAGTTTCAGTCAGAGACCTGCTGTTGGCGGCAAAGCGCACCAAAACTGAAAAGTTACATATTGGGGCTTTAAGGAGGACTCTATTAAAATGTTATAATATCTTGGAAGTGACTTGTCAAAAACACTCCATTTGTTATTTTTAAAACTTCATACATCCCACACTACATATTTTACATGGGAATATTTTTTTTTCACTACAGTAATGAACTAAAATTTATCCACAAACCTCCACATCAACTGGTCTGTACTGACTTCAGTATGTTAGCATTCATACGCAAATTCCTCTCACACTAATCACAGAGAAAAAGGGGAGATTTTTTTTGCCCCCCTCTTGGTTGTTAAGCTGCCTTTTTCCCTCCTGTGCAGAAATTAGACTGGGCATATTCCAAATCAAGAGTGTGGGCACTCATTAGCACTGTTCTCATATCACACAAAAGAGTTGGGCTACAAAGAGGGAATCAAGCTCTATTTAAAGTAATGCCGCCAGGACTCCATTGCCAACGATAATGCGCTTTACATCATTTTGTCCTCGCCTTTATCTTGAGCTTCTTAAGGAGTAGGCAACACGCAAAGTCATTAGGGACACGATAACTCCCCATATAATTAGATGGGGAAAGATTGGATGCCTGGTGCACCACAGGGCAGACCCACTTACGACATAATCACTCATCCCACCAATGAGGGGCGTCTTGTATGCTGGCAATTAATTTAGATTATTACAATTAGCAGAGACAGTGCGTTTGCCTCTGTCTGTTCTGACCAAAGACTTGAGTGTAATTTGCCTCCGGTTGAGAATACTGGCTCTGACTCCGTCTCATTACACTAGCTGCACTGGTATTTTTAGATAGGGCAGAACTTGCCCTTAACTAATGGATTCTTGGCTTATGAATCAGCAGATGCTTGAAGTTTGATTTGGAAAATTAGGGCATCGGAGAAATTCGAGGCTCTAGTTTGGATCAAATTCGCGACCGTCTCTTCTTTTGCCCGATGTTTGTTTAACATTTTTAGCAGTGACCAGAAATACATGGTTGTCTAACAGTGTCTAATGTGTGATTGCTTGTGTTTTCCACCACTGGCTATTTACTTATGTGTTTGTGTTAATATTGTAAAGTTCAAGTCCCTTTTTTTGCCGAGAACATTTGCAGCATCTCTGTTTCCATAGCACCACAGCAGCTCACTCCTCATTAAAACAATACCTGTTGGTAACTTGAGTCAGACATTCAAAAAACAAACCTGCAGAGCTGGGTTGCTGTGGCATTCTGCATGTGGTGGGTCAAGCCATTTTCCACTTGTCTTCCTTATTTATACTTTAATGAGCTGTTATGGTTGATCAAAAATGCCACCAGGGGCAGACATTACTGGTGACAGCTTTGAATGTAATATGTGACTTTCGGAGTAGATGTTCAGTGAATGTTACTCCTTCTCACCGGTCTCTCAAACCGAAAACCGTCTGTCCATCAGCCCACCGCCTCTCATCCTCCTCCACCTCACCCTTAGTGTCATGACTGAGTGCAGCTTCTAGGACTGATCTCCATTCAGATATGTACCAAGTTGATTTATTTGAGGTATTTTATACCTAAAAAAGTCTTCTCTTGGGTTTAGAAAGCCTGATGGTTCTCCTTGAATTGTACTCTTGAGATAGAACTCTGCCATTGTGCCTTAACCAACAGCGTCCTGAAGTGGGCCGGGCCGTCTCTCTTCCCTCACGTGGTGGCAGGGCTAATGGTTGGTCAGTGAGGGTATCATGAATAAAACATGTTTGATCCTCTCAGTAAAAAAGCTCAGCCCTTAAATGCATACAGTGGGTCAAAAATGACCCAAATGCATTTTCTGTGGAATATCATGGGAACCTTTGATTGTTATCAACTGTGGCAATCAGGGACAAATGTACTGACAATATCTAGAAGTGTCACCCCTCAAGAAGATCAATGTACTGAGAGGTCTGATACATGTCAGTAATATTTTCATTTTTTATCTCAGAAAGTATTTGATGTAACATTACTTCTATAATTCAACATTACAACATGCATGTGTGTGTATCAACATGCATTGTGTGCAAAAGTAATCATGTATGTAACGTAGCTTATTTCAGAGTTCGCTAACACTAGCTAACCAACTAAGTAAGTAAGGAGACAAGAAGGTGTTTAAAGCTAATGCACAAAATAAGAAGAGAAACTCTCACTGACAAAAAAGTTAGACACACAAAATGATTGTGGACATTTTTTCATCTGCTGTTCCATCATTTTTCAATGATTACATGATGAAATGACTGGACAGTCTGTCTCTCTCTCTCTTTCTCTCTCTTTCTCTCTCGCACACACACACACACACACACACACTATTACTGTTCTATTACTGTTATTGGATTTTTTTCCAGTTACTTTCCTAAGATAAAAAGTGAAAAATAAAAATTAATTCAAACATGAAATCTTTTGTTGGGGACAAAAATGTAATATTGAATACAATACAAGTGAATATTGTTAACCAGAATGATAAAAATAGCATATTGAAGATTGATTCTAATACTGGTCATTTTTGACCATCTTATGGAAAAGTGTAGCGTCCAATCACTTGATCATCATGTCCTGCCTGGTATGAACTCAGAGCCGAAAATAACAATCCCAATGGGATATCTCATCTATATTAATCTATAATATTTAGCATTTTATACCTTTTTAAAGCAGCTTAAGTAGAAAACAGATTTAAAGAAACATTATTCATTGATTGTAAAGACCTATCATTTTGTTTTTTTAGATAGCTTGTTGTTTCTCACTTTGTCTCACACTTACCCCGCGGCGGTGCTTTCAGGCATTAATAATAACCTTATGGAATGAATCAGTCTTATTCCTGGTGGTCTCCTTGCTTTGGTAGGTATAAAGAGGCATGATAATGTATCTATTTATCAAACCACTGTGGCAAAATGGAGCAGGATAACATTGAATTTGTCATTAGAAATAAAAGTAGCTCAGAAGGAACCTTTTTTTAAATCAAAAGTAAACAGCATTGACTGCATGTTCATTTTAAAGTCTCTGCGAATGTTTCCACTCATGTATTTGATTTTCATGCTCATTAGACCTCCGCTCAAGCTGAAGTGGGTGGCGCTATGGTTAAATTTATAAGGTCACTGGACTCAATTTACAAATTAGAATAGATAAAGGTGTAATTTGTCCCACCCACAAAGTACTCTGAAGACACCTAATCAGGTGCAGTAATTAAAATGACCTTTGTGGGTTTGGCGTGGGTGTGTAGAAGCCTAATATAATCCTGACCAGATCTAGGCCACCCCTAAGTAAATAATTTAGATATATTATTTCAAATAAGACAATTCTGCTTAAAGATTAAAAATACAATTCAAAATAACTCTGTCGTTTCTTTGGAGTATCAAATCAATATATTGTGCAACTGGACTATAAATAATCTGAACCGGTGAGACAGTGCTGTGATTGCTTGGTTTGGTTCCACGGTGTCTGAGCACAGTCACCTTCCGGCCATCTCTGTCCACGAATACAGAAGCAATGCTATGCAACCCAGGGACTTCTTCTGCTCCAGAGTGCTTTTTCCTCTTGTTTTCATCCACTTGCTGCTGCAGTCTGCCCAAGGCCAAGAAGCTTGAAAGCGTAAGGACAAGTCAGTACTACATTTAGGTTTCCTCCAAGAATCAGTGGGGCCCATTCACCCTAATGGATTCAGGAAATGTTCGCCGGCTCAAGATGCAGCGTATTAAGTGCTCTCTCTGTGTCTTTCTACACTAACCCTCACCTTCCTTTCTGGCCCAAGGATGCTCTTACAGCAGGGCAATTTAGAAGCGTCATTCACCCTGAAAGAGGGGAAGAGAAGGGTCACGGACAAGAAAATTATACTAATGGTTATACAAGGAGATGGCTATAGACTCCAGAGACAGAGCTGACCTGAAAGTGTTACCTTTCAAGGCATTCACCTCTTTTAGTGATCTTTCACTGAGCTTTTGTCAGTTCACTTGAAAAATTTCATGGTTTTAGAAATACTCATCCAGGAAGTCTACATGTTGACAGCCCATGCAATTTGCTGGCAGCTGCTGAGAAGCAACAGCTTGCAATTGAACTCAAGAATTAAGAAATCAACAAGCTTCATGACTTGTGTTTGTTTCCCACTAGAGGGACATAACAATGTGTGACCTTCTGTCTGTACTGAGATTCAATGTGTCTATAAACTTAAAAAAAAGTACTCACTCAAAAAAAATTAAACACAGACCAAAATATGACAGCATATATAAAATGCAATTTGACTATGAAATGGCCATATCAAAATTGTGAGATAACTGAAGTAACTGAGATTTGAAAGATTGAAATGCAGTCTACAAATGATAATGACTTGCCTGAGAGATAGCACATAGCACAGATAAATATGATAATTATGGAGAATGTGTGTATTTTACAGTCAACAGAGCCATTATCTGGTCATTAATAGTTGATAATAAGCTACTAAGCTACAGTAACTGAGACTTCAGCAACTCATCAGCCGTGGCTGTGTGGAAGAATTGTTACAAGCTTTCAACCTGCTTTCCAATTAACGCCACTCAAACTTCATCCTGTTCCATTTGTTTGCAGATCCTGTTCTAGCATTGTAAACGAACACTCCACATCCCATTGCCGTAGTGTAATCAGATCAGTGGATATAAAAGTCTTTGGTTCTCCAGCCAGGCTGTATTTCTGAGGGACTGCAACCCTATTGATCAAAGCGCTCAGACGTGTCCAGGCCCTTTCCCCCAGTGCATCATGGTACTGCTTGTTGGAGCCAAAAGAGCCTAACAACAACAAACATCTCTGCTGCTACCGCCTGTCTCTCTCTGATTAGCTGCCGGGGAGATATTTTTAGAGTATCCCAGCCCCTTTGAAGAGGAAGAAGAGTGAAGCCCATCCCCCCCGCACCCCAATCTCCCCAACCCCCCCTATTCAACCCCCTTTCCAAACTACCCTCCAACAAGCTTTGTTCATTTTCACTTATTCTCACTGTAACTGTAAGCTGTGGCTTACTTTTAATGGCTGCACTCACGATGTGTGTGCTTGACCCTCCTTCTCATACACACTCCTCCACAGAGAGCACACACAGGCTACTGTATATAACTATATGTCAAACAGATTAATTGAAAACTCAAGGGTCACAGTGAAGGCAAAAAGCTGGCGAGAAAAAAAGAGTCAAAGTGTGACATCATGCCCGCAATCATTTTAATAACCAAGAACTGGTGATTAAATCCCCCTTTTTCAGCTGATTGACTCATATAAACAGCAGCAATCCTTTTCTTGGCTGGATAAAATCCATTAAGTGCTGAATATATTGAAACACAGGCACCACCCACAAGCACATACACTAATTATTCACCCAGGGATGTGTTTGTTGAGATGAGGGGTGTATTCAGTGGTATTAAAGTCTAAACCACTGTATTGATTTACCAGGATATACAGCTCTGAACATTAAAGGAATGTGTACATAGTATCCTGTTTATCTTTTAACAATTAGGTGTACAGTTTGTTGTAAAACTGAAGAATATTGATTAGTAAAATCTGACTGTAGAGCATTAACTCCTTATTTATTCCTTTTGCATTTTATCTGTGCCCTGAGATTATGTGAAGACTTTAACAATCCCTGTGGCCTTGAGAAAAGATTTGTTTTAAACATTTTAACATATTTTATGGTGCATAATACTATCAAACAGCTGGATGGCATCTGAACAACTGTTTATTGCTGTAAAAATGTTTTTTCTGCTGATATGTATGGACTCAGAAGACTTGAAGGCAGAACAGTTACTGATTTCAAAAAGATATACCGTATTTCTTGTTATTTGTTTAAATCAGAGT
Source organism: Labrus mixtus (assembly GCF_963584025.1). Lineage (NCBI taxonomy): Eukaryota > Metazoa > Chordata > Actinopteri > Labriformes > Labridae > Labrus > Labrus mixtus. The sequence goes on along the minus strand of NC_083614.1, from coordinate 22,894,573 downwards.
TTCTTCATGGAATCTATCGGCTCTTGTCTGACTATGTTACGATGAGAGCAATGACCAATTTTGGTGGGTTTATGGTGTCACCAGAGATTACTCCAACCAAGGCTTCCTTCTTCTTGAGATGGTTATGTTTACAGTCCTACTATCAGCTTGATAAAAAAAGAATGGAAATGGAGTTGAGAGACAATGTCTACTTATGTATTAACCAAACGTCTATGCAGATGACTGTTCTTGCTTCCGGCACCCAAATATGTGGTCCTCAACTACAGATTTTGTTTCTGCATTGTCTGCCAATGATGTCAGTGGGGAAAATCCAAAAACAGAGCATGCCATTGGGCAAATGGTCCAGAGGTTGGCAAGGTAAATACTGGGAAGCAAGTGCCCAGGTAAATGTAGGGATCAGATGACTGGATAGATTGGAAATGTATAATCTACAATGACAGGAGAGGTTAGAATGGCAGGCTTGGTAAATGGACCAACTGGGCAAAAAAAGCTATGATTAGGCTCTTAAAATGCTGGTTCTATAGCTCATATTTGGTAAATAAGTACATACACCTGTAGACAGTGTCAAATGTCAAGTCCAGTATGTGTAGAATTATTTGTGACATTCTATACTGGAGGAAAGGTCTGTTGTCACTTAAATCAAGGGATTCATTTCAGTTTGTGTTACACTCAATTTAATGTATGTAGGGTGGCATAGCAATTATCTCAACGACTGCTTAATTGAAATGTGTCACTGCTTCAAATAACGTCAATAGTTGATAATTACTGTACAGTAAAGTGACTGATACTGAGCTACATGTAGTTTCTCTTGCCAACAGTGTGTGTTGACACATTCAAGCTCTGAGAAGAGTTAGTAAAAGGTGTGAAAAACAAAACCTGTCCATCATACCTGCACCTTAATTGACAGAGCAACTCTGAGCATGCCCACATTATCAGCAGCCAGTCCTGCTGATGCCACTCAAATTAGCTATCTATTAAAAAAATCCCTCAGCTGAAACTACATAAATTGTACATAATGGAATGCAATTAACATTTTTACTCATTTCGATACATTAAAGTGTGCCGTGCCTGTGGAAAGAGTAGAGGTATAGAGGAGAGGAGGGGAGCACATAAGGAGGGGAATTGTAAGAAACGGCTAGTAAATCTGTGCACCAATAGATTCAGCTCAGCGTGTCTGTTCAAATGTTTACAGACAAATAAGCACTTTTGGACAGCCTTTCAACCAAACTACATGCCAGGCTTTCATGGAATATTAAGTGAATATTAATATAATGGAGAGAGTGCTGAATGAATGTTATCTTTTTTTTTATCCTTTTATTAAAACCACTCAGGCTTATTTAAAAGCAAAAAGGTCATTTCAATGCAGTGTATTCAACAGAAGCAAACTGTTTTATTTGAATGGTACACATTATTTTTTGCTGGATAATTCTGCCACGTTTTACTTTGGGGTTCAACAAGCAATAGATATTTCCAAGCTCCAACATATAAATCCTTAAGAAAATGAACCCTAATGAGTTGAAAGTGTTTTTTTTAAAGCATGGTTCTATGTGGCCTCAGCATTATTTACTGTAGACTAAAACTACCCTGGCTTGACCATGAGCAATTGTCCCACTAACTTTTTCTCCTCAGTTGATCCTGGAGATACCTGAATGTGTCTTACAATCCTCGAACCCATGGGCTATCAACTGACAACTATTTAGCCTAAAGGAGTCAATGCCAACTTTTCCAAGCTTCAGGTGTTTCCAGTGGTTAGCTATAAGGCCTGATCGATATAGGATTTTTGGAGCCGATATTAGGAAGAGAGAAAAAAAAATCCGATATCAGCCGATATCTTTCTTGGTTCTATCACCGATCTGTAGAGATAGATATAGATAAATACATTTGTTGCGTTGATCCCTCAAAAGCGGTTATCAAACACAAATATTTAAAACGAAGACAAGATGGTCACTCAACTGGAAAGTAACTGCACATGTACGTGCATCACTCTGGAGATAATGCTGAAATCAATATAGCACACTCTGCTGGTGACAGCCAGAAAGAGAACTGCTAGTGTAATACAATGATGCTCAAATGAAATGCTATATGACTGGTGAATAAATCTATTAATATCTGCATATCTGTGATAAAATTAGCCGATACCGATAGTCACTGGATATGCTAATATCGGCCAATATTGTCGGTTGACCGATTAATAGGTCAGGCTCTAGTAAGACTCAAGCCAAAATTATCAAATTTATCCCTGGGATTAACTAAAACACTGATTGTTTTTCTGTGGACAGACAATGCTCACTGACGAGGACTGCAAACCAAACCTAAAATACTTCTTCCACCAAAAACATGTCCCGTGCCTACAGATTTTTAATGCATATTATGAAGAATATGTGATTAGAGAGTCGATAATTGAATTAAAGTAAGACCGTGCTAACATCCTTCTTTTTATAGGAATGAAAGTAGTGGGTGCAGAGGTGCAGTGATCCAGGAACTACTTTTTTTCATTGCTGTTTGAAATGAAAACAAGCCAGCAGTGTGGTCCATCCTGCCAGCAGCCTCTGACTATCTTCCTCCATCAGGTCAGCTATATCTTTCTGATTACATCTGCTAAAACCGACCAGTTTGTTTAGTGTCTACATCAGCAGAGCGGCGATGGCCAGAGATATGGATGCTACAGGAGTGTTGTTGCTTATCTCGGCTTCTCAGCAGGAAAAGAAAGGGAGACAGAGGGGAGGGGGTTTCAGCACACATTGTACAGGAATTAGCATTCACCATGTGAAGTTGTAAGAAAAGTTCTTAATTGAAGTGAAAATATGTTCCATTACTGAGATAATTGAATAAGGGACAAGAAATTACTCAATTAATATAAGAATCAGATGAACCCACACTATTATGCCCTTTTCCTTCTCATCTGAGGTGATTCAATTAGAATCAGACACCTTTAATGCTGCCTGCTGGCTTTCTCTCAGCTGCTACCTGAATATGTTTCTAATAAAGTCACTGATGAGGTGTCACAATAATCTCACCGCAAGATTACAAGTTTTTTTTTTTTTTTTTTTAATCTAAGATCTCATTTAGGTGGGCTAAAGGATTCATGGTATAAACAGAACTAATAAAACCCTGCACACAGTGAAAATGTTTGAAGCTAAATGATAAACTGCCAGTTCACTTACAGCTTGATGCCCATACCAATGGAAATCTTAATTCAGTTTTTCTAGTTGAATTTTTGGAGAAAAAAAAATAGAGCAGTAGATTAGATCTAACAGATTAGGAATGTGAGTTAAACCAATATTCAGTTGTTCAGTGGTTTTTTATGTTTGAGTGAGTTCAAAACGTCTGACTTATTTTCAGCAGATTAAGTATAAGGGTGCAGGGGTGACATTAGGCTCCATCTTTTAGTTTAAATTCAGGGGAAAGTTTCTTGTTTTTTTCTAAATGGTTAAATTACTAAATCAATCTTAGCCTTTGACTTTTTGGGTCTTACTCTTATACATTTTTTTGGACAAATATAGACAGAAAAAATAGCCTATTGTACACTAAGTCCATACTCTGTATTATGTTTACTCCTACTTTCCATGCAATAAAAATGATGGAAGCATCATCCATCTGCATCAAAGACGCTACATCAGAATAGTTGCCAAAAGAATCAGGCCTAGAGTCTATTATTCATACAGTATCAGCCTTTGAGTCGCTACAGAGCTGTAGAGAAACCATCATGGACGTCGCCATGTGGTGCAAATTACCTGTAGTGTTTCAGCAAAAGCTTCGATATCTGTATCAAGTCAATGTCTGCTTGTAACTACACATCACACATTAAATCTGAGACAAGAAATCTGAAAGTAACGCAGTATTAATTTCCTGTTTTGATTGCAGCAAACCGAATTCCGTGACCTCACAGAAATATTAATTGGAAAAAAAATAGTTTTCCATGCCCCTTATTGTTAATGAAAATAAATCCGGCTTACAAACAGTCTTTATTTTGAAAGTTCTGCATAGTACTTCTTAACACTGTTCTTCAAATCTTTCTGCGTTCTGCTATGGTAATTTACTCCATTGTAAACTATACTGCAGTGAGAGTCAATAGTCTATTGATATGGCATTAACTTCTCCCTTACAATCTTTTTCACTCACTTTTGTCTCTGCTTATTGATGCATTTTTTATCGTCTGCATTACATTTCCACTGACTTTATGCTTTCTCATCGTATTGTTCTGCTGTCTTTTTATATTGTTAACTTCTGGTCTAAATTGTTAATAAAGTTGATCTTCTTCTACAAGTGTTGCTGGAGCATTTTGACCTCTCTATGTTGTTAACTTCCACAGAAACAAAATAGTCAGCTTTATGTCACAGAGAGTGAATGTGCACACACAACACGAGTGAGATTGAATTTTAGGTAAAGACGGAAATGATGACATTGGCTTGCACTGCATCCTCGTTCAAATTTTCTGTGTCTGTCCCTGGTAACACCCTCTTTACTCCTCCACCTCCTCCTCTCCTTATTACTTCTGAAGTCACAAGGACAGTGTTTGTTCCTGTTCTATAATAATATAATAATAATAATATCACAAGTACGCCATACTTTGTCAGCCTTGTTGTCGTTTCTACTTTGTTAAATGTTTCAGTAGGGTTTCTGGCCTTCTCTTTAAAACTGTGTCTACTCTGAGTGCATGAAGATGTTGGTGGTGTGAGCATAAAGGATAGACATAGCCAGGTAGATTGACTGTGGAACAAATTCTTGCATTTTTCATTTTGTCAAGCGCTTCGGCTATATTTCTTCCTCTCTAATGTGAAAAATATTTTTACTTAACCTTTTTATACTTATGTCTTTCCTTAAAATCTTGACATGGCAGATTTCATATGAACAACAAAACTTGGACCAGCGCTGAAAAGACTGTAGCTTCAGTCTGAGGGCAGGTGCTGCATACCTGCATTTCATTTTCCAGTAACATAATAAGAACAAATTACGCACACCAAAAGCTGCTCCAATTATATAGAATTTAATTGAATATCACATATAACGCTGGGCCATCATCAGACATAAAAACACATCATATAATGGACATGATGTCTGATGAAGGGCGAGGGCCCGAAACGTTACATGTGATATTCCATTAAGTTCGACTTACAGTAATTGGAGCAGCTTCTGGTGTGTGGACTCAGTAATACTTTTTCTGTCTTTGGATGATTTTTGTCCAGCATCCAGTACTTTAACTTTCCCAGATGTGCTTTCCTTTTTGAACTTTTTTGTACAAACTCATTATCATAACACATTTCTGTGGACCTCTTGGAAGGAGCCTTGATGAGGACCAAGGTAAGATTTTCAAAAACTGTCTTTTTGGGCATGCCATTTTTGGACATTATGCTCTGAAACACAAAAATGATTGTGCTGCTTGCCAGTTGTTTAATAACGCTGCTGCATTAATAACCATTATCTTAAAGTTGGCATCATAAACTAATTTCAGAAGTCTTTTATTGAGCCACTTTGTTGCAGATGATCACCCTGTTTCCCCCGGTGCACTCAGTGGCTCCATCTATTAGTGATCCTATATCAGCATTTAAAAGTCTAGACCCTGAATATAATACAGTTTAAAACATTTTCAGATTTGTTTCAAGGAAATCTTATTGTATTGCTATTGGACCAATTAGGTCAGTGATAAACACTCATTTTGATAGCGCAGCCTGTTATGACAAGCATGTACCAATGGAGTCACCCAAAGTGTGAAGATTGCATCTCAGAAATCTATCCAGCATCAGTTTTCGAAATTGATCATAATATATTGTGAAGCTGACATGTGGGCAGATGTTCTCATGGGCCCATTTGTGGACAAAACCGATCTATAGTGCAACTTTCAAAGATGTAATTGCAGCAGTATCTCTGTAACCGGCCTGCCTGCAGCATGTGACTCAGGCTGAAATCCAAACCAGCCCACAACGGACAGTTCAGCAGCCGTGTTTTGTTTTGAAGGTTATTTGCCCGAGATGTCAAAGGAAATCAGAAGTTTCCCACATCTCTCTGCCCTCTCTAAACCTCTCTGGTATCCCCTTGCTCTCAATGCTTCCCCCAACCTCCAACCCCACAGTGCTGGAAGGAGCTTTGTTGATGGATGTTGAAGGCTACTCTGGTCCCACAGCAATTAACTCTTCTCCTGCAAGAAGCCGCCTGTCAGGTTGATGGAATCTCCCCAACACTGCTGTCTGTCACACCGTCCAGGAGGGGCCGCGGACAAATGCTTCATCTATGTGATTGCTTCACTGTTTTGCCAGAAGTCCATAGCAAAGCTGTGCAGCTGTAGATCATGAGCTAGAGTTTAAGATCATGACCTTGTGAGTGTTCAAGGTTGCTCCTTTTTGCTGGCTTTACATTGGTCACGGTCAGAGTATTTTCTGTAGAAAATACTGCTCAGCTTGCAGTATGGCTTCCACTAGAGATGTTCCAATACTATTTGTCCCTTCCTTTACCGATTCTGATACCTAGACTTGAGTATCAGCTGGAAAAATGTCCATTGTCAACATCAGTATTAGTGTTATTGCTATATAGCTGCTAACAGTCACAAATGTGATTTATAGGTCACATATTATGCAAAATACACCTCACCATTGTTTTATAAACCCCCCAATTATGACAAAGGTCCATCCTCTCCGTCTTATGCCTGCTCCACTTTTCAGATAATGTCCTCAAACAGGCTGTTTGGAGATTTACAAACACCTCCCCCAAGTGGGTGACACTCCCACAGCTAGGTGTTTGTTCTGCCCTTTGCGTCTGCTTCCTCACTGTAAACAACTGGGAATGGTGCTAGAAAGCCCCAGCCACCCAAGCCCTTCTAGAGGGGCGTGGTCAAACCCGCCAAGTTTGCATTTAAAGCTATAGACACAGAAACATCCTGTTCTGAGCAGAGCTGAAAAAGAGGGGTTTATAGGCATGATAAAATATAGAATCAGAATGACTTTGTTAAGAAACTTCAAAGACATGTGATAGGGACCTCTGAGACTTATTTAAACTTGTTGAAAAGGACAATAATATGTTAACTTTAAAATACTCAATAAAATAATAATTTTCATGCTTAAAAGGTGTGAAATGTGTCATGTTATAACATTTGGTCTTTATTAATACTAATGGAACTTAAAAGTGATTACTTTTAGGTACTTTTAAGTTCCCAGACCCTACACATGACATAATCACAAAATCATGGTAATCAGCACCACGGTGTAGGTGATGGAGTCGGATTAACAATCAGGTGTCAGTATCAGAACATATCTACCTGACCCAATTTAAATATTTAATTACTTCTCAGTATTTTTATTTTATTTTATTATTTAACCTTTAGTTTACCATTCAGAATTGCTTGAGATCAAATGACCTCTTTTTCCAGCAAGGCCTGGCCAAAATGGCAGCAGCAAAAAAGAAATATAAGACAAACCCAAAAAGAAAGCACAGACCTGAGAAAAGGAGACAAATACAGTCCAGAAGGTGAAGAAGAAGTATATTTGTAGTGAAGAGTTTCATTTAGTGTTTACATTTCTTGTATATTCATCCATCCATTAGCTGTACCTCTTATCTTTTGAGGGTTGTGGGTGGCAAGAACCAATCATAGCTGACTCTGGGTGAGACGAGAGGCGGAGAACAAACTGGATAGGGTACAGACAATTTCAGGGCTGGCACATGGACTTTTTTTTGTCTTGTTGCCAAAACATGTAATATATTGCCATTATTATATTGTGTTTAAGTTGCATACTTCAATGGAAATACAACCAATTAAACAAATACCAGAAAAATTTAAAAAAGCGTTTTTAAAATACAGAAAACAGAATTGCAAAAATATTTTTTGCCCTTCTTAGGACATGTTTTCTGTCCCAAGTGTTTCCCTGTCCTGATATTTGAACAGCCTGCAGTGTAAGGAACAAGGGGTTATTTTCAGGCCTCGATCCATTTTCCAAATCCAGTAATCAAATAATAAACACACTCTCAATTATTCATTGTTGTAGTTTAAGTTCTAAAAAAAATACTTGCCACATGTTACAAAGCTGAAGAGGGATTTTGAAATGATCCAACCATCAGCTGAGATTTACTTTTTTTTTTTTTTTTTTTTACAGTGAGCCAATATTTTTGTACTAGAAAAAAACTTACTCATAGGATGGCAGCAACAAATGCAAGATCATTCTCATAGTCACAGTCTTACTGGCAGAGTGAGAGTTTGGATATGCTGAAGAGAAATATTATGCAATGCATGTTTGTCTAACCTGTATTATATGACCTTACCTCCATATACAGCTTTGGGTGATGGAGGCTTTTATTTCAGTTAGTTTTAGTTCAGTTCTGTTTGGTGGCAGAGTAGACGGTGTATGATACCACCTCTGCAGGTCATTGTGGTTGGCTCAGGCCACAGAGAAGGGGAACATAACCATCCAGGTGTGAAATCAATCGGGCATCCTGACAACCTGTGTCAACATCTCCTCTTCCACTTGTGCCCTTCTTTCACACTTTACTTTCTCTCTGAAATTCAAAACTTTTTTTTTTTTTGAAATTGCATAGCTCCTTTGATCAACATTGTAACAAATCAAACACTATTCTCCTTCTCCGGCACTTCACATAATATGCAACCTTTCACCTTGAGGCAGCAGCAGCACTTTTGCAAGTAATGCCTCCTTTCTGCCAAGTCAGTCAAATGCACACTCCTGCTCTTGTCGCACATTTGGGTGAGATGTATTATTTCAAGTATGAATCCCCTGTCTGAGGTAACAAGTTGCAAAGTTTCAGGTATCGAAAGAAGGTAGTGGAAAAAGCCATTCTGCATTTTTTTATGAAATATAAAAATGTTTTTATGAAGAGCTCGCCTATATAGCACTCTGTTCACGGTTCACTGCAGTTAGTTTCTTCTTCTTCCTTCCAATTGTTGACCCATTATTTTAAAGATTTCACTGTGTTATAGTGCAAAGAAGGGAAAACATGCCACCATGACAAAAACAGGATTCAATTCAGAAATGTTGCAATTTCAAAAACACATGCACAAGTCCAAACAAATGAACATGCTGGGGGGAAAAAAATCCAGCCTTTACAACACAAGTACACCAAGCCTATAGGGGCGCTAAGTGGAAATACTTTATAATTGATGGGAGAGAAAGAGAGTCCTTGCTCTACATTTGTTGATAATCATACCACTACAGCAGGTTGGAGTTCTCTAAGAGCCTTTTTGCTGCTTTTTTCAGTTACTGAAGATTTCTGTTGTAGCTGCTAACTTCCCCTTAATCAAACACATAATGTAATAAACATACAGTGATATAAGCCATTAACCATTACACATTTCAAAGAAAATCCCCTGTCAGGTATGAACACACAGGGTCAGAGACTTGTTCTAACATTTTATCTTCACTTTCTTTAATATAAAACCTATTAGAATATTACTGATGTTTTCACATGATTAACTCATCTCATAACTTAATAATTTATAGGAATTTGGTGAAATTGAAATGGCTTTAACACTCTTTAGTTGACAGACAGATAGTGAATAATGTAACTGCTTTAGAAGTTGTTTGATTGAATGATTTAACCCAGTTAGCTGGATGACAACAACCTTTAGTAAGGAGCCAATCACCATCAATTTTACAAAATCTGTACATTGTGCAAACATTTCCTTCCACATTCCCTTAAAAAAAATATATATATATATATTTTTTTAACTCATCCTACCTCCATCTGCACACGTATGACACAGGACCTTCTGAAATGTCTGCAGGCTCCTGCTAGCTTGTATTAGCAGGCCCAGAGGGTAGGTGAGCCACTTAACCTGTCATCTCACATTGTGTGCACAACAGCAGATAGGTGGACTCTCCCTTCATAGAGGACAGAGAGGAGCACTCAGACTGCAGAGGAGCAACGGGATGGCAGCTGAGTGAGGGCCATGGGGACATTTGGATGCTTATGGGTCAGATGGGGATGCATGAGTGTGTGTTTGAGATGAGTGGAGGGGAGATGAGACTGATTGTTGATTCCAAAGGGACCACAGAGATGTGTATGTGCTGGTTCTTAGGGTGGGCAGATGTGGAAATTGTCAGTAGATATCCCATAAAAAGGATGACATCTCGATTTCCCCTCAGTGTCGCCTGAAAATTAGATAATTAATATGATGCAATTTACAACATTTGACTGAAAGTAAATGTTTGATATTTAAAGCCCTGCTATGCATAATTCAGTTACACACACACGCACACACACAACCAGATTTGTGTACTGAGCAGCTCTACTGCAGGAGTTTGGGTTTGTCACTCACACTTGAAATGCTTTATTACACAATAAGAGCATCATTCTGACAACAGTGAAAGCAGACATGGAGTTTACTGTGACGGATTGTTGGACTCAATCAAGTGTCAAGTCAGTGAGATCCTCCGTAATGAAATTAACAGATACCCTCAGCTTCCAGAACGGAGGACAACATTTTGGCACCTATTTTGAGGACAATCATACATAAAGTAAAGCTAAAAATAGAATATAGAAAACAAAGTGAATGCAAAAGAAAACAACAAAGCATGCCTTCCTTCATGGTCACACTGAATCATCGTGTCATGACCGAGCTTTAAGTTTTGTGTTTCCTTTGTTTCTGCAAAAGCAGAACTCTGAACTGTGACATATAAGCAGTCGTTCCATGCATTCTAAATCATTAACGAACATATGTCGTCTTTTTATCACACTTGGAAACGTATGTTGGAATTTCAAAAAAGAAGGAAAGTTTAGAAAAAAAGAATCCCAGAGCATTTGTTGTTGTTTATTTTCTTTTGTTTTTCCGTGTGAATCAGTACATACCTTCACCTGGTTAAGAAGTGATCCACTGACTTGGAATTCTTCAGCAGACTGAGATCTTATATTGTATAGTTCCACTTACCAATGGGTTGTTGTTGTTCTTCTTCTTCTCTATTTTCTTCTCCTCCCCTTATATCCCACTTCTTTTCTATCATTCTTCTTATGGCAGTCCCCGTCCCTGATCCGCTCACTTCCCTTCACTCCTGTCGCCGCCTCTCATTCTTTGGCTTTACAACTCCACTTGACATATCTAGTTATTGATCGGGTCTGCGGCACAGAGCTGTTTGAAGTAACGCTCTGTCTGACTATCAACTCGTCCTCCACCCAACCCACCCACCTCTGTTCTCCTCCCACTACAACTCATCCACCTCTGTACTTGACAGGCTCGCTTCCCTTCCCTCGTCTCCTTCCCTTCACTCTGCCTGTCTTATCTGCATGGTAGGAGAAGTGAAAGGGGGTCACTCCCCCTCATCCGATCAGATGAGTAAACACCACCAGTCCTTCACCTTGGTATACAATCAATGACCAACAGGCTTTATAATAGACATGGCCGTCTGAAGCTGGGCACAAGATTAGCATACAACCATTTAGTAGATGTTGAAGATGTACAGAGTAGAGGTTCCCTTTTCAGAGAGAGAACCTGATATGTTCTGCTGTTTTTCTGCAATGAAGTAACATAAACTGCCCATGATATAGGGCACTTCATTTAACTTCATCTTCAGAGGTGTATCACTCATTTTGCCTTTTCTTACCCATAGTAAAAACCAAAAACTGTTTGTGTTAACGTGCAAAAGATCATGGGTGTTATGTGTTAATCTATTCAATCTATCCAATTGTAGTGTGATGTGACAGATCCTTTACGGATGCAAATACAGAAAAAATGAGCATATAAAGCGTTATATTATTATTTTGAAGGTCTTATATTTAATCTCAATATCTCATTTTGGTGTCTTTCTCTTTGTTTCTTACAGTAAACAACATTAACACCATAATTTTATCGAAAATATTAATTTTCCCAATCTCTAATCACCTCTTCAGTATCTTCAGAATCATGTGAAACAACCCATTAGTCCACTCTGTATGACAGGCAGCATCTGTCTTGAAGCCCTTTCATAATTATGAAACGTAATTATTTTGGAAGCCAGTGTTTCTGGAGTTCATGTGCACGCTTATTGAAGGACCATGACTCTCATTTGTCTATATACCTCAAAACAACCTTCAATTTAATTACTGCTGTGCCGGCATTCTGCTAGTTCTGATCTTCAGATTCTTATCAAACTTTTATTTTTATTGCTTGGCATGACAAATGAGTGGGCGCCGTAAAAAGTCATTAAATGAAGATTATTATCAGGGCTAATATTTCTGTACTATCATGCAAACTCAGTCTGATTTATGAAGTTTCAGGTTACTTATCAGAATAGTTGCTGCTAAAAAAGAATGGCTATGAGACTATATGACCCCATAGTGGACATATAGAGCATCCGATGGTTTACAGTTTATTACCCTTGGACCATGTTTGCTTTTTTTCCCAATATTGACATTGTGTCCAGGTGCTTGAAGTCATTTCCCCCTCTGTAGCTGCTGGGCCTTAACTCACACCTCAGAGGACGATAAGGCCTCTCTGCTCCACCGCACTCCATAACATCATATGCGCACACAACCCGACCAGTGTATGTGTGTGTGCGCACATCTACTGTACACACAGAGGTCTACTCTAAGCTTATAGCAATCTGAAGACATTCTTTTAAGCTTCCCTGACTGCAGGGGAAGTACTGATGCTGACATCAGGTGAGGAAGGGGGGAAAGCTTTTTATAGCTGCTGTTTGGCCTGAAGCTGTGCTCTGTGTTCAGACCTGTCAGAACCGGACTCAGGTAGTCTCCCTAAGGTCTCTGCTGTATCCAGTCTCATATTCATATTTAGAAATTAATTCAACAAACATTTGGATTATGAAGTAAAAAAGGTTGCAATTAGCATTAATGGAAATCTGCCCTTGGAAAAAAAGGATTCGAATTGAACTATGTTATGTTTGGCAATTAGCCTACCCATTCTGACCAAGAAAGTGAAGAGCTTAACAAAAAATACAAGCCTGTTCACGATTCCATGCAACAGCTCTAGGTTTTTCATAAAGTTTACAAAAAATCAGAGGCAGATAAAAAAATAGTTTAAGGCTTTTCAGTATGTGTTTTAGCATGCCTTTTTTCATTTAATTTGTTCTGATTTGCTTGATGTGTATATAACTACCCTCCAGTGAAAAGGTCCCCAGGTTTTTTGGCAATAATGCTTGATTGGGTGCTGTTAATAGATTTGCACCTCTTTATAATGAAAGCATGTGCACAGTCATATATTTGTTATTGATGAGCCATCTCTTAGAAATATCAGCAATTAATGTATACAAATAAAAAAATAAAAACATCTGTCTCAGTGAAGCTACCCATCAGATTCTTAAGCTTAAGATTTGAGTTTTGCACCTGAAAAATGGCAGTCGGCGGTCGCCATGTTGGAAATGTCATACCACTAACTAATCTTGACACAGGCAAAGAGGAGCTGAGGCTGCCTTAAGCCTCCTGGCAAACAGTTACAACATGCTGCCTATTAGTCAGATCAGCCATGCTCCTAATTATGCATAATTCTCAGCCCTAATAAAATTGAAACGTTTAAGTTTGTACAATATGCCAATAAAATCATGACTTATTCAGACCAAATTAATTTTATTTTAACCAAGCTGTAAACATGTGTATTTCTGCTGTCAAAATGTGCATTTTAACATGGCTGTTAATAGGACTTAAAGGACACTCGACAAACTGCAATCTTTTTGCCACATTGGCTTCATATTTCCTCACCAGAGGTTGATTCATTTATCATGCAAAAGTCTGATTTTAACCAATACAATGATTAGATTTTAACATGTATTTAAACTCCCAAACAAGCTGATCCAATGCATCACCAGGAAATATTATGTTGCGTGCATGGCTCTGTCGTCATGGTAAACAAGTGCAACATACTGAACCGTCTATAATTTTTTTTTTGGCCGTACCCAAGTAGGAATAGGTGTTACAGGATAATATCTGCATGCGGTTCTGGGCCGGAGTGATTCTAAAAGTGGCTAAACCTAAATGCAGCGGTAAGCTAAACATTCATTTTTCATTTGGAGATTGTTATTATATGCCCTTGTCAGAATAATTACATACTTAACAATGTATGAACCAACAGTGATTACAATTACACAGTCTCCTCATTGCTTTGTAGGAGCCAGCATTTAAAACTCAGGTCAGCTGCTGGAATCAGACAGGAGACACACAAACACTCATTAACTTTCTCTTTGTCATGCACCATACTTAAAGTTAACAAAAGCCCATGCTACCTTCCCATAATTACATTGTTATATTGGCGGGGGTATAATTTCCCTGAGACGGTAATTACTTGCGATGTTGTTACAGCGTTGCCATACATCATGAATACTCTTGCACCAGCTCACATCCATCTAGGAAGTGGTGTTTACACTGTTTAGAGGACTACCCATAGTGCATCACTTTCTCTCTTCAAAGGGCAGACCTGCTGCCTCCAGGGATTGTTTAGGTTTTGACTCAGACTTGAAAGAGCCATCATAGAGACAGTTAGGGAAAGTCAGAAACTGATGGATGTACACGTGGATACAGAGAGAGAGAAAGAGAAGGGAAACAGGGGAGCGATAGAAGAAAGAGTTGGATGGGGGGATAGAGAAATATGATGATAGAAATATTTTAAAAATACCTTTTCTTTTTTCAGTTTATTGATGCACGATCCAGTGTGAAGTGTACAGGTAACTGTTCTTGCATTATATCATAGAAGTGATTACTGTATCAGAGATGACATGTTTGACTCAAGTTTGTTTGCAGCATCTTGGCCCCATCCTTAAGATAACTTCAAATGACGGAGTAGGGCTACATAAGCAATGTGCATAAATCTTTTACGGCTGTGCTATTTCAATTTTTAGATTTCAACAATGGATGAGATTATACATGTTAGTTCGGGGGGATGAATGTAACAGAGGTTCTACATGGGCTCGTGGTCAACCACAAAGAACTATTTCTATTTTAAATGAGAGCCTTAGAGAGCAAGTTAGCGTTATACAGCACATTGTTTGAATTCTAGATTGTTTTGGGTTAACCTCCATGCCTTGTTAAACCCTTCTTTAAGGAGCAGTACGAAAGGTTCTGCTGCCTCTGGATCAGCACAAAACAGCACAAGATGACGTTATTCAAAGTCATTTTTATTGTTAATTTGTACTGGAAGTACAGAAAAAAATGTTTCCCTGCAAACCACAGTGAAAACTGCAATCTTTTAAAAAATAGAAACATCTAAAAAGACAAATACAGACATACAGATGTACAAAGATAATGTGCAAACATATGAACATTCAAAACAACAGCAACAACACATGTGCATGACCTTGAACTTATACATATGTGTATGGCACTATATCAGTGTAAAAGATGATGTTTAATATTTACAAGCCACTAGCTTGTAAGTATTTAGCTGATAAAGAGATACATATTCCCATCAGGAGCTGGTGGATACTAAGAAAGAACAGCAAGACGGATCAATATTGAAGTTACATTTCTTAGGTCAACAGTATGAACTCCTAATTATTGCTACACGTCTGCTTGATGTTTATATTGGCGGCTGGTTTGGTAAAGGATTACTGTAACAAACTAATAATTGACATGTTTGTTTATTCTGTTCTTACTAATGATTCTGCTCTGAAGTGGCCAAAAAAAATAAAGTATTAATAAGTGTGCTGCTTAATGTGAAGGATAAACACTGGCACACCCGACTGAAAGTTTATGCCCAAAAACCACAATTCTTGTAAAATGATGACCAAATCACTCATGGGGCAATATAAACCAAAGTATTTGGAAGAGTTCTGTTTGTCTTCTTGTAAACATCAAATTGCCTTCAGTTTCAGGGATTGTCACTTCAGAGCCTGTTTGGAACAAACCTTGTAGGGTCACACTGAAACTGTAAAATGTATTTGTAAAATGGCCATGTGCGCATTTTCAGAAAAAAAAAAGTGGTTCCTTAAATCTTAGGAACATTCGTGGCAGCTCAAATTAGACAACGTTATTAAAACTTTCCTCTGTGACATTATGGTGTCAAAAAACTTGAAATCCCCAGTGAATTCGAGCTGCAGTCGAGCATCATTGGACCTCTGGCCAAGTGGATGGAAGGATTTTAGCGATCTCTCTGAAATGAGCAAAACATGTTCAGCACTTCTTGCCAAAACATGGACATGTTCTATATGGGCCTTTGTGTTCCACAGTAATGAGAACATTGTGTTTTTAAAAAAAAACAAAGCAACATCTCATGGAGTCTTTGGTGAAAAGTCAGCTGACATGTTGGCCTTGTCTAACTGTACTCTCCTGGTTGGTCGTTTAGTATTCCATGCATTATCACTGTAGCAAAGAGCTGGACACTCCTCCACAATTGTAAAACATCTTGATCCAAATGTCAAATTGTAATATTTCTGCCTGTATCAGATGAACAAGCTGCTTTATTGCCTCTGTTATCGTCCACTCAGGATAGAGAAATTAATTTTTTCAACATTCTGCCACAGCCCGCTCCTACAAAGGTCAGGCTGATGGGATTTTATTTGTTGCACAGTGTTCAGTTGGGAGTGAAGTATGATCCTCTTGATTAGTCTCATAATTCTGTTATCAGCCCTCCTAAAGGTTGCAGAGAAGCTGCTTTAAACCTGCACCTGTTTGCCTTGATATGGGAGGCGTTATTATTGTATCACCTTGGACGCTGGAAATGCAGAGAGAATTCAAATTGAGTTGAAGTCATTACTGGCAGTTTTGTGTGAATGTATTTCGTGCCCAAATTTTGGAATGGAATGAATGATTGAGTAACTAATTTCATCCAACAGCCCAACATCTGTACAGAATTTTCTAAAACAAATTTCAATATTATACTGTTCAGGTTTCCCATGTGTTAATGGGCCAGCAACATAACAGGCTGGTGTATGTCAATGGCTTACATTACAAGCTGAGGTCTGAATTTTTGCCACCCTACAGGTTCCCTATATTCCCACTGGCCCTAATAAACATATCATTATGCTAACATCTAGGATCATTCTCAAACAGTATTAACCTTACCAGCAACCCGTGTATTGGAATGCAATTCAAAAGTATTTTGAATACTGTACTTTCTATTCAAAAGTACACTCAGTTTACTGCACATTGCACATATTGCACATTTCAAGTTTACTTTTTCTTTACATTTTATTTTCTTTACCATTTTGTTTTGTACCTTTTGCACTATTTAGAATTTATTACTGTAAATATTATTTATCTTATTTTACCTTATTTTATTTTATCTATTTTACCTTATTTTATTTTATCTTATTTTAACTTATTTTGGTTGTATTGCACCGTGGGACGGAGACAAACGCAATTTCGATTCCACTGTATGTCTGGAATATTTTGAAATTGACAATAAAGTTGACTTTGACTTTTGACTTGGCAAAACAAGCTGTAACAAATGGTACATGGAAATTGGACTTGGACTTGTGTAGCGCTTTTCTCATATTCTTCAAGATGATCAACGCTGCTTTAACACTATGCATCACATTCACCCTTTCGCACCACATTCACACACTGATGGCAGAGGCTACTACGTGAAGTATCCATCAGTATTAACTGGTCCTATTCATACACATTCACAAACTGCTGGTTGAGAGATGACTGACCATGAGCCACAGCCGCCCCAACGTCATGTGGTTAACACTGCAAAATGTTGGCAGTCGTGTTTGGTTTAAGTAAAAAAAAAAAAAAAAAATGTATAAAGTTAAGGGTGCAAAACTAACTGGCTAGCAGTAGGAAAAAGCAGCTGTTTTCTCAAGAAAGAGCATAATTCTATTTAGGTCTTTCCTTGTGCCTTTCGTTCATACAGAGATTCATCTTCTGAAGGTTTTGATTTTAAATCGATGACTCCACATTAGGGTGCAATAAACAAAACGATCAAGGGCCCAAAGTGTAACTGTAGGACTAACTTTTTAGAGCAAGCTAAAGGTGTAGCAATGTCCCTGTTCCCTACACCATTCTGATTGAATGTCACCACACATAAAATTACCCAGCACAACTCTACCACACCATAGCCTTGCTTCTCCACAAATGGTGTAAAGGAGTCCTGCTGGCACAGGACTGGTGTCAGAGCTTTATACAGTAAGACAAAAACACACTGTCTAACACTCACAGCTCTCTTGCAAGTGCAGAGCATGAACTTGTGGAAAGCCATGACATGCTGACGCATAAAAAAATAGCAACAAGACCATTAACTCTTGCTTTGGATGAAATCCATAACAAACAATTCAGGGATTTTGAGGGAAGTTGCAACTATCAAGCCCAAAATCGGGGTATCGGAAGAGTGAAGAGTGAATCCAGGTCTTTTAGTGTGCAGGTAAAACAGGAACAATTCTCTTTTATATAGAATACAACCTTTTTGTGAGTTTGACAATGCTGTACCCATGTCCAAGACCACAGGACATAATGTGTCGATGCTGCTGTTTTGAGTCCAGGTTGTAGCAAAGATGATTCCAGTAGAAATGTTCTTGCCACCATGTCGCTGGAATATATTACATACAGTATACTGAAACATACATCATCATACATTGTATGTGAGCTTGGTATGAACGAGAGTCCGGATCTTGGCCAAAGGCTCGACAACTGTGGAGAGCCATACTAACCTTGTATCAACATATATGTCTATATGCAGAATGCGTCACAGGCATGAAAAACGAATATACGGCAACACTTCCAGTATGCTTTTTAAGCTAGATTTTTGCCATCAAGCGCTGCTCACTTTGGCTGTGTGAAGCCACCTTTACGGATATGGTCCAAGAGCTGGAAACAGAATGGTTACTGCTCTATGCTAATGCAGGATTTGCCTTACTTTATTGTGAAAGTAAAGGTTACATTTCTAAGAAGAGACGGCAATCTATGCATGCTGCCAGCTGGGTATGTCTGAGAGTGCTACTTAGTCTCTGCAGGGAAGATGGACATGTTTTAACCATATCATGTGGCAGAATGCAAAACTGTTCACTATTTGTAAGATGAGTATGTTCCTCAAGACATCAATGAAATCAGTGACATTTCTTCACTTTGAAAATTATAGAAAATAATTTTTAAAATGTGTATCTTAGCCTTGTGCAACTTTCTCCTTCCTGTTTTTTAACCATACTAAATATTTTTGAATACTGTGTCTAAAATACCAAAATCGACTGTAGTTCAACAAATAAATTATTAAGGGGATAATTATTCAAAATTCAAATAGTAATTAAATAACTTGAAATCAAATTATTTACACTTTTCCTTGAAATGGCAAAAATAATATTCATAATGTTCTATAATGCATTTGGAAAAATAAATTTACCTTCACAAGGTAGCTCTCATGCAGGGTGTTTGATGTGTGTAAAATATTATGTAGAAATGTGGGTGTACTTGTTCAGAGCTTTTCCTACATGCCTCTGACTTTGGTGATGATGATAAGTGCAATACTTCAGCTTGTCGATCTGTTTTAGAAATAAAACTAAAAACTTAAAAAAACGAACGAGTTGTTTCCTATTGCTTTAAAATACTTATTGGAACCTATCATGCCCTCTCTTTGTCCAATAAATATTGATCAACAAATAGTGATGCACCATTGACATGATCAGCAACTCAAGACTCGATTTTTATGTATTTTTGATACATGATTTAAAAAATATATTTTACAATACCTTCTCTGTAACTTCAGGGCACTTTATAAGTCACTTCCACCCAAACAATAAGCCAACACCCCCCGGTTTCTGGCCACAGACAGA
This sequence comes from Labrus mixtus, assembly GCF_963584025.1. Classification (NCBI taxonomy): domain Eukaryota; kingdom Metazoa; phylum Chordata; class Actinopteri; order Labriformes; family Labridae; genus Labrus; species Labrus mixtus. The sequence continues at coordinate 22,874,951 of NC_083614.1, read as the reverse complement.
CACATCGACTGTCAGCACCCAATTAAAGCCAGAGGAGGGAAATTAACACGAAAGCCAAGAAACTCCAATTAACACTGACACATTGATTCGGTGGCAGGCTCATTATTGTATTAAAATTAGAATTAATCAACACGGCAGAGGGTGCCAAGCCAAAGGTCTGCCTAGAAAAGCCTTGTTTCTTCTGGGAAGACGATGTAGGCTATATGCTGAGAATTTGCATCTGTTTAAATGACATATAATACGTTTTTCCATTAACTCTGCAGAGAAACAAATAGCAAGGGACACAAGTTATGAATAATATTAGTGAAAAAAAGTGCTTTACATCAACATGTTTCTGCTACACATAAAGTATATAATCCTTTTTTTCAATTGCAAACGATGCATGAATGAAAAGCTGTCAAGGACATGTCGTTTTCCATGAGCAGATTATTTATAGAGAAAGCTGGTTAAAGATGAGCTCAATGGCAGCTTCTCCAGCAAAGCCCTCATGGAGCTAAATATAGTCGACGGCTGTCTATTAGAGTCACTGTAAGAGTAGTACCTGAAGGTTAGGCTGCTGTACAGTCACACTTAATGCTTCCTGGTAGAGCTGGCGGGAATTAAAAGACCTGTGTGAGTCCCTAATGACCATCCTCATTTTAACTAATTTCAAAGAAAAACGTCTGGCTCACAACACTGTTTTAGAGGATGGATAACTTCCCACACCATGCATCTTTTATGTCCTTCTTTTAGCTGTACGTCCTCTGCATTTCTCCCTCTACATTTCCACCTCTCTCCCTTTTAACCATCCTCTTTTTTTTTTTTCAAATGTTCTTATTATTCCCTTTTCTACAGCCTTTTACTTTCTTTCCCTATGCCTCTCTCTCTGCCAAAATCCCCCTCTCATTCTCTTTATGTCTGTCATTCTGTGGGCTTGCCCTGCAGTGCTCTTTATGTTGGCAGAGGAACACATTAACACATCAAACTTTGACTCTATTAATGTGCTCGGCCTTGGCGTGCTGCCACACGCTCCAGATATCTGATGCTATACCTGCCAGGTGGTGCACCAGAAAGTGGAGAGTGCAGTGGGTGCTGGGAGATTACCAGATGAGCTCAATCGCTCTCCAAAGCAGCTAGCCTTGAGTCAAATTTGACTGATATGACTTTTTCAGCTAGGTGGCTGGCTAGTTATTAATAATAGACAAAATGTCCCACTTGTGTATTGAAGTAATGTTCAGAGTGGGATGCACTAAAATGGTCATAATGTTGTATTGCAGCTTGTAAGTCATGTGAATGTATGGTTTCTTACATTCATTACTATTTCCTTCATATGTTTTAATGACCTTTTGGAAGCTCCAGGTGGCACATACAAGGACAGTTTTTGATGGTTGTTACCTTTAATCTGTCAAAATCAGCCGATACACAGTTGATCTTAAATACTCAGTACTCAGACCAGAACCAGAGCATTTCTACCTTAATTTGACAGCCCCAACCACCTACCGTTTGACCACAATAGAAAGAAAAAAGGCTGGGAGCCTTAGGCTTTAAACAACTGCATAAATACAATAATACAGTGTTTCACTGATCAAAGTAGATTTATTTTAGTAGACCGCATCAAAAGGGAATAAGTAATATTGATGATGTGTGCCTTTCAAAGGAGCTGAGCCTGTGAGCAGGAATATTGAAGTGACCATGGGTTTATGAGCCAACAGCATTGGGCTGTATTCAAGTGAGTTAGAGGAAGAGATGGCCAGTCTGATTACAAAGCTAGGAATGCAGTTGAAGTGATAAATGATGAATGTAATGCAGTGCTGCTTGAGTGTGATGAATACTAGCTGCCATTATTAGAATGATGATTCAACCGTTACTGTTTTGAATCCTGTTCAGTAGAATAACATTGTTTCTGATGGGGGTACGTGTTGTAAAATATCCAAGTATTGTTTTACATCTTTCAAACCAAAAGCAAATGAATAAAAAAAAAACTCTGTTCAGATTTTTCCCAAAAGACCTAGGAAAGGGAAGTTATGGTTGATTTGAAAAAATGCCAAATCCTTATGTTGATGTGCACCAACCATTTAACCTCTCTTATCATGTTAAAGTCAGATGGAATGATAACGTAATGATGAAATGGTGTGACATTTATTTGATAACAATTAGATGTTGATGCACATAGGGGGATTGGGTGCATGGGTGACTTGAACATGTTGCCCTTTGTTTCTCATCTCAAACTTGGAAGTCAGCATTTTGCTTTACACTAGCACTGATCTCCATGTGGTTGATATTCTAAGCATGACAAAGACACTCCCCTACTCCCTGCAAAATTCTTAAATTTACCCAATCCAATCTAACTTGGTCGCTCTTGTGTTGACTTAACCTTCTGATGATATTGTCCCATAACAAAGATTACTTTTCAAAAGTGATTAGTAACAATATTGGAAGGAACCCACAACACTGCTGGTGGGGGATATCTGACAAGAAAACTTGTTTAAATTGGAGGACTTGGTGCTTTTAAAAGCCTGTTAACCAGAATCCTTGCCATTCCCATTAAAGAATATTCCCCACCACTCGGTCACTCAATGCCATTCACAACCCTAGCTAACTATGGAGGATCCCTGTCTGTGGTGCAAACAAGTTTAGATCCTAAGGTGTTAATGACAGATTTAGTTTCCTTGATTCCTGGCGCCCCCAATGGATGTGTGCAGACAACAAAACAGTCATCGACTTGATCAGGGGCAGAGATGAGTCTGCCTATAGATGGGAGATTGAATAGCCGGTACAGTCAAACAACCTTGAACTGACCACACTCAAAACTGTGGTAATGATAATGGACATTGGGAAGATTTTTCCACATTCCCATCATCACTAGATGAATCAGCTCTTTTCTGATGATATGGGTGTCCAACATGGACCAAATTATGATAAAGTCAGAGCAGAGTCAATATTGGCTTTCATCTAAAGATTACAGACTCTGGAAGTAACGTCTAACTTTGTGGGGTTTCCGGTGTAGCCAGTGGTTTGCAGTAAAGGACTTCTGGCCAAGACTTCCTTTACCATGTGTTGCTTTTGTTTACAGTCCGACTACCAGTGACCACGTAAGCTGCAGTTGTATGCAGATTTATGTTGGTAGAGATAATTAAAAAGTGAAATAATCGTGTAGGTGACGGTGATAGGTTACATATTATTACAGATGATGGCTTTACACTCTTCTTACCCTCCAGCAAACTTTTTTTTCTGATGCTGTTTTCTTACAGCCAAAGCCTCCAAATAAGCGACCAAACTATGATCAGAAACCAGTACACTCCAGGTACCAAAACCAAGTCCTGTCCAAACAGATTGAAACTGTTGGGGTGGGGCTTGGTTTTTATTCAGAATCTGTAAATAGCAAACACAGAAGAGTAGACCCATCACAACCTGGACATAATCTGTTCAAGCTTTGCCCCTCTTACAGAGCACTGGCTGCTAAAACAACCAGATAAAAGATCTGTTTCTTTTCACAGGACCATTTTTTTAAACATCATCATAAGAATGACCATTTTCTTAAAAGCCCAGCCACTTAAGTGAAAACCACAGGGAAGTATTTGGTGCTCCCCACTGAGCCAGATTGGTTTGTTTTGCAATTCAATTATCGTCATTAAAACCACTCTCTTATGACAAATGTAAAACAGGAAGTGGTTTGAATACCAATAGCACTTACAAAAAATATATCTCACATGTGATAGATTGAGATTGTCACACACATGTTAGAAAAATAAGGAAAGGAAACACATACACAACATTTCACTGCCTTAAGGTTCTTTGGAGTGTCATCACCACAGTTGATATAAAATACAGACCGATGATAAGAGAAAACTGTCCATAGAAATAATTAAGGCTGGGTGTTAATTAAATCAAAGAGAGTAGAGCTGTCTCTTGACACCATTTGTCTTATGAAGGAAAACTGATGACTGATTATTTCATCCAATCTGGAAGAAACAAGTAAACAATTCTAAAACCCATTAAAACTACAAAACAAAACAAAACCTCACACTGGAATATTTTCTTTGATTTTATTATGAGTTAACACAGCACAGATGGACATCTGGTTGCACACAATTAGCTGAGTCTGGCATCTGGATAAGGGCCACATAACCAGTGGAGATGAGCTCCACTGTGAAGATTTGATTTGATGATTGATGATCCCTGTGTGCAAATGTGATATTTGCTGTTGTAAAAGTGAGACGATTAGAGCAAAACAAAACTGATATATTATTTCCATTGGCCCCAAGAGAATATAAATGAATCAATAGTGCAATTGTTTGTTTGGAAGAAATTATATAAATTTCTTCCCGACTTCTCATTTACCCATCCCAATTCCTGTGCAGAGCAAGAGCGACAACCCTGCCTCACAGGCATCGCAGTAGAGCCCAGAGCCCCTCAATGCCATTTGTGACTTTAAGGGCTCAAATTGTTTTAGTTATCACAGATTTGTTTAGATGGACTTTGATATCAACAGATTTTATTTAGCTGTCTGGGTGATCCAAACTATTGCACTTCTTCCTAGTCAATAAGAACATCAGTTGATTTTAGAAAAACCATGATTAAATGTAATTCTGTGCTCTTGAGAATGGAAGGGTGTGTGTCACTTTGTCTGAGCTCATACTGACCTCACTTCTTCAGGTGCACTGTTTGACTTTACCAGCTGCCAGATCGTTCCCTGTGGGCCCTGGTAAATATTCTGAGACGTTTCATGTTGACTGGTGGGAAAGCAGCCTTTCTTACGGCGGGGTCTGGGCTTTGTAGTTCACCATAACCGCCTGCACAGGTACCAGACTACATGACACGCACACAGTAGCATCTTTTCTACCCTTTAAGTCAATTCTAATATGTAATGGTGTTATTTTTTTCACGTTTCTCATGGCATTTTCTTAACGGTTTGTACTTTCTGTGGACCAGCATTGGTACCCTTTCGTTTTCCATTTTAGCGTGAAAAAGAGTGATACAGCACACAGAGAGCAGCATGTAACCCGGCCAACGCTTTTTAAAATGAATCAGGAACAGATTGTGTTTGGATGCCAGTGGCAGGCTTCTGTTACCAAGTAAAGTGCAGCAGGACCTAATCGAAACTGGCAACTGCAGGGAATAAGCAGAAGAAAACACATCTCAAAGGGATACCTTGACATTTGACGTTGGTGCAGTTTTCTCCTGAGCAAAAAGATCAACTATAAATGTGGAATTCTATTAAACGCTCCTTTTTTTATATCTTAGTCATTTGAGGGTGTATGTAATATTATTTTTAATGTAAAGAACAGACATATTCTCCCTGAAATAATAAGTCCTTTGAATCTACTGTGTCGACTTTTATTTATAATAATTTACCAATATTCTTGGCATGTAAACAGTTTTTCATTTAAAGAAATTAAAATCCCTTCTTTACTTAGGATCTTAAACTTTAATTGGCTTCTCCACTTGACAGCATTTTTCAGTGACACTAATCCACAATGATGTCCAATGAATCAGGGGGCTGTCAGACACGGAGCTCCTACATGCACTGACATGTAGTATTAAAGAAAAGAAGAGCCCCAGTAGAAGGCCATTGTGTTGCTCAAGGGCACTCTGACAATACGCATAGAAATGAATACTGCACGCTGTCACAGAAATGCCTGCATCAGCTCCTCCACCGCCTGATAGTCTACAGACTGTGTTTTATGACACCTGTCGAATAGAGGCCTTCTGCAAAATCCCCAGCACCTCCGAAGATAATCTGACTATCTTGATGATCAGCCATGCCACATACCTTCAAATGACTTAATCTGTGGGTAGGAAATGTTCAGGTTAATTTCAGATTATTCTTACTGGGTGTGTTTGCCTCATTCTATTTGCATACCTGTGTTATACTTTATATAAAGTGACCATAGACAGAGATTCCTATCAGCCAGTTCCAAGATTGCAACATTAACTTAATGTCACTTCTAAGATTACTTACACTTCAAGTATTTCACAGACAGCTCCAACACAGTCCAAACATGAGATCAAATATTAGGTAACTCCCTGTAGAAGAAGGCATCGATTTGAATGACAACACAAGTCATTTTGGGATTAGCCTGTTCTTAGAGCCCAACTTTGTGTGTAATTCAATCCTGTCTGCCTTGGGTCATGTTTTTCCCTATGCTCCCTATTACTGTACATTCAAAGAAAACATTCCTATCGCTACTATACACCTACTGTTCTCTATTTTTGAAGTTGATATTTAGCACTTGATTGAGAATCTTTGTTTTCTTCTTGTTTGTTAATGTCAAATACTATGAACTATGTAGATGCATGAGAGCACAGGCCTGTGCTCTTATGCATCTACATAGTTTGTTCTACTATTACCCATATATGGAGATCTTCAAGGCTCAAATTAACCAACACCATTTAATCATGTAATCATTATCAATATCATCAATAAGATATCACTGAAAATATATTCCCAATGATATAATGAAGGAAGTGTGGGAGCCAGAGCAGCTGTACAGTCTATATAAATAAATCTCCGGCTGTGAGTACAGGCTAATGATCACAGTAAGTGAGAATGAGAGTGTGTAAGATAACCAAGATCATTTTCACTCTGTCTGAATTGCTCGGGTGATTTGTTTGAATGTGAACTCAGCTGATACCAATCATCGCTCTCTGAGAATAATGCTTCATTTTAAGATGCCTCGATATTATTGGCCTAAGTCGCTCTTTGTCCACTCTCCGCTCTGCCATTTCCAATTCCTTTCTTCTCCTATACGCCTCTTAATTTTTCAATTTCCTGTATTTCTGTTGTGAACGTCTCATCTATTTGTTTGATTTCTTTCAGCTTCTCTATTATTGACTCATCTATCCAGTGTTTATACCGTACAGACGTTTCATTTCTCAGCTTCTATTCTTCTGTTGTGTAAGGATCCTCTCACGTTTTCAGTCTCTTCTCTATTTGTTGCCAGTATTCCCACTGCTTGTGTTTATATATAGCATGAGTGTGTGAGGGTATGTGTGTATAAGGGAGGGAGAACAAACTATGAGGATTCCTTTTTCTTCTTACAAGAAAATATTTTTCTTTCTGCTGTGTTTGCCAGAAGCTGGTGTTGACCAAGTCAACCTAATTCTCACTAATCCCTGAACCCTTCCTCAATTCCTCTCTCTTCCTCTCTTGCACACAAACACACACACACACACACACCTACACACAACACACTTTTTCAAATCCCAACACCTGGCCCCAGCGTCTACCTCGTTACCGCCTCCTCAATAATTCACTGCTCCCAAGACTTTGGAAACATTTTTTATTCATGCACTTCTGATATCAACGCACACGCACGCACACACACACACACACACACACACACACACACCACAGGCACCAGAGCTTGCATTTAAGGAACCAACATCTTATTATGTCTACAGTTTGCACTTCCATTCTTTTTAAAAACATGCTGCTGTCCCCTTCCTTGGCCCCCTGTCAGGATATTTTCAGTTTTTTAGAGACAGCTCAAAACAAAGTTGTACTCAAAACTCAAAAGTGGCTTCACGCGCAATGCACTTTTGTAAATTTGGCGCAAATCGTCTTGGCGCACAGAGCCACTTGACGCAGTTGTCATATTTATGCCTAGCGCTGACATTTTTTAAATAGCAAATAAACCTGCAACATTAGTGCCCAGGAGTGTGTTTGTTTTAAATGATGAGAGAAACAGTTAAACCCATACACACTTCTGTATAATTAAGTGATTTAATCCAGCCTCTTTGCGCTCTGGACATCACATTTGTGCCGATATTGGACGCAGTGTAACGAGCAATATGTAGTCAGAAACACCTCAAAGCACTTTGCGCCACTAGCGCAATTCAGACAGCCTGCTTCATGCCTTCCAAATCATCAGTGTTTCCCCTAGGTTTACAGTGTTGGGGGGGTGGGGGGTGCCGACATGCTGACACAAACACTTGAAAGAATCTTGGTGTTCATGGGTTACTTTTAATGACAGCTGTCCTTTTCTATCGGAAAGGTATCCTTAAATGACTTCTTTCCCTGATTACGGACTCTATCCACTATCATATCCCTACAATAAAGGCACAAAAAGCCCAAAAACAAACAAAAAAAACATTTTTTTTTACTTGAACTTCGGGCGGGCCGCCCCCCTAATATAATGGTAGGGGAAACACTGCAAATAGTGCCCAGTGTTGTTGAGTTTACATGTGAGTCATCAAAAAGGTTTATTGGAGTCAGTAAATTCACATGAATTAAGGTGTGCATTGCTGTTCTATTACCTGGATTCATCAGCCCACTGTAACAGCGTGTGTGTCTATCCGCTGCGTGGACCTTTGGCACTGGGGAACACATTTCTTTGAAGGTGTATTTCTGGGTTACCAAACATGGAAGCCATGTTACTTTAAAGGCCTTAATAACTTGCTAGCACTCTATCAATGTATGAAACTATAGCGTGGCATGTGCTCTGATGTCTGTGATTGTTTTTTTTTTTTTGTGCTTGTTGTTCTTAAGCTTAAGTTAAAGGCTTAGTTTAGGAGCAAAGGTTGTTTTGCCTTTGGATTCAACGCTATCTACACATTCTGTTTTCACATTTCTTTTTTAAAATTTCTTTTTGGGCTTTTTGTTCCTTTATTGTAGAGATAGGACAGTGGATATAGTTAGAAATCAGGGAGAGAGAGAGTGGGGAATGACGTGTGGGAAAGGAGCCACAGGTCAGATTTGAACCTGGGCCGCCCGCTTGGAGGACTACAGCCTCCATACATGGGGTGCACACACTAACCACTGCGCCACCAGCGCTCCGTTTTCACATTTCTTGTATCTCCAACATTAACACTGCATCTCTGTTGCATTAAAAATCATGCAACGAACAGTTTGTGAGACAAACTGTAGGTCCAATATGTCCATTACTCTTTTTTTTTCATTGTTTGACCACAATGTAGTGAGTTGATCTTGAAAATTAATGATCTCCTTATAAAACTATATCTATCCAATTGTGGCAATCTTTTTTTTAGCTAGTGCAATACCTCCTAAATCATAAAAACCATGAGTAAGTAAAAACTTCTCCCAGAAATTCCAGAATTTCTTTTTGTAACTGTTTTATTTGATCTCTGTGGTTTTAGTCACTGATTCTGAGTGTTTGTTGTGTTTTTGCTTGTTTTACTGTGCTTGTAATCTCGACGACATTGGAACTGAGGGAAACCTCAGTGTCCTTTCGAGAAAAATAAAGGTTTGAAATTAAATGAAAAGACTTTCACTTTGGTGCGATTTTTTTTAATATATGACCCATTAAAAGTGGTTCATAAAGATTCCGATTGAATATTTGGAAAATAACAATGTGCCCATTGTGCTTCTGTTTTAATTGCAGAAACCCTTTCAACAATGGCTATTTACTGAATAAATCAACTCCTTTTTTTGCACTATTGTGGAACTGTTGTGGAAGAAACACAATTTTGTCTCTGAATTTGAATTACCCTCTGATGCTTAAAGAAAACATAAACTAAAACTTCCTTTGACCAAGCTGTATCAAGTTCAAGCCGAATCAACCCCTACTTGTTTTAGTGAGTTTTTGGAATCAATAAGCAAATACTGATCAGTGAGAGTGGACGAGACGGAGGCTGAAACAGGCTCAGCCACACTCTCACAGGTGCATATGTATTCAGACTGAGTTTCACACATTTGTACACATGAATGCGCAATGATGTTGTGTGTGTGTGTTTGATACACACACACACACACACACACACAGATAGATGGGCCCTCCCTCGTGGTCTCATGATCAGGGACAGGTGAAGTTGCAGACACACATTCTGGTGGCATTTTTGCAATTAAAGTGGGCCCTGTGGCTATCTTTCCGCTGACTGCACAAGCCAAATATCAGGGCACGGTGCGCTGCTGCTTTGCTCCCCTAGTGGAACTAATTAGATGTTCCCAAAGGACAGCCCTGTCATCACATTGTTCTGCCCACAATACAGCCTCAGTTGCCCTGCAAGCGAAGCAGTGGGCCAAAATAACCTAGCGAATAACTTCATTATACAAAGGGCCTCGTTCCAAAACAATCTGCACTTTGAAAGAAGCAGAGACTCAACATTTGACATATTTTGGAGAAATAAAGTCTCACATTCTGTTGTTGTTGTTGCACATTTTAAGAAAGTATAATAAAGGGTTTCATTTAAAGCTTAACTTTTCAGTTTTGGGTCCACAGAGTTGATACATTTTTTTCATTATTTCCCCTTAACCTCACTCTGTAAGTATTGTGAAAGTTATAAAGCAAAACTTTCACAGCACCGGCATGTATTTTCTCCTTCCATCACGTTTGCATAGAGAGTAACAGCTGAAACATGATCCTGAAGTGGTCTGATCATATAATTCTGTCCGCAGCATAACGGCCTCTTACTTTACCTGCTCATGAAACACAACACAGTCAGAACCACATTTACAGCTGCCAGGATTGTCTTTGTCAGTGTTCTTGTATTGAATCTCTTGGGAACTATAATTGTCTGAGGAAAAACAAATAATTATTACACTAGATTACAAGATTAAATGTTGTGATCGGTTCTTTATCTCTGCATGTCTTTAATTTAATCCACTTTCATAAAGTAATTGAATCTTGGCTGTTGTCTTGTAAATGTCATGGAATGAGTCAGTGGAATAGAAAACATTACAAAGAGAGAGAGAGAGAGAGAGAGCGCACCCGGGCAGCTTCTTCCTGACATTAAGAGACAGAGTACAGCTTGCACCCATGCTCTGATTATTATTTATAAGATTACAGAGAGAGTGTAACACACATTGAGGTAGTGTTGTAGTCAGGACCACACTAATCGAGACCAAGACATACCCCGAGAGTGCTCTGAGACAAGACCAAGACATTAAGGGATCAAGACCAAGACCAGTGCAGGGCGAGACTGAGTCAAGACCAATACAAGACCATAAATATCGTTGAAATATCGTCAACTTGTGTGCATTAGGTGTCTCACTCAGGTAGACCATAACACTGTGAAGGTTGCAGCAGTTACCGTGGGGTAAATATCAAACTACATGAAGTGAAATTATTTGTTGTACTAAACACAGTAATGACGTGGGAAAACAATAGCCATTCAGTCTTGACCGGTCTTGATTTAAAATCAGTCCGAGTAAAAATTATGTAGATTCCAAGACGAGACCGTGACCTTCAAAAAGTGGGCTCGAGACAGGTCTTGAGACCAAGACAAATTTTGAGTACTACAACACTAGATTGAGGAAATAGGGAACCAATTCCTAAACTTCAAAACACAACTGCTGCATTTAGGTTGGAGAAAATAACACTGGAACTTTTGTTCAACTCTTCTCCGGTGTTTAATTAAAAATGTTGATAGCGTGTGCAATATTACTTTTAAAAATAAGGAGCATTAATGTGTGCGTTATCATGCTATAATACAGATCGACTTTTCTTGTCAATGCCATGTGAAATGTAACTTCTACTTTTACTGTCTGGTACAATACTGCTTTTAAATATTTTAGAATGTGTGATTGTGTTAGATATCATATGCTATCACAAATGTCATGACATTGCATCATTTCCAAACATCATGGGGGCAATTTTAGGCTTCATTACCTCTAATTATCACTGCCATTACTATAGTTTACTTTTGTACCTAACATTTACTTCGATTGTTATTTATTAGGAGACATATTTCCTTGAGTTTAACCTTTACAACCTTTGTATTTCATATTTCACCACACAAACCCTACATTTACTAAATATTTATAATACCCAAATACAACTGATATGAGCAACAGGAAGTAAATGTTCCCCAAACATTGACAAGTCATGTTTAGATTGAATGTATGAATGTAAGCTTCCGTATTGAGTTATTGAATTTTAATGAGATACTATCTATTATTAAAGTATTAACAACTGATGAACTCTGATACGATAGATAATGAACTCCTCATTAATTCCGCATGAACTCATTAATCCATCATGGCCTCTATGTTTACGGAGGTCTTATAAGCAGTTCATTATTTTAAACGTTTCCCATTAGCCGAGTATAATTGGATGCTCCTCAGCTAAATTCGTGCAGTGACTCGCTCTATGGCTGAAACAAAGAAGCGTTGCAAAGTGAGAGTTTACACAATGGACCTATTATTTCCAGAGAGAATGTTATTTGCAGAGCCAGGAGAGGAATTTGTGCTCCTAAGTGATGTATACGCTCCAACCTATTGTTAGAGCCACTTCCTCAATATATTTCCACACAACAACCTTGTGCTTCAACACCTCATTAACAATAGGGAGCCTCTTCGATGATTTGGTTTGGAACAACAAAGAGGAAGTGAGATGAATGGGCGACACTGGGCGCACGTTCCAGCTGTGAGTGCGGCTGATGTTCTAATGAAAGTGAATGGGCCTGGCCGAGAGTTCTCAAACCTTGGCTGTAATAGGCGGCAACCACAGGGGATGTGAGCGTCGGCGAATGAATCAGCGGGCTGAGAGAGGAGAGGACATGCGGTGCGACCGCCTCAGCGGGCCTGTCATTCTGATCGCATATACATCAGCAGGGGAGCAGCTGGGATCAAACGGGCTTAGTAAGGGTCATTGCCGTGACAAACAGGAGCATTAAAGGGCAAATAATATCACCAAATGGCATACTAAGCACCTGCTCGAAGGCTAGAAAACCGCAATACAGGAAGGGTTAGGAATTTAAATCCTCATGGCATGCAATGGGTAGACCCTTAAACCTTCAATTTCAATCCTCTGTTGGCAAAACATTTTGTGCGTATACACCCATTTTTATATTGTATAATTTATGAATATGTTTATAATATAAATAACTTTTAACTGTGTTTAATTAATTCCCTTCAAGCTTAATTTATCAATCCTCTTTTCTTATTGTATTTTCTGGCAATTTCTTATTTTCTTACATGTAAAGCACTTTATAAATTGCTTTTGAAAGTGCAGTTTAAACAAATGTATACTTGTTATTATTCTTGTTATTATTAGAGTCATACACATCTGTGCAGGGAAGAAAAAAAAGTATATTTTTTAAGGAGAGATCGTTCTGTTTCAGATGGATTGGATACAGTAACCAACTCTTTGACAAGTTTGCGACCACAGCAGTAATGATATGTAATGCCTGAATTACAAAAGCCAAGCAGACCGCACACTGCCATAATCACAATGAAAGTAATTGCAACTCAAAACCTTTGTAGACAAATTGAGTGTACACAATGCTTGATTTGCTGTGACATAGTTAAGCTTACATTTCCCAGTGTGGGTGGTGATGGTTTTCTCTTTGGGGCTTTTGACTGACTGACAGTGCCCAGTGTTATTGGCATGAAAGCTGCATAATGAAAACTGAAATTTGGCTCATGTTATGGCAGCAGTGCTGCTGTGCAGTGATCCATTCAGGTGCTGAACACTAGTACACTCTCATTACTGACAAAGATTATTTGTGTGCGGTGGAAACAGGCCGAGAGCACTGGATGATCTGTGTTGTTGGAATTATAAAACATGGTCATTTATTAAGACTTTTTAAGTTCACTTCCTAAATTAGTCCTTACCTCAATTGCTATCACCATTTTTCTACGCTGGCTGAATCATGTATGTCTGATACTTTAATGTATTTATGTTGCTTAGTTTATATATTGAGTTTGTGTGAAAATGTGAAACTTGACCAGAAACCTTCCCCTCCTGTCTCTCTGGATTTTCAGTTTCTGTTTTCATTCTAGCTTCTCATCAACTGGAAAGAGTGGACACGATAACAATTTGTCAGATTCATGATGTTAATATGACTTACAACCTGGAACTAAGCAATGCATTATGTTAACAACATTAGGCTCTACACTCTGAGATGACATCAAATGACCTCTGTGAAAACATGGTCTATACATACATGTCACCAAAATTCCATCACCATCGACTTTGTAAGTTGTATGAATGAAATTAACATCCAAACTCAACACAATGTTATACAAATCATCAATACCTCTACATTTGCTTCTAAAACATGAAGGTATTATTCATAATTTAGAGGTTTAAACTTAATTCAAGAACAAGAAAAGGTAATGTCTCCAAGAAGACCATCCAAATTCACTAACACTCATTCATACATAATGAACATGTCTGAAAGGACTTATTACAAGAGCCTACCATTCCTCAATTTAAATAATCCACACTCACACACACAGAACAGTCTTACGTAACACAGAATGCTATTACATAAATTCTAGAGAACGGCCATGGAAATAAAGCACCTTATCTTGCACCTTCTGCCGTTAGTGAAAGGAAGAACATGTTTCTTGACACAATTACTGCACACTCAGGCAGTCCCAGGTACATAGCTTCTCAACAGAGGAATGAATTCCCTAATTTGACACCACAGTAAATTACTACATGGTTAACTACTGAGTGCAGATAAAGCTGATGTAAAACCTCATCATTCCTGTGTAAACACCAAGAGAGGATGTTCATTTAACAACCCTCAGCCCCACAAAAGTGGATATCTACCTGAGCAATAATTCACTTAGCTTTCTGTTGGTGGCATGTAGTTGACATTATAAATGACTGTTTATGAACGGCACATCGACGAGTATTACCCAGCGGACCTCATTCACAGCAGACGTTTTGACTTGTCATAGCAGGGAAAGCAGGGCTGTAATTAATAGCATTAATGATAGCTGCTGAAAAGCGTTGAGAGTAGCACAGTAAGGCTGTGCACACACAGAGCATGGGTAATGCTGGAAATGGTCATAGTGAGAGCATGATCTATAAAAGTAGAATTTATTTTAGATTTAAGATATCAAAAAACAAAATGGATTAAGCTAATGGTTATTCATAGGTTATTAACTCCAAGTGTTCTCCATGAATCAACCTACAGATCTGGTGCTTTGTATCTTGTTCAACACACAGCAAAGGTGCTTAGGAAATGTAGGCTTTATATTTTTTTAAATACTTGAAAACATTGGGACTAATATAAATGTGTTCTTTTCAAGAAGCCATCAATTACTTGATACTAAAATCATATATCTGTATCATTCTTTCATATATTATATAACATGCACTTTTTTTTGAGTGACTTGCATTGAATGTCAAAGTTTTATGCGAGGAGATACAGCCCCAAAGTGACAAACTTGTGAAAGTTTCGGATTGTTTTTGTACATTCGATCATGTCTGCAGGAAGCAGCAATACTGTTTCACCGTCTCTATGGTTTTTGGACTCTGAGAGATTCACTGTAAAACTGCTTATAACATTCCATGAGCCAGTAAAAACTTATATTCAACATGTGATGTCCCTTTGTTGACTCAAACAGACAACTATTAGAAAAAATATCTGTTCAATTTCACCTCCTGTATTTACAGTCCCATTTCCTAAAAATGTTTGACGTTGTGTAAATGTAGATACAAGAATGTGATGATGACAAGCCTCTGAGCAAATATCTGTACTGACAAAGTAATATCTGAAAAAGAGACAGTGAGATTAAATTCATGTAAGAGGGAACAAAACCCCAAACGTCTTAGAAAAAGGATATAAAAAGCAATTGTTGTGCAGACCCAAAATAAGCATTACATTCATAATGAAAAAGCTTCGCTGAGGTTGATTGCTGGTCTCACTGAAATGATGAAGACATTTTTGACAGTCACCACAAGGTTAACTATGAGTACTTGGAATTCTTTTATACTTATATTACAATTTTTTTTTTTTTTTTAAACAAACAAAGGAATTGTGTCTGACATTATACCACTTTTCTTGTCTTTTTCTTATACGCATTATTCCACAGTTTGAGCCTTTAACCGCCACAAAGAGGGCCTAAATAGACATTTACCTCATAAGTAGAAACATTTTTCTTGAATATAGCGTTGCATGTCCCCTGCCTTACAATGACTCTGGTATGATGATACTCAAATGGACAGGTGCTTGTAACCAACATGCAAATTAAGGGAATGCAAGAGGATTCTACCACGCACAGCTGGGATGAGCTTCACTACCCTGCAGACTAATGGGTGCATTGGTGCTGAAGGGAAAGCTATTTTCTGTGTGTGTATTTGTTTGTGAGTGTGCAGGAACAATTTTATGTGTGTGTGTGTGTGGGGGGGGGGGGGGGGGGGGGGGGGGGCGTAAAGAACGATAGCCCATGTGGATGTGCATTTTGATATTTCTAGTTTAAAAACAATACCAGAAAAGCACAAGTATGTGTTGATTTAGTGTAGACATTGCACGCTTGTGCCTCAACATGTACCAGGACTTGGAGTTAATTTCTCCTCTTGGCTGTATTTGAAGAATAAATCATTTTCATGTGTGAATGTGTTTAAATCCTGGTTTGTGAGTATGTGTTTGATGCAGGCTGTTTTTTTCAGCAGAGTGTAGAAAAGCCCAGAACAGGCCAAGGCACTGGTTTGCAACAGAAGGTACATTGGTTGTCTGGTGCTGCACTGTTCATCAGCTGCAGCAAGCTGCTGCCTCCTGTTGACCCTGCGTGCAGTGGACTGTCAGCACAGAGCCTGTAAAGTGAGGGGAAGAAAGACATAGTGAAAGTGCAGAAAGTAGCATCATATCTGTAACAGTGTCAGTTAATGGCTTACTAAATAGTATTATATGAAGACATAGAAAATGTCACAATAAATATATGAGCATGAACTGTGGGGGAAACATGATCTTATTGGTTTCTGAAACATAGCTAGAGAGCAACTTTTCTGTCCACTCCTCAATGTAGGTGACTTAAATCTTATTCAAATTATAAATGAGCTTTACTCAATACTATACAACCTAAATTAAGTATTATGAATATCTATAACGTCAGGTAATGTAAATATGCAACTTTCTTTTCTGAAAAAGATGATTCCAGAGGGGAGGAGCCTCTTTTGAACTCCAACACTGACTGGAAAAAAATGTATATACATTATAATGTAATGATTTTTTATGCTGGCCTCCCAAGGTGCAAACTGTGAGATTTATTTGACAAAAACTGCAAAAAAGATGAAAAACTTGAAAAGTAAAATTTTCAGTTTTGCAAGATAAGATCATAGGATATTCTCAGAGGGAATAATTGGAATAGCTTTCAAAATCATGAAATCCAATACACATTTACTATGTTCATTAGATGTTACCTGAATTCTCATGGTAGTAGCTCTGTTTTAAAGGTTGCTCCTCCCGCTAGGCCAAACAATTCTGTTCAAATAATACAGTGAATCAAAGTTCCCAACAGAAAGGGTTTTAAACCTACATATAGTATATTATATTTTAAGTAAGAAACTTCTATAATTTCTTTAACTATTTCCCTCATTTACAATAATAATAAATTTAAAACATGCATTACTAGAAATAAGAAACAGAATTATAAAGAGACCAAGAAAGTGACCGAGAAAATACTTATTAACAGGGTAAAAATGTTAAGCCCTGTTTTATCAACCAAGCGCATTGATTGGCCAGAATATGGTAAATATGCAATCCACCTCAACAAAACCAGGTACAATGTTTGTGCATGCATTGGCGCGTGCGTGCGTGCGGGCGTGTCCTTATGAGTGGTCCAGTCATAATATTTTATACTGCTCACTTATTAAACAGAATGACATTACCTCAGTCACGGTTCATAAGGGAGGGGAGGGGCAGTACTATGATATGTACTGTACAAGTTAAGATTCCCCTCTTATGAAATAAACCCTTTCAGTCATATGTAAAGAAATATGCATCATTCATAAAGAAACAGAATCCTGCAGTTTGAGGCTATAACATACCAAGAAAAGTTCAGAGTGCCCCAAAAGTGTCAGGCATTGCATCAGAGAAGACAGCAACCTTGAAAAGAAACCAGTTATTTTAAAAAAGGCCCCATCCTTCTTGTTTATGTAACAGCAAACAGGATTAAGTTATCACTTGGAATGCACAAGTTGTGCATGCTTTGAGCCTGCCAAAGTAGCAGCATACTTTATGGAAACACGCCCCCTTTTGGAGAAATCTAAGTGAAATCACATGAAAATCAAGACTTCTTATGCTTAGTGAGTTCTTCTGCTTGAATGAAAACCAAATGTGTTTCTGCTAGATGGCTATGTTTTCAAAAACACATTACTTTTCTCCAAAAAATATCTCATTAGAGTCGTGCTGCTGTGAATTGTTCATAATTGCAATCAGCGGTTTATCAGCTGGAGATGCAAAGTTTACATTTATTTTTGGGAATATTGTGATACTGAATAAAGTTCTTTATTATTCCTCCTTCCTGCAAAATCAGTGTGACTTGGAAACAGGAGGAGAGAGACAGAACAGATACATGACTCTTTGAGAACGAGAGACTATGGGTTCCCTACAAGAGAGAGTAAGAGTAATATGCCTGCCTGTATGTCGATGGATCTATTTCAATTAACCAGCAGTAGATCTGACTGAGCAGCATGCATTATCACCCCACGCTTGGTGTTTAGATATGCAGTTATGTAAGATTCAGCTAGGACTGTAACAGCCAGCTTTATTGTGAAGGGAAGGAGTGTGGAGCTCAGTTTAATTAGCTGGAAATATGACTCGCAAACAAATAAGAATAAAAGAATGTAAGAATCTAAGAGAGATTGGTCATCAGTTATTTTGCATAGATATATTTCGCGACTAAGAAAATCTCTTCTGCAGTGCACTTAAATGACAGTCATTAAAAGATTATAATTTTTAATTCCAATGTCTGCTAATGTCATGTGTTTTCCTTTTACTGATAGGAATAGATCTATAATCTTTTTGCAGATTATTGACATGTGTGGCTCAACAAATTTTAAGTTAACAGTCTTGAAATCATCTACAATTTGAGCTCAAATTTGCTGGATTTATTTTGCTCTACACATATATTCAGCACCATTTGAAGCCCAAAGTTGAACTCCCACACCTTGTTCCTTTCTCTCATATTTTGTCCACCTTTATGTTCAACAAAAAGCCCTGCTGCCTTTTTACATTACTGTTGCTGCTCACAATCATGTGGTAGACATCCCCCCTGTGGGTGCTGACTTTTACAGCTCTGTCTCTGGCTGTTTGCCACTGGTCATCCAAACAGGTGATATATTTTAGCATAAGGGCACCTTGACAGCCGTATTGTTGATCTGGAGTCCGTCTCTGTTCAAGGGAGTCAAACTAGTAGTCTCATGATAACAGGACAGTTTCTTTAAGCCTCCAATAGAGTCAAGCTGATAAAGAGTAAAGTAGAAATGTATACCCTCAGTATGCATACATTTAACAACACAGAATTCATTACAGCTCATCTTAGCAATTCAAATTCCTATACCATCGACCTGCAAAAAAATCCCATTAATCCTCTTACTAAAGTCTCCTTGAGAGATGAATCCTGACCAGATCTAGAGGTGTTCTTTTCTGCTGCGCTCTCATGTCCATAGTGAAAGTTTCGCAATGGAGCCAAGTTGCCTTTTATTATTCAAAGGCAATGTCATAGCGTCATTGGACACTATCAAGGAAAGGCTATACCATGTGAAGACAAATGACACTTGAAGGCTTTGACACACCAAGGAGATCGTCGGCCGTCGGTCCTAGTTGGACCATCGGTGAGCGGTCGTCGCCCTAGTTTTTGTGGTGTGTCCGGCTCCGTCGCTACCCATCGGCCCCCGTTTTTTTGGCCAACTCGACATGTTGAATCGACGTCAGTTGGTGAGAAGAATGTCTCGGATTTCCAGCTGTCGACACAGGTTCGGGAAACCCCCTTGATCATGCCGCTGTAGCATCCATGCTTTCACGCTCCATGCTTTTTCTCCTTATTTGTCGCCTCGGCCTCTTCTTTTCTTTTTCAACTAAAAGACCAAGGGGCTGACAACGCCAGTGCCATTTTCCAATTTTTATCAGACATTATTCTCGATTAGTAGGCCACCTATAATACGAGTGGTGCGCGACAGCTGTGTGAAAATGGTCTTATCGTGTCATAACAACGGACTACCGCCGTCTGCTGGCATGGAGATTGATTTCCTCTCACACATGTTCAGAACGTACGTGGAGTATATATTAAACTCCTAATGATGAATGGTAATGATCTTCATTTAGTGATGGATAAGTAAATAAGCAACTGTTTTCTATGTGAACTCTATGCATATATATATAATGGCATGTCAACGCTGTGTGCAAAACATATATATTATAGTTTGTGGCCAAAAGGGAAATAATCATAAAATGTGTGCTGCAGTCAACAAAATGAAGTCTGTGAGGCCATCTTTGCTGTTGTTCCTGTTCAATTTCTTTCACGTGCATCCTGAGCTTGATTCATGACTACAAATGAAAGAGTGTATGTGCTCATGTTTATTCTCACATTTGAGAGGAGAATTACTTACTTAGAATTACTAAAATATATATATATATATATATATATATATATGTGGATATTCCCCTATGCAGACCTTGCGGCTTCCTGGACAAGGAGCTTCCCATGTTCCGTGTGGTACTGAACAGTGTGCATATGTATTCCACTGTGACCTTTCCCAGCTGCTTTATTATTGACTGCTTTGGTGTGTTCAGCACCTGTCAAGCCGTTCTCTCTCCACGACTTCGGCTTTGTTGAAGATAGTGGATGTGAGATGAGCCATGCAGAGTTACTGTCCCTCCCTCCTGCTACTCTGTCAGTACAGTTCAATAGCCTGGTGCTGGGACACTCCCGGCATCTCTCTGGACCTCAGTGTGTTTTATCAGTTATGGTTCAGTTGTGCTACAGAGTTTAGACTGTAGTTTCATCCTGTCACACCCCAGCCTCCTGCAATGCAGTGACCATGTTTAATTCTCATCTGATCCTCTCATAATGTCTTGTGATATCTTCCAGGTTGCTAGTGCCACTCCCTGATTGATAACCAATTAAAAATATTTAATATTTAAAAGAGGAAAATGATATCCATTGTTTTTTTTTCAGGCCCCATAGTCAGCAGGAAGGACTCTTAAATTGAGTTCTTTGTGAGTGAGTGTGTGTGTGTGTGTAGTGGTGTCAAATCTAATGATAGAGCCCTGCGAACCACAGGACAGTTTTCTCTGATTCATTTGCCCCTGCTTTTCGCAGAGCATGCATTATATTTTCCACCATTGTGCTGCTTCATCCAGTAAAATTGTACACTCTTCAAAGAGCTGCCCATACATTTACTTTTTCCGCTGTTGGCAATTACAGCTCCCTTTGAGTAGTGAGGGGTGAACCGCCTTTTTCAGAGAACCTCTCATCCGTGTTACCTGCACAGATTTGGCAAGATTAGCCCAGACCGAAGAATTCTCTCAAATTGGCCTCCTCCTAGTGAAAACTTAGCTTCTATGGTTTAAATGAGCAGTTTTATAGTTCAGCGGTAGGTCTGAAAACAGTGAAACAGTAGATCTTGAAAGCTGTTTAAACTCGTTGTGCACT
Source organism: Labrus mixtus (assembly GCF_963584025.1). NCBI lineage: Eukaryota > Metazoa > Chordata > Actinopteri > Labriformes > Labridae > Labrus > Labrus mixtus. Next base: position 22,853,677 of record NC_083614.1, on the reverse strand, counting down.
AAGTGTTTGAGAGTTCAGGTTGAGAGAGCCAAATGCAGCACATTGTAAATCAAGTTTTTGTTTTTATTCGTACCATAATGTCACGTTAAAGTGTAAAGTAGACTCTTTTATAAGGAGCATGAAAAACTACAAATAATGCAAATTAGCTTGTGCAGCATGTCCCAAGCCAGAAGGCATGCTATACATATCAGGAATCAGCAATACTCTGAGAACCGAGCTTCATCTCGGCTATTTAAATTGTAAAAATGACACAAAGTCATAAAAAAAAGAAGACTATTCTTTGCATACATCTGCCATTTTTCTTATGAAACAACACACCATTTCAAAACATTTTTACTTGAAGTTAATTCAATAATAGAAAGGCACCATCTAAGGCAAAATTTCAAATTAAACAAATAAATAATCATCCTTCATGTCCATGAGCATCGCCTAATCTCTTAGTCTAAATTGGTAGTGGTCAGCATTATTCTAAAGGGACAGTGTAGTGGAGATAAAAGTGCAAAGAGGGTAAAAGAATAGAAAAAAAAGACTGTGAATCTGCTCATCAGGACTGGTGGCGGAGAGCATAATCTGTAGTTATGACACATTCTCTCCCATCATCGTCACTGAAGTTTGGCTTGAAAATGTCAAGAGTGGCCTTGTCCAATTAAAGAGCAGTCTTCTGCGTTCTGTTAATTCTCATTTCAGGCATTGGCCGTCTGAATAGGCTGACAAATTACATTTTGTCCTCTCTGATTCATTCTCGTCCTCTTTTCTTTAGCTGCTTGCTCTCTCTCTCTCTCTCTCTCTCTCTCTCTCTCTCTCTCTCTCTCTCTCTCTCTCTCTCAAAACTCTCCCTCCTCATCTCTGCCCGTCTCTCTCTCTCTCCTTGTCTCTCATTATTTCAAATGAAATGGGGAATGTGCTGCGAATATTTGAATAAATTAGAGGGCTTATTTAAAAACATTTCTTAACCTGATTAGCTAGATCATTAGTGGATCCAGAGGGGTTTTGCGCTGCTCGGCCTGATTCGAGCAAGACTGCGTCCACTCTTTGAAGGTCAGCGTGCAGAAAAGGAAGCTCTGTGTCATCAGCTCATCTGTTCAATTATTCACTCTTTTTTATGTCCAATTTCCTTTCATTCTGCCTTCCTTCCTATCTGGACAGTTCTTTTAAATACTGTATCTCATTCTGCACAATCACCGGCGTATACCTGCGAGTATTTACATTGCACTTTGCAATTTTTTTGTACTTATTATGCAACAGGTACATTTAGATGTCTGTTTAGAGTTTGTAGACCAGTTCGCATGAATATTTATGTCCTGTATCTCGCCTGTGCATGTACTGTGCAACACAGAAGGTTGTTTTGCATCGCAGAATATGAATAATGCCAGAAGTGAAAGCTGACCTCTTGTACAGGGATCATATATCAAGTTCACCTGCTACAAGTCAAGGTGACATAACATATGCTTGGTTATAAATGTTTTTTTTCTTACAGGGCTGCACAGGGCGCCGGGAGCAGACATTTCCGTTTGTCTAACATGGGTTGTAGGAAACAAACTGTTTTCTTTCTATGTGGCGGTCACAGTCTTAGTCCTGTGAGTTCCTCTTGTTTATCAGCTTGATTTACTTTGTTACTTCCATCAAATCATATATTCCTTATCCCTCTCCTTCCATCAAGGACACAAGAGTGTTATTCCATTGTGGAACAAATCAATTATCTTGACTTTTACAGGGTGTTTACTTCTCTTTACGTAAAGTAACATATAAGAGTTACATCTCGTACTGTACGGTATGCTAGCAACTTATCACACTTTCTTGTAGTATCAATGTTGGTAGGCCTGATCTTTTTCCTCAAGCCAAGATGTTTTGTTGCCTTACCATCACCAAACTGTGTCCATTCAGCAACCGTAACCATGTGTGAATGATTTTTGCACCTTCAAAAATCCAAACCATTGATTCCCTGCCTGGGGTCCGGGCCCCCCTTGGGGTGTGTGCCAAAGATCTCAGGCTTTGTATGCTCTTGCACATTTTTCGCATATTTTTTTCACATGACGAAGAACTGTCACAAAAATGTAGTGAGGTGTACAAACACTACCAACCTGGTGAGTGAATGCCATTTTATCTGTGAGAGCAGAGGACAAAACACTTGCCCCCTATGTCCCTAAAAGAGACTAGTGAAGGAGATCGGTAGATTTACCCTGAAAGTGGCACTGGTCGGCTTTTTGATTCATGTGATCTACAACAGTGGTCTAGCCTCGGGACCCACCACCAACCCTTTCAGGAAAAATTGCGACCCAAATTTCAGATATTTTTAACCAATCAGATTTGTTCAATGAAAAAGTGTGCAGTTTGGACCTCAGACAGTCCAAAACAGGATAGAACAAATAAACTAAACAAACTAAACATGTTGAAGAAGCGCTTCATAGACTTTTTGACACAATATATTTTTCAGGCATGGCTTCGCGCCCCACTTTTGGGTCCCGACCCAGCAGTTGAGAAGCACTGATCTACAATATCCATTGAAGATAAATCAGAACGTTCTTAAACACTGACTGCAGCAGAATCAACATGATATATCTCAGTATTCCAAACATTTTACTCTAGTCTGCTTGATTACCCTTCCTTTTGACTTGTGTACTAGCTTATGTTGCTAGAAAAATGCTTCTGAAATAGTCAATAACTTTTGGATTTGTCCTCCAAAGTGTGAATAAGCTCACTGCTTCATCTGAGATTCTTCACAGAGCAGCTACCAGTGTGTGATCTTCCACGGTTTGTGTAAAATATCACATAATTGCTTTGCATTGCCTTATGGGAAACCATCTCCATTTCTCTTTTCCGGCTGACTGCTTCCAGTTACATCTGTGAAGCTGCAGCGACTATATCACATTTGTATTCAGTGATGGGGTTGACTGTTGCATATACACTGTCATGTTTCACTCCATCACTCAATCGACAGTGATCTTCAAACAGATGACTACAACAACAACAAAACAACTCAAACAGAGATTTATATCATTTGAAGGTGAAGGCATCATTTCTATCCAGAGCTCTGTTAACCTCGGTCTGATTTTTGCAAGATCACGGGTGCTGCCATGGGGGCAAACAGTGTGTCTCCTATTTACCATTACAAAAGAGAGGAGCAGACAAAAAGGGATGTGGCAAATGTCAGGAATGTATCCCATTCTGGTAACCAGAGTGTCAAAGGCTGTAACAGTTATAATATTACCTTTAGGGCTAAAAAGATAATAAAAATAAAGACATACAATTCTGACAAGATTTCTGCAGCATGTCTCAGAATCTCCGAACAAAATCCATTAGGGGTTATGAAACAGTAAAAAAATATTGCATCTAACAATCTGGTGTGAAGCCCATGAACAAGGCCAGAAAGATACTAATGCGTCTTTTTATTCAATTTTCCAAACCAAATAAGGGTGTGAAATAAATTAGCAAAGAAAAGGGAAAAGGGAACTGAAGAAAAAAGAGAATATGAAGTGAGTTACAAATGTGTGAAAATAACTTATGTGGAATTTTATTCTAATTAGTGACAAATCCGAATACTTTGAGTTTGCAGGTCACCAGATGACTCATATTTTAAGTAAGCGTACAAAAGACAAAAAATGTAAATGCCGGTGCAAATTATGCAGTGGGGATGTGGAGGCTGTTTTAACATTGCCCTGTTTATTTCTGTCCTGTAGAGAAGCTAATGTGTGTGCTGTGGCTCAGGTAAACACAGAACAAGCAAAAATGTACAACACCCCTCCTCACAGCATGTGCAATGTAATTATTAAAAACACACATTTTCATCAAATACCGCATCCATAAATGATCAAAAAAGCCTGATTCTTTACGTTTTAATGTATACACTAAAAAACCACAAAGATTGTCACACCACACTGACATTGATTGATTCTCTTTATTGAGCTTTTATTTATGTTGTATTTGGACAAGTGGTTAGTTTGCATGCCCCATGTACAGAGGCTATGGTCCTCAAATCGGGCAGCATGGGTTTGACTTGTGGCTCATTTGCTGAATCCTTCCCTGCTCTTTCTCTCTGCCCGATTTCCCTGCTCTTTCTCTCTGCCTGATTTTCGATGCTATCCGCTGTCCTGTCACTCTAATAAAGGCATAGAAGCCCCAAAAATAAATCTTTGAAATGGGCTCTGTTCATTGGATAGAATTTGCGTAGCATTGTGTTGCCGGACAGGAAACATTAACACTGTAAAAACACAGCAGCTTGCCTCAGGGGAAATCACACAAGTCTGCTTCCATTTTTACCTCTATGTTGCAGTGTTAACCCCGCCGTTAACACCTTGACACCCAGCATATTTGATTTCAAATTTCAAATTCTGTGTTAGAAATGCGTCATTTGTTCCACACATCCGACTTCTGGTTGGAAAAGAAAAGTGTGAAAGCAAATGTATCAACATCAAAATTGTGAAGAAAAAAAGTTTTAATTTGGTGTGAATGGAAAAACAACCAATCTGTTTAAAAATGTAGTATCATACCTACAGTAAAGTAAAACAATGATTAATATACTGTTATCACTTGTAACTTTGGGTCTATGTATGACATGACTTAAATTCTTATCTAACTGTGGAATAACTTTTAATTTCTGACATGGAAATACCATAAAAAAATAATTTGTATCTTTGAAATAACATAAACACTTTGTTCTTCTTCAGAAAGAAAGTTTAAACAGACTCCAAAAAATGTACTTGCCATCAGTCAGGCTCTGCTAGGAAATCAAAAAGAAGTTATTAGTAGTGAAAAAAAGGCATTTGTATACTATTACTTCCACCACAACCACTCTTTATTTCCCTACTTAAAAGGATTTCACTGCCTTTACTGAGATGTCCTAAATAAATATAAAACCAACAGAAAAGGACATCTGGCCACGGCAGTTCTAGCATGTATAAGATTCTCAGAGGACTTGTTCAAAAAGATATATAAGCAAATTCCCAAAGGTTGTTTTCATCAGAATAACATGCAGCTCATATTCTTTATTATTGCTGTTCATGAGCCATGTAATTTCAAATGTTTGCATGCCACAGCATGTCTCTGCCAACATGTATGTACTTAACTGCTCCCCCATCTGTTTGCTGCCTCCCTGATGGAGCAGTATGCCAGGGGAGGCCGTCTGCAGCACAGACCCACCCAGCCTGTACCCATGATGCACCACACAGGCAGCCCCTGTTAGCCGCAGTGACAAAAGACTCTACTGGGTTTGTGTTTAATGAGGCGCTACTGTGTATTCATTCAATAATAACAACCATATGGCTTTCGTCACTGTACATGCCTCCCTGTTCTGTCAGAAAGTTCCGCAGTGTCTACAAGGAAGGACAATTAATCAGAATCAGAATCAGATTTATTGGCCAGGTATGCTTACACACGCAAGGAATTTAACTTTGGTGAACTGTGCTCTCTTATGTACAGTTACAACATTAAATATCAAAAATAAACATAATAAGAAAAGACTAATATTTACATGACTAAATATGAAACAGTGCAGTGGTGCATCGTGCAAAAGATGCTGAAGTAACATAAGTAAAATGCAGTTATGTGACAGATGAGTCAATTAAGATGTCCATAACAGTGTTTACATAAATAAGTGTGCGTATATTGATCATTTACATTAAATAATATATATACACATATATGTATATTCACAGTGACGGTTGGTCTAGAGCCACTTCACCGCGACAGGTCTGACACTCTGTGACTGTTCAGCATTCATCAGAGTGACAGCCTGGGGGAAGAAACTGTTCTTATGTTGGGTTGTTTTTGCGTACAGTGTTCTGTAACGCCTGCTGGAGGGGAGGAGTTTGAAAAGTTTGTGTCCGGGGTGTGAGGAGTCTGCAGTGATACTACCTGTCCGTTTCCTGGCCCGGGACTGGTATAAGTCCTGGATGGGGGGGCAGGTCGACACCGATGATTTTTTCTGCAGTCCTAATAGTCCGTTGCAGTCTGTGTCTGTCCAGTTTGGTTGCAGATCCAAACCAGACAGTGATGGAGGTGCAGAGAACAGACTGGGTGATGGCGGTGTAAAACATGATCAGCAACTCCTGGGGGAGGTTGAACTTCCTGAGCTGACGCAGGAAGTACATCCTCTGCTGTGCCTTCTTTCTGATTGTGTCTATGTGGGAGGTCCACTTCAGGTCTCGGGAGATTGTGGATCCCAGGAACCTGAAGGAGTCCACATGAGACACTGTGCTGTTCAGAATGGTGGGGGGGAGGGAGTGAAGGGGGGCTTCTCCTGAAGTCCACTGTCATGTCCACAGTCTTGAGCGGGTTCAGCTCCAGATGGTTCTGACTGCACCAGAGAGCCAGCTGTTCCACCTCCCGTCTCCGTCCTCGATGAGACCGACGACGGTGGTGTCGTCAGCAAATTTCAGGAGTTTCACAGAAGGGTCCCCTGAGGTGCAGTCATTGGTGTAGAGGGAGAAGAGCAGTGGGGATAGAACACACCCCTGGGGGGCGCCAGTGCTGATTATCCGGGTGCTGGATGTAGTGCTCCCCAGCCTCACCTGCTGTCTCCTGTCAGTCAGGAAGTTGGTAATCCACTGAAAAGTGGAGGCCGGCACAGTGAGCTGGGTGAGTTTCTGGTGCAGGTGCAGATGATGGTGTTGAAAGCCGAGCTGAAGTCCACAAACAGGATCCCAGCATAGGTCCCCGGGGAGTCGAGGTGATGCAGGATGTAGTTCAGACCCATGTTGACTGCATCATCCACCGACCTGTTGGCCCGGTAGGCAAACTTCAGGGGGTCCAGCAGGGGTCCTGTGATGTCCTTCAGGTAGCAAGAAGATCGTTGTCTGAGTGTCGGGGTGGTGTTAATGGGCTGGGTGATGGTTGTGAAAACCTGCAATAGAAGCTGTTCAGGTCTTCAGCCAGTCTATTGTTACCTGCAGGGTGGGGGGTGGGTCTCCTGTAGCTTGTGACTTCTCGCAGGCCTCTCCAAACCGCCGAAGGATCGTTAGCTGAGAAATGTTTTCTAAGCTTCTCAGTGTAGCTCCTCTTAGCTACCCTGATCCCCCTCGTCAGCTTGTTCCTGGCCTGCTTGAACAGGTCCTGGTCCCCACTCCTGTAGGCCTCCTCCTTGGCCTGACGCAGCTTCCTAAGTTGAGGTGTAAACCAGGGCTTGTTGTTGTTGTGCAGAAGGTCCTGGTCTGCACACACGTGTCCTCATATGAATAAAAAGGTTTACAGTTTATGAAAAAACTCTCCAGATTAGGGCTGCATGACTTCTTCAACACTGTGACATCTGTACACCAACCTTCATTAATGTAGAAGCATATTCCGCCTCCCCGCTTCTTCCCAGAGAGCTCCTTTACGCGGTCCGCTCTGAGGAGCTGAAAGTCCGGGAGGTGTAGTGAGCTGTCCGGGATGTGTTCACTGAGCCAGGTTTCAGTGAAGCACAGGGCGGCGGATCTGCAAAAGTCCGGACATTCGCCAGGTGAATTGACGGGAGTGCAGTGCGTAATCCCTGCTGCCTCAGTTTAACGAGCGCTCCTGCTCGCTTTCCCCATGCGCGGCATCTCCGGCAAAGTCCATAGAGAGCTGCAGCTCCTCCGGCAATAATCTCTGCAAAACTTTCTGGTTCAGTGAGAACCGGTGAAAAAAGTTCAAGCAGAGGACAGTCCGATGCTTAATAATTATTCTCTGGTATATGTGACCAGAGAAGGGGCGCAGAAAACTATTAAATTAAACAAAAACACGACAAGTACTAGAGAGCGCAGTACCGTGGCCACCATCCGTGGCGCCATCTTGGCACAAATAACCTGATGATGTGTGCTTCATGGGGATGGTAGGGTTTACTTTCTTATGAATTATGTCGTATATGACTGTTTGGAAATTTAAAGAAATTGACACATTAATGCATTTTTTTCTTACTTTTCCATCCATTTGAAGGTTTCCCAACATTATTAAGATTTAGATATGAAATACGGACCTTTGAGTGGAAATGGGAATTTATTTTATGCAACTATTTACATAACTCATGACATTTATAAATCACTGAAGCTCTTTATTGACCAAAAAATCAAAGTATTATGAGAGTACTATGAGAGAAAATACCTGATTGGTGTAAAGTTTCCCTAATATGAATGATTCATGCCTTATTTCCATTGGTTCCTCATATGATTTTAATTTTTTTAACTAAGACATCTTTTCTACAATTCTACAATTCAGTTAACAGACGCTTTTATCCAAAGTGACGTACATCAAAGTGCAGCACAAGCAAGAAACTAGAAAAGAGGAAACGACATCAGTAAGTGAAAAAGAAAAGATCGGACTCACAGCTGCTGACAGGCAGTGCACAGAGGCAAAGCACAACATCGACGGCAATCAAGGCCACTTGAACCTTGAAGTTAATTGGTTATCAAGCATGAAACCCAGGTTCCGGGCAGAATTTGTGGGCATGAGTTTGGTTTTTTACCAAGTTGAATCTTGATGTGTCCTCTTCTTACTCATGGGTTTAACTGAATCAGGCTGGGCTATCATCATGTCCTGCTCCTAATTTCAGCATTTTAATAACAGATAAAATAAATCAATAATTCCCATTTCCTATTGAAATGTATCTAAAACTTGTAAACTTGTCTTAAAATATGCAATGCAGTTAGAAAGAGACCATGTTTTTCTGTGGATTGTTCGTGTTCAGATTAACATTCAGTGCCATAAATATCCATCTCAGCTAGGCCTGAGTCACAAAACAAGAGGAATGGATGCACACAGAATGAGCCAGGTGTCTGCTCCTCAGAGAGCCTGTAGTATATCCTGCCATTACACTTCCCTGGCTCTCCTCTGTGTGTCTCAGACCATAAAACATCCCCCTATTAGCATCCCAGACACTTAGCTGAGGAGCAGCTTCTCGCTTTATATGCAGGCTCAGGCACATGATCATTTCCATTACAATCATTTGGGTGAAAATATGCAGCAGACACAAACATGACATTAATTTTAATGTGGTGCCACAGCTCTGTTCAATTACATTCCATAAAATATTCACAGGGAATCTCACTCGGATTTAGGTAAAAAGGATATAGCACAGCTGGAACTTCATGGGTGTGCTATCATAGAAGATAATATATGAGTCTGTGGGTACTTTTTCATGGCAGGAACCCTATACGTGATACAAGGAAATTCAGGCTTCTTCAGGCTCTCCTGGTTCTGATTGAGGAGCACATCAAAAGTACTTTCATAGGTGACATACAGTAAAATGTGGGACCATGAAGGAGCTTTGAAACACAGCCTATTTTAATCCAGCAGATGAACATCTGCATCAAAAGTTGAAGAAAGACATTACTTATATAGATGGAAATTAACCTGCACTACTCTCCTTATACAAACCAACTCTGCTTGTAAGAAGGCCTAAATGCAAATGGAAAATTGTGAGTAGAGAGGTGTTCTACTAGCTACATCATTTAGCAGAAACAGAGAGAGTTGAGTCATGTGGACAGAAATAAAGCAGGGGTCAAGGGTGACATACAAGAACTTCTTCTGAAATTAAAACTTGTCCTTCAGCTGGCACCTGTAACCTTTCCATTTAAGAAAGTAATTAATGAAAGTAATTAAGTTTCTGTCTCCCTTTGTCATGATGCTTTTCCTATCTTGTGTAAAGCACTATCACCTTGTTGCTAAATTGTGCTATATAAATACACTTGCCTTGCCTATCATCATAACCAGCAGTAGTCATTTGACTCCACACTCTTCGGTGGCAGTTACGCAATGTACAAAACAGTACACAATGTTCTGGGAGCCTGATAGTGATTGTCTGATCATGTAAGTCCATCAGGGGTCTTTCATTCTTTACAAATAAGAATCTGTTGAAGGACAAATAGGATATCTCTGAGGATCATTGATTTACTTGTTTTGGCAATTTCAAGAGTGTTTAATAGTATTCTCTATGTGACCTGTCAGCCATCGGAACAAAGAAATAGCTTAGAGCAAGAGAGGAAAGGTTTTGCTCACTAATTACAAACACCTCATAGTCTATTTTCTGAAGTGGCTGACTCATTCATTTCCATTGTTGAAGGAGTCTCAGTGGCCAAAAGAGGAAAAGTGTGTGGTTAGTGTTTAAATAAACTGTCTTGACTTTGTCTTGCCAGTGGCACTCTACAGCTTAGACCAACTCAGCATCATTATTACACCGATTATTTATTTGGACATTCAATGTCAGTATTTATTTTGCACATTGTCCTACAAATAACTAAGAATCTAATTTTGATTGCACTGCTGTGAGGTTAAACTGGATAATAACCAATACACTTTAAAGCATTCACCAAAGTGGGTAGGCCAGCGTGGTTATATGGTGTTTTGTATAGTATAAAAACAATTGTTTTAATCATTTGTATGACTTTTGATTTGTATCAGAGAAAAGTCCAAAACTCAGCAGACCTTCAATCCATTTCTTTTCAAGAGAAAATGAATTTGCCTTTAAGTACAGAGCTCTAGTCTGTGCTGCCACTTCACCTGATCACAAGGATGAAGAGAGTTTAAGTACAACGTTATAACCTGTTGAAATTATTTTCAAACTTCGTGATGCTTATCTAACATAAACCCCTCACAGTGAAGTGCTCAAAACATTAAACATATGCAACTGTAGTTCTCTGGGTAAAGAAACCACTCCTTCACAAATGTATATATTAGATTTGTTCACAGGGGTCGAGTTATGCGAATAATAAAAGCTGAAACAATAGCCCGTTCACTCAGAGAACCATGGTTACATTTGTAACTCACTTATATTTAAGGACAGTTGTGAAGGCTGACATGCAGAGGAGAATGGTATCTTACAGAAACTATTTTATAATAATAACAACTTTATTTATATAGCTCCTTCATAAAACATGGATTGACAAAGTGCTTTGTCATACAGCAAAAGCATGAAAAAGAACACAGCAAAGAAAAATCAAACACAGAAGAGAAAAGACAGAAAAATATATACATCGGGAAATAACCAGAATAACAAAAGACAGTCTAACAACAAAAGAACCCATTCAGCAAAATACCCAACAAACATAGTTAACCCAACCATCACAAGAGCCATCACCATCAAAGGAACCATCATAAGAACCCAGGAAACACATGAACCCAATAACACGAGCTGAGACCAGCTCTGTTTGTAGGCTCTGAGCTAATACAAGTTTGACCATTAGCATTACAATACTAATTGTATCCTTGTATAATAATAGTAGCAACAATTTCAGCACATGCCCACATGTACTCATGGTCTTCTGTTTTGACTCTCAATAAAATATCTATATCAAACTGCATAGATGTACAAACAGAAAAGCAGCTGTATTCAGTTGGAATAGTTAGACTGTTATTGCAAAAAATAAAGTGGCATCTCACATGGGGCTCTACAGGGACCCCTCAGTGCTGATGCTGAGGAGCTGAAAATAACATTTCCTGTCCGTCTGACAAACTGTCACATGCACAGGTTTTAGGCATAAATCATCTCATTCTGTATAAAACAGTGTAAGGGTGACTGGCTCTGCCTATCAGATGGACTGTAATGTCAGCTGAATCTACCAATTCCCCACAGCTCACCCAACACAAACCTCCTCTGTCAACATTAGAAGGTGTCCACTTCCTGCTAAAAACAGACTTCCTGTTAGTGCTTTTTGTTTGGTGAGAGCTCTCCTTCAGAAAAGGGCATCAGGGTTATTGTGTGATGTGATTCAGCATTTTTATAGCTGTAACACGGAGGTCAGGGAGTTGATGATACAGCAAAGCAAAGCTAGACTCTAAATGCAGTACAGTGTTTTCTTCAAAGACTTAGTTTTAGACCGTCTACTCCATTTATGCTGGTATGAAGTTTCCAGTGTGGGTTTTGTGATTCCTTTTGTAAGTTAAACAAATGTAGTAAATCCATAACCATGTTAGAAATACAAATAATTGTACCTTAAGTTATTAATTAGCATTAAGGCTCTACAGTGCTTTGATTGTCATATAATGCTTTGCACAAAACTCCTGAAGTTTTTGGGGTGAGCAGCATTTGTGAACGCAATCATCCACATTTTTCCCTCTGACTTTATCCAGAGTTCTTCTGCCCAGCCCCCTTGTATTTTTTCTGCAAAGAGTCAGAGTGAGCTAATGTGAGAATGCAGGATATGATCAGTAGAATTCAATCGGTGCACGACCATAAACTGTCTGCAGACGACCAAACTGTTGCATTATGTTTTCTGTTCTCCAGTATGTTCTTCTCCTCTATTTTGTTGATATTGGGATTCTGTCAATCTACACATAGCATTGATATAAAAGCAAATATTCTCATTATAGTGTCTTCATCTGTCACTTCAGCGTTGATTCTTTTTCCGTCATGTCTTGCCTCTGGAGACCTCCCGGCCCCCCTCCCGCCCGACCGTGATATCCTCTCTGCTGTGAGGTGTATGTGTTAAATACAAGATCAGGAGGATTTCAGGGGCTGTCTTCCTGAAATTCTCTAGATTTGATAAAAGCATACTGGAGTGATGCTATTTACTGAGGCAGCATCATGACACAATCTTGCATCTTGCTTGCAGGTGCACTGCTGAATGATTACTGTGCTCACACACACATCTCTTTTGAACTGTTTATGGTATTTTTTAATTTTCTTGTTGCTTTCTTTGTCTTGTAGTACTGTATGTCTTTTTTATAGTGATGAATTTATATAAGGTAATTAAATCAGCATAGCTCCCTGGCCACTTTGCCATGTGCTCCCTCTGTGTCTGCTATCCTTGAGATTTTTGCAGATTAAAGGTTCATTGTCCCGGTTATTTTAAACACGACCTTGTTTTTCAATACACCGGTAGCTTATTTTAAACTGCTCTTAGAAATTGCAGATCTTTTCCTGGCAAACTGAGCCTGACAAATGCAAGAAAACTGAATCAGTAAGACCACTTTCATCTTGTAGTTGTGTCATAACGTACTTTTGCACACATCACTCCAGACACAGAATGCATAAGAAACTAGAATGAAAAAAAAAAAAAAACAACCAGAAAGCTCCTGAGCTGAAAAAATGTAGCCATTGTGAACATTGCTTAAATATTGCGATTCCTGGGGATTCGAAGGGACCACTTGAGGCTTGCTTTAAAAGTGAACCGTTATTTTTTATATAAACACTAATAGTTATGCATAATTGAACATCTTGTTGGTTACTTTAAGGTTTTTTTATGAAAAGGTTGAGAAAATAATTAAGCTTTGTCTACCAGCAGAGCATTTAAAGTGGAATCTGAGTATTACTCGCTTGTAAGCTTTATCACTGTTTTGAGCCCAAAAAGCCAACATGGCAGCATCCAATATGCCAAACACAAGCCTTCAAAAAGGAAGCTGACAACCTTGAGATGGGAGATGAGTCATTGGGTTTGTCCATTATTTATACAGTCATTGGGTATTACTCACAAGGCAACACCAGATTTGTCCCTATGCTGGCAAAAAACTGTGCTGCCTTGATCAACGACATTAAATCAAGTAAATGGAAAAAACTTGTCTGTCAACAAGAAATGTAAAATATCCCTCCTTGATAAATTGATGTAGATGTCACTGAATTAGCTTATTCATGGTATGCAGGCACCGTTACCGGACGAGGTAATGCTTTGATGCAGGGCTCCTCCTGACGTCAAGCGTGCAGGCTCAGCTAACAACCTGTCTTTCAACATGGCTGACAGCCAAACTGTGCCACTAAATCTAATAATTCAGCGCCTTTCCTTACCCGTCATGTTCACAGCAAGAGGTGGCTCAGATGGTGCAGCAGGTAACCGGGCCAAAGAGGCACTGGCAAAGTCCAAATGCCAGGTCATATCATGTGTATTCAGACCCTGACAGGCATCCCAACACTATGTGCAGCCGAGCATGTTTGTTTGTTCACTCAGGTCATCATATCAGTGCCTGGCCTGCACAGTGTTGTGCAAAGTCAGAACAAATCATGACACATCATAAGGCATTAATATGCTGAACATAAGTGTGACTTAGTAATGTACTTTCAACTTCGGATGACCAGATGTTTTACATTGACATGTCATAAATTGCAGAAGAGGGAATATAATGACATATACTGTGACCATTCTAGTTATCTCATTATTATTATTATATATATATATTTTTTAGATTAGATAAGACCCCAGTATTATTTTGCTGTGTCACCACAGGCTGTCATCCAGCAGGAAATTAAATTGGAACACACCTGAAACTAAACACACCAGGAGGGAACAGCTGGAGAAATTTAAATCGTTCAGTATTGAGTTTAATAGATTATTAATTACAGTGAAACATATGATCAAAGAATAAGTAATCATGATCTTTGGTCAAGATTAGTACCTCACATATAAGTTGAATCCTTCTATAAAAGCAGTCCTGTATATTATTGCATGTTGTTTTCAGGGTAAATGAAGGTCCAGGTTGAGACTGAAAATGTGTCACTTCTGTATTTACACAGGATAAAGAGTCAGTCGCAGAGCTGCAATTACCATCTGTGCTTTAACAAATTAGAATCCCAATCTAAGTCCATCATATACAGTTGGTTTTAGTTGCCTAACTTTAAAAAAAAAAAAAAGCAATTGACGAGAAGTTTAAATAAATCATGTTTGGATGATGAGATGGGCGATTTTAACAATTCATAACAGAAAGGTCTTGTGTCTTCTTGTATAACCTGCGTGTATGAGCAAGTAAACACAAACCTGACAAAGTCCATTTAGCAGAGAGACCTGACAGGCTCCTGTATAAAGACAGAGAACACAGAGAAACTGGGCTACATGCAAACCAGCTTTTCATCTCGCCAGTGGAGCACAACCAGACCAGACAGGTGGAGTAACTACACGGCTTCGCCTTAACCAGACAGACTGTAGCAGCAAAACAAAAACTCAGAGGAAAAAAAAAAAAAAAAAGAACAGCCCAACACATGTTCCAACTCTTGCATAATTGAGTATAAACACAAAGGAAATATTTATACGAGTCTGACAGGCAGAATTTGGCATTCTCCACCTGAGAGATCCCAGAGGACGCCTTATAGCAGCCCCTCAGCATGTTGACAGATATCACAGCAGACAAGGAGCCTTCTGGAAAGCTCCTCACTTCCTTGGGTCTTTAAATAGTCAGCGAGGACTTTCCGAAAACCAAAGTGCCCGAGTTTCTGTATGATTTTATCTAATACATGAAAAACATGCGGGACAGAGTGGAGTCCATGACCACAATGTACGGTTTAGTTTTTAGCAGCATTACCTTTGCCATTATCCAACTGCCTCATGGAAAAAGCTTTCAACCCAGGATTGCCCTTCAACCACAGTAGAGCTAATTTTTCAACTCATCCAAATGATTGTACATGAATCATAAAAGTCCCCATGGTTGGTTATACTACATAAAATTAGCATTTAAAACAGTAAAACTACACCTATAGAACTTTATACACTTCTTGCCTAATTTACTTAGTTCCCTTGTAACTTACATGTGCAGTCCAACAAATCGGGCGTTCAATTGGTGTGTGCTTTGCGGGTGATCAACTAAGAAAAACTGCATAAATGATAACCGGTGCAAAGGTTGTGGAGGCAGTAGTAATTCATTTAGGCTTTTGCATGTTTTATTGGTTTACACTGGAGAGTTTGGACAGAAAGCAGAATGACTGCAAGTGTAAAATGAATTTCAGTCCGATGTAATTACAGGTATCAGTGGGAGAGATTAATATTGTGATTATGTCCTGCAGGTTTTGACTTGTTTGGATAGATGTAAATCAAATTATGACTCACTGATTTAAATTTTGAGGCATCATGAGAGTGTTGGGAATATTTTTCAGTGTTTAAATGATCTCAAAGCACAAATATAACATTACTTGATTTCTCTTTACTTTGAAAACACCATGTGGAGGCAGTTTATGTTCAGTTTCTTTTTCAGATAGAGGAAGCAGTTCATCATTCAAGGCTTTATACGTACTTCTTGTGTTGAAATATATGCTACAAATGTAAACCATGTGTAGCTAACTTAAAGAAAAAAAGCTTTGCTAGCATGAAAGCTATGAAGTGTAGCTGGTGTTAGAGTATATGGATGTACATCAGCTGTTTTTCAAATCACTGTCAAAGACCGTCCTTACGGAAGGACACCATTTGTTTGAATTTTTAAAACTATGTTTAGATTTATGCTGACAATACCTCATGGAGTTGTGCAAATACTGTCCTTTTGTGTCCTAGTGGTCAAAGAAGGATGACTTTGTAAAAAGTATAAATGGTCAGATGTGGGGAGATTTTGAGAGAAAAAACTGTATGACTATATTTCAGCCTGTCTCTTAGCTGCAATCCAGATCATATCTTTTAGCATGATGGTCTAACTTAGCATTTTAAGAAGCCAAGCTTATTTTACCCATCAGTGCCTGCTTTCATCAAGGTGTTATAGGACACCTCATTCACTCAGACTCTATTGCTACAGGAGACAGCGAGTAAGACAGCAATACACCTCAATTATTTCACCATAGTTAAAGTGGCTTCTTGCATGGACTCAAGTAACCATACTGTCCTTTAAACTGAACGGTCAATTTTGTTAAATGTTTTTCCAATTTGGTTTTCCAATTTGGTTTTCCTAATTTAACAACTTAATTTACAGTTTGTCATTATCTTGAGATAACAACACTTATTTGCTCATGATAATGCTATTTTTCTGGGGATATAGTAAACAAAACAATAGGCTGGTCATAGGTCAGACCATGATATGCAATGCTGCCACTGCTTATTTCTATGTTTGTTTCTACTTTGGGGATATGAGAAAAATAAGTCACGATCTGGAGAAAACGACTGGAAGTAACTAGATATCACGGGGCAAAGGAGTAAATAGAATAAATGGATACATGTCTGCTGGGGGGGCTTTTGTTTCACATATGTTTACATGCCAAACGTTTCACATGTACAGGCATCCTGGCGGTATTCATTTGTTATAGTGTAAGACTGAGTGTGAAATATTGTGCTGTACACACACGCACCAGGGGAAATTATACTAAATTTCTCACTTTTTCAGTAGAAAAGAGATACCTGAAATTCACTCGTACACACCATGCTAAACAACTGGGTGTCATTTTGTCATTTGGTAGATTTAATGGGTGTCCTTGTCTGCTCCCGTCTCACTTTATGATTTAAGCTGCCAGAGAATTTTTACATAAAATCTTGATTAGTGCAGCTGCAGACAGCTAATGGCTTTGACAGTGTTTTGGGCTTAATTTTGTCACAATGAGACACTTTGTTAAATAGTTTTGATCTTGCTTGCATATTTGCTGTCAGCTCTCTTCAAGACATCACCTTCCCTTCCTTTAAAAAATCTGCTTCTGAGCCAACTGGACATCTGTCTTTTCCAGTCTTTTTTGCTTTCCTCTATCCAGTCATCCATTCATGCCTGCTCTTACATTCCACTTCTCACCCGCCTCCCATCCACCACCTTGTTCTGTTCCTTCCTTTTAGTCATCCATCTGTGACAACCTACACCTCCCTCACACACTTCAAGTTTGTCCATTTGTTGCTCTCTCTCTCCCTCTCCTCCCTCTCTCTCCCTATTTCTCCCTCTATCTCCCTCTCTCTCTCTCTTTCTCTCTCTCCCTCTCTCGTTCTCTCTCTCGATCAGCCCAGACGCAAACCACCACCACTCATTCTCTAGTTGTACACGTCTACCTGTTAGTATGCATTCGTCCTACATCCTCACACTCTGCAGCCTCTTTCCTCACACCCTGCACTGTTTTTTTTCTCTTGCACAGTGCTTATTTTGTCTTCCCACATTGTGGGTGGAATCAAATGTTTGTGTTACAGCTATGAATGCATAATTTCTTAATTTTCCTTTCAATAGCTGAAACCAACCCAGCCCCCACATGAGCACACAGCAGTTCTGTGTCAAAATGAAGAACAAACTGCTTTCAATTTTCCCATGGTCCATCATACTTTAAACCATTACCAGGTACACCCATTTGGAGTTATCAACGTGTAAAACTTAAAGTACAGTTTATAATACTGACGTTTTAGAGACTTTGTGTGATAGAAATCATTATGAGAGAAAGATTGACACAATATGTGGCAGCTGTGGTTAAAAGGTAATTTGAAGATTGGCAGTTAGCTTTCCAGCTCCTCTTGTCAGCATGTCAAAGTATCCTTGGGTGAGATACTAAACCCAAAGTTCAGCAGTGCTAGTGTGATTACATGAGGTTTGATTAGAGTATGGTGGACAGCCTAGTACTTTGCATAGGGGCCTCTGCCATGAGGGAGGCGGAAAAAATGGTTCAAAATAAGCCAAAGGCAAAAAAAAAAGAAACATTTGGAAACAAAACCAACCTAGCGTCATTTTAATGTTTGTCTAAAATGTAGATTGCGACAGGAGTTGGATTTTGTGCTGGAGTCATAGCAGTTGAACCAGTAGTGAAATAATTTAAATTTAGCTGATTGATACTTTTAAAGGGTCTCCAAATACACACATAATGTAATGGATGTGATGTCTTAACTTTAAGTACGGGGGCATTGAGGGACACTGCCCACGCCTTCACACTGGGAGCAGGATAGACCTCACCAAAGCCCATTCTCTGAAATGACACATATGGAGAAATTGGGAGTAAAATAGAGGCCCAGAGCTGTTATTCTTACGGTGAGATGAAAAAGAAAGCTTTATTTCGTTGTAGTCACTGTGGCTTGTGTGTGTTGGACTTATTCAATGGAATTCAGGACACTGTGGGGATGGAACAAGGCAGGGGAGCATTCTTCAGAGAAATAGGAGAAAAAAAAACACTCAAATCTTTTTCTTTCTGGATGTTTCTTCCTCCACCAAAGTGCTATGTAAGAAATCATAGATCACACATTTGATTCCTGACGAATACAAATTAAGGATTTCACTGTTCTTTTACCTGGAAATAACATCTGCTTCAATCTAATTATAGCGGCAAGCAAAGTCAGAATAATTAAAAGATCAAACAGGAAAACTCTTAAAAACCACAAGCCATCAAAAGATGTGGTGGCAACTTCAGGTTGGTTGATCTTTGTTAAGCTACAATAGTGACTTTTTTCACAGACTATATTTATGTGTGCATTTTAATGCAACGTGACAACAAAGGTTCATAGTTTTTCTTGTGTGACATAGGGTTAATCTTCAAAAGTAAAAAAATGATTAAATGATGTGCAGCTTTATTAGACATAAATTATTGTGTACAGATGATAATAGAACTCTATTTTAAGCAGAAAAACAACTCAAACTGTAAATAGTCCCAGAACTGTGCTGCGTAATGTTGAAGAGGTTGCATGGATACAGTTTTTTAATTATTTGCATTGAAACCTTGACCACAATTTTTATGCATTTTTAACATTAATTTCCAGGATTTAACCGTGTTAAGAAAAGAGCTGTGATGTAATAAAAAGATCACATGCGTGATTCCAAATGCAATAAGTTAGTTGCTTAAGTGCTCTCGAAGTCTTTCAATATGAGTTCTTGGGTTTAATGCATCCAATATTACAGTGAACCACATTCAGCTGAAATATAACAAAGAGATTAAACAAATAATGATACACTGCAAATGCCCATGTGGGTCCAATAAAAGTACAGTGATATAAATAATACCAATATGTGGAGTATGAAGCACGGAGGTTTGGTTGCTATTGGAAACTGCTTTGCCAGGGAGTGGCTGCTATTGCATCTGAATGCTTGTGAAGATGGTCTTTACATAAAAAAAGACTTCTTGCAGAAAAAATGCTAATGATCTTCAGAGTAAGCGAAGATAAAGGAAAACATTTTGGTACAAAACGTATATATTCAAACGGCAAAACTTTCCAAACTTCATTTGCATTTCAAAATCCAACAATTTGCCCAAACAACAGCTACAACTTTTAATCGTAAAGATGGCTGGTAGTACTTTTTCAAATGTCTTGTGTCCTAGCAATTGGTCTTCTAACCAATTGCTAGGAGCTTTATTTGCGGCAGTCAGGCTAAGCTGTCTTGTCTGTTAAAGTGTTAGTCTCAGTATTGTGGAGAGGAGATGCCAAACTGGTTCTGCAGGGTTGTTTAGTGGACCCGTCCCCTCGCCACCGCCACCACCCACCAGGAGCTGATTGGCCCTGGCAACCTCCCACTGTGGACATCTAACAATCATTGTGAGGGGAGGGCTGGGAAGAGGGGATGTGTGGATACATTTTCAGTGGGTGTTCCGAATGGGTATTGGTTGGGCAATGGACAGAAGACAGAGAGAGAGCTGGGGTAAGGTAAGGACAAGTAAAGGGAAGGGGAGGTGTTACTGACATAAGATGGGAAAGCTTTAATCTTTAAGAATACACAACGGCAATGGGATATGAATAGTGATAGTGCCAAAAAGTGTGATTCAATTACATGGCATTAATAGGAGACAGTATTCCACGAAAGCTTCGCTCAGTGTTGGAAAGTTGCCTCTTGAAGAGCCTCATCCACTTATTTTGGAAAAAATATTTTCTTTAAGATTTATTTTGGGGCTTTTTGTGCCTTTATTGGAGAGATACGACAGTGGATAGAGTTGGAAATCAGGGAGACAGAGTCTGGGGAATGACATGCTGGACAGGAGCCACAGGTTGGATTCAAACCTGGGACACCCACTTGAAGGACTATAGCCGTCGTACATGGGGCGCGCGCTCTAACAACTTCCCCACCAGCACCCCTGTTGTTTTGAAATTTTAATATTTTTCATTTTGACATCCGCGGGTTTGGCTGAACACTGAAAATCCACACAGATTGGGTATTGGCATATGTCACAGAATGCTCCAGTGTCAATAAATTTGAGTACAAAAGGCATACTTTAAATTCAATTTCACACTATGTTATAAATCAAATCAATCATCCATGGGCCCGGAATCCACATCCAGATTCCAATCAGAAAAAGATTGTTTAGCCACAGCCTGATGTATCAAGTTGAATACAATTGGGAAATGATGGCTAATCAACGTAACAGTACGTTCAGGCGGTCAGTGCGGTTCCTGCAGCTTGTGTGTTACAATACAGTATCAATGTAAAAATTCTTATTTTCACTTATGGAGTTAATGAAACGAGGAAATGTTTCCATTGTCAAAAGTGTGACAGTGAACAAAAGCTGCAAGAACATGCAACATGCAGTGAGCTTAGAATGGAGTAAATGTATGGTACTGCAGATGTTTAAAGGATCATCTTTGTTCTTGTTGGGCTCCAGTGTTAGTGTGAGGTGTAAGTGTGGAGCAGTGTGTACAAGTGCAGACAAAGAACACCACTTTCCAAAGCATTTTAAAGGTGAGATATCAACAGAGGGTGAGCAAAAAAGGAACTAAGAGATAAGACTTAAAGATGAGTCAAAAATGAAAGGGGCGGGTAAAGATGAGGAAAAAAAAGAGAGGCGGAGTGGGGTGAAGCAGGCGATGGAGGCAGATGGATGGACAGATTGAGGGAGTGTATAGCTTTAGCATGATTAACTGCCCCGCCACACTCACAGCTCTCTCACTCTTTTTTTTCTCATTTTCTACTTCTTTATCCATGCTCTACTCCTCCTCCTTATAGATCCTTTTCTTCAGAGGGGAGGTCAAACCACCGGCCCAGTTGCTGAAGAAGAACTTCTGCTTCAGTTCATTCAGACGTCAGAAATTCGAAGCTGGTAGGTTTCATTCAAACTCAGAAAATCCCTGGGCTTAAAGGGGAGCATTACATATATGTATTCCTATAGGTAATGTTACCTTCCCCAGCAAGTGACGTCAGTATCATGAACTTTTCTAGCAAAGTGGCAATATTTTTAAGACTTTACAGTAAGGTTGTATTCACTGGATGCTACATGTCTGCTAGGTGTTTAAACAAGCAGCAGATTACTAAAAGAAAGCTGCCAATCACTGTTTACATTGCTGGATGGCCAGAGCGGAATTGTTGGCAAAAAAGAACATTTTGTCAATAAATGGTTAGAAAAAGTCTCTACAGTTATAATGTACTGTTAATAGACATAATGGTGGGATTACTTAGTCATGCTAATCCCTTTTCCTCATTTCACAACATGTAAATGTTCAACACTTTTGATTATAACCTTTTTATAGGCAAAATAATCTGTAAGCAAAATGCTTTTAAACAATACACTTTAGATCTTATAATATTGTCAGTCAGTTGAATCTTGAAGTCTTTATTGTGGTTTTCTGCAGTTAAAAAGACATAGTTGGGAATTTGCTGATTGCTACTACAAAAATGTGCTTAAAACATTAAACATAAAAAGGATTCCTCTTACTCCATAAAGAAAAAACAATTGTGATAAAGTGCAACAGGATAACAGAGCATTTTAATGGTTTAACATAATTGTAATGCATCTCGTAATATATAGTAAGACTAAACATGGGTGTAATGACAGGTGAATGCAAAACATCCCACATTGCACTACTGGATACACGCTAAACCCAGCCTTCTGACATGCTTCTTTATAAAATCATTGAACATGATGTCATTTTCTCCATTTTGGATTGCCTCCCACTGTTTGCAGGGCCAGATGGCACCCCACCTTGGCCTGTCTAACACCAGGCCTTTTCATAGATTACCCATCAGATGCAATCACACCACACCTGACTGATCTCTTCGGTAACCAATACTGTAACATAGCAACAGGCACCGAGTACACTTGTACAAGAAAATTCAGTACATTTCTTCAGTTTTGTTATAATATGATTTAGGTATAAAATATCAACATGCAGATAATCCAAACCTTACTGAAAGCTTTCACAACAGTTTCCCTTTCTGCTCCTCTGTCTAACTATCAAAATGAGCCTATGAATGCACTGCACTGTGTTCACTGTATAGTCTGCTGTTATGTGTAGTGAAACCCAGTTGCACATGCATGACTTGCAAATTGAATTCCTCTTCATGTAATAAGTGGGTTTCTGTCTTACATCAGAATAATACGGAGCGAAGCACGTCGTCTTTTTCCGCTAACAATGTACTCTAATGTTGTCAGCACATGGGCCATGTGGTTGTTTGGTTATAGACTGTGTGATTCATTTTCTGCAGAGCCCCAAAGAGGGCAGGATACCAAGGTCAGATCAATGAAATCTGAAATGTAAATGTCACTTGATTAGCCATGCTTCCTGGGGGCCCTCCCCAAGCTGAAATAAAGCTAAAATGTCTCCCTTAGTGCTCCTTGGTTAATAGACTCCAAAACACAAGGAACGTAGAGCAGTCAGTTGAATCCATTGAGGCAGTAATGTTTTCACTACAGAAAATTATATTTGACAGATCCTTAAGAAACATTTATATAAGTTTGAGTATGATCTATTGACCAAAAATATATGGAGGATTCTAGAAAAGACAATATTTTGTAAATACATCTCAGAACCAATCAGCTGTCATGTTACCGCATTATGCCAATTGTAACAAGTGTATCCACTTGTTACAATTGCATAATGTCAGTGGGAATGAGGTTTATGTAGAGAAACAACTTCTATGAAAGCATTATTGGCTGCTCTTACATGCAGAGAAATGTTTAAAGACATTAATCAAAGCTTTACTGTATATGACCGCTTTGGAAGTTGGGTGGATATAATGGTGGATTGTTCCCTTTCTACAATCCACATGACTGGTTACTGCAGGGAGCTTTTGGAAGCCTGCCAATGGCACTCGCAATGATGGAAATGATGTCTCAACCTAACTTTCGGTCATCCTAACAACAGGCTAAGAGCTGGAGATGAGGTGGGTTTTAAGCCTCTTGACAAATGTTTTAATTGCACCTGCCTGTCAATCAGTTCAGCTACTCACCAACTACTGTATGCATAACTCGTATCGCTCATATAATCAAAACAGATGAGTCGTAAACAAAATTCAACCCCCTGTACAGTGGATTCCGATAAAGACATATAGACACATTACTAATACCACTTTGGAGCCAGCCTCAAGCGGACACTCAAGAAAATACTTTTTTTTACAAGGTTGCCACTTGCTCTCCCTGTCCATGTGAACTCAGAGCTCAGAACAACAAATCCAGAGGAAGTTTGATCTTATTCTCTTTTTAGTAAGTCATTACTTCACAATATATATTTACATGAGGTCTTTCTTAGGAAAGTTGCATATACGCTGTGTTTTCTAGAGCCTGTGAATTTACACTTTACATAATTTCTAACATTGCAAATCAGCCGTTAAAAAGTTAAGACACGAACTACAAAATAATAAATATCTGTATCTGTGTCCCAACCCATTTTTGATCCTGGACATTATTGTTCTTATCCAGTTTGAGTGGTTGACTATTTCACTTTGTGACGACAAAGTTAGCTCTGGTTTATTTCCACATCCAAATTAATGAGACAGCACTGATTGTTTTGTCTTCTTTGGTGTGTTAATAAAGTAT
Source organism: Labrus mixtus (assembly GCF_963584025.1). Classification (NCBI taxonomy): domain Eukaryota; kingdom Metazoa; phylum Chordata; class Actinopteri; order Labriformes; family Labridae; genus Labrus; species Labrus mixtus. Next base: position 22,829,430 of record NC_083614.1, on the reverse strand, counting down.
TAATTCATTATCTTCAAACCCGTGAATTTTGAGTCATCATGCTTTGAGAATGAAAAAGTCAACATTTCTAAATAATGACAAATGGCAGATCCCCTCTTCTCAGCTCTCCACACTTGCTTATATCATTTGAATAATTTTGACATCTTCACACTAGATTGGTTACATCTGGGATAAGGGGGCGAAGGGGAGAGAAGTAATTGGCGAAAACAACCATTTCCCAACTGGAATGCAGATTTGCCAGTTTCATCCACACCGGAGCTAGAGATAGAGGATGTGAAAGAGACGAGAAAGAGCTACAGAGGAAAGGGAGAGTGAGGAACATCTGGGGTCTGTTGGAGACTGAGGAGGTTCCCAGCTGTCAGAGTTTCCCAGCTGCTCTGTGACCTTCACAGAGCCAAGACGAGAACCATGGGATTGACTTTGCTGCTCCCACGGTCTGGAGCTGGATCCACATGCCCTATAATGACTTTTTTTTGCCTCATATAACCTCAAGAACTCACTGTGTTTGGAAGGAATAAAGTTGAAGGATTTTTTTCCCCTCGTCAGAGTTTTTTTATCCTCAAATGTGTGAGTTTTATATATTAATCAAGACTGTCGGTGTGTTTTACTAACAACATGCTCTCTGAAAAGGGGTATTTCCAGTCAGAGCTGGGGGATGCACTGGTCAAAGCTAAAAAAGCTATTGATTTATTGATTGATTTCTTTATTTCGAACATGTAAAAAAACAAAACAAACAAAGAAAATCTTAACTGACACCAACACAGAACAGGACATCCTTCTGTAAAATTGGACACATAGCACTACCTTAGCTGACCAAAGAAGTAACACTACTAAAAAACAGATCTAAAATGAGCAGCAGCTTGCTGTTAGCGATTCCCCACCTGGGGCAGCAACCTCCAAAATTCAGATGTTCCACGACACTCATGATCTTCTGCATGTCTAGAGTCCGAACCCTTGACTTTAAGACTTAAACAACTTGAGCTGGACTCACAACTGTAGAAATCCAAAACAAAAAACACTTAAATGTTATCCATTGTAAATTTGCATTTACAATAATGCAGATTCTAAGACTTGTTGCTGTCTGACAGCCGATTACTGATTTTTTTTACTCACCATAAGAACTGTGCCCCTCATAGGCCACTATGAAAACTGTTAAATTATGCTCCCACAAATAATCGTTATCATAAGTTATTGCTTCAGTTATTTATCCCTAATGAGAAATCTTGGTGCCAGATCAAATTATCCAGTGTTCACTGTCCCGTTGATATTCATCACAACTTGTTGAATAGGTTTCTTTTTGGCTCTTCATTTGTTTTCACTGTGACTGTTACTTTTACTATGCCTGTTCATCAAGGCATACAGTTCTCAGTGAAATGTCATCTAATATATTGCACATGCTTGACTATAAAAACTAATTTAGAATCTAAAGCAGCGGTGTCACAATTGTAAAAATTTAAACCAAACAAACAACTTCATGTTGCTCTTGAAGCTTCAATGAGAAGTACTAATTGCAACCGCAAATAACATAATGCCAATAGACCAAAAGCATTACAAATAAATGGCGTGCAAATTTATAGTAATAACACTACACTCTTTGCAACTGGGAAACCCTCTCTGTTTCAAAGCTTTCTCTCTCTTGTCTCCCATGGCTGCCATTGAGGGGTGCCTCTTATGTAAGCCCTTGTTACAACATGAACATCTGGCTGAATTGGCAAACACCAACGCTTCATCTCTGTAGGAGATTATTTAAAGAGAGAAGGAGCTGTCTTGAGCTGTCACCAGGCTTAAAAATCTGTTTTTATAAACTCTGCAGGTTTGGGGTCTTAAAGTACCTGTATGAGAAACAGATTGGAGGCAGTCATAATATGATTGGGTAGTACCAATTAACTCGTGTGGAGTCAGCACATTTCTGCCAAATTTAATCAGAGACCCAAGTGGCTCTGTTGGCAAATCTTACTGGCTGTATGTGTGTGTTTGCTTGTGTATGTTTTTCACTGTCTATTAGTGAATGTGCTCTTGAGGTTTTGGGTGCAACATGCCACATATTGCACATATGCATGACATTGACAATGTATGTACAAATATGTATTTAACTGAAAATTGGGATTTATTTGCCTTCGTATGTGAGCAACATTAGACGTTTGTGAGGGTGGACGAATGTGGTTTTGTATATGTATGCCTGTGATTACATGTGTATATCTAAATTACAGTTATCATCATGTTTATAGACATGCATTTATATAAATATGTGTACTCCTAGGCTTGTCTGAATCACAGTTGGAAGTAGACTGCTGTGACATCTGTAACCAATAACCAGGGTAACGCTGTCAGGGTTTTAAAAAATGACAACATTCTTTCCAACTTTTGCCTTAAATGGGTGTTGGAGAATCTGCAGAACCTGTCCTATGTTATAACGATAACATTTAAATACAATTGGTAAGTAATTCACTGTCATAACAGAATGTCATTCAATTTTATACTAGTTGAATCAGCCTTCTTTGTCGTAGGAGATAAACTCTGGAATAGTCTCCCCATTAACTGAACCTGAATAATCTCTACATTGATATTTTTCCCCCCGTAAATCAGTCAATCCTTACACATGAATTTTAACTGTAATAAATACATTTTGTATCTGTATAAGACCTTCAACTCCCACACAGCAGCATTAAAAGTGGTGTTAACATAAAGTTAAACATTTAAGGAACCTGGCTCTACAGAATGTAAACATGTACATCTGTGTTAGTGTTGTGTGTGTGTGTGTGTGTGTGTGTGTGTGTGTGGGGGGGGGGGGGGGGGGGGGGGGGGCTGGGTACAGGGTACAGGACACCCAGTGGGAGAAGCTGGCACAGATGGAGCCCCAGACCCACTGAGCAGCACTCGACGTCAGCTGCCCCGCTCAAGAGAGCCCCTGGGATCCAGTGGGCCTTTGGCAGACACGAGCACTCTGTTTCAGTCAGCAATTAGTTTAATGGAGCAAAATCCAAAACCACTTCAGACCAACACAGCTTTGAAAAGAAATGACAGGGGGAACAGATTTTGGTCATAATTCTGGTCCAAGTGTAATTTAGAAGTTCTTTTAATGGGCAGAGAGACGCAGTGGCCCTTTTGGATTTTTTAAGGAGTCTCTCTAGAGAGTTTTGGCATTAGCATTAAGGTTTTAGTTTAAGTCACTGTATTCATTCAAAATATGGAGTGTTACAGAGGTTAGGGTTACTTATTTTTATCTTTGAATTTTGTGCAACCAGCAGTTTCAAAGAGACACAATATATGTGTATTTTATATTTGAAATATTATGAAATAATCATTTGGATTGTAGCTCAGCTTCCTACCGTGCCTATTCCGTATTTTCATAGATTCCCTTTTTACTCCAACAGACCTCTCTAGTCTTGATTGGAGTGTTTGTCCCTGTCTGCCTCTATCTCTCTGTTTATCCAGCTCAGCTCTGCCCCTTATCCTTCACGGACCACATACTCGCTTGGATGACCATGAGAACGTGGTAAAAGCAATGCAGCCAATTAGACCTCTTTCACTTCCTTCTATAGGAAGCTGTTACAAGGTCCAAGAGCGTGTGTGAGAGCATACTGCGTGTGCTTGCATGTGCAAACAAGGGATTGAGGTACTTTTGACTGATATATTCCATGCTTAATAGAAAAGAAATTAAGTCAAATTTATAAAAGGTTGCGCTTTGTTATTTTCAAAGAGCAAATAACCAGATGAATTAAATACAAAATGAAAATGGACTACGTCCAAAAAGATAGAAAAAACATGTTAATTTTAAAGAATTTATGTGGCTGATGTGTTGTGTGTGTGTGCATGATGCAATGTTTTTTTTTTTTCATTATATGTGATATACATAAAGGGGTGCATATCTAGCAATAGTTCTGTTGAGAATATTGTAGAAACATCTGCAGGATGTATTGTGTTCAACATAACCTGTGAATGTGCACTGTTGTCAGAAAAGCTATTGCAAGAATTGCGATAATAATTTTAAAAAATTGCTTGGAGTTTACTATTATGGATTTACTGATTTGAGTCCCCATAAAGACACTGTACTTTTGGAAAAGTCCTTAGAGAGAAAATGGCATAACTGGTATAACAGCTGTCTGACAAAAAAAATGTCTCTTGCATGCAGCTTCTTAAGATATTTAAGATATCAAATCAAATGATCCTCTCTGATATTTGTGCTACATTGCAGACCTAAGGAGACTGATCTTTTTTTTAAATCTTTGCAAAGTCGCGAAAAAATGCACATTGCTTTATAGAATTCATGTGAATTAGTATGATTCCAACATGGCAGCTTCCTTGAGGGACTGATGTATGGAACTTGAAGACTCCAAACTCAAACTCAATAATACAAACTTGAACAATATTTTGCTTACCATGCACCAAGCTGTTGCATTGAGAGGATGTGACTCCAGAAAAGCTTAAACTGGCCAAAAGTGGGGCCCTAAGCAGAATTTTATTATTAATGTCATATTGAAAACTATTGTAAATGGATGAATGAACTCAATCTTTCAAAGACTGAGCTCCTTGTCATCCCAGCCAGTCCCTCTATGCAACCACAGATCAATATCCAGCTTGGAACAACCAAACTCATGCCCACAAAGTCTGCCCGGAACCTGGGTGTCATGATTGATAACCAGCTAACTTTTAAGGTTCAAGTAGCCTCGATTGCCCGGTCATGTCGATTTGCACTGTACAACAACAGGAAGATCAGACCTTACCTGTCAGAACATGCTACACAGCTCCTGGTACAGGCTCTTGTGATATCACGCATCGACTATTGCAACTCTCTACTGGCAGGTATTCGTACATGCACTATCAAACCTCTGAAAATGATACAAAATGCAGCAGCACGACTAGTCTTCAACCTTCCTAAAGAGCACATGCCACTCCGCTGTTCATCTCCTTACACTGGCTCCCAGTTACTGCTCTCATCAAATTTAAAACTCTGCTACTCGCTTACAAAACAGCAACAAAAACGGCTCCTCCTTAATTTAACTCTCTCATCCAGGTCTACACTCCCTCCCGCCCACTACGCTCTGCCAATGAAAGGTGTCTGATCCAACCTTCACAACAGGGTCCTAAGACGCTGACTAGACTCTTCTCCTCTGTTGCCCCCCGGTGGTAGAATGAACTTCCAAACTCCATTCGATCTGCAGAGTCCCTCTGCACCTTTAAGAAAAAGCTAAAGACCCAGCTCTTTCATCAATACCTACTAACTTAATGATGATGTTCTCGATATTATTGATGATGATGATGGTTGTGACGATGGTTTTTGTTTGATAAACGACGACTTATAAGATGGTTTCTATACTGATTAGAGCTCTCAAGAACTGCAGTCAATGTTGTGCTTTGCCTCTGTGCAATGCCTGTCAGCACTTGTGTGTCCAATCGGACTCAAAGCTGATCGTTTGCTCTTACTGACATTGTTCCCTTTGTTCTAGATCCTTGCTTGTGTTGTACTTACTCTCTGAGGTACGTCGCTTTGGATAAAAGCGTCTGCTAAGAGAATTGTAGAAACACACCAGCCTGATGTCCCTTCAATCCCTGGTGGAAACATTAGGCCCCCTTAAGATAAAGAGGCCCTTGTGCGTACTGCAATTAGGGAGGGAAGCACTGAGGTCACGTTTACCAAGGACTGATAAAGACTGAACAGTAAGCAGTTACATTTAATGTACAGATTTTGCCTTTATTGGATGGGACAGTTGAAGAGAGACAGGAAACTATGGGAGGAGAGCGAGTGGGGACATGCAGCAAAGGGCCGAGGCTGGATTTGAACTCACGTCCACTGCGACAAAGACTGTAGCCTCAGTTCATGGAGCGCGCGCTATAAGAGCTATGCCATCCGGTGCCCCAGTATTGGTCATTTTTAACCACCAATAGAATATCTACTGCAGTCCCAGTTTGTCATCCTTGCCTTTAGCATCTGTGCTGCAACAGACATCACACAATTTCATTTCTGTTAATTGACTATTTTGAAGTGGAGCAATGAGAGTTTTCCATCATCATATTGTCAGGAAGCAGCTGCCAGCTGCACAGCATGCCTGTAATGCAATCAGCTACTTTGTGGAGGCCTTCAGACTCTTATTGTGTTAGGCATCGCTAGGACTGCTAATGTCCCTCTCCTGGTCATTCCCCTCAGCTGGAGCATTATGCATATATGCAATTCATCATGCGCCTAATCTATGCATTCATTTCATTATTGCTTTGTTTTTATGGGCAATATGTAAATGTGTCTTTTGAAAGTACATTATCAGCGGTTTGCCTTTGATGATCGCTTGTAGGAGAAATAAGACAACGTCTCTTTTATGCCTACAAAATAATTCTGAGTTTGAACATTTTATCACTTATTTGAAAATCGGATTATAATCGTGCTAATTACAGTAAACAGTGACTTATAATTTGGAAAATATTTTGGTAGCAAATAACCCAATAAAGTAAGAAGAAGACTCTGCTTCATGACCACAAAACTACTCCCAAATAAATCAGAAGCTTAAATTAGAAGTTTCACAGAGTATCACCACAAGCACTACCCTGAACTGCATAATTTTGTCATGTTCTGGGAAAAAAAGGATGTGGACCCATTCGAAGTCTTACAAAAAAATAGCAAAAGATAAAAAGGCAAAACAAAGGTGTACTCTGTAAGTGTCCAGGTATAAAAAGAAAAAGGTCACTAATAAGTCCAACAGGAAACACACAAGGAGAAGATTCCGGGAACGACATATGAACTGACAACAACAGGGAAGGAACAGTGAGACTAAGGGTGCTTCCGAATTGTCATTTTTGCTTAGGAAGGTTCCTAACTGAGTGAAATGACCCGGGAGCATTTAAGTGGCGGCCATGATAAGAGCCGTTCGAATTCTCTAAAAGCAAAGGAAAGGTGGGTCAATGCTTCCTTTATAACCTACTTTAGCATAGGATACAGTGGACCATCCTTTACGAAAGGAGATGAGATATGCCGTCCCACAATTCCTTGCGGCCGCAACATTAAAAGCAAGTTGCGCATCCGACCATTCACAAAAATTAACGATGATCATAAAGGGACACAGATCATGTAAGGGACATTTTTAGCCAGATTAAGTTTTATTCAACATATTTCATTCACTTAAGAATGCTTTGTGCAGTTGTACATTGGTATACTTAAAACATTATGTATATGTAGGCAGGGGCGCTGCTTGTCAACAGGGAAGGCAGGCAACTGCTTTGGGCCCCAGACCAGTAGGGGCCCCAGAGGGCTGAAAAACATTTAACCAAAGCAGCAAACCAAATGTGCGAATTTTGCAATGACAGTAGGAAACCTCCCTAAGGGTGCCCCATGATAGCACTCTCTATCAGTGCCCTGCTAAACCCTGGTGGGAATTACCTTTTGCTTAGGGCCCCAACAGACTCTAGAATCGCCACTGTACACACTAGAAGATAATCAGGACAATTTTGGGCCCGATTCCCCCCTTCCGACCAAAGTCAACAAAGGTCTGATTCTATTGCCAGATTCTCCTGTTGTGTGAGGTGTGTTAAGAGTGATTTAAACCTCCACAATCTGCTAGGAAGACGATCAGGACCGCCCCAATTTGAAATCGTATTAAAAGTGTTCAATATTTAGGATTAGAAATCCTGGTGTGTGGGGAGAACGTAGGAGCACAGACTCTGTGAATTGTGACATAGGACCGATCAATAGCCAATAGGGAAGCAAACTGACTGAAGCAGGAAGCACAACACACATTACCATGGCGACGACAGTAAACACGAAGCATAAAGTTAGCTGGATGTCGTAAATTCAGGACCAACATATTGATTTGTGGCAACAAGACAAGTGTTTATACAGTGTTTAAAACAAACCACAATCCCACTGACAAGGAAAGGAGTTGGACCAAAATGTTTTGGATGTACCAGCTAACCGCTAGCCACATTTAGCTTGGCCATCATGTTAAGTCATGTTTGAATGCGCCATATAACACGTTCTGATAGTCGAGACTCTGGTTGTTGGTGAATGAATTGGTTAGTGTGTGGTGTGCTGAGTTGGTCATCTCATTGCACACCACACACTATGAAAGCAAAACTGTTAATCTGGCATGATATGTCGTCATGTGTGAGCTCTCTCACATTTTCAAAATTGTTTATGAGATTTAAAAATATTTTAGCGTGTGCCAGGCTTAATGAAGATTTTAATAGTACATTTGACCAGAACGAATGTCCAGCAGCTGTTCATCTTTTTAGTTGTGGCGTCATGGCAACAACAGTTTGAAAAAAAAACAGTGAGTTCTAGAGCGTTGTCTTCATTGTGACAACATAGACCCAAATTTTATACCCTCTCTGCCTTCAGCCAGCCTGCTCATTTGTGTCTAGAGAGTGATCTTGTTGGAGTATTTTTGAGTCTGTTGTCCAAGTTAACCCATTTTGAAAGTTTTTGTCAGTGTATTTCCAAATTATCGTCTTCTGTTTTGGATACACAGACCCATCAGGGTTTTGTTCGACACTCCCATTTATGAACAATCTCTGCAGCTCTGCTGGCACATCCAGTCATATAAGATCAAGATCGTATTGGTGGCTGAATTCTTACGTCTTCAGAAGAAGAACGAGCTCCTGGCTGAGGTTACTGTGGAAGACCTGACAGACCTACTGGTGATGGAAAGCAAGAAGTCTCTCAGACTGCAACTCTGGGACTTTGAGTTGGAGGATTTTGATGATATGGATGTCAAGCCTCTCCTCAAGCTGGTGTGGGAGGTGAACACCAGCTTGCAGATAAGAGATGTGTAGTTTGAAACAAAAAGATTGCTCAACTCACCAGAGAAGATGCCACCGTCCTTTTCGACACCCTAGTATCCCACAAGGGATGGTGATGGATGTCGTTCCCAAAGTCCTGCAGGACTTATGGGTCCCTCCAAAAACCACCTCCCAGGAATTGCCCTCCCAGCAGCTGAGTAAGATGGCTGTCGGAGTGACAAAGGCTGTTCTGTATCGTGTGTCCACTGCTCTGTCTACAAATTCACGTGAGATCACCTTTTGTAGATCCATGAGAGACAACATGGTCCTCTCTATCACAGGGAAGGTGAGACAGATTTATACTCGAGACATCCTAAAGAAGAACTGCTTTGAAAAAAAAAAGACAAAACACTGAAGACTAAACTTAGAAACAATAAAATAAAGAAACACACAAGGGAAGCAAGCAATAACAAGGCAGAATGCGACAAACTGAAACAAGAGAGGAAATTTAAACAAAATACAAAACTAAACCAGAAAGTCATGACAAATCTTACTTATTTAATTTACTTTCTTTAAGCCTACATCTTTATAAACCAGTTCAGAATGGTGAAATCCAATAGATTAGCATGTCCTTGTCCTGATGTGTTTGAAGCACCCATTTGTATTTCAGCTATATTGACACCAGACTTTTATGCAAATTTGGCAAATTTAAATGAACCGTTTTAAAATGCTTTACCACATTGCTATCATCCTCTCATTTTTGCCTCTATTGTTTTGTTTGTTTGTTCCTTTTTTCTGCACTCTAACTGGTGATATCCTAAAAGGAGTTGGGGCTGCGCAGTTTAGTCTTCAGCAAGAGATAATTGCCACTCTGAAGCTTGTCACGGTTTGACTGTCTGCAAGGACTCTTAATTGTTTTTGACAATTTTTGTTTTAATTGCAGCACGTTAACACATCTTTAGTTGTCACATTATAAGAGTAGCTAGCTCAGAATAGAGCCAGATTGTGGACGACTTGTGCTGAAGGAGGAAATAAAGATAATTAGTCGAGACAGTCGTGTAAGAATTAATGATAGTGGGAGCTCTAATGGCAACATGGTTTTACAGAGTCAGGAAACTATGTTGTTTCAAGTGTCAAGTTCATTACCAAACGGCCAAACTGTTGAGAGTTAATCTCAGTGCAGATGGAGTGGTGTAACAATACACCACAGAAAGTGTCAGTGCGAATGTCATGGAGATGAGTGCAAAAAGAAAGAAACAGAGTACACACAGAACTTTGTTGCTCTGGTTTCTTTTTGGGGCTTACATTTTTTTTTCCAAAGCAGACAATGAAAACTGACAGGATTCTGAATAATTGCCTGGTTTTTGGTGTTTAATTTGATCGCTAGATCTTGTCAGACCTTGTGTGTAAGTCAAAATATATTAATATTATTTACCACTTGGCAATACAGATCATACAGTCTTTTCCAAATTTCCAAATTAAGTTGTTTTTCCTGACTCTGTCTAATTATTATTTTTTTTGGCCTCAAAGAATTTATCCAGCACACAAAAAACTTAGTTTTTCTTACATAATATTAGTCTGACAATTACACACATATAATTGATGAAATTAGCATGTGGCCAGACCAATCTGCAACAAAATCTCTCAAACCATGAGAAGAACAATTTGGACAACATTTTAGCTAAATGTGACTGTTTGATACATTGGATGTGTTCTATCGTTTGGCTATCACTGAACTTGTTTGTGGCAGCTGTGAGTTGATGCTGTCATATAAACAACAGTAAAAGTACAAGTGATGCTGAATGAGCGTCAGAGAAACCTTAAAAAAATCCATTTTGAATTCAGCTTTTGCACACTGGATGTTTTTTCTTACCATGCTTGGAGGTCGAGGTTATCAGTAAATATCAACGTATTTCTACTGTGAGTATTGATATGTCACCAAGGAAGAAAAACGGTAAACCATTAATTAATTTAATGCCTTCAGATGAACAGATGAATATTGTGCATTAACATGGGTCAATCCTGGAAACCATCTTTAGCTCTTGGGCTTTTTTACGTTTTTAGTCTTTACTTCCCCCATGCTGTGTTTGAGTTGAATCCAGATGCCTGCATCCCCCATCCTGCCCTTATTTACCACAATCCTTTCATCTTCTTTATCTTTCTTTCATATCTCTCTCCTGCTCTTATTTCATCACTAACCCTCCTTTCATCTGATTTTCAACCAAATAGTACCTTAATGTCTAGAAGTCTGGTAACAGCAGGTCAATTGCTGAAAGTTTCCTGCCTGCTGGGGTGGCCAAGCAGTGAAATAACTTTTCATTTGAGGAAAGGGTTCAATCTCTGCAACACATTGTTTTCCTCAGCAACCGCATGTGTACTGTTGAGGTGTGCTTAACTAAGTTAACTAAGTTAAGACTGACAGTTTTGTAAACGGTGTAGGAGGGCAGCTCTGACTAATGCCCTCTGCTGCTAGGATGTTTAGCAAGTAAATCATGAGCTGTTTTCACATATGGACTCCTGAACATTTCTAGAGAATTTAAGGAGTGATGCTCCTGAAATAATCCTTATCTGGTCGTTCACACATACACCTCTATCTATTATCTTGGTCAGACAGGAAGGGGTGCAAAGGATCTTCTGAGATAAAAAACAGATGTAAAAAGAATGAGCCGGAAGTGTCGGACAAAGCAACAGAGTCTGCTATATGACGCTATATGAAGAATATTTGCCTTTATATCAATGCCCTGCGTTCTCTGACAGAATCACAGTGTCAACAAAATAGAGGAGAAGAAGATACTAGAGAATGGAAAACATAATGCAGGCGTTTAATTATTTTGCATGGAGATCTTAGCAGTTGGTGTAACTGTTTTCACAGAGTTTTTATGTCCTTTGGAGAAGGACTGATTCATGTAGTTGTTTCTACATCTGCCTGATGCTGTTCATTCTGTGATGTGGAGTTAACATCAGTGGATTGTGGGCCCCTTCTCCCCAAAGGCTTTATGTTACATACACCAAGGCGTTCCTTAAGGGAACAGCATTCTTAAACATGATGTGAGGTAATGCTTCCGAAGAAATACTTGATTGCTAATTAAACATTGCACAAGCAGTATGTATCCTGGGCAAGAAAATTGATCACATCAATCTAAGGCTAGTGAACATAATTCAAATGTGATGAAACTACGAGCATGGCTGTGATAGTCTTCGGACAGAATGATGAATAACATACATGGCATACCTTTAAATGGTGTTTACTCAACAGGGCTACAGTAAACACAATTTACATCTTTTTTTTTTCTCAGCAAGCAGGATTTGCTGGGGTAGTTTATAATTGAGTCTAGCAGTGCATGAACTTTCTACAGCTGCAATCTGTCCAAGCACAGCTTTTTCTCCCTCTGCAGGCCCCGGCTTTCTATTGTCGACTCTGACTCACGTCGCAACAGTCCCCAAATGTGAGAGATCTTGATGAAAGCCGAATGTAATTATTAGTGTGGTACTTCTAGGGCGGTGGCAGGATCTTTACATGGTTCAGTGAACAACACGCTCTCTGTTTGAATGAGGAACATTCGCCTCCTTTCAAGGGCAATTATTTCAACCCTCAGTCAACACCCCAACCGACCCCCACCTCCCCTGAATGTCAATGGAATGGATTTGGATTGATGTCGAAGTTATCCAACACTCAAGCTATTAAACATTTTCCCTACCCTGCATCAGCATTGTATTAAAGGGTGTTTTTCATCATATAAAGAGGAATTTTATTCTTACATGTCATCCCTTTTCCCATTGTTGTCAAATCTTGTGTATGTGTTCAGAGCTGCCAAGTAAAAGAAAGAAGTTCAAAGAATTGTCTTCAAAGAGTAGGGAAACGAACCAGAAATACTGCACAAGTGCATAAGGTTTTGTGGTTTGGGTTAACTCTACGAAGCTTTCCAATCCCTCTTAAGTATTGAATCAATTCTAAGTGCCATCAACCTCTCAGCATCACCACTTGGCTGCATGATGGATGAGAATGTGTGGTTCATGTAAAGATCTGGACATGCTGATCAATGCGACCCATAATATGTTGGAACATTGGGGCAGTGTTGGTTTGGTGATGAGGCTGAACTTTTAGGAGGTGACGAGACACATTTCAGTTTGACATTGAAAGGGGTTGACTGGGAGCCAACGGTAAAAGTAGGAGAAGTGAACAGGGCATGTGGAAAAGCTTTTTTTCTTCAGTTGGATGCTATTGCTGCAATGGTACAGTATGCAGACAGAGTATAAAGACAAATCTCACAATCTTCAGAGAATATGGCAGATAATGACAGACTTGTGTAAAGTCAGAGCAATGACAGTTGTAAGAAAGTTCAGGAGTTTTCTGGCTTAATGCTATCTCATGGCTTTAGTTGATTTAAGGCTTGCCCTATGCTGCCATGGCCTTACTTGTGTCCTTGTGTTTTTCATAACTACTTGAAAGCAGTTAATGGATACTACGTTCTATTCCATACAACTTAACATATAGTGCTTGTAACCTTCAAGTTAAACATGAAACTATGACCCAAGAAACCTTATTCAGTTAAAGTTTCAAAGCACTATGAATAACTATACCTTTTACTTTGCCACAAAGTAATATTGGAATAATTCATTACATTGGAAACTTCAGTAATATAAGACAGTAAAAAGACAAGGCACTGGGAGTTCAAAAAGGCAACTTGTCAAGCTCTTTACTTAGAGAGACAGTTTCTCAATCATCAAAACATATAATGACATTACAACTCCCAAACAACAGTACCCAAATCAACCTAAGATGTCCCATCTTTGAAATGGTGACTCCTTAAACGTCTATTCTTTATTCTATTCTTAAATGTTAAGGCGAAATCCCAGTACTAGTTACGAAAATGAAATTTAGACTATTTATGGTAGCTGATGATACCCAGATATGCAGATGAAATCCTGATTTACTAATTTGTGGGTCTTTCTGGAAAGTTAGCATGTTGTTTTTTTGTGTGTTTTACTCGCTGATGATTTAGTTTTCAGCACGGTGCATGCTCAACAAGTCCTTAATGGATTAAATTGTTAAAAGAAATTAGTATCTACTTAAAACACATTATTGTATCAGTATTAGAATTACTTGGTCTCAGTAACTAATTCATGCACTTCTAATCTATGCCTAGTCTGATGCCTAGTGTGAGGTCCAACGATGCTTAAAAGTCTGGAGCAAATGTTATTTCTGTCTATGTCTGAACGAGAAGCCTGACTTTGATTTTGGTAGGGAGAGCTGCTACTTTAAAGATCAGATTAACAAGAGCGGAATAAAGACATAACCAGTCCCAATTATTTCTGACAACTATTTCCTTTCCCAGAAGGTTTCCTCGGGATTGACATGAAGGGAAATGATAGAGGAACTGTTGGAGCCAAGTGATGATGTTTTTCCCTTTACTTTTCAATATACAACACCTGTTTATTTCCTTTTTTTAAAGCATACTTTTCTTTCACATCAAGTTTACATTTGTTCACTTTGAACAAAAGAGTATAAATTGTTACATGTTACTATGTGTAGTCACAGTGCTAGTAGGGAAAGCAGTATTTTGTAATCTTGGAGTAAAGTTTATTGATATTCTTACTATCCATCTTTCTCCATCTCATTTTAGGAAGGGTTCAGCTGACAGACCACTTGTAAAATGTGCTGATTTGTATGATGAACTGTAATTGTTACCATTAAATATGTTCCTTTTAAAGACAGACAAAGTAATTTGTGGGCAAAACTGCTACAAAAGTTACCATCCTTCAGTTTTGGACAAGTGGCTTATAGCGTTATACATTGACATCTGTAATCAAGATCTAGCCTGTGAAGAGTTGCAGACAATGCTTTAACTGAAGTACTGTATGTTCCCTTGTAATAGTCATCGTTTCTAGAAAATGTGGACTTCTTAGTGTATTTGCAAATTAGAAATTGCGCTTGTAAAGCTGGTTAAGCAAACGCTTAACATATCTAACTTGTCTCTTTGGCATGGCTTCAAATAGTCCACATTTGGTCTTTTGGATCCACTCTCTATTGGGTGAGGAACCAAGCACAAAAAAGCCAAGGCCTATTTCAAGAGTGTGACATTGTTAAGGCTGCAATGTTTTATCTTGGTGCAGCTTGCTGAAACATAATCTTCATTGTTTGTTTAGTCTACTGGGTGGTATCTCCAAGGTAATTCAAATTAAATGTTGCTAATCTCATACAGTATGTTGGATGTTTTTTGAGGCTCTGCAGCAGATGTATCGTAGGTCTTTTGCATCTAAGTTGTGCATTGAAAAGGTGACAAACAGATGATGATACCAAACAACTATTGTTTCTAACACTGTTAAACCAACTCTGATGTAGTCTTCCTATATAAAAAGGTTTGGGCCTTAGACGGCCTTTGATGAGATTCTTGAAAATACTTTAAAACTAAATTACAAAGTAGCAAATAATATAGTTTACACGTGTAATGATCTTTTTTTATCCCCACCCATATTTTGCTGACTGTGACAGAGACAAAGAGACAAATTAGGTTTCTTATAAAGGGTACATGGTCCTCATTGCTCTAACACGACTCTTTGCTAACTTTAAAAAGAAAAGAAAAAGAAAATCTGGGCCATTGGATTAAAATAAAAACATGGCATATAAAAGATGAGTTTCTTTGAATACAAAGCACTTCTTTTTAGTTTCAGGTTTGAGATAATTACACCCCAGTGCAAATAATTAAATTATCCAATAGCATTATCCTTTTTACATTATGCAACTTGTAAATGAATAACACAGCCTGCTTTTTCTTTTATATTTGTTGTGCAAGTAGCTCACAGCAAAACACTAAAAGCAATTGTATTCACAACCTTATTAATGCCTGAGGCCTGTTTGGCTGCAACACCTCAACGATATAATACAACTAATGGATTATTAGAGGCGTCTCAGGTAAGATGCAGGATGACATAGAAATGAGTATAATATGGTTATTTAGATATGATACCTTTTACTGCTGAGGCTGATGTGATGACCCAACAACTTCAATTGTTTCCAAAGATAGAACACCTCTGTATCATCTGTGCAGTAGTTCACCTGAGGCTGGGATTAGCACTATTTCAATTCCCGTCCCTGCTTAGAGACATGACTTCTGCTCTCTTGTATTTTTTTGCTGTATCAACACAAACAATTCTGTATATGGCTATATAGTATTTCACAAAAATCACATGGTAAAATACCATCATGTGATGTTAAAGCGGAGAACTCTTGTACTGTCCTAGTCGGTTTTTTTTTTAGTTGTT
This sequence comes from Labrus mixtus, assembly GCF_963584025.1. NCBI lineage: Eukaryota > Metazoa > Chordata > Actinopteri > Labriformes > Labridae > Labrus > Labrus mixtus. The sequence continues at coordinate 22,813,464 of NC_083614.1, read as the reverse complement.
TATTTTCCTTATCAAAGCGTCTTTGAGTTTCTAGAAAATCGCTACATAAAACCAGTTTATTATTATTATTCTTCTTATTATTATAACAACATTAGTAATATAAATGATGTAATCTAGGCTGTAGGTTAGCAAAATGTCGCCACAGTGTTGCTTTAGTGCTGCTGTAAGCTAACATGCAGAGAGGTTGAGACGGTTTCCCAGTGCCAGCCCTCCATATCAAGACTAGGATTGTCATACCTCTGTTGCTATCAGAGGCCCGTTTCACAAAGCAGGTTTAGTGCTTATCCCGAGTGTGTTAGCCCTGAAATGATGGGTTTTTCACTTGGGAGGAAAACCCGAACATGGCATGTCCTTAATGTGGTTGAATATGGTTGAAGGAGCTGCAAGAGGTGCATTTACATCTTGAAAAGATTTATAGACCCCAACCAGATGTGTTATCTTCTTCAGACGACATTTGACAATACTGTTTTTATTCCCACTCTATTGTATATCTGCATAATCGTATTTAGCTTCATATCACCACAACTACAACCCAGATCATTCAAAGACAAATGACTCACATTTCATTATGTCCTCTTTACTTCCTTTAAATACTAAAGCAACAGTTAGTTTTATATAGTGTTCATGTAACTAACACAATTCAGCAAAAAAGTCTGCTTTTCTCCCGCTCGATTGCATCTAAATGAAAATGAATTTCAGGTTCAATACCATTCCACCCATTTTCACCTGTTATATAACCCTCTAAGTGTGATTTATTATTATATATTAAATTAATAGACTACATTTAAACATACTCATTGATTCAAGCACCATTTTTTCTGCTTGCGCGCACCAGAGACGGACAAACACTGCTGTAGTGCGCGGCGCTGACAGAAAGTGGATCACATGAACTAGGTGAAAATTGCCACAATAAATCCTAGAAAGAACAAAAGCCCTTGCATCTACTTTTTATTTCTCATGAGAACAAAATCCCTGTGCAGCCCCCGAATAAAGGCACAGACAGCATGTTAACATCCATCCCATGTGAAAACCTTCCAATGGTCTACTTCTACAGTGACCATCAATCAGTATTTAGACAAGCATTTCATTCAAAGGTCATATCATTCTGTTGTCTATGGTTAAATGTTGTATTTGAATACATGAACAGAGTGTGCAGTACTCGGATATTGTTAATAACCCTGACTAAAAATTCCAAAACCTGAACAAAGCTCCTCGACCGGATCCGTTTCTCGAAATAGCTCAACTCCAAAGGCAGGGATGCGGGCAGAACTTGCTCGCTTTGTTTCAGTGACATTCCCCAAACAAAAGCTGAAAAAGAAGCCTGTCGTCTTTAAGGGGGAGAACAAAAAATGAGGATATCTTCCAAGAGGTGCCAGAGGGATCTGTCTCTCTTTTCTTTCCATCTCCCTCCTGTGACCGGGAGGGGGTTTTCTGAGGAAACAACGGTGCTGTCAACAGCTAGTGCAGTGACTGCTAGAGGCCAAACGGAGGAGGAAGCATCACTTAATGTAAGGGAATGGATTAGAGAAGCTGATTATGCCTCCGAGGTTAGAGCAGAACAAAGTAAAAGAAAAGGGAAAGAGGGAGCAAGGAAGAGTCAATTTGTCTGAGTGCGACCACGCATGTATTTCAAATAGGCTTATACATATGCTGTGTTTGTGTGTATGAGTGTAAGCTTTTCTTTGATAGAAGGTTTCCAGATGTCTACCTCTGTCAGGTCATCTGAATAAGTAAGACCATTGGTACATTTTTTCTCATGTTCGAACAGAAAGTGTATGTTTGTTAACGTATTTGAGTGTTAGCTTTTTCAATGTTTGGAATGCAAATCCATTTAATAGTGTTTCGCAAAGCCATTTATGTAAGTCTATTTCAAAGATCCTAATCTCAAAAGACGTTTAAATTAAAAAAAAAAAAACTTACTCTTTGAACTTTGATTAAAATGTATTAAGTTACTTTTGTCAATGACTGCTTTATCTTAAAAAGTAAATATGTATTGTGATTAAATGGTGCCCAAAATTGTTTTTCATCAGGAGAAAAAGGATTCAGATTCTGAAATGAAGTACAAAAGTCCAAAACATTTACAACAGCTGAAGTGTGCTTCAAATGAAATGAAAAAAAGTGCTGCCAAGGATAAACAGCAATTGAGAAGCAAATGCATAAACTGTGTGAATTCAAAGACACACAAAGCCAATAAAGAAATGCAACAAAATATGTAGTGCATATCCAGACATCACAACAGAAGTGTTTGAGGCCTTTAGGGCCGTCTGTCTGTCAGCATTTGTGACTCATAACATTCAGCCATGCTCTAAAGTAAACATTAAATACCTCTATTTTCCATAAAGCCTCACAAAAAAACCTTATTTATACCATGTTATAAAATGTTATCAATATCTATCTAAGTGAACATGGAAAGTTCATGGACATGACATCAAATTGCACTGCATAATGTCATGAATCAGAATTTGGTACAAAAAAAGAGGGTTGGGGGGGCTACTATATCTAATACTTGCAGTACTGTTGTGGGTTGGTGTCTCTTTGAACCACAGTGAGATCATGATCCCCTTTGACCGTGTGTCTTCACATCATACTCATGCTGTCTTCGCCTTCACTGAAGAAGACAAATGTGTAAGGAGTGACTTTCCCACATGGCCTTTCACTCCTCTCACCGTCTGCTGGTGTGAAAAACTCTAAAAGCTTTAGCTCCATTTGTGCTGGTCATACTGGAAGAATCGTGTCATCAATCAGAAACAGCATAATAACTGCCAGATCTGACCTGGTGGCACACAATGAAAACACTGTGTGGAGGCTGGGACTGTCTACTGAGTAATATAGTTCTTTTCTAGTTTCAGTATATCCCGGTGATCTGAAATTCACTATGTTGATGACATGATGCTTTAAATGTTATAGATGGTGCTTTATTGCAAACAGAGCTATAGCTGCAACACAATGAACAACAACTGGGTACTAAATATGGATTTACTTAGCAGTGTTGTATTCACAGAGATAAGAATACATATCAGACAAAATTGCACCCATTTATTTTCTTTGCAACAATGCAGTTGCCTATATTAGATATATAATCAAGTACAGAGTTCCTTCCTGCAAGCAGCCATGAAGAATCCCCATGAAGCTCTTCATGCCATGAGCACAACATGTTTTGTGCACTGTTCAGTAATGTATAGAAAGCTTCTTAAACCAATTGCTCAACCTTATTAATGGTAAAGAATTGTTGCCATGAAAATGAATTACCAGCTAATGCCTGGCAGCCACTGATTTGCCTAAATGGAGCCCAAGGGGATGATATGATTTCTATTTGCATATAAATGTGTATCCCAAACACGAATAAGAAGTATTTTTTTGTCAATGATTACGGTTCCTCAAAGATAGAGAACTGAGGTATCAGGGATTCACTTGCTGCAATAATGATTAAGAGAGCTTTGTTGTTTACTTATTATTTGTTAAAAGTACAATTTAAATGTTGGGGCACTGGTGGCGCAGTGGGTAGTGTGCGAGTGCCCCATGTATGGAGGCTATAGTCTTCCAAGCGGGCGGCCCAAGTTCGAATCCAGCCTGTGGCTTCTTTCCCGCATGTCACTCCCCACTCTCTCTCCCTGATTTCCGACTCTATCCACTGTCCTATCTCTCAATTAAAAGCCCAAAAATAAGTCTTTTGAAAAAAAAAAAAGTACAATTTAAATACTAAGTTGTTGTTTTTTTAATTCCAAGTAAAAAACAATATTACAATGAAACATGTGTTGAAAGAGATCAGTTTTGTGTTTTGTCAAATTGTCACCACATTTGTCCAGAACCTCCAAACAAAAAACGGGAAAGGATTGTGAGGCTACTAGAAGTCAAAAGAAGAAGTCAAAGTGTGTTGTCAACTTATATCATTGGTCTGATTAACTCATTGGAATTCTCAAAATAAACATCTTATTTTGAGATCTTACAAGCAAAATACATTTTGTAAAGTGTCTCGATATAACATTTGTTGTGAATTGGCGCTATACAAATACTGTTTGATTGATTTGCTTTCATTATTGGTAGAATTGTTTTACTCATAAAAAGCCTTTGTTATATCCTGAAATAAAATGTTTATGAGCACATTAAGGTAAATGTGGCTTACAATACATGTAATGATAAGTTTTTGACGAGAAATTAGACAAATACATTTCTTAAATTTCAGTTTTTAAATTGAATAAATAAAACAAACCTTGGCCTTAGATAACAAAAAAAACTTTAATGTATTATCATGTATTTAAGTAGATGACAATAACATGACTTTCCATTATAAGCGAGACAATGTTTTAACTGCTACAAGTACAAAGGTACTCATCTTGATTTTATATCTTTGTTAACAAGAGACAACTCCCCGCTTGAGCATGCCTGTATTGTTTTGTGGAGACTAATATTGTTGCCATGAGAAACTGTAATGAGTTTAATTCATACTGACACGATTGTGCCTGTATTCTTTTCTGCATTTTCATCAAAACACATCCCACCTCTCACAGGAATGCAGACGATTTCCTTGCCAGGTCAGTGGTATTTGGATTGTTCCATTAAAATAGAAAGATAATACTGTGGTTCCAGCAAAAACACATCATCTTTAACTATGCAGAAGATAAAATATAACGGCTAACTTTGATGCTTCTCCAGAATAGAACTAACTCAGCATAATAGTAAAAAGCACAATCAATAAGACAAATAGAATGGGGTTACACAGCATAATGCCCATCCCTGCAGGCCAGCAAAAAAAATAATGTCCTGGCTTGGCCAAAGGGCAACACTTAGGTTCTTCTTTGGTTACCCCTGTCACCTTCAATCACAAAATGCAAACACTAAACCACAGTTAGAATCAGTATCGGGGTACAACTGCAGTGAAGAGGAGGAAACAGAGCCAACCTTTATTGAACAAAATCAACTCATTTGCTGTGCTGCTGTTGCAGTCACTGAAAGAAAGCAGATGCAGGTTAGCACTGGAGAGAGGCCGCTTCTAAAGGAATCAGTGTGTCCATTCTGGTTACCTGGAAAGGGGCAAATGTTATTGCAGTGTCTCTTAAGCGAAAGTGTGAAATAGGAGTAATTCCATCAGCACCATCATTATCGGCTGCACTACTTTCAAAAAGTGGATGCCTTAATTTCAGAACCATTGAGCACTATTTAAGTTACAATCCACACATCGGTATTGCCAAAAAAAGATTCATCCCGTGTACCCTGTTGTTGTATGCGTATGTGTGTGCTCTTGTGATGTCTACGACATATTCAAGACGAGGCCTGAGGATAGGAAAGCATTATTGATCCTGTTTCATCCTCTATATTGAGACAGTGTGAATGGGCTTTTTGTCTGTGTCTCTGAACCTCTGTCAACCTGACAATCACTGAAGCTTTGTTGTGCTTAAACTGCAAGTTTTCCAGAGGGGAAAGCTTGAAATGCTTTGTTGAACACACGGCATCTCCGGGCTGTTTAGCAGACACTACAAATACTTTCATGTATTCGTAGTGGAAATGGAAATATGTGGAGTCATTTACACTACTGTTGATTTTAAGTGATAAGTGATTTATTCTTTTGGACAAATCTGAGGGGATTTGCCCTTAAAGGCGGTATCCAATAAGGTTTGTTTTTTGTTCATTTTGAGTGAAATATTCATGGGCAAAACCCAAATTTCTGTCTAAATTAGTGTCTGTACTTTTCTGATAAATGTAAGGCTCTATGCCCATCTAGCATTTTTTTCCTGGTTGTAAAGTGCTGGCTCTGCGCGCGGGAGCGCTTACATGAAGCGTTTGTGCATTGAGAATAATAGCGCTGGATGTCCATCCTGTCTCTATGACAACAGTCTGTTGACAATGGCCGCTGTATGACTGACACGGCTCTGTTATGTTTTACTGTATGTTTTTTGTTTTAGATCGTTTGTTTCTAGATAAGACACCGCAAGGATTTAGGGACAAGACATGATCCCAAGGCGGCAAAACTGGAAAAGAGCGCCGGTGATATCAACAGCGCCTCTCTGAAAAGTTTAAAGACTTTCAACTTGAGCGCTCGGAACGGCCACACAAAAAAGGCGGAGCATGCTTCATTTATCATTATTTTGCATTTATTTCTAAAAGAGTTCTAAAAATGTTATGGGGACATCATTTATCAACATCAAAGTAAATTGACAACCTTACCTAAACAGCTCTGAACTCTGAGAGCTTCTGGAATATGAAACCAGAGTTGTTTCAATACCAATACCAACATCTGTAGTGGCCTCCAACACTGCCTTTATGCAGTATCAAGTAGTGGCATGTACTGTTTGTCTGTCAATGTAACATTCTGATAACATAACCAATTACTCCCAATGAGTTCCCTTAATTATTTTATTCTAAGAGCAAATAACAACTACCTATCAAAATGTCAGCAAACTGTTTTTCCCCCAATTACACTTGTATTTCTATATCCCTTATGAGTGGGGTGTTTCTGTAACTCAAGGTCGAGGTATCACAATCTGAAACGAAAAAAAACTCATATATCAGGGTAAGATACAGGCATCTTTTTCCTTAAGTTTTGTCTGCCTTCAAAATGCATTTTATGATTTGGCCCCTGTGGAGAGATCAAACCAGCTCAAGAAGCCAAAAGGATAACAATGCTTTCATCTCACTGTGTCATGACACATTTGGCTTAAACCATGCCTTTCTTCCTCCCATATGTCTCCCATTTTCTCTCCCTTGTCTCTCCGTCCTTCTTCCTGGGTTTGTATTCCTAAATCAATTTTCTTACACGTTCTTTTATGTCTTTGCATAATGTACAATCTCAGGCTTAACAAAGAACCACTGCTCCTTCATTCATTTTTCATATAGTACTTGCTCTTCACTCGAAAGACAAAGGAGGGAGAGCGTATGTGCGTGAGTATTCGCGCATGTTGGTGTGGGTGATGGTAGCTGGGGTGCTTAGGGGATGCCCGAGGCGAGACAGAATGTAAGCACAGCATGAGTAATGAAATAATGACTGAAATGTAAAAGGACGAGGCAGGCCATTTGCTCTCTCTTTCCGGGGGCCGACAGGTGTTTGCCGGAGCATCAAAGCAGAATCTATAAGATGGCTGTCAGCGAATGGCTGGAAAAAAGTAAGGTGCTGTAATTACAAGCCACTTGCATTGGGACAAGGCTTCATCCCCTTTTTGACATTCACCTAGAAAGAAACAGCAAATGGGTGGCTGTCAGGTCTGTCCCTTTAGTCTCTCTTTAGCAACTGAACAAAGATCAGACCCTCAAGGAAGTTGCAATGTTACAATTTCAAATCCAACCAATGTCTCTGCATTCTGTCTGACCTTGCAATCCTCTCCAGTCGCTGCAACTTGACCAACTAATCTATTTCCTCAAATGCATCATCAACTCATCAAACATATTATTTTATATATTATATATTTAAATATATACCTCCTAACGATGGTAATCTGATAGATTTAAGAGTGTATCCTCTACTGCATGCAGTATTCCAAGGAGAGAATCTTTGATACATTTGAACCCTGGTGGGATTGATTCTCTTTAAGGAGCTTCCTCATCCAGCATTAAAACACCATATCTTATTCATAAACGTTGTACATCCACTTCCTGTTACCTTGGGTTGAGTCAGTTGAAGCTTTGCTCCCAACTTTCCATTAACCAGAGGCTCTAATACTGATGTATTTCAGCACTGATCTCAGAGAGTCATTGGGCGATAACATATTGATCCATCAGCCTCTAATTTATGGTTCTATATGAGTAAACATGGCTCATGGTCACCATTCACCTTTTAGAGAAGAGGGTCAAAAGGCCACGAGGATTGATAGCCACCATAACGCTGTTTATGAACCAAAGAATTGAAGATCATAAAGAAATAATGGAATATTGGGAGTTTGTCTACATTACCAGGTCATTAGAATGCCCCCCCCCCCCTTGAAAGTAATGATTGAACAGACGTATTGATAGGTAGCATAACAGGTTTGATGCAAAATGATTTATTTACCATTGACTTTATTTTAGCTGTGGTTGTTTGTCATGTACATAAACGTGCAGTAATTCTATTTTCATTCAACAGGCACATCAGTACTAGTTAATTAAACAATGAACACTCACATGTCTGTTTCTCCCAGTCTCCACTTTCACATTTGTATTTCCCTGTTAATTTTAAGCGGTTTCTGACAATAGATAATTCATCATGTGAGAATATTAACTGACACCAAGCATGTAATACTACAAATTGTTTTTCCACTGGCTATTCTTTGTCTCTGTAATGCAATTTGTGTTCTCCTGTGTCAGACGGAAATATCTCATCGCTGAAATCTGGAGAAATAATTTGTAATGCTCCTCAATTTGACACTTGATTCAACTTTAATTAAACACTGCCACGACAGCAGAATTTATCTGCTGGAGGAGGAAACAGACAACAGGTTTGCATCTTCAGCATGAATATCTCTCATGTGACAGATGAGGAGATTGGAAAGTAAAGGAGTTGGATTGGGATTTGGGGGAAATAATTCCAACCATAATCCCTGTTTGGGCCTTCTTCTTCTCCAAGAATCTCCGTAAAGCCAAATGAGATGAGATGAGATTCAACTTTATTGTCATTACACATATACAAGTATAGAGTAACGAAATGAGGTTTGGCATCTCACCAGAAGTGCAATAAGCAGAAAGTGCAAGAATCTGTGCTATGTACAAGTAATTACAAAATTTACAGATGTAGACAAAAAATGTGAATTATTGGGTATATATGGATGGCTGGATTAATGGGATGCTATAAATATAAATAAATGCTATTAATATAAGTATATTTTTAGGATTATAATATACAGATTAAGGTGCAGTGAGCATGCTATACTAGATTACAGATAATATACAGAATATGGACATATTGTACAGGTCGATAACTTATTGAGGTGATATGAACATACTGTAATACAATAATACAGGTGGATGAGAGATGTGTGTGTAGGACCAGGAGGAGTGGTAGGGGGATGATGGGTGTGAGGTGATGTGCAGGGGAAGGGTGGTCAGCGGGGAAGGGAGACAGAGTTCAGAGTTCGGGGCGTAGAGTTCAGTAGAGCGACAGCTCTGGGGAAAAAGCTGTTCCTCAGTCTGCTGGTTCTGGTCCGGAGGCTTCTGAAGCGCCTACCGGAGGGCAGGAGGGCAAACAGTCTGTGGGCAGGGTGGGAGGAGTCTTTAAGGATGCTGTGAGCTCGCCGCAGACAGCGTTTTCTTTGGACGTCCTCAATGGCGGGAAGTGGACACCTTGTGATGCGCTGGGGGGTTTTTACCACCCGCTGTAGCGCCTTACGGTCTGTGACAGAGCAGTTTCCGTACCAGACTGTGACACTGCTGGTCAGGATGCTCTCGATCACACAGTTCCTCAGTACAGCTGAAGACAGGTGGTGTCTCTTCAGTGTCCTCAGGAAAAAGAGGCGTTGATGAGCCTTCTTAACAAGACTGGAGGTGTTAGTGGACCAGGAGAGGTCCTCTGTGATGTGGGTCCCCAGGAACTTGAAGCTGGAGTCACGTTCAACAGCCATCCCATTGATGTGGATGGGGTTGTGCGTGCTTCCTCTTTCTCTCCTGAAGTCCACGATGAGCTCCTTCGTCTTGCTGGTGTTGAGGAGCAGGTTATTGTCAGCACACCAGGCGGCCAGATGCTGTACCTCCTCCCGGTAGGCTGTGTCATCGTTGTTGCTGATGAGGCCAATCACCGCCGTATCGTCCGTGAACTCGATGATGGTGTTGGATCCATGTACAGGTCTGCAGTCGTGGGTGAAGAGGGAGTAGAGGAATGGGCTCAGCACACAGCCCTGTGGTACGCCTGTGTTGAGTGTGATGGTGGTGGAGCAGGTGTGTCCTGACCTAACATACTGGGGTCTGTTGGTCAGAAATCCATTATCCAGTGACGGAGGGAGATGTTGATGCCCAGGTCTCCAAGTTTAGAGTTTAACTTGGAGGGGATGACAGTGTTGAATGCTGAGCTAAAATCAACAAACAGCATTCGTGCATATGTGTTGTTATTGTCCAGATGTGTGAGCACAGAGTGCAGCGCAGTGGAAACTGCATCCTCTGTACTCCTATTGCTGCGGTAGGCAAACTGGTAAGGGTCCAGTGTGGGTGGGAAGCAGTTTTTCAGGTGTGTTAGGACCAGTCGCTCAAAGCACTTCATTATGATGGGCGTGAGTGCTACAGGGCGGTAGTCATTCAGGCCTGTCGGGCTGGAGTGTTTCGGCACTGGGACAATGGAGGTGGCTTTGAAGCATGCTGGCACAGCTGCTTGGGCGAGGGACAGGTTGAAGATGTCCGTAAAAACCCCAGTGAGCTGCTCCGCACATGCTCTAAGCACGTGCCCGGGGGTGCCGTCTGGACCAGCAGCCTTTCGAGCGTTGATCCGGCTCAGTGCAGCGTGGACGTCTGTGGAGGTGATTGAGAGGGGCTGGTTGTCTGCAGGAGGTCTGGTCGTGGTCTGCGTCTCCCTGTTGTCTCTATCGAAACAAGCATAAAAGTGATTTAGCTCGTTCAGGAGGAGACATCTGTGTTTATCGTGGTGGAGTTGCTGGGTTTATAATCACTGATGGCCTGGATGCCCTGCCACATGTGTCTGGGGTTGGAGTTGGAGAAGTGTTCCTCTACCTTCAGCTTGTAGCAGTGCTTGGCCTTGATGATGCCCCTCCTCAGGTTTGCCCTGGACACGTTGTAGGCCATTGCGTCATCTGATCTGAAGGCGGTGTTGCGGGCCTTCAGCAGGAGCCGCACCTCCTTGTTCATCCATGGCTTCTGTTTGGGTACGTGGTGATATGCTTCCATGTTGTAACACTGTCGATGGTGGTATTGATATAATCCAGCACAGATGAAGTGTAGGTGTTAAAGTCTGTGTGAGAGCCCCAGGTAGCCTGAGAAGCAAACATACTCCAGTCTGTGTGATGGAACTTGTCCTGAAGTACAGAGTCTGTCCCCACTGGCCACACTTTAATAGTTGTCACTGATGGCTTCACACGTTGGCTGAGTGGGGAGTACTTGGGGATGAGGAACAAAGAAAGGTGGTCTGACTGTCCCAGGTGGGGAAGGTGGGTCGTGGTGTAGGCTCCTGCGATGTTTGTGTAAACATGATCCAGAGTTTTGTTTCCTCTTGTATTGCAGGAAACATGCTGGTGAAATTCAGGGAGCACTGTCTTTAAGTTTGAGTGATTAAAATCACCTGCAACTATAAATGCAGCCTCCGGGTGCACCAAAGACTGCACATTAACGAGGAAAATGCTGGGTAACGGGAGACGGTGCGGTGTTAGCTTTAGCTTAGCTCTTATCCTTCCGCGCTTCCCCCGCCTTTGTTTACGGTCTCGACGCCGCCTGCGAGCACTTCCGCCCGGCCGGGTAGAGTGCGTAGCCTCGGGTGTTTTGGCGATCTCAGGAATGAGTCAAAGATTGGTGATTAGATCGTCAGGGAGGTGTAGTCCAATATCCAAAAGTTCCTGTCGGGTGTAGGATGTTAAGGTGAAGCTGTTCCTTACGAACAGACCCGAGATGAACAGGAAAATTACTGCAAAATTGCAAAACTGAGAGAGACGCTGGGCCTCGTGATGCGCTCGTGCCGCCATCTTGGTCGTTTTAAATCTTAAATGTAGGGTGAGATGTCATCCCCATGCCTCGTTGATATTCAGATGACCAAGTAACCAGTTACAACTCACAACCTCTGCCAATCAATACACCATAATAATTATGTCTTTAATAATGTCTTTATTTAAACTCAAAATCATTAGCAATGACGTCGAGCAGATAAAAATGATGTCAAGCAAATACAAATATTTTAATGCAAGATAAACAATGAAAAAAATATCAGTTAAAACAGACATACAATTATTATTCTGCTCCTCACCTTTAAGGCCATCATATACTCGCTTCTCTGTACCTCTCTGAATTCCTGCGCATCAACACACCCACCCGCACTCTCTGGTCTTTTTCTTCCATTCAACTCCATGGAGTCCTTCAGCCGCTCTGCCCCCGCCTCTGGAACTCCCTCCCACCAGACATCCGTAAAATTGACCCTCTCTCCAAAACAGACTACGAAATTAGTAATTAAGGATCTAAAGTGGCCATAAGAAACCAATGCCTTAATCTTTAAAGTGATTTGTAGTGAAGCAGAGCTTCCAAGCTCAGAATGAGCTCTAGGAACCTTGAGCGTAAACCAGAGATTAGACTGAGTGTAATGCACTCCAGAGGACCAAACTAACATGGAGGACATGTAAGGAGATCCCAATAAGAGCTGTATAAATGATCAGGTTAGCATATATATGAGAGTCTTCGAGAGTCTTCTCACAGAAAGATAGGATCATCCAACTTTTCTATAACTGATGCAGTAATGGATGCTGTAAGCTGTAATATAACAGGATAAAAGAACAACTGCAAGAGCGTCTAGTCAAGTCAACTCAATCTGTACTAGAAATGGGGCTAAATGATGTTTGGTCCCTTGGGAGCCCCATAAAGTTCTGATGAGTCAAGATAGTCTGCAATGTCAGGACCAAACTAGCATTGGTCTACCAACAGTTAACATCCAAACATCCCACAGGGGTCTTCACCTCAGTTTCTCAATGGAATCATGAACTCCCGCTGAAAGTTTAGAGGATGGGTGGGTATGTGTGTAATTGTTTATTTTCCTTGCCCAAGGACATCTCAGAATGTGAATAATGAGAGAAAATAGAGCAGCTGATTAGCATTGCATGCATAAATCAATGGTTTGTTATGTTCTTAACTACGCCTCCATCTCAGCCCCCTCCACCTTCTGTGTGCATGTCCATCAAATTAGCAACATCATTTGCAAAGCCTCTTTCCAACATATTTTACTCCTTCCTGCTGCCCATTCTTGCAATCCCTCTTTGATTCTAAAGAGCACTTGTTGGATGGATAACGGCCCATTTAAACACCATTTATATTTACTCTGAGCTGCAAACAATCTGATTCAGTTAGGTAGACTAAGATATGCAGGGTATCTTGTTGATAAGGCAACAGCGAGGTTTCTGTTTTCTCATGACACAAACAAAAAAGAATAAGTCATGAATTTATATGAGTTTCAACAGCAATGAAGCAACAGAGAGCATTGCCGGTGCCAGGTTTACCATGCCGAGGCCCGACACAGTCATTTTATGGGTTCATCCAAAGCTAGTGAGGTGTAAAATAGACTGTGGCGATAGACCAAACACACTCAATGGCAGCCCTTGTGTCTCCACTAGGCTCTGAAATCATATTCAGGGATAACAATGAGTTGTGGAGCTGTGTAGATATTCAGAGCAGCCCGAGACACGAGACATGCCAAAAAATGGTTTGCTTTGCATAACAATTTGTAGAGTACTCAAAGGAAAGCTTCATAGCAAAATAATAAACCAACCAATTTAGTCATCACTTATGGGTAAAATTTCTGAAAAATGTAATAAATCGAAATTAACCAAAGGCTTTTTAAATGAAAATCTTACTCTATTTGCGGAAAAAACAAACATGCTCCTTTATTAAGCAACACAAAAAGAAAGGCAGCACTCCACTTCTCAACAATGTACTGAACGACCAAGGTTGTAACCATTGTGTAGGACTTTTCTAAGAGGGTATTTCTTCACCATGCATAACAAACTCTAAGCTCACATCAATATTTTGTGGTTTTTCACCTGCTTGCGTCATACAAAAAAAAAACAACCAATGCATCGAACAAAAATGGATTTGAAAATCACTGACCATGGACTTGAAAATAATTAAACATTTAAGAAACAGAGCATCAAACGTGGCAGGGTGTTTTGAAATCTTTTTTTTTTTTTTAATTCATCCGAGTTCTTGTGCCAAAAAGTTTCTTTTAGCCTAAAGCTTAATTCTGACATATTCTAGAAGCCCAACATAAAGTTATTAAGTGAGTTGTGTGTTTGCTAGTTCAAAGACGAACAATCTTAGTACCCATCATCTATTGTGTGACGACAAAATAGTCTCTTGACGCAATGACAGACTGTCAGGGCTTACAGCATAGTCAAAGGTTAGCAATGAATGACATTTAGCCAAGACTTTCTTTCCATCTAATTGTCAGTGTTTACAGCCCGACTCATAATTTACAAAGCAAGAAGTGTTATCATCAAAGGAGGGGGCAAAAGTGAGTATATTTAGCTGAATTTGCATGCATGTCAGTTTCTAGAGATTTTTAAAAAGCTAAATACTCATTAGATGATGGTCAATGGGAGCTGTGATTGTATAGTGGAGACCAATTCTGCTTCTTTTTTTTGCATTCCACAGCAACCATTTTCCTTCAATTGACAAAAGCCTGCTGAAACGCTACTTGGTGGACAAAACAATTGGGACTACAAATAGAACCAAAATGTTTCCAATAGTAAAAACATGTCACTTGCCTACAGTTTCTCCATATGTATGGATGCCAGAATGTACACAAAACTAAACTTACACACAGTAACGTTAAAATACTGTGTCATCTGCAAAGAAACGAAATGACCAATAATGAATGTGCAAGCATACATATCATGTAAAGCCTTGTAGTAGTTTCTGTGGGATATTTGGCTCATTCTGATATTTACCTTGCAAGCACTGTGATAGAGGAGAAGTTACTGCAGCGGTGATAACTCTCGAGAGTTGTAAAACCTTGCCTCACAGGAGAATAAATTGCTATGCAGCGCGTTGTCATCATAAGCCTTCAAACTATACTGGCTCGATCGTATTTCATCCCCCTCGGCGAACCAGACTCGTACGAGTTCACCAGCTGGCTGGTAGGTAACATTCACCCCATAGCCTCCCCTATCTGATCCACTGCGCTGGAATAGAGCTATGATAATGCTGCTTAGCCTGGAGCACAGGGCGAGAGGATTCATTGCAAGCATATCTGAGGGAGAGCCGCGGCAAATCCACCGACATGTCAGATATGCTTTAAAGAGTATCAAAGAAAAGAGTGAAGTTGTTCCCTTTGGAGGATTTTCTGCTTGACTTTGTGTTCTCTGTGATATCTCCTGTGCTGCCATCCTAAAAGTTTGATGTGTACATGTTAAAGCACTTTCTGGATGTGGGGAGGTATTACAAGAATGGTCAAGATTTTGTGAGCTCTAATTATTCCCCTATATTCATATCCATTCTCAATCCAATTCTTTAGATTACCAGTCAGTATTCCCTCTCACATTCTTCCTTTTTGTCTTTTTTTCTCTTTCTTCTTTGACCTCTCTCCTCTCTATTCTCCTCCCCTCTTCACCTCCAATCTCACCTTTCTATGCCTGCTGCTGAATTTTTTATCTGTTATTTGTGTGTGGCTTTCTAAACTAAACAGTTAGAAAAGTTAGAAAACTAAACTTTCTAACACAAGCTTATGAAGCACAAAGTAGTGGGAGTTCTCTTTCATTCTTTAAACACATGACTACACCAGGAAACAATGTATAGCAGCACCTTCTCCCTCTTTTCTCGTTGCGGTAAATAAACTTTACGTTCCATACGAGGCACAGAAAGGGCAAAAATCTGTAGAGAGAGCGTGCAACAGAATTTTTAATGCTTTTTGCAAAGGTGGCATTTGTGAATAACACTTCATTATAGCTGCTTTAATTTAACTGATGGTTGTTACATGCATGCATATGATTCACAATGCATTTTCAGATGTAATGTCATTTGGATTCTTATGCCTGTAGTTTCTATAGAGTTGTTTCTCACCTGCATAGTTTTTTTTTTTTAAATCTCACTCTCTCCGTCTTGAGGTAAGATGCTTTTATAAACGCCTTGAGTTTCATTGTCTATCCTGCATAAATCACAAAGATTGTAAACCTGCTACTTTCCTCCTATCAAAAGTACCTTCAGGTAATTGTAGCAGAATATAGAATTCATAATCCTAAACCAAAGACACCTCAGAGCCACTCCTAATTCTCATTTCATTGCAATAAAAAAAGTATAAATGAATCTTTTGAAAAAAGCATTTTTAGATAATATTCAATTAGACATCTGCTAGGGTTTAATATGACAGGGTAGGCATTCCAGACAAAATTGGGTTTTGTTCATCCTCGAGCTCTCAGCCATTGCTTTTGTTTATCAGGAGACCATGTTTGGAATCACAATAATTGAAGGAGAGACTTGAATGAAAAATGCAATTACCTAAAAGCAAAAAGGGTGCAAGTGTATTTGATATTGAGTGTTATGGTAAAAGAATGCAACACTTAAGAACACTAACATTAAATCATAAATTGAAAATCAGATCAAAGCCTTCTCCTGCTGTCACCATTGCCCCCAATTTAGGATTCAACAGCGAGTATGCAAATATAATATAATAAATGTCTTACTATGATGTGATATATTGAGTAGTTGGAAGCATTTGTAAATGTTGTCATTAATGCAGCATTCACTTATGAGAGCCTAACGTTGGTGTCTTTATTTTTTTCACAAATCCATTAAAAATAACTTCAGTCATCTTACAACTATACTGAAATAGTGTTATAAACAACAACTCTATTAGTTACACGGAAGTGGTACTAAAAGTAAAGTGTTATTACAACATAAATCAATCAATCTCTGTTTTCCCTTCATGGCAGGCCAGGCACCCCTCACCCCCATAGTCTCTTCTTTACTTGTGAAGTCAAATGTTATTTATGTCTACATTAGTTCTAATAGTTTAGGTCTCACTGACCCCTGTATGCATATAACATGTGTATGTGTCAGACATATTTTATATACACATAATAATAAACTTTATTATCATTGTAGTAGAATGAAGATCGGTGTGAAGTTTCAGGTGTGAAACTGCCGTGTTGAAAACACACCTAATAGCATCCATCCACCCTTAACACCCCTGAGGTGAGAAGAGAAGAGATGGGGACATGTGACAAAAAGTCAGGAGGCAGATCTGACATGAAAGGCAGGCAGAATGTTTTTTTTATTCTGGTTGTGTTTGTGAGGCTCTTAAATTAGGGTGATGATTTCACATTTTTTGCTCGCATTGTATCTTTTATACATTTCATAAGCTTATGAGATCATTTAAAAAAGTAAAAATCTTTCAGTCCTCATGAGTAGGCTTTGTTTCAATTATATTTGCAGCATTTTCCATCTGGTAAATGTGGGTCCTGCGTGCATCTATGTGTGCTTGCAGGATCCTTGTGTCCCTGTGATTGAGTATTTTCTTTGACTGGGGACAACCTTATGTTGACTCTTCTTTAGAGGAGTTATTTAAAGGAAATTGGCAACTTGATGAATATTAAGCTCTGAGATATCAATAAGATCCTGAATGCAACATAATAGTTTACATATTTTCATATGTGACTAAAACTGATCCAATTACTTTTGCTTCTTTCCCTTTTTAAAGGTTTACTTTTGGGGTTGTATGCCTTTATTTAGAGACAGGACAGTGGATAGAGTCAGAAATCAGGTAGAGAGATAGATTGGGGAATGATGCGGGAAAGGAGCCACAGGTCAGATTTGAAACCGAGCCGCCTGTTGGAGGACTACAGTCTACATGGGGCGCATCCAGTGACCACTTGGCTACCTAATCCAAGATTGTATTGTAGATTTCAGGTTTGAAGAACTCACTTAAATCATGTGCTTGGTTTACATTCCTGTTTAACCATCACACAGATATTAGAGTCTTTATATTTTCACCCTTAGATGTCAAACCTTGCCATGCACACTTTCTGTATTACATACACACACACAAACCCCAGAAAAGCGCCCTGTTCCTGCCTGCCAATTATACATTGTGATTAGGATTCGGCGTCAGGCTCTGCTGCCACTTTCAATTGGCACTAACATGGCAGTTGTATAATAGGGCAGGTCCGGCAGGTCAGTGGTGGGACATGGGGTCACATCAGCCATCTGATGTGATGTCAGAAGTTTAGCCTCAAAGTTCAGCAAGCCTCTCAGAGTCCGAGTCACAGAGTGAGAGTCAGACTGGGCAGTAACGTGAAGGTTTGATAGGGCTAGTTTGACAAATGAGAGGAAGCTGAGAATGTGTCAAAAATGTTTCTGGCAGAAGGTTGAAGGCAAGGCAGTAACTTATTTGAGAACTCTCAGATCAGGTGGATTGCAGTGTGGATACTCATGAAGATTGCATCAAAATCTTACTAGGTCATAAACTGTAGATGGGCAGTACCACATTTGAAATCAAGATCAGGGTGTTAGATTTGTACAGTGGCATACATTTTTAATGTAAGTCATAAAGTGCATTACAGAAATAAAATGATATGACCAAAACAGCATGAATAAAACAAAGGATCACATTAACAGATCACAACAAAAGGCAGGGCTATAAAACTCCAACTCTGAAAGGTTATTTCGCAGAAGAATATTCTGGGGGGAGATATCAAGGGAAACGGAAAGTCATTGAATGAAAAGAAAACACTACGAGTTAAGAAGAAGGATTACAAGGGAATGGGTGTATAAATCCAAAGGGCTGATTTAAAAAAAAAAAAAAAGAAGAGAAATCCAGAATGGATTAAGAGAAAACATAGCAAACACAACACAGGACACGTAATCAAAGACATGGACTCAAAGCAAGGCGGTAATGAACGTGTGTGCTAGTGAGAGAGAAAATGATGCAGAATGAACAATCAAACCGCCTTACTATGATGTTAAAAACCAAAGTTATAAAAGGTAATGCATGAAGAAAAGTTTTCCATTCAATTTTCTGCCAAATAATTCACGCCCTAGAAGGCCTCAACCATTACAATTCGACAATAATCTACTCAGATGTCTGCAGTTCTGAGGTGTTTAGCTCATCTTGCTTGGCTATGTAGACTGTGCATGGCTGTGTCATTGGTTGTTTGTCATAATAAAGCCGTTCTCAAGGCACAAGTGTATTTTCATCTTCATGTGCCCCATTACTAACCAGCCACGGTCGCCTAGCAACAACAACCATTTGCTGTTGTGTGACGTCTTGAGGTCATTTGCATTATTTATCTTTCTTCCTGTTTCATTTGCATTAAAATAGAAATGTCCCCATCTCGATATAAATGCACGCTTTAGTTTGAAAAGCCAGAACAAACTATGTTGATTTTTGGCAATAATATTAGGTTCTATGGACGCCCACAGTGCCATACATTAGATTTAATCCTTCAAAAAATGAGAAAAATGTGCTATGACACCAGTATCTCAAAGGGACACTTAAAGAACTTTAACACTATCCATTGTGCTTGATATATTTGTGGCTTCTAAACATGTTTGAGGTAATACAATTCTCAGTTGGACCATTTAAATAATCATTTGACATGCATCAATGTAAGAAAGTAGGTAAGCAAGTTTTATTAATATAGCACCTTTCAAGAGCAGACGTCACAAAGTGCTTCACAATAAGGTTAGAATGAGTGTTTGTAAAAACAAAAACGAGTGTAGTAAAGGTAAAAAAAAACAAAAAACAGTTCAACGGCAACTGCAGCTGTGTAGAGAGCATGCCCATATGGGGAGAAATGCACACACATGCCCCTTAGTGCTTAGGTAGTATATATGCATGATTGGGGACGGTAACTCGTTCAGGTGTGCTATGATATGTTTGTTATTGTATCTCGTGCAAATAATTGTGAGTCTGTAAACATGTATGTTTTCTGCTGTGTGCTTGTCAAAGCTGTACCTAAGTGAAAGTGTCCCAGAGCATTTGTTGTAGCTGCTCCAGATGATTAATGATTGTTGACACAAACACAAACAGTGGGAAGCACAGACAGAGTGAGACAGATGAAGACAGATAGAGGCAGAGGGAGAAGCTCAAGTTAAATAGCCCCATATCAACATTGCAGACGCTGTGGATAATAGGCCTCTAAAGGCTCTTCTTTTTCGGCACAGCCGCCTCCCTAGAGGGCTGCAGGAGGACAATTTGTATAAGAGTGAAGGTAAGGGTGTGAGAGAAGGAGCAGACCTGTAGGTAATGCTGTTAACTTTAAATTCCAGGAGTCATGATACCTTTTTACTTCACATTATCCTGCACCTTTCACACGTTATATTTTCTGTGTTTTCCAAAGGTTAACATTGGTTAGCTTTAAGTTGGCCTCTTGATCTTTGGGACACAGACTTGACATGTTCAAATCTTGACCTGTGGGGACAAAATTGTCAACATAAGCTTTGAAAGATGCAGGACAATTAGTGTACAATGCAATAGCAGTAGAACTCTGATGTGAATTTGCTGTGTTGTGGATTTTCCTTTCTTTCTTTTTTTCTCCACAAAACCTCACTGCCAGGCCTTCTGCACCTCGAGTTTTCATTCCTTTTCTGCATGACGATGCCTGTTGCAAAGTGTTCAGGTAACTTCTTCTAGTTTTTCATTTCATCAATGATAAAAGAAAAAACAGTGATGAGGTTTTTAAAGCACCAGTTCATTATAGGAAAAGAAATAAGAAGAGGATATTCTTTCAAATAAAAATCTATTTTAATGTTTAATAATGGCCATTTTTTTAATCTTAAAATTAAATTGTCATCTTAATAGATTCCCCTTGCAGCATATAGTATGAGGCCAAGCCAATATGGGCTGCATTATAATACATCACTTTAGTAGCATCTGTCCACATCCTGTCTAACACATGGATAACAATAATTCTGTTAACTTTAATGTACGCTGTAGCCTATATAATTTGTCCCCTATCTTCTCTTTCTGTTTGCACTCAGACCACTGTCTTCTTTTTCTCAATTGAAAGCTATTTCCATCCTCAGATTTTATCAGTGGTCTGCCTACTTTATCTTGTGCTATCACAGTTTAAGCTCACACAGACGTCAGTTCTCATTCTTTTTTTAAAAAGTACTCATATCTGTTTGTCAGTAGTCATCTTAACCTCAGTCACAACCTCTCAGCGAACAACAAAGTAAGCGGCCGCTGGCAAAACATTGCTAACTGACCTGTCTTGGCTTGTTTGGAGAAAAAGAGCAGACATAGCTGCCGGGAAATGCACACTACAAACAAACAACTGAATTTATGTTGTGGATAAGTGGAAAATGGGGGAAAAAAATGCAGTAGTTAAGCAATATTTGATGACAATCTGGCACCTAAATGCCATTTTATGTTGAGTAGTACGCACTGATTTATCACTGGATTATCACCTCTTATTACTGATGTTTCACTGAATCAGGCCCTGAACGCCTCATGTAGGCTGCACTGTGACCTGTGGTGTCCCAAGTGAATTATTATGTGTTATAATGTATTCCATCTGACACCTGCTGCTGTATCTCTACTCTCGCACTTCTTTTCCATTAACTTTTAATTACCAAACCTGCTAAAGGGGATCCATTTAATTTTCAATTTCTCATGATTTATTCTGTTATTAAAGCCTTGAGTAAAAGCCCACCTCTCCTTCATCATTACATGTCAGACCCAAGAATAAATTGTGTTTGTATTATAATTCAAGGTATGTACAATGACACCAGAGTGGAAGAGAAGGAGGTCTACCTGCACATTATGCAATCTTGTATAGGTAAGTTTAATTGCGTATCAAACTTCCAAGTCAGTAAACTCAGACATATGTAGTCAACTACTGCTATGCTGCCTTGATGAGGATGCATCCATTAGTGCTTTGACCTGATGGTTACATGCCAGAAACAAGGCATGCATCAATTTATGAAGAAGACACAAAAACTGAAGAAACAGATAGGAATGCCTATGGATTTCTTCTAAACCTAAGAAATAGATGATATTACCTGATGCTGGCAACATGAAGTCATGAGGATTCTTAGAAGATGGCTCCATGGATCTCTGTACTTAAATTCATTGTAATCATTCAAAAATGTCTGAAGCATTTGAATTTAACCTTAATCTCTAAACTTGTACATTTCTCCATTGTGGGATGAATAATGGTTTATCTAATCTTATCTAAGCTCTAAGCGATATCTATAAATAACTGCTTAATGTGAAGGAACAGGATATGATTTCAAGATGCGTTCAGGTTTGTTGTCCCAGTAGTATTGTCAAATCCTGTTTCAGCAACTTTGGTTATTTGCAGCAAAACCCTCCATGTAGAGAAAAAACACCAAACCACATTAGGCGTAATGCAATCCCAGAAGTATCTGGTGATGATTTTTCTTTTAAGCAATACATAATCCATGGAAAAGAAAGTTTCGCCAAAATAGGATTTTAGGATTATCTGAAGAACAGTTTAGCTAGTTCCCAAAAAGTTGCCTGTTTATCCAAGAAGCTATTTGGCTTTCAGATGATAGCCAATGAGATCCAAGATTGCTTCATTCCTAAAATGTTGACCTTACAAAGAAGCTCCAAAAAAGATATAAAATCACCAATCATGTGGACCATTTTTTTTTAATTGTAGTAAAAAATGTGTATAATGTGTAGTCCATTCTTTAGTTGTGGAGATATTTCAGTCTTGACTGAATAGGTTCAACACAGACTGTTACGGCCATCCCTAAAGTCTCAATTAAAATGGACAGTTCTAATTGTAAAAGTGTATTTTTTGTTCAGTTTTCCAATGGGTGAGTCAAGGCACGAGGACAATCAACATGCTTCAATCTCTTTTGTAGCAACCTGGTTGTCTTTCATACCTAGCTGAGACTGACTTGGGCTTTGGTTAACATGAAATGGTGCGAAGGAAATTATGCTGAGCTAAATACTGCATGCTACCTGCAAGCCAAAAACAGAAAGCTGCCCTTATCTGTTAGGCTTATCTCCTCTCTTAATGGTACTCTCATCCCCTGCAGGTGATGTTCTGTAGTTGTGACAAGGTAGTGTTATTGTTAGAGGTGATGCACCTCACCAAGGTTAAGTCAGATCTTATCACGGCGCTGGTGCGAGAGAGATGCTGTTTGCAGGCAGTTGTAGTGGAGCGAAGAAAGGAGGCAAAGGTTGGATGATAATGTACTGATGAGCTGCTGTCTGACTCGCTGACTCACTACCTGCTTCTCCCTCTTCTTTTTTTCTTTGGTGTATAAATATATAAAGCTTCCGTGCATAATGTGGAACTAGTTCAGGATGGCTCCTGGGTTGTTGTTTTTTTTTTTTTTTACAGCATAGCATGGCACTACAAGTCAGTGTTAGAGGTTACATCCCTGATGTTTGCAGTCATGCAACTGCATGGCTATCAAATTAAGGCACCTATAGATAGTTTAAATACTGTTTGTATTTATAGCTTTTAGGGTGGCATCACATAACTCTGCAACATAAAAACTTATTTCAACTGAACTGATATTTTTAATCGTCTTGTTCACTAAAATGAGGCTACTCGAAAAGTTGACTGACATTTGGCCTGTGACATAATACGAAAAAAACTGGTTGTGCATGGAAAATAGAATACAACATTTAATTGGTGACTGCATATACACACGTTTGCTTTTTAATGGCTATGTTGGAACGTGGTTGAGTCTTTTTTGGGAGCATATGAATACAGAATCAACTCAAAAATAGTGCTTATATATCACATCATTGATGCAAAGAAAAGGTCAAGTGCAAAAGCTTTTAGAGGTCTGCAACATTACGGTCTGAGTGGAAACCAAAAAGCCGGCATTACAACTTGCAAAACACTATTTCCTGTTGGTACTCTCTCTGACCTATTCTTCAGGGTAAAAACAAACCGAGCCTTGGTTACGTTTTTTTCTCGTTGCTATAGTAGCCCCTAGCCAACAGTTGCTTTTTGATTTCCTAAGTTCCCTAAATTGATGTAAAGATAGAAACAGACAAAGTTGATCAACCTGAACAAATTGTATCAGATAAACCTTTGCAGAGCCTTTCTTCTTCTCACTGGCTGTGTGCGTGTGGTTGTGTTACGATTTAGAATACTATTTATGTCCATGTTCATGACTGTCAAGCCAGACATAAAGATAGCTTTAACCAGGAACCCTAACAGCATTATCTAAACCATGCGTAACTGGGAAACCAAATGTAGCCTCTGCATATTGCTCATTCACACTATAGTCTGCATTATCGATCCAAATGAGCCTACCCAAAACTATTTTAACCAGTCAGCACTCTAAATATCTTCCAGATATGATGACAAGCCCATGTTGTGAAGATTCATAATGTTTTATTTTACTGAGGGATGTTCACACTTTCGCCCACCTGAGCGTCCTGTCAGGCTGTTGCTATAGATATCCACACGCAGTACAGTGAGGGGGAGAAGGCAGAGGAACAGTGAGGAGAAGAAGCAGATATGGATGAGAAAAGAGACAGATTCAGGAAGCAGACAGACCTTTGAGTGACTAAAACAGTACGATATGGAATAAGGGGGGGGGGGGGGGAATAATCCAGCTGGTGGTGACTTTATCAAGAGTGAGAGATGTGTGAGAAGTGAAAGGAGGCAATAATGACAGGAGAAGAGCAGGAGAATGAGCTCTCTACCTGTCAGCGCATCAAAGCCTTGTCGTGTCATATACTCAGCCGCTCACACACCCACTCATCCCCTCAATGCCTCAACCTAATGAGCCAAGTGCCTTTCGATGGTTCCTGTATACACCTGCGCTATCACACAGTCATTATAAGTCTGTGTTATAGACAATTTATCGCCCGGTACAGCAGCGCTTCTATTTCCATACGCTGTTGTCACGACCTGCACCCTTCATTATGTCATGTTACCGACTCGCTGACTTTCTCCGTAGGCAGAGAAAAAATCTTTACTTATTCCAGTACATATATCATTTGGTCGATGGTTTCTATCTTTTGCACCTCACAGTAACTTGAATGGATACATTTGGATGGATGGTGGGAGCTGATATCCTTACCTTGTAAAAACCGCTCCACGAAGACGCCATTTTAGTGAAGTCAAAATTTACAGAAAGGCTTCTCTGTAAAAACATGCCATGCGCCATATCTACAGTAAGTGGCATGTTTGTATGGCATGCCATGAATTATGACCACATCACTTTTTCTTTGCAGTCTGCATTTTGTCTTTTTGAAGTTAACCCCAGAGGTTAAAATGGAAGTGATGTTTTTCCTGCTCACACATGGAACTAACATGTTATCTCGATATGATAACTCATCATTATAATAATTACAAATTCATTTGGAAATTGGCCAGACAGAGTTGATGGACTTGTCAAAAGACGTGTGTTTCCCAGGGCAAGGTTAGAAATGCAGCAAGTTGATGTTGACTGTTTTCTCAACAAGATTTGCTAGCTTCTGTTGCTACTTACAGCGTTTACTAAATCAACTTTAGTCTCAAAAGAAGTCTGTTTAATCTCAAGATTGTGCACATGCAATCTGGTTTTTATCTTGCCAGCACTATCCACATCATCCATCCATCCATCCATTTATTTTCATCCGTTTAACCGAGGTCAGGTCTCGGTTACTGGAGGAGAACTAAATCCACCCAGACTTCCCTCTATGCAACAACGCTTTCCAGCTCCTCTTGGAGGATTCCGATTCCCAGGCCAGGCCCAGCAAACTCTGGGTCCTTCCCACAAAAGATTCATCAATAGATGTTTTATGGATAATTGGAAACAAGTAGAATAAACACGTTTTTCTTCCAGTTTGACAATTTTAGGAGACTATTTCAATTTGCAAATATTTCTAATTATCTCATAGGGATTGAAAAAGCAAATTTAACTCACCTAATCACACACTTACTGCTAATCAATTGTAGTTAGCTCAGAGCTGGAATTAGCATGGTGAAAGAAGGGCTAGTGTGTGTCTGGAGATTTTGCTTAATGTCACAGCACATCAGAACCCTCAACCCCTGGTATCATGGTATCATGCCATGCTATCCTTATTCCTTTCAAACTACATGGGCATATCTATCTACTGTTTAGACCGCTGAGGCTGTGTAGAGAAGGGTTACTTTGATTACCATGGTAACAAAGAGTCTCTCCTCAAAAGCCATATCTCCATCACTGTTTTTATTTCTCCAACATGAACATAAAAAAACAATCATTCCAGTGTTCAGCACAGCCAACCCAACAGAACACAAACACAGAGTGGTGCTCTCTATTCTTCACTTGTTGACAAACTGTGGGATTTATGGAAAATCTAATCTTTTCTAACCAGCACTTGGAATGTAACCATAGACTCACACTTAATTTACTTACATTCTCTGAGATACAATGTCAAAAACTGTTTTAAAAAATGACTTGTGTGATAAATTCATCTAATCATTTTGTATTATTCCCTGTCAGGTATAGTTAGTTGAAAAAACAAGTTAAGGTGTTAAAAAGCAGGGTGAACCCTTTTTTTTTCGGCTCTGGTTGCCAATATGTCGAAATGTTTCTCAGCCAAAAAATGTACATAGAAATCAAGACGTAAACACAAATTGTAAAATCCAATCTAAATGGAACGCCAACTAGTCCCAGCATAATTGAAAGGTGACAGCTCAAATAATGTCTAGTCAGATTTCCTGCATTGCAGCTCACTCTTGCTACTGCAGTGTTTTCTTCTTGTTTACATGGTCTGGTTTGCATCAAAGCATCAGAAACAAGTGATGCATAGCAGGACCACTGCAATGATGGATTTCTCTTGAAAGTGGTTTTAACAATATGCCGGGTCTCATTACGCAAACTGTCATTCATTCAAACTGTTGTGCCGTTCGACTTATCGGCTTATTCTTTATTACATAATACTCGACTTATATTCAATTCTCCAAACTTGTAATGATTGTTATGGATGCAAAGCTGTGTATCTTTTAATGTTACAAGATCTGGAAATAATCAAATAAACATGACATAATATTTTACTTTTTTCAAGATATTTTTTGAGGACATTTTTGCCTTTTTTTTTTTTAGGTAGGACAGCCGAAGAGAGACAGGGCATGTTGGGAAAAGAAAGTTGGGGATGACATGCAGCAATGGATTGAGGTTGGATTCGAACCCGCGGTCAATGTGACAAGGACTGTCGGCTTTGATCATTTTTTTTATTGCACTGCAGAACAGATAAAGCCATATCAATATATGGGATGTTTTTCTCCAGTTGCACTCGTATCATATTCTGTAAAAGACTAGGACATTTCACACTAAATTACATAAAATGTGATAGGTTAAGTTTGATTCATGTCAAGCTCTTGTAAGTGATGTTATGTGTAATTGGAGCAGTTCACCCTCTGTTAATATGACTGGTTAATCAAGAGCCATCCAGCATCTGGAAAGTGCACATTGCACATTTGGGAAACACTTCATCCAAAGCGCTGCAGAGTAAGGGGAGAGCCACTTTAGTCTGGTGACCTGTAGGAAACTGAACCACTAACTATGGCATGGTTAGTAGCATGAAGCAAACAACTGTCATGTTCACATTTTTCTGTGCTTGTGTTACACATTTATCTTTAAACTTCTTGTAAAAATGAGGCTGATGACATTTAAAACTGTGCTTTATTCCTCATTTAGCATCTTTTTAATGAATGTTTCATTCCTCCTCTCTGTTCACAAATGAATTATTAAAGTAAGATAATTTCATGATCAAGAAAGCTTTAAAGGTCACATTCAGAACAGCACATTTAAAAAAAAAAGTATTTGTACAGGAACCTTGTGCTTTTATATCTGCAAGAACTCTTTAGTTGTCTGCTAAAGTTGGCTTTTCTTCCAGTTTATCTTGTATTGTATTTTTTCATTATACAACTAGCTGGCAATTTTACATTTATTTATAGATCACCGTTAAGAGACATCAGAACCAAAGGACTCTGCAGTATAAAAATAAAATAAATAAAACATGTTGCATGTAGTTAAAGTTTCATTGAAAAGTTCTGAGAAAAAAGTCAGATTTCTAAAAAAAAAAAAAAATCAGTGGCCCTAATCCTTTTCTGTACAACTCATACAATGCACAGCACAATACAGAATGAATAACCATTAGAAGATAAAACTCAACATAAGCAGCTCTACCTGTATTTTGACAACACATTCAGCAGACAGACTCATGTCTGAGGAATACACTACATACAGTGTTAGACTGTAAATGCAACCAAGCCCTTCTTACAGTGAATCCCCCTGTAGTACATCACCTTAATCTCTAATCTAAGTCAAAGCTCTTTAAGTGTATCTTGTAGACTCTAGCATTTCAACAATCACCAATCAATGAATGGACTTGTCCAACTTTACTTTCAGGCAGTGGCTCTTAATTGCCGGTGCTCAGCAAAAGGTGACAGACCATTACTTCTCCTCTCATTAAACCACTCATCCAGTCACACTGAGTGGCATGTGTTTCCCACACACAGGTGAACACAGGAAGGGATGAAAAGGAGAAAGGAAGAAGTGAGGTCAACTGAGCAGGACATGTTCGGAGAGGAAGAAAACGAAAGGTGATTAATTGAATGGAAGTAGGTGGTGGGAAAAAAAGATAGAATGGAAAAGGAAGAGCAGAGATATCTTCAAAGACAAGGTGCAGTCTCTTGGGTTTTTTCTTTCTTTCTTTCTTTCTTTCTTTTTTTAAGGAGAGTGTGTGGACGACGTCTCTTATCTTTATTGAAACAGACAGGACAGCTTGAGCAAACACTAGTGGAGATGATCAGGGTGTAAGGTCCAAGCATGGGTGTCATTTTTATCAGGAAACAGGGAGTCACAACAGCCACAAAAATGGCATACTTATCACTTGTCCACACAAACACACTTATCAAGTGTCTATTACAAACCGATCCCCACTCGGAGGCATGAGTTACTGTGAATGTGACTAAGCCTGCCATTTTGGTGTTGTTTACACCTGGTATTAACATTCATCCTGACTGATCCAACATAAGTGGACGGACTTAAATACAGGTGTAAACCAACCCAAGACACAATGAGGATGCATTAAGAGTTCTCTCACATTAGTCAGCATTGATTTGGTTGTGTATACCCTGGGGATGTCAGTGTGAACGTATTAAATGCAATGAGATTAAGGTCAGAAATTAACGCATTCATTTTTATAAATCACATTAGCACACCGCAATTAAACCATTGACACGTCTTCCTGTAGTGATGGAAACAAATGACCCAACTGCGCCTTTGAATGTCTCATTGCACTTTAAAAAAGAAAAAAAAAGAAAAACTCACCTACCACTCAATGGACAAGTCAAAGTAATATACATCTTGTGACATCAAACATTTCACTTTTTATTGATCCCTTTAGCGATTTTAATTTACTTTTCAGTCCGTAACAACTTCCTTTTTACTGATTTTTATCTTAACAAGTTTAGCACCCATAGCTGAAGACACCAGAAAATAGAAATCATTTCAAACATGCAATTCAAAATTTGATTAATTCAGATGAACTATTGAGATTTAGCGATTCCTTATTAAACGCACAGAATGTAAAATCCACCGTCAGGGGGCTCTCAATCAAAACAATAACAAAAGATGACGTTGAGGCTGGCAGGGAATCATGGGAGTGATTCTCTCTGCTACCCCCTACCCTAACCCAGCACCTGGATGTGGGAGGGACATGTGACCCACCAGCAGTTCATCATAGTTCACGATAATGTAGCGCAGTGTGGATAAATTCATGGGGGAGACACAGATGTACAGCACACATCTATTCGTCTGTTTTTTATTCCCACAGTTAATGAGGAATCCACTCTCAATTTTAGGTCCATACATCTCACTGATGAACCATAGAAATATAGAGGAACATTAGTCTTCATATAAAGTTGAATCTTCCTTCACTTCTTTCCATATTTACCCGCTCCCTCTTTCACTTCAGATGCATGCAAAGATGCATTTTAATGCCAGGCATGAACAGATGTACCCAGAGCTGTCCACCTGTGATCAGATCACAAAGAATGAATCTTAACATCAGGTGTAAACAAGGCCTTAGTCATCTGATTTGCTGAAAGTGTTGGCTTAAGTTTGACAACACATACATTCTCTTTAGATCAGGTGTTGAGCTTCATACAGTTACATGTTTCAATAACCTGCTGGAGCTTTGCCACACAGGAACTGCTGATCTGAATGTGCTCCGTTTTTTCTCAATTTAGTCTGCAGTAAGACTGTTTTTTTTTTGTCATGCTTTGGCAACTTTAGATCCATTACATTTAATTCACTGCAGACATATGTGATAGTCTTTTTCTAAACCTTTTAGATTTACATGTTGATTGAGTCCAAATGAAAGACTTTTGCTCCTCTCCCTTTGAGATCAACTGACAGAGTTATATTAGAAAACCAAAGGATTTCAGCAATAGCCTTTTTCATCGTTGCTGGTATAACCCTGAAAAAAGGGACTTTTTTCATTACTGAGGTTCTCTGTGGTTCAATGCGCCTGAAAGGCACGGCAAGGTTGCAAAAGACGTTGAAATCAGGGAAAATTAAATCCACTGTTCTATTGATTGGTCTCACTGATGTAGAGAGAATTCATTGAAATGTGATAATTTGCGTTACAGGAATTGGTAACCTCTTTAGTGTTTGCCACGTTAGAAGAAAATTGTAACAAATCCACTCAAATATAAAAAGTAATATTTTTCATATTCAAATGCCTTGTTTTTAAGAAGATTGAATTTACAATATAAAATACTACATGCTCCTTATTTCAAACCCAATAACATTAGATTTAGATGAAATACAGATGCAACATTAAAAGTCAGAACACAGCAAAATCACACACAGTGCATTTGCTTCCAAATTCTAAATGTACTTCTCACCCTGTTGACTTTTGGCTCAGGAGTCCTGAAGCCTCCTAACAGATGTGAGCAAGCACTATCAGAGGAATGTCCAATTATCTGAAGTTAAGGCAAAGGCACACAAAGGACAATCAAATTATCAGTCCGGTGGAATTAAATGCTTTGGTTAGTCTTCAGGGTCACACACATGCTAATGTCTGAATCAGTGGCTTTAGAATGCATTTGCATTGCGAGTCTGATTTCAGATCTTTTTATTGGGGGTACAACTTTTCTCTTTCTCTTTTGTTCCTCTGTCCCATGATACAGAAGCCGATACAGATGTGCCATCTTTGAAGGATCAGACATATATTTTGGCAGGTTTTTGGTCTGTTCTCTTTAAATCGGGTTGCCTTTTCATCAGTGCCAAAATGTCAGCTCATATCAGCTCAATATGACAATCTATCAGTGCTTCACTGAGGCAATCCATCACTTTGAACATTTGAGGTTACTTCTTAAAATATTTTGAAAGTGGGAAAAAAATGGAAACAATGGGCTGTGTGAGGTAAAAAGCATTTATCAAGATGAAGGGCTGATGTACATGTTTGGATTTTATAATGGTGGGTGACACTTTAAA
Source organism: Labrus mixtus (assembly GCF_963584025.1). Taxonomy (NCBI): domain Eukaryota; kingdom Metazoa; phylum Chordata; class Actinopteri; order Labriformes; family Labridae; genus Labrus; species Labrus mixtus. The sequence goes on along the minus strand of NC_083614.1, from coordinate 22,782,456 downwards.
AATCAAAAGTAAGTTTGTCAGAGTAGTTCTGGCTAGAAGATGCCTAAAGTGGGCGATGGTGGCGCAGTGGTTAGTGCGCGCGCCCCATGTATGTAGGCCTTTGTCCTCCCAATAGGCAGCGCAAGTTCAAATCCCACCTGTGGCTCCTTTCCCGCATGTCGTTCCCTACTCTCTCTCTCTCTCTCTCTGATTTCCGACTCTATCCACTCACCTATCTCTACATTAAAGGCACAAAAAGCCCAAAAATAAATCTTAAAAAAAAGAAGATGCCTACAGTAAGAATGCACAACTGTCTACAAACAGAAGACATTTCAAACTGTATAAAGGCGTGTTATCTGTATATAAAACTATTTAATCCTGATACACACTAACCAGCAAGTGTGTGCGCTCATATCATATATTTTTTTGTCAATTTCTACCATTGACTTGAAGTATCATTGGTGCCCACAGATGATGTTCTGGCAAGTTGTTGGCCCGACATGTATTTGTCCCTTGTCTGATCCCCCTTCCTGTGATAAACAGATTAATACAATATCATTTCATGTTGAAGAATAGTCTGATAGATGACAGCACATTAACCTCAGAACCAGTCTGTTTGCCACTACTTGAGTATAAGTGTCACACATTTAAAGGAGCAGGTCTCACTTTGAGGTTAAGGCATGAGTAACGGAGCTCCGGCAGTGGGCCACATTTCAGCGTGTCCCTGTGAGAGAAAGTGTGCAGTAATATATAGAGTCAATGAAAGCAGCTCTGCCACTTTAAAGATTTGATTAAGTAAAACCTGCAGCTGAAGTTGATTGATTAAATGCCCTCACACTCTTTTTCTTACCGTTTTGTTTTTTCAGTGAGCAGCCAGCAGCAAAGCCAGTGTGCTGAAAATACCTCATAGCTTGCTCATCCATTGTGAGGAATGTGAATGCAGTCGAAGGTGCTTGAAAAAATGTGCTTTTATTCGTTGACTTGGTCCATAAAAATGTACTGATCTCACAGTTTCATATTGTTCTCCCGAATCATAGATTCCCTGTCTGTATAGATAAAAAAAAAAATGTGGGAGTAAAAATGTAGCTTCTTTTCAACTGCTTTACCAGTAGGCTATTATTTATTTAACTAATGGAAATCAAGACGTTGTATATTTTCTGTGATCAATCAACTGAAATTCATCAACAGTCCCATTCACAACATTATAGCATTTCCTAAATTCTTGCAACTTAAAACATGACCATATTTGTAGTCAGGGTAAGGCTTTTGTTTTCAGTGTAGTGTATGCTATGCACAGTGAACCTCACCTAAAACTCTGATGAGCAGATATGAGGCTCTATCTTTAAGACACTCCGGCAGAGGAGGAGGGGGCTGTCTTTGCTGCGCGCGGTGTGCATTGGTCCGTTTCATGCTACCTTACCTTCCCTCTTATCCCGGGAAAGGCAGGCAGACGATGCCACTGGACGATACCTACATTGAGGCGTGGAGGAACGGCATGACTTCATCACGTCAAGTGCAGCACTGCAAAAAAATATCAGTCAAAGCAAGCCTACAGTCAAAGCTAGATACTTAAAGTTAAAACATTAGGAAATATGTTTCCATTGTTTAGAAATTAAAAAAAAGCAGATTATTGGGATACATTCTAACATCGTTTCTTTAAATTATGTTTAAAAAGTATATTATTGTATTCTAATGAGTTAGAGTTACATCTCCAATAATCCAGTTTTTTTGTGCAATAAATATGTCTTTTTCCCTTTTTTCGGTTCAAGTCTTTAAACAACGCACTCAATAAATAAAGGGGGAGCGATAAAGGAAGGGGGAGAGAAGATGGAGAGAGCCGTGAGTTAAGGGGTGGCTGGAGAGGGAGGGCCGGACGCATGACATCATTCTCTCAGCCTCCCTGCGCGGACAGAGCTCTGGTTTCTCCAAGTGCGCACCGGCGGCTGCTGAGGGAGCGACTCCTCCTGCCGTACACCCAGACGCGTCCTGAGCAACCTGCGCTCCTCGGGTTGGATTTTAAAAACATTATTTACCCCGGTAGAGTGGACCTTTGAACCGCTCCCCAACTGGACCTGCTGCGGGGACGCACACGTTTAACACAAACCCGGGGATTACTGCTTATTTTAACCATGAAGATGTGAGGGTTTATAAGCTGGGAAGAAAAGAAAGAGGAACTCCGTGTCTGACAAAAAGGTATGCATACTTCCATACCCTTTTTCTCACTCTCTCCAGCGACTTTTGTCCCTCCGTCAGAGAGCGTTGGCTTAGAATCACAGCTTTGTTTCTGTCTTAACGCTTAAACAAAAAAAAAAATCAGCATGTGGGTTCTGTATCGGAGCGCACGAGCCGTGCGTTAGGCTATTCTGCTTTTCTTGCCTCTGTCTCTGTGCGGGCGTTAAGTGCCAAAAAGAGGAGCAGCATCTCAGAATGCTGCAAAGATGATTTTTTTAAAGCTGCAACTGAGCTTTAATAAGGAGATAAATGCTACATAGTCCCGTACTCAGCGGGAGACCGGACTCCACCACCGCAGAGCCGCTATTGCTGCTGGTGGTGAGCAGAGCAGACTGCTGCTATGGTATGAAGGAGATCCATCATTCTGAACGACGGTCCCCCCAATTCCCCCAATTGAGAGTTAATTACAATTTAATCAGACAGAAAAAAAAGAAACCTGGGTGGTTCTGTCGCAGAGGGAAGAGCATAATGAATCGTGAATTTCTCTTACAGTTTTAAGCGCTGGGCGGTTTTTGGAGCATAACGCATATTTCTGAATCATCTCTTTTTTTTTTGTCGGCGAAGGTGTGTGTGTGTGTGTGTGTGTGTGTGTGTGTGTGTTGTTGTTGTTAGGGGGAGGGGGGTCTCACAAGTGCATCTCCACAGGGGGTGCCTTCATTGACCAAGTCAACCGGTAGAGGCTTTGTATTGGAACATGCCGCGAGATCGTGAGACATCCAATTCTATTCGTAGACATCAATCTGCAATTTTAGATATTTCTATCTAAAATACCCCCCCCCCCCCCCCCTCTCTCTCTCTCTCTCTCTCCCTCAATGTGTGCGCGCAGACAGTTTGTTTGATTTTATCTTAAAGCTCTAGGTATACATGTTGGACTTCTGATGGTTCTGTAGTCTTGGTCTACACCCCTGGACCAGATTTGCGCATCACGTTTTCGATGCCTTGTAGAATGGATCTATTTTTTTTTTTCTTTCTGAGGTGTGCCACTCGAGGTTTCCACTGCCCCACGTTGAGCCAACGGCAATGACACTGACTTTTTAAAGTGCAGGCGATGCCCTTGTTGAATGCTAGAGAGTCCGAGTTCCAATTACATTCGCTCCAATGTTGAACAACCTCTTTTTTTCCCCCGTAGATTAATATTGTTGTTTTATTTCCGATGATGTAAAAGAATATGCTCAAGAAAATCTCTATTTCAAACTTTTCGATTTACTAAAGCAGAACTGGTTTCACTCACTTTATTTATCTATTAGCCTATATATTAATGGGTACTCTTTTAACAATTTACGCACATGATACAGAAATAAAGCTTCGTTTGCCCTGACAAATTATTGTCTATGATGATTAAACTTTCACTTGCCATTGAACAATATCATCAATTTCTCTCCGTAGTCGTTCATTTTCCATCTTCCTCTGTCTCCTGTTTCGATCGAAATGAGCGCATCGCGCGTCTGCAAAGCTCGTAAAAGCTAGAGGAGAGAACAATATCTCGCCAGCGCTCGGGTTGTTAAAAGAAAATGGCTTTATTCATTTTTCTTTGTACCCGTGGTAACTTAGTTATAGCGTTTTTATGGCGCCTGGAAATGGCTTACAGGCTTGCAGTGCAATGTAATGTAATCAAATTTATGATGTTGCTGTGTATTACAATTCCCTGTTATGCTCCGTCACATGAGAAATTTGGAGTGACCCCCCTCCCCCGTTAGCTCCCCTTCTCAACATGAACACACACACACACACACACACACACACACACACACACACATACACACACACACAGCAGATTGCCTATGAGTAAGGCAGGTAACACTCACCAATAGATTTGTATGAGAAGGAGTACACACACCTCTCACTTATACACCCAGCAACCTCTCTGGAAATAGTCCAGAGTCCTTTCAAAATGATATTCAGACTTATGCTTCTGCAGATTTATTCTGGCAACCAATCATATGCTTCTTGAGTTAAGCCTTCACCATATTTCATGCACATTTTTTTCAATAACAGTAGAAAGTTTGGTAGCCTGCATAGGGAAGACATTAAAATATGCAGAGCTGAACCCCGGTGATGAAACAAATGATGTCATGCATGAGTTGGCGTATACAGAGGGAGATTTGCATTAACTCTCTGCTTCTTTTTGTATTATTACTTCTTTTTTTCATGCAAGAAATCACCCGTGGGTTTTTAGGCTATTTGTAAGATGTGAATATTTCAGTTTGAATCATAATTCTTCAGCGTGGATGTGTCTGTATGCTCCTCTTGATATTAAGATGTGGTACCGACCAATGAAGGAAGGAGGCAGTCACTCTTAACAGACAGGCCTGTCGCCTGTGGAAGGACAGCTATTACCGGAGTCTCTCCCTCAGACTTAATGGGCTGAACACATTTTACGAAGCGTCTCCTGTTTTTTTCACAGAGCAATCTACCCGTGTTGGACATGCAGAGAGACCTCACACTCTAAAACATAACGCTTCATTGTACGTTTCTCTAAGATCTAAATGGAGGACTTCACAGTTCTTTACTATTAAATTAAAAACATTTTCTACAGAACAAGTATTATGGGATATAACTGTATATGAACCACTCTCAGGCTCAAGTTAGCATTGAGAGCGATGCATTCCTTTAAGATACCCTGTTGAGAAGCTCAGCAGCTCAGGTAGCTGAGGTGTAAGGGGAAATCCTGTTTTCTTTCTCACGCCTTTATATCACACTGTTCTCTCAACAGCTCTCTAAAAAATGTCAAAAGTTTTGAAATTACAAAACTCTCATTGTGAAGCTTATTTAATTCCCAAAGTGCAGAGCAGCACAGGTCACCTTTTTGTGGGGTGGATTTTTTGGTAATGGAGACGAGGCACGTCAGCTTTTCACCGTGCTACACCTCTGAGCTCAACATCAATCAAGCGGCCTCACTGTATATGTATGAGATGGGTGATTGGATGGCGTGCTGAAGTATCCCTTGTTTTCTCTTCTGCAGAAATGCACTTCAATCATGCTCACCTGTCACTAGCTGGGCTGCAAAGATTCAGGCTTGTAAAAGAGGGGCGGCATGCATTGCAGATGCACAGTGACAGACAAACACATGCTCGAACATACACATAAGCACATATACTTTTATTACTGCTATAAGTCATATTGGCAGTGTCATTAAGGACCACCTAGTTAATGCAGGGGAAAAGAAAAAGAAGCAGAGCTGTTTAAAGGAAGAGGAGAAAGGGATAAGAGAGAGAGAGAGAGAAAAAATATTTAATCACTTTATGGAGAGCTTCGCCCATGTGCACTGCGGCAGTCTAATTACCAGGATAGCGGTGCTTGTTAGTTGTCACCTCAAGATAAACAGCGGCCTGTTTTTTTTTTTCCCTCTCATGTTTTTCCCCCGACTGTGACAGAATTTGAAATTCTTAGTAGCAAAATGTCATTTCAGAGTATCCGATCTCATCCCTTCCTCACCTCCTTTCCTTCAGCCACATAAAACCACATCAAAGTCACTTGTTTTTGCTACTTATCCACGGTCAGGTTGATATCTTTAAGCAAAACTCAACTTGTTGGAAGAGTACAGGTTGTTTCTATGGAGTTATGGATTAACGAAAAGCAAAGGAGGGGTTGTGTAATGTGACAGGGCATTTTTGTACCCAGCCTTCTGTCAAATCTCTCCATATTGTACAGTAAATCTTGTCAGGGAGCATATGGTCTTCAAATCCACATGCAAATGAGTGCTGGAATATTCTAACAGCAGAGAAAGAAAATTGTCCTTGCGTCCTTTGAACACTGGTTTGTCATTTGAAATGGCTAAGTTATAAGCTCTTTAGAAGAGGCCTTGACTGCCAGAATGAGGACAAAAAATGCACTATTCACAAGTTTTCCATGAATATTCTGACCTGGTTTTAGCCCACCGCCAAGCTTGACATTTTAATGGCTTTGATGTGTACACATTTTCCCTGGTACACACCATGATGTCAGGAAGGAAGAACATGGAGAAACCTGTACAAGATTCCTCCTCTATTCCTAAGAAGCAAAAGGAAGACCGTTCATTTGAAATGGATGGGGTTGAAAGCCTCAGGGTCCATCTCTCCCTGTCAAATATGTTAAGCTTCATGTCAAAACGTCACTTCACAAAGCAATGTCTATCCATGTCTTGCCAGCCAAGGACCTAATCAAACAATGTGAACGGGTTAAAGTGGCAGAAGGAGATGTCTTGCATGCTTTTATTTCCTGCTTGGAAGGGTTTCATTATGTTGTTTTCCAAGAGATCACGACAGTGTGGAGAGTGGAGGGGAAATGTAACCTTATTGCATTCTTTTACCAGTAAGGAGAGAACATTAGGATCATTGGCAGTCTTAGTTCAGGTTAAGAGCAGCATCTTAAGCATTCAGAGACTCTTAACTTAAAGATAATTGCCCTGTTAATGTGTGTTTTTAGAAAACCTAAGACTATGCCAATGAAAGTGTGTTTGGATGGAGTCTAAAACACACAAGAACAGAAATCTAAAACTGTAGGACAAACTACAACCGTGTATATCCAATCTATTGAACCTGTATTTTTATGATACCTTTATTTCTGTGAAAGCAATCATTTGTCCCACGATATTATCATAAAGCATTAAGTTGAAACCCTTTATTTTACGTTTTATCATCATGTTTAAAACACATTACAAGCACTCCCTAACTAAAAACTGAGACAGTGCCCATTCACCAGCCAATGTCTGCTCTCGAGTCATAAACATGAAATGGACCTAATCACTCTGATTTGTTCTGTCTGTCTTACTCTAGTTTAGGGAACAATCATGCTCAAAATCTTTGTACGATCAACAAGGCTTTGAGAGAAGTACACTGGGCGCATTATGTTCAATTGAGGTTGTTCATTTTCCAAGACCAACGTTTTTTTAAACCCATTGTTTAACATTTTTGCAAATTGACAAAATTCAAGTATGCCAAATTATGGTATATGGTATAGTCTCATGTTGGAGTATGCCCATGCATGTTCAGACAAATTACTTTGAGAATGCATGGAAAAACACAATGATTGGCCCGCCAAGTACTAGTGTAAGGACTAGCATGTAATATGATTTTCAAATGGATGTCAGTGTTTCTTTTCAGTGGGAAAAGAAGATAATACAAATCTCCCAGTTTCTTAAATATATGTTCATTTTGTTTGTGTAGTCAGGTTTGACATTGTAATATCAGGAAGAACATGCATTCCCACATTCGAGGTCTAATGCCTTAAAGGCTTTATATGCGATTTTTTGATCCAGCAGATGTCGCCCTTGAGCACCAGCATGAAACCAAAACAACTCGTGGTGCATTGTTGTGTTAGCATGCTAATGCTAGCGATCTTTATTATGCTCGTATCTTCACACTGCATGTAAATTTACCCGAAATGACCGTGTTCTAGAAATGCAGTTAAGCAGTGAGGACAGTATGTTATTCTTCTTTTCTCTAGTCCCTCAATTAAACAACTTTTATATGCGAGGGGAGGAGTCAGCCGTCATCCCGGCGATGTAAACAAAGTGAAGATAGGACTCGGAAAACTTGGAAAGCATCACAGACAGTAGGACTCGGGTGTTACACCAATTGTAGACAGTCATGACTCACAGAGTTATTTTCAGAGGATATACAAATGCAAATAAAGCCTTTAAAGTCTTCATGGCTACCTTGATTGCATTTCGCCTCACACAGTGTGTCTGCTTTGAAGCCCTCACCTCTTTGCTCCACATTTGAAAGACCTCTGCTTAGAAAAAACAGGACTTAAAGCTTTAGTAACTGATGATATCAATGAATTGATTATGGCTATAGCATTTCAAAATTTGTCGATTTGAGATAAAACCACAAGGTTAGAGGTAATGGAAAGCTCAAATTTTAGTAGAAGTGGTGTAATCTCTACCTTTAATATAACATGGACCGGGGAGATCTGAATAGCTAACAAGCTACCTGTGGTTGCCAGCTTGGCAGGGTGTTTTCCGGGAAGCAGACAATTAGGGAACCTCTAACTGGATGAGACAGATGTAAATCTTCTCGGGGGAGAGAGGCTTACAGAGGGTTATTCGCCACCGCAGCCGCCCCCCGCCCCAGAGGGTCGTAACTCTTGAAGGTCACGTTTGCATTTCACCCCGCCCCCCTTCTTTTGCCCATGACAACTCCAGTGGGTATCGCCGGATGTTTCCCGTCATGCTGGTGAGCGGGGGCTGGCGATGGTTGGGGTGTGTGAGGTTGATGCATCTTGACAGTGGCAGGAATAACAAAATGCTGTCTCGCCCGTTTACAACTAGCCTGCATCATAGTCAAAGGCATCATGAATGAATGATTCATGCAGTGTCTTGGATAGTCATTTATGTTTAATTCAAACCTGTACTATAAGGCATCTGCTTTGGTCTTTGCATGGCTTGGCGGGGTCTTCAACTGAAGTGGGTGGATGGTTAAAGGTGCAGCGGCGGAATGAGGAGGTGCTGAGAATGTCAGACGGTAGAGCAGGGCAGAATTAAGACAGAGGGAGGAGAGCATTGGCGGTGGCCTTGTACGTTTCATCTGCAGTCCCTAATAAAACCCTCACAGGCCAGCATTGATCTCCCCCAGAATAATCCATTTAGACTGAGCGTGCCTGGCCATGTGGGGCCTGTTCAATTATTTATGGCAAGAATGCTGTGCAAGCTTCCGTTAGGATGCAACAATGTGCCCTGGGAAACCTGTGAACTGCGGATTGCAGGGGAGCAGTGGGAGACACAAGGTGGAAAAAAAGGAGGATAGAGGATGTTGAGTCGTCGGGAGGGACAGGCGAAAGAAGAGGTGAAGGGCATGCAAATTATACTTAGCCTTCCGATAGAGGTAGATCAATAGAAAGTGGGAGCAGCGAGGGAAACTAGAGGGAGACAGACAGGTGATACGGAGGGATGAAAATGATGGGTAACAGGAATTGGAATAAAGAAATGTGACAAGGAAGGATAACAAACAAGTTTAGGAAGACAGAGTTGAAACAGATCAGATTAGAGGGAGGGATTTGTTTAAGAAGGCAAAGAAACAGCAAGTTAGGGAGTAAGGGAGACATGACACCAAGTGAGTAGCAGAGAAAAGAGAAGAGGATGAGGAAGGAAGGAAAGTTGTAAGGAGAAACAAGAAGAGGTTCATGGGAAGAATAATGACTGAGAGGGAGAGAAGAGGAATGAGTAGATTTAAAAGTGACAGAAAAGGAAAATTGGGGAAAGGGGAACAGTTAGAGATGAATGGAAAAGAGATCAAACAAAAAGGTGATGAAGAAAAAGGAGGAAAGGAAGCACAAGAGGACACAAGGTATAGAGTCTTAAATCAGATTAGGGTGGAAGAGATGACTGCAAACAAGGCAGACATAGATGGAAAGGTTGGAGGATTGGACCCTTTTAAAGCAAGTCATGAACAACTATTGATCATGGCAGCGTTATGGTGGCTTTTGTGTTAAGTGGAAACATATCAGCTTGACTGCTTGCACAGTGGATCATTATTTTTGCCACATTTACCTTTAAAGCAACTCTTTACCACAAGAAAAATAACAAAGTGTTACAGTCACTTGGTTTCTTTTGGAAAAAGATCAGAAAAGTTATACTTAACTCAGTCATTCTTATATACTTATATATACAATATATATATCTCCTTCATAAAATACTCTGAAAGAGAGTCACACAAATGTGTTCAGGTTTTCACAAACATAAGATTAAATGCACACAAATAGCCCCAACCCTCCTGCTTTGTAATAATATATCATGATTTTGCAGCATACTGAAACACACCTTTTAACCACGTATCATAAACTCCCCTCTATTTGCCTGGTCTATTTTCTGCAGCTCACACACGGCTCCCATAAATCCAGGCAGATTTGTCTAACCTGATTCCCCCAGCGTTCACCAGCAAGCTCCTCTCCTATATCAGTGTAATTCCCATCCCCCATCAGGCTTTTCCGCCATTCCCTGCTGGTCAGTTGGGATTTCTGATCCAGCAAAAGACAACTGGAATCAAAATGTATCATCTCAATGCCTGATTGGTTATATCTAGCACATTTAACAAGCGACTTTTAGTCAAATTTACTCAATTTGGGTATTAGCTTACCTTACTAATGCATGATAGCTTTTGTACAAGTACCTTGATTGAGTTTTGTATCATTTCAATTTTAGTAGAGTAAGAACTAGCACTAAATACAGTGATAGTCATTTTAACAGTCCCTCAGCTTTTATCTTCCATATACCTTACATTAATGCTGAGGATATTTCATTTTTAATCATGTTTAATCTGTCTCTGGCATTTAGACACCAATATTGATTTTTTTTTCAGATAACAAAAGGAGAAGCTACCTCAAAGTCCTCTGAGGAATGTAAATCTAGCAGTACGTTAGAAAGCATGCGGGAAAGAAACAAAAAACAAAAAAAAAGGGCTTTGTAATAGCTGTTACATCAGCTGTGTCAAACAGCCTAATCAGATGGGCTAAACGGTGTAGCAACATAGCTATTAGCCAACGATAGTATACCAGGTTCCTGTTTAATTAGTAGGAACCCATTTCCCACCACTTGTCGTTCTCTGGAGCAGCCAGCAAAGATTTAATGTTCGTCCACGCCCATTGATTATCGGATTCTAGTAATTGTTTTGCATTTGCTTGATTAACAAACCTGTGTTTTCTCTAGGGGCTAGCTCAATAGCAGCTGCTAATGGCAGGACCCAAGCCAAACAGCTAATGCAAACACGGTGTTTATACCATCCAAACAATGGAGGAAAAAGAAGGGGGCCAGACATTCCTAATTTCCTTTTTCTATGTTTGGGGTGTTGTTGTTTTTTTTCATTTCAAGACAGCTAAGGAACAAGCACGTAGCATGTTGTTTCATAAACAGAGCTTTGTGTATGGGTGGCCCCTGTGGCTAATGCATCCAGGTGCTCTGTGTTTAGTGATTCGTGTCCAGTAGTAATCAGGATGATAGATGTGTGGATGTTTCTTTACAAACCGTGGCATTTTGAGCATGTAAAGAATTTGAGTAGCCCCTTCGCTTGTTCTTTTTTTGACAGAGGTTCCACAGAAATGAGGCCAAAAGGAGAGTAAATCACAGCTGTGGAGGAGCAGATTCATAATGAGACAGAGCAGATGGGGCGATGGAGAGCTTTTGGATGATCTTCGGGTCATGTTTTGGAGCTCAAGGGTTTGGAGGAAGTTAGGGGATAGGGGGTGTTTGAGGTAAGCATACTTGTGTATGAGTCTTTCATAAGCCCAGAGACAAGTCAGACCCTTATCTTCCATTAGGTTCTTTTTTTTACAGATGTAAGGCTGAGATTAACATTCCCATCCAACTCCTACGGCACCCTGTCTGAACTATGACTCTGAGCCAAAAAGAGTGAAATGTTGTCTCTCTTTAGTTGTACCCTGGTGGAGAACATTTTGTTGCTGCAAAATATCTACTTTGTTGCGCTATTCCTTGGGTTGTAGGAGTCTGACTACGGCAGAATGTTGGAGCAATCCAGCTAACGTCGCTTCTCACCTTGCTAGCTTATCAGCGAGCTTGGTTTGGCTTGAACATATCTTTTGAAAAAAGGATAAGGCTAGCCAAATTATTTTGGTTATATTCATCTATCTATTGCTTTCTTTTTCTGTATTCTTTGATCTTTCAAGGCTTAATTGTTTTAGCTTGTTTGTTGTAGTAGCAATTGAGGCTAATCAAAATGACATACTCTGATAGTCATGTGTGTCTGAATGAAGCAATGATGCAGAGTGAATATGGGGCGAAAGACTTTCATGCTAGCTCCCACTACCTTGTGTTGTGTTGTTGATTATTTTTAACGTAAGCTTAGAACTGCAGCTGATGCAGGAAGGGGACACTGAGGGAGAGGATGTCTACTTAAAGGTAATTTATTTCTGCCGTCACTTTGTTGGGTGAAGATGAAGAGACAAATGTGAGCTGGTTGTTTATGAGGCCTGGCTAAGTGCTGGCTGGGCATGCTTTCCTCTCAGGCGGTTGGCTTCTGTCCTTGGGAGGTGCATTGCTTTGTGGCTTAGAGTGTGGCCGGTGCGCTAATGAGAAGTTTCCTTTTTGCTTACTGCCTCCCTTGCACTTTCTCCCTGCTTTTCCCCACTTTTTACTCCAGTCCCCCTCACTCCTTCTCCTCTGACCTCTTACCTTGACCTATCCTCCCCATTCATCCTTTCCTCTTTTACAACTCTCAGCTCTGGAGTCAGAAAAACAAGAATTGCTCTAAGTATCTCCTTCCAGTCACCCTTAGCTTACTTTTCTTGTCTGGAGTGGAAGCATGGACATGGATAACCCCTTCCATCACTTCCCGCCAAATAAATCAGTCAGACCTTTGACAAACCCCCAAATAGGACTGCCAATTCTTCAAAGCTGCCCCATTCATCAGTTTGATTAATCTCCCAAGAGATGGAAGGCATGTTTTCTTCCCATGTCATCTTTTTTTTCTCCCCAGTCCTTATGTTTACGGTCAGTGAGTAAGCGGGGGAGGCTAGGTCACTGCTTTTGGTCTTCGAGTGTTTGAGAAGGAAAGCAGTTCAGTGTGGCACCAATGAGCTTCAGAACTCACAGAAAACCAGCCGCAGAAGGACATATTGAGCTTAAATGTCACTCTCTCTGCAACCTCAACTCTACTACATCCTTTTTCCTTCTCCTCCTGTGTGCCGGTTTAAAGTGCTGTTTTAATTGACATAAGAAAAAAAAAAAGCTCTGGTTATCTGGCTGCCTGCTCCTGTTTCATGTCAATCCACTTAATTTTTTTCCTCCTGTTCCTTGTCCATCATACCGCTTTGCTTCTTGGGCTCTTTCTTCTTTTTTTCCCTCCATGCTCTCCGTCTCTACCCGTCTGTTTCCTCAAGCTCCTTCTCTGCCTCTCCTTCAGTTCAACATCATCCCACTTCCCACTGATTGCCGATGTTGTTTTCTTCCTCTTCCCTTCCCGTCTCGTTATTTACATCTCCCCGTTGTCTCTCCCCTTCTCCCAGCTTGTCCACCCCCCCCCCCCCCCACACACACACACACACAGCTCTCTCTTCAGCAGCCACGACTTCAAAAGTTTTATATGTTTGCCTCGTAAATTATGAAATGAAGATCTCAAACAAACAATAGAGATTCAATTTTGTGAACAAAAGAGATAAATTTAATCAAAAGATTGGTAAATTCCCCAATAATACAAAACAGAAAGATATGGCTGTTTGTATCTGCTGAATAATTCACATTTTGTACAATAACCATTGCATCTGTGATGAATGTTAACAATCATTACTGGATCAGAGTAATATTCAGTTGTGCTTTAACACATATTTTCCACAAACACTTCCATTCACATGATGTAGTTGTGTTTTAGATTGATAAAATATGAGTCAAACAATGATTATAACATATCAAAAATAATTTTTAATTGCAGAAAAAGCTGCATATATTCAGTTGACTATGTAGAAATGTGCCCTTAAATGATTCCATATGTCTTGTGGTCCATTGACAGACAAGATATTGACAGTTTCAGACAAATCTTGATTAATATATATGACCTGCTTTGTTAATTTCACATATTTAATATTAACATGAACAAGAGATGTGTAATAATGGTTAAAAAAATGACTTCAAGCTAATTAAATCAGACCTCAACAAACCATTTACAGGTACAGTATTTACAGGTCTACTTACACAGTGGTTGATAATTTACTTACAATTGATCACACAGCATCTCAATACCTCAGCAATGTCAGCCGACATAACAGCAATATGAACCCACCCAGCTCTGGCACTCTTGAGTTAGACTATCTCTGTCTTTATGACGGAGCTATCTGTCCAGCCATCTGACATCACAGAGATAAACTTGGCACAGGAAACCTCTCACCTCTCATCCTGTGCTCTGCAGTGTGTGAAGAGTTTTGTTTGACTGACACTTCTTGAAGTCCTTCATATGTTCAGGCCCTTCAGCTGTTGGGAAAAAAGGGAGAAACCATTTCATACAGATTTGTAAAGATACTAAGCTGGAAACAGCCCGATGCTCTGTGTTCTCATCCTTTTTCTGGTGTGGTCAGGAGCAGGCAAATATCAATAAGGATCACAGGCATACTCATCTCCTTGTGATAAAAATCAGGACGGACAGGAGACAGCTAACCTGCTTCATAGATCCCTTTAAATAATATATTTTTTTAGAAATGCATTGCCTGGCGTGTTTTATTTGCAGAAATGTATCAAACACCTTATCGTCTGTCACCTCAAAACATCTGAAAATGTTACTCAAACTAGATTGGTAGACCATACTGTTGATACAGTAAGTGCAAAAGGTAGGTTCTGATATTATAACTAGGTTTTGGTGTTAATCCAAAAATAATTACATCATATATGTTCGCCAAAATATAATCTTAGTTGGAACCCATCTGCAATCGTGAAACAACGTCACTAAAAAATGTATCCTCTGGGAGCAATGGCCAATCTCCGGGTCTTTTGGTGAAGCAAGGCGTTCATGATAGGCAAAGATGTCCCTGCCTGAGAGCTATTCATTATTCACTTTGCCTTGAAACTCGAGAAAGGAGAATAGTGAAGGAGTTGAAAGACGATGACTGCTGTATGACAGGACAGGAAGAGATTTATAAAAAAGAGGGGCACCAGTGGCCTTGCGGTTAGTTTGCCCGCCCCATGTAGGCGGTCCTGGTTCATATCCAACCTGTGGCTCCTTTCCCCACATGTCATTCCCCACTCTCTCTATCCTCAATTTCAGACACTATCCACTGCCCTGTCTCTCCACAAAAAGCCACCAAATGCCCATAAATAATCGCCGGATGATCACCGGTTGCTTCTAAGACTGGGCAACAGCCAATACTTTGCCACTTTTGCTCTCCATATCGATTGTTTTCCTGCATAAAGCCAATGCACGCTAAAACACTAAATGATATTACTTCTTAGACAACAAGGTGAAACAGGAATACTCCAGACAACCAAAATTGTGTCCCTTGTCTACAGATTCTGCTATAATATGTTAAATCAGTAATAGAGATTAGCAGAAGTTTAAACAATATTAAAGTAAAAAAAACAAAAAAACAAAGGAACTGTTTCACGCGCTATGTAGCTTCACTACATAACTCCGCTGACGTTCCGTGTGTAGGTACAGTACATCTTTCTGTGGGCCTCCTTCCGAAAATAGCTCTTAAGTGCACAGCCTGTCATGGGACCATATATAATGTTCCCGGGTCAAACGCCAGTCCCGTTTAACATTGATAGTCACCTGTGATGTATGTTTCCTCTCCCCGAGTGCCTCTCCCTTTTTTTTTCTCCATCCTTCAACCCCTCCTCTCCCTCCCTGCTTCCCGCCTGCTCTGTCACTCTGAGATGTGGCTTTAACCTCTGGTGCAGTCTTTCACTGGCGCCCTTTGTTTTCATCTATTGTTCTTAAAAGCGATTATGACCATCAGACAGGCCCATTAAATATTTAGCAGAACTCGGCCCGCTGCTTTCGCTGGCTTCACAGGAACACACTGCACAGATGTTCAAAGTGTCTTTCACTGTAGCGCCGGGGATGTGCAGGGATATTTTCCAGGGGCATTTACTCAATTACATAAAAGCAGCTATTTGACACTGGGTAGAGCATGTGTGTGTCTGAAGGGCAGTGTTCATGTTATGTGCGTTTGTCCTTTAGCTTCTTGCGTATGCTTTTCTGTGTGTTTTTTGTTTGTGCATGCAGTGTAGTTCTGTTTGTGTACGTGTGGTTAGTGAGCTGTATTTACTGCTATAATCATTTCTCCGTCTGCTGTGTGTGTGGATTTTTCAGTGGCTGCACCTCAGATTACTCTGCTGCTCAATAATAGAATATTTATTTGCAAGTCCAGCCACCAAATCCACTGCAGGAAGAATCAGGATGATCAGTTGCTTGATAGAACAATAAATAAAACCCACTGCGGCTGATTTATCCAAAGAAACTGTAGAGAAATAGCTGCAGGAATGATCTCTCCTTCGACTGCTACATTTAAGAATGCAGTTCAAATCTTCAAAGGGCTGTACCTCTGTCTGACAGACTTTTTGTGAGGTACGTGTGATTTCTTTTTAAATCCAATTTTCTTTTTTAACTTATTATTTCTATGTTGTTGGAAGTGTTACATTAAACAGTTTCTCTGATCAAGGATTCCCTAAAATAGAAAATTACAGGCTGAAAGGCTGAAACATTCATTGTTGATCTTCTCTTGTCCTTGCAGCAAAACAGAGCTTTGTTGTCTCAGCTGTTATTATTCAGCAGGATTTGAACAGAGTGAGAAGCCAGAGGTTCAGTGTCTTTTCTTCAGAGTTTTGGCTGATCTTAAAATGAAATGTGATGTGCCAGTAAGAGGACTTCCAACCCACAAGTCCACCGAGCCAGTTACTTCACGTTTATTGTTATAGATGAAAGAAATAATGTTGAATATTAAAAGTACTATGGCTGTCCCTGCTTATATTGCAGCCTCACTTTTCAAACATGCACTGCACTCACAACATTTCCCCGTTTGGCTTCATGTATTATCCCAAATGCACAAATCTGTATGCCTCAATATCATACAAAGTTCTTCCTCTTGCTCCTTGTCCAAAGTCCACAGAAAGTCCATGTGAGCTGATGTGTGACACAGCAGATAATTGTCCCATGTAGGCATGTTGATGATGTCATTCATTGTTTCTCTGCTTTGTGCTCTCTACTGAACACCTCATTTACCGTCAAATGGTTTCCACTATCGTGTTTGTATCACATATGCGTTCATGTTGTTGTGGTATTAACCCAGAAAAAGTCACTATTATGAAAGTTCACATTTGTAAAAGGGGACGGTCTGGAAAGTCAGGACCGAAAAGTCTGGAAATTGTCTGGAATCTTTCTGGAGTTCTTGTGTGAAAGGGGTTCTATGTCAGACAAAGTCAGTAGAGATTAAGACTGCTGAGGAGTCCAAAGACATGCAAGTTCAATGAATTGGACACTGGTTTTGAACTGGAAACCAGGCATCTGATGCAGTGTGCTCTGTGACAACCTCAAACATTCCTGAACATAAACAGGATCAGCAGTTAAGATGTAGCATCCACAGAGTGAAAATATGTCAATTCTACTGGAAAAACTGAAATTTCCCTTGTTGAATTGATATTTTATCGTCTGGCTGTTTAGATATTTTGTGTCCCATCCAGAAGTTTCATAAAAGGATGAAGTCCAAACTGTAACAGCAGTCAGACTATATGAATCTCCCTCCATTTAGTGGTTGTTGTGGTGGAGACAGACGGTCGATCAGTCTACCTCTCTCTGGCTCGAAGTGCTCGTTCATTGACGGTGTCACTTCCTGCTCATGCATACACTTACTTGTTTGTGTGTAAACGTACTTGCAGCAAATTGAACAAATCCGCAGCATTTAAAAAAAAAAAACAAGGACTTATATTGATGCTACAAAAATGAAACAGAACATAACCCTACACTGTGTAGCTTTAAGGCTTAATAGCAGATGAAATCACTGGCTGAGGTGGATCTTTCAGCAGTGAAGAGGCCTATTTCAAAGGCAATGAAGAGCATATTCATACCTACATTTAAGTGAGTTGTGTTAATTGATGCAAGTCCTTGGTTTTAATGGCCATCCAGTCATGAGTATGGAGAATAAAGTGACATAAAGTGACAAGCTGTGATATGTGCTCGTATGGGCCAGCCAGCTAACCCTCTCCTACTTCCTCTCTCTCTCTTTCTCTCTCTCTCTCTCTCTCTCTCTCTCTCTCTCTCTGAGTCGTTGCCTAATGGCTAATAATGAAGAGGACATCTTTGCAGGGCTGACATGTCCACGTCCTCTACTGTACAAAACGCGAACACACACGCAGACAGAAGCTGGGCTGACTGCCCTTCAGAATACCAGGCCTGACATTAATCTTTAAATGACTGTTGCTTCTTCTCCAAGACTTTCAATCCATTAGTGGCCACATCTTGAGATGAAGAGAGATTGCCAGGGAGGATGTAGCCACCGCCTGTGTGTACGCGTATGTATGAATGAGTGTGTGCGTGTTGTGGGTGCAGCGCAGGGTGGTGGAGGGACTGCGACGGAAAGGATGATGTCAATGATAATGGAGGATGAGGACAGAGAGAGGACCTGTTCTCAAAAGTATTTTCACATTCACTTTTTTTTTGTGTGTGTGTGTGTGTGTGTGTGTGTGTGTGTGTGTGTGTGTGTGTGTGTGTGTGTATGTGGTCATTTTATGTTCCATCAATGGTAATGACACATATTCTACATCCTGTAATTCATTTTTTATGCCCCAGGCAGGGGGAGGGGATGAGCAGTTGAGGGGTGGGATGTGTTACAGTGAGTGAGTGATTGATTCATCAGCTCAGAAAAAAATCAATAAACACTGAATAACAAGACCAAAAGAAAGTTACAAAAATGTCAATGGACCTTGAGTTCAGATTGTGTTGTGTAAAAGCTGTTCTCAAGGTCAAGATTGAATTTTCACAGTCTTAGCAGAACTGATGTTCGTCCGCGCCTCTCTTCTTTTTCCCCTCCATTTCTACTAATCCAAATGCAAATCCACTCCCTCCGTTCGATCTCTTCACTCTCCTTCTTTCCCTCTCTTTGCTTCCTCCACACTGTCCTCATATGTCTCACACATCTTACTTCTCCTATTTTCTCTTCCCATCTTTGCTCTCAACTGTCTCCTCTCCACACACATCCATCCTTTCTTTCTTTTGTCCACTTCTTTTCCCTTTCCACTTCCATTCCATTCGTCCATCCACCCTCACGTCTCTCTCTCTATTTATTCCCTCTTTGTTCACATCTTTCTCCGCAGCTTTTCAGCCTCTGCCTACTTCTTTTTAGTCCCATTCTTCTCTTTTCTCTCTCCTCCTACTTCTTAGTCCCCTTCTCTGTCTTCTTCTCTCTCTCCTTCTTCCCTACTTTTTCCTCCTGCATATTTCTCCTGCCTCATCCCTTGCTTTCATCTCCCTGGTTCTTTATTTTGCCTCTCTTTAAACCCACATCCTCCTTTCATGGTTTCTCCCTTCCTGCTCCCCTCCAGCGGTGAGCTATAGTGACTCTGACATCATTACCCTTGTTGTGACAGGTTTCATTTGTACCCTGTGGACCCATACATCAGCCTGAGTGATAGTCCGGGGCCCGGGGCCAACCGAGCCCCGCCCAGACTGGGACATGGTAACAGACAGAAAGGTCCTAAAAAAAACCACTCCGGCTCGGGTACCACTGGATATTTTTCTATTGCTTGTTCTGGTTTGTCAAACTCAATGACGGTTCAATACACGCCCCAAACTTCGGCTCACTTGAAATAACAATCCGAGACAGTTTCTTATAAATAAAAATCCACTCTGGCTGAACAAAGGAAAGAAGAGAAAATATGTCAAAGAAGCACTTTCACTGTTTTATTGACAGGTGAGCTCAGGAACACGATGAGCGAAAAAACTACTCAGTGCTTAGCAACGAGTGTAGAAAGAAAAATAAGCTGCAGGTTTGGTAATGTAATAATTGACTTGTTTTAAATGAGTTAACAACCAAAGGAAAACCCTGTTTGAACACATTCTGTTGTAAAGTGTCGTGACCTGAAATGTCTTAATATTGATTTGTGCCGTTTGTGATGCAGCTTCAAGGTTGTTTCAAGAATTTCTGAACCAGCTCATTGAGGCATATTTCATCCACTACTGCAGCCCCTTTTTCAATCTTGCAGCTCAGTCAATACAGCTCAGACATGTGTTACTCACTTGTATGAATCTCCCAAATAATTTGCTGTTAACTTCATGGGTTTATGGGGGATTTAATTGTGAATGTAGTATTTTATTGCTGTCATTCCTAATAGTGCATTTTATTCACTTTCACACCAATTTAAGTAATAGATTTGTGGAAAGTGTAGATTCTGTAGCAGTTATAAATGGATCGTTCTTCATTTTGGTAAGTCTTTACATACATTTTAGTCATTTTAAGTACTGGTCATTTTTTAAGTCAGACATACAGCAGTTATAAAGCCAGGCTCCAGATAATTGCATTCAGGTGTGAATGGAAAAGTTGTGAAAGTGTTTTGTGAGGTTTTGTTTGCGATGATTGATCCACTAGGGTTGTGAGGTGGCGCAGTGGTAAGCGCTGTTGCCTCTCTACAAGAAGGTTCCTGGTTTCCGATGGACAGGGCCTTTCTGGGTGGGGTTTGCATGTTCTCATCATGCATGCTTGGGTTCCCGGCTTCCTTCATCAGTCCAAAGACATGCTCGTTAATAATTGGTGACTCTACATTGCCTGTAGGTGGGTAGTGTGGCTATGCTTCTTAGTCTCTTAATGTCATGTGATTGATTGGTGACTCCACCCCTACATGACCTCAAGGGGACAAGTGTTATAGATTATGGATGGATGGATTATCCTCGCTAATATCTTGTATTATTTTGTATTGATTGTAAGGACTAAACAAATAGAGATGAATGGGGTGGAAATAAATGGATCAACGAATCCAAAATTAAGTCATGCACCGGACATTTGTTTTTGTTGCTTTGACCTGAAAGCCAGTTCCCGAGTACAGTACTCTATTGCTTAGTTTAGAAAAGGTTGGTTTGTTGAAATTGGTCAGCACACATCTAAAAAAAAATCATTGTCAAGTATCAGCAAGAAAAAAAAAGAGGTTATCAGTATAGGCTAATACAATTATTATTGGCCATTATTAAGCATTAACCTGAATTTAATGTAAATGAAGTTACACAGACAATAGTATGTTTTACACAATTAAAGCATGAGTCATCAGGCATTTCCAAAAACATCATTACACCACAGTATGTGCCTTCAACAATTCCTTATGTCCTTTGTCTATTCTATTTTTCAAAAGTGCAATGGAATTGCTTATTGAACAGATCATATAACATTGTCGTGCTCATATGTTTTGTGATCACTCACTTCATTCTGGCACTCTCTGAAATTAAAACCTTCCATCTGAATTATGACTTTCTAAATTATTCCTACTTATCAATAATGCTACTTAGAAATACCAAAGGATGTGTGGTGTTCCAGTCAAACCGTACCCACATCCATCTTCGCAGCCTCATAAATCCAGCCAATACATCAACAATACCTTCAGACTGCTTGCAGCCTCATTGATCTGTGGTCATATTAATGTGCGGCTTATGAGCTCGCCGGCATCCTTTGTGGCCAGACAAAAATGAATCCACTTGAATGTGGAGCTTTTAATGGCCAAACTACCCTGTTCTCTTACAATGGAACAGATCCCTATTGTATTCATTCAGTTGTGCAGGCTAGAAAGCTTGGAAATAGACGATGCACTATAGCCAAAATCCTCTATTACATTTATGTTATGATTTACACTGAATTTTTTCGGATTTACATTTTGTGTACCGCATCTCAATAGTAAAATCGTAAAAAAAGAGGATGTATCTCCAAAAGTTACAGTAAATATTACCATAAAAGACTATGCCACACTGAAATGCCATGAAAGCTATTGCAGTTGGAGTGAACTTCAGACTCGTCTCTGACCAGCGAGATGGCCAGTCACGGGGTGGTTGCCTTGGGTTGCCAATCTCAAGAGGGGCACCTGCCACCCTAGTCCAGCTCCTGTTGCTGAGACATGGTGGTGGAGGTTTTCTTTTCCTGCTGTGAAGTCATTGTGCTGTGATGCTAGCAATTAGCTCAGCAGGGGCATTTATTATTACCCCTCCATTCACTGCAGAGGTTAGCCAAGAAAGCTGTTGAGTTCAGGCATTTTTCATGTGCTATCCTCTGGAATATCGCCTTGTGGTGATAGTTTGTCCGGGTGTGCGTTTCTGGTCTCACACAAGTTGGTGTACGTGTAAACGGCCATTCATCTGAGCCTGTGCTTGTATGTGTGTTAAAGAAAGAGACTGACCACACAGAAGGCACATTAATCATCCTGTTTTTTCCCCTCTCCCTCTGCCTCATATTGTGTGAGTTGAGGCCTGATGGATAGCTTGTCTTCTCAGCCTGGGTTCTAACAGAAAGGCTGTTGCCGATCGACAGGCAACAGAAGTCCTTGGGGAATCCCGAGCTTACCCTACAGCTCATACATCTCTGGATACTCAGTGTGCCTTCTATTTACTCCACAGATGGTGGATGGTTAAAGCAGCAGAGGGAGACTCTGCAGCAACAGTCTACAGGAGCAGCACTTTAGTGTCATCATTTTAGGGTGCAGTAGTGTATCCTGGTATCAGTAAACTGCACAGTCAGACCTTCTTTTCCAACACTGCCAGTGTGTGAGCTGTTGCTTTTTTAATTATTTTACACAATTTCCTGGATTTCCTGCTGAGAGGAAGATTGCCTGTATCATTAAAAACTACAAATAATCCTTGGTTGCTCTATAGAACCTTAACTATCTGCTGCAGCTTTCCTTTTTTGTGTTGGATAAAGATAAAAGAAAGTTGCATATATATTTAATTTAAAGGGACAGGGAGTTGCATTCAGACATTTGACATATTACAACAATAAAGTAAGTTGCATTTGGTCCTTTTTGGATTGTGCAGTGTTTAATGTTGCTGCAAAAAAAAAAGAAGACTTAGTTTGTATTTGGCATGCTCTATACACCATCGTAAAATGTTCTCTGTCTTCTCATTTGTACTATCTGTCATCTGCTGCAACCATTACATCAAGGAGAATAACAGGTCAAATAATGTCAGTTGTTTGCTTTATCGAAATTCCTGTTGGGATGTCCTCACAATGCTAGAAAGGGGTAAAAACACTGAATATGGGCCAATGCATGTCATGATCTTAAGAATATGGTACAAGACAACCAAGTAGATATAAAAGTTTAAGTTTGGAAAGCTCTAGGATGATATATACACGGCCCCTATACATTAAAATTAAATTAACCTGAGCTTCATTTTTCCAAAGACAAGAGAGCAGCTACAGTCCTCATCAGTGACTATTACAGACAACGGACCTGTCTAATGGTTTATTTCATTGATTAAGTGAAGGAGTCCCTCAGTGGGCCCTGGTGGGAGGAGAAGCATATGATTGGAGTGCATTCAAATGAAGTAGCAAAAAATTATTCGGGTGAAAATGGAGTATTGAAATTGCAAAGTCTCTTTAAGGAAGATCACATCTGTTCTTGATGCATTTCAACCCACTGAGAACCTTGTGAATTAATCAACAAGTGCAAATGAAACATATGGCAGAAGTGTGCATCAATTACTCATTACAGCTTAAGCCTTGTGTGCCCATATAGCATATATACCATCCACATTCAGAATAAACATCTGAATAAAGGCCTTCCTTGCAGTGGATTTTATTCCCTCAGCACTCTCATTACAGTACAGTATATTGGGTAAAATCTGAATGTAAAACTGAATGTAAAACAATCATGCATATTTGATCCTTTGTGGTACATTAACTAAGAAGCTGTACTAAAAATGAATTGTACACTAAAGAATGCAGTTGTTTATAACTATGCTTTCTACCCAACACACCAGTTTGCACAATTTAACTAATCACAGGATATTTGAACCACATTATAGTAGAGAACTACACTTCACCCAATTACATAACATATCTTAAGATAATAAAATGTTCTTCTTCATCTCTTCATCACTGAACTCCCTCGGGCCTCTTCATATTCACACCAAAAAAAAAACGCTGGGTTATGTAATCTTGTTAATGGCTCAAAAAGACTTTGCTTCACTTGGTTTTGGCAGCAGTTGTACTATTTTCCATGCAGGGGTTATCACAAGCTATAATGGAAACTAGAGGGAAAGGATGGTGTGAAAACAAGTGTTGGTTTTGCGGTATTTACGGCTGATGCACAATTTAATAGAAGTGCTTAAGTTGAATTGAAATGGCTATTTAACAGCTTTTACCAGTAATTCTACACCTATCAATTTATACTCTATTTGACGTAGACTTGGCCATATGGTGGCACAGTGGTTAGCACTGTTGCCTGACAGCAAAAAGGTTCCTGGTGCCTTTCTGTGTGGAGTTTGCATGTTGTCCTTGTGCAGGCTCAGGTTCTCTCTAGGTACTAGGTAATTGGTGACTCTTAAATTGACTGTAGATGTGAATTTGAGTGTGGCTGGTTTTCTGTCTCTATATGTCAGCCCTGTGATTGACTGGCAAACAAGTCAATCACAGAGTGTACCCCTCCTCTCACCCAATGGCAGCTGGGATCTTCTCCAATCCACCGTGACCCCTACGAGAATAGCGGTTTAGATAATGGATGGATGGATTGACTTGATGTACATTATGTTGTTAAATGTTTTCCTGAAATGAAAAGGAACAATACAGAAGGAAAGTACCCAAATATTCCACAGGTTAATTGGAATCTCCTCTTCCTTTCTGTGGAAACCAGACCTTGCGAGTTGATCATTACCAAAGCAATCTGTCTACCAACAACCCCCTGATGAATAACTAATCTAGATACACCATTATGTCACAATTACTCTGTCTTTTGTTTTAACCTCAACATTTGTCTCATCTTTCACTCCCTTTCTTTAACTGACTTGTTAACTTCACCCTCTTTGACTACATTTTCCCCCGCATTTAATTTGAAAACTTTTCTTGGATGTAAGGAAAATCTAGTAGACGTACCATTTAAAAACACCGTGAAGAATGCCAATGGTCCCACAGCAACCTTTGGCATTCTTCATAGTGTTTGTAATGATGGTGTTGTTATAATTTTAGGGACCTGCAGGCATTATAAATCATTGTAGAAAAGCTCATGTGCTATTTGCCCTTAATGAAAATGTCTTTCCCACAAACCTAAGAAAAACAGATAATCTATAGGACATGATGCTGATTGTCCTCTGTCACTGTACACTCTGCTAGGCAATCAATTTGATTTATAAGGCAACATACATTATTCTGGCAACCAAAGATCTTTGTGTCTCTGTAGACTTCCACCAATCACCTTTAATCCTGATGCACTTATGTTGGAAGATACAAAAGTACAAAAACAGTGATTTGCTGTCCTTGCCATCTACAGCAAAAATAGAGATCAGTTCAAATGTATTGTAGTCAATACTTCCACTGATCATCTGTCACAAGAAGGTTCTCTAATTGTTTTAGTCCTCGAGCTGTTTACAGTGGGAGTAATTATGCATTTATTCTTCTTCCTCCGGTCCTTTTTTCCCTCTGTTTCACCTTCCCAATTATTGAAAAGATGTGGGGAGAAGATAAAGAGCTGCTGGGTTGGGTTTCTGGGCTGGTCAATGCTCCTGTTTGACCTTCGTTTGCACCGGTTGCTCGATGTTGTCTGATGATTAATAATGCAGAGACAGCTTTAGTTCCACTCTTTTCCAAAGTGAGAGAAAGAGGTGGAGACATGGCAGTAAGGCAAAGAAAATAGAGAGTGGGGCAAGGAAGATTTGTTTTTGTTTATGTTGCAAGTCTTTTTAGCATAAGAATAACAAAACCCAAACAGCAGGGGGGGGGGGGTAGAGGGAGGATGTGGAGGCAAAAGATGCAGCTATGGGAGTTTGAAAAAGATTGAAGAGAAAAGGGTCCAGGAAAAAAGGAAATTGGACGTGACCGTAGCCTCACTCTCCTGTTTTTATTCCCTCCATGCCTGTCTCCTCTCTTCTCTTGTGTCCCTGTAACTCAGCATTGTCATTCACCTAACCTTGGTGGCAGAGTGGAAGGTTTCTTGGCGCCTGCCACTTGTTCTTGGCAAGGCAGCGCGGGGGAATAAACCTCGGCGCTTTCATGATGAGGCGCTTAGCAGATGTCTGATGAACGGCTCGGCGAAACTTCGATCTCCCAAGGACACGGTACCTTAGGGATGTGAGACGGGAAGCAAATGTGGGAAGAATCGGATATTGAATTATCACATCATGATCAGTTTTTACAGGGACTTGCCAGAAAATAACACAGAACATCCGTCAGAAAGAGTAATTATGCATTCAAACTGGTCACTGTAACCCAAAGAGCGTTAAACACTGCATCTGGTAGTGTGACTTACAGTAGAACTGTGCCCTGCCTCCATTGCATTGGCAAAGCGATGGTGACAGACGCTTGTGTCAACACAGACTGACAAAATTGATGCTGACATTCTGGCTCGACGTGTCCTGAGAGCCAAGGAAGGGCCGTCTAGATTTCCAGGTAGAGATGAAGAATTTTACCCTCTTGATGATTCAGCCTTGAACATAATCGAGCCCATCCACTGCCAAGCTGGATGGGCTGCTCCAAGGAGAGCTGAAACAAGGCTATGTGGATAGCATACTAAATGCTAACAGTACCCAAGAAACAGAGGTTGCTTCTCCTGTGTTGCTAAAAATGGGTCCAAACGTGACAAAAGTTCAACGTGGCATTTTTATCTTAACAATTGTAAATATGCAACTCTGGCATGTTGGTGGTGATAGAACTCTTCTAAAACGTTTCATGGGACTAGATCGTGATTATAAACAAACTATTTTGGCTGCTTCAATTTTTTTGTTGCCAATAATTTTTTGAAAAGGTAGGTGTCAAAAATGGCCAATTTTGGAAGTGATTTAAATCCCTCAAAGATCACTTGTTCCATCAGATGACGTCCTAGTACTTAAAGGCGCAACATTTTTTATTTTTTTTTCTGTTAACAAGGTTGTGGGAATTAGTACATTCTATAGGCTAATTAAATACTTCATTTCGACTAACATGCATCAATTTTAAAAATAAATGTTTGTATATATGTGTCAACTTTCTAATTGAGCCTACAGTATTGATTCTTGCTGTTTTCAAATGAGAAAAAAAAGGTTTTCAGGGGAAATGTGTCCCAGGATACCAGGAGGATTGTCATAATCTGATACTTTTAGCTTCTCCTATGTAAGCTCATTTGCAGAAAGTAATCAAATTGATCCTAAATGTCAAAATGAAAAAAATGGCCAAGTCTGTGTGACGTCATCTTGGTGCTGAAGAGGAATTTTGAAACATGTCTAACAATCCACATAACTGCAAGATTAAAATGGCATTGTAATTCAGTATTCTCCACCGTGGATAATCCCTGTAACAGTCATCCAAGCGTAGGCCTTTCAAGTGGCTCTCTCTGCATTTTGGAGTATTTGGCAAGCCTCTTGCCCGAGTTAAATAGCTTGTTCCTGCATTGATCTTTTTCTCTTTTTTCGCCTGTTACGCTGGCACTTGATTGAAATGTGGCGGCTGGTACGAGAGGTCAGAAACAGAGGTTAACAGCTACCGTGATTAAGCCTCATTCTCACCCAGCGTACCACTCCAGAAGCATCACACCTCCCATATCCTGTCAGGTAGAAGGTGGCAAGTATGCAGACTGCTTAAACAGCTTCTCATACGGGCATTTCCACGGTGACTCAGAATGCTAATTGTTCGGGCTCTGTTACTAAACTGTATCAGCGAAATAAGAGGGGAGGGGGAGGACATCAATGCACTCAGACAATGACACACGTAGACATGTGTACAAGAAAAGCACACTGACACACACACAGCTAGCTGCCTCTCAAGGTCAGGCAGTGTTTGTAAATGATGAGAAAAAAGCAGCTGTGGTCTGAGATAACATCCCATTCAGTGTTACATGAAACACAAATGTGCCTGTGTGTTTAGACTATGTATTTATTTATATTGTTGCTTTTTTTATGAGAGCCTGTCTTTTTTTCATGATATTGAGACAAATTGCTGCGTGGCCATGAAAGCTACTCTGCTGATTAACTCTTGGCGGATGGCTTTTTATCTGTTGGCATTTGATGTACGACATCTTTGTAAGGAGCTACGGTCGAATGCAATCACGGGCCCCTTTCATTGCAGGGGCCCTCCTCAGATTGCCTACTAGTTCTCGGGGGAGGCCATCCTTCAGGAAATATTGACTTGTTGGACAGTGAGTGTATGTGTGTGTGTGTATTCGGAGTGGTTGCTTTAGAGAGAGATTGCAAATGCCTTTTGTGCGCTGCGTTCCTGTCCGTCCCAGCGTGCTAATGGCGTACTCTGCCGCGCAGAGGGCAGAGGTCACGCGTCTTATGAAGAGAGGAGAAAGGAAATTCCATTTTCCTTGATGCATTGGGTCCCAATGCAGACGCCCGTCTCTATGTTTTCCCTTGCTGTTGATACCCTTCACTCGCACATACATTAGGATCTCCTGAGCTATGACAGTCACAGTTCGCCTGCCGCATTATCTTTCAGCAAGGATCAGCGCTAGCAAACAGGCAGGCCTTCCTCTCTTTTCAACTTGCCTCGATCATTTATTGAAGTACAGGAGGGCTACAAATTAAACACATCTTGAACAGGGTGTGATCTCCGTCCTCGTCAGCAAGTGCCAGTTAAAATTGAGCTGCAATGCTTGAGTTCTGCTTTTTGTGAAAGTCTTTAAAGAGACTTGGCAGGGTTGCTCCAGAGAGGGCAACTCTGTCTTGTTCCATATATTTCTTTTGACACTGAAAAGCTTTTATGTGTTCCTGCACTTCTTTTTCATACGTCACATGATCACTGAGACACCATACTTCTGATTTTATTTCTACTTATTACTTCCAGCTTCCCAACATGTTTTTGTTCCTATACTGTTCAAACAAAAACATATGAAAGAAAAAGTGCCCGAATGACAACCAGAGTAATGTTAGCTATCCTGAGTGTGTTTGAAGAGCCAGTAAGTTCTCATACCCCCATTATTCAGTTTTTTTCATTTAACATGTTATTAAAAATACATTAAAATAGTACCTCTGGAACTGAAATCTTTTCACAGAGACACTTCCAGCATATTGAAAGCTCATACCCTGTCACCTTAAAGCCATTGTGGTTCCTGAAGGAAGCCCGCTGGGATTTGGACCTCGTGACTACCTTTATAGGTCACACTTGTCACGCACAGTCCCATGCTGATACTAAACTGACAGTAATGTGAGGTGTGTCAAGGGTTAATCTTTTGTAGGGGTGAGGCTAGAGAAGGGTCAGACTTGTGGTTATGCTGAAAAATATGGCTTTCTATGCGCCCTATGACTGGTTTTTCTCCCTCTGTCGTTTTGAAACTTTTGTACACATTCAATTATACAATATTTTCCACCTGCTTCAAAGAGACAGCATTGGACGAATTGCTTTTGGACATTTTCTTCACAAGAAAATAACACTGTTTGTAATGTGCCCATTGACAACTGTTAGCTTGACAAAGACCCTTGTTGTAAATCATTCTGCACAGAAACATCAGCAAACAGTGGAACTCATAGAAGCAGTAAGGATGGGGCTCATGGCCGGGTCAGGACCATATGACCAAGAGGGAAAAATACAGTTGAATTGGGGGTGAAAGACGGTGGCTTTCTCTAAACTGAAGCCTCAGACAGCTGGTGTTAGTTTAACTTACAACGATGCAGTCACTGGCTAACACATGGATCCCCGCCTGTGCTATGAATGACAGTAATTATCGCTTCAGTCTCGACGTGAAGACGCCAACACTGTTCATGTTTTTGTTTAAACTAAAGCAGGAGCCTCACCTCAAACTCCCACATGAACATATTCAAATTGCACTATAATAGAACTAGCCTGGTGTCATTTGAAGTGTGTTTTTAAAGTGTGTTTAAAGCTTCTTAAAAACTGACAATTGGGAATATTCAGGTTTTGTTTTTATAAATGTTGCATCATCATCAGATACTTTTTTGTTGGTATAGAACATTTGCTTTGGGAGGAAAATTCCCAGGCTGTTGAAACCACACTTAACCTCAAATTCTAAACCAGATATCAGGTCCATCCATCGGGTGTCTCTGGAGGAAGGTTAGAGAAAGGCCGGTCGAGAGAGCAAGGTCACACCTCAGGACGCTGCAGTCGAGCTCAGGCTAAAAACATGTCTTTGCCCCTGTGCAGAGTGGGATAGTATGTCATGTTGCGCCTCTGCCTGGCTCAAACGCTGTGAGCATGTTGAGGGGGGAAGGAAAAAAAAAAATCAAGGTCCTGCCCTTTTTAACGGTGTTCCTGTACTCTGGGGTAACGGCCCCTAGGGTAGATAATAATGGAGTAATCCTCTTATCTGTTGCTGCTTCCCTCATCCTCATCCACAGATCATTTTTCTTCTGCTCTGGTGTATCATTCCATATTGAGCTGGCACACCGCTAAATGTTTCCCCATTTGAGTTTTGGGCACAGTTTGCTCAGTTCACATTACACTGCGGAAATGCAATCAAAATGAAACTCATACAATCACTTGCAGACATTGAGAATAACTGCTACTATTGATACTGTACTAAACCCTGAGCAGTAGGCCGCTTGCAAGTGATAATATAATGGTAATTGTAACATTTTAATGACATTATTTGTGATAATTTGTCACACTAGGGGCCTAAGAAACTATAAAAGCAATATTCTGTTATTTAACCATTAAAATCTACATTTTTAAATCACTTTGATAGTACATTGTTATTGGAGGAATGGCGCTTCATGAATTCCCGATCCGCCAACTGAGTGTATGTTTTTGTATCCCAGGATGAGTTGGTACAAATTAACCTGAAAAGTGATGATGCTTTAGGGAAAATCTTCTGGCAGGAAGTACTGGAGGCACATTTCTCCACTCCTGGTCTTATTTCTGTAAGTCTCAGACTGGCTATAAAGTCGTTTGGGGGAGAGAAAGTTCCAAAACCCAAAACTGTAAGGATGCCAAGTTCTAAAACAAAGCTACCTATTATTGCCTAATCTAACTTTAATTTGAACACAGTAAAAAACGACATTATCTTAAGGGGGGAAAAAAGCAGGTGACTGCTTTTCCCTGGTTTATGGGGGAGCAGGATAGTATCTTTGGTGATTGAGTCACATACACATATAGTCATTTTTAAACAACCATAAAAGAGAGGCCACTTCTCCACACAGACATTTGATCAGTGGCTCACAACAAACCCTGCAGAGCCGCACACATTGGCAAACACATATTGGCGCCTCCATCCAGGCATGCTGGACATGGTGTGTGAGAGGTGCCCTGCTGTGTGGTTGGTGACAAAGACTATTTCTGTCCTCGCTCTCAGACAGAGAGACAAGCAGGATGTGAAGGAGATGAACTCTCATCACACTGTGCTAAATAGCACCGAGGGGCTCAAACCACACCTAACATTAGCATGCTCCTTTCTAAAGCTGTCATGCCTTTGGGCCACCAGCCTGCTGCTACTGAAAGGTCACACAGACCCAGGAGAACAAGCGCTGGTCTTAATAGCAGATGCAAAGGGTTTCAGTTTCACCCCTTTGATTCTTTAAAATGGAAAACCACTGATTGTTTTTGTTTTCTTGATGTTTGTCTAAATAAGGTGATGTTCAATTTTTTTGAGTGAGCACAGAATTACCCTATTTATGAGGGTTTATATTTAAAATTGTTCCACCTAGTTGAAGCAAATACATGGTAAACAGTTGTTATATGAAAAAAATTGATCTGCAAATTGTGTTTCGGCTCCTTCTTTTTTCAAGTAATAGCTAAATATTGAATCTTTAGGTTGTATATGTAATTCTTTACATATCGTGTACATCTGTAGTCCATCCTAGTTTTTCATCGCAGCTACAACCATTTCAGGTTAAAAGAAAGAAAAGGTGTTGGGTGAATATTCTAGTTAGCTAGCTGACTGTGGGACAAATGTGTCATTCACTCTCGATGCAAATGTGTGTTTATAATCCCCCACTGTGATGATGGGTTGTAAAGTAAACTATCCCTATGCGATAATGGCTTTCTACTGAATGGTGACACCAGCTCTGCATATTCACCCGTGTGTTTCTAAGTGTGTCTGAGTAAATAGCCCTCTCAGATGTCTTCCTTCTCTGTGAATCCAGCAGCCTCTGACAGGTGCTAACTCATTATGTTCCACTCTTGGAAAAAAGGGAAATCCCATTCCCACAGTTTGATTTCAAAGGGGATTAATTATCAACCTGTCTCTCATCTGTCATTGTTGCAGTTTGTCCCTTCTTCTAACCCTTTTTTGGTTGATGAAGTTCAAAGAACATTTGAGGAACAAGGTAAATGAAAAAAAGCTTCATGAACACAGCTTTGCAATGGATTATCCTTTTCAAAACAACAGCACAATAGCAGTGTTAACCACTATACCAGAATGTTGAATTGATATGATACTTGTGAAAATCAAACAACACTGATACTTGGTTTGACACCATAATACAAAGAATGCACCAAAAACAGAGTATTTTTCTTATTTTTGAGTTCCATCCTGCACACAGTACTGTTACAGAAAAGGACACTGAACACATACCAACATGACAGACTTCCATAGTAATGAACGGTACCACATATAGGAAGTCCTAAAAAAAAATGTACAGACCCAAATCAAATACTTTCAATCATTCATAATTGAGAAGATGTGTTATCTTGTTGTATATATATGCAGAGAGTGTGCACTCTATTTTCTAACTTTCTAACTATTTTGGACATTTCACTGCGTCAGCTTGTGTGCACTGTGAAGCTCTCTGTCAACACTGCAGGTCAGACCTAATAGAGCAGAAGACAGAAACTGTGATGTCAACTGGTCCCTTTCTCTGTGACGTTGCAACAGACACTGATGTAACTTGGGCATCTTTATGAAATGCTAAAGAGGCTTGTTTTCACAATGAAAGGGATTTGTTCAATATCAAACCAGTGACACATCTGACATGTCATTGGCCTACAGGCTTTAGATCTTCTTATTTTTTTCTCTTTGACAGAGCCTAGGTTATCCATATTATACCCACAATGCCTTTCTGTTCTCCTCGTCACTTCCTGTATATGCGGGACGTGATAGCATATCACATAATAGAATCTAATAGGGGTCAATGACAGGGGGGACATGTGGAGATGTATTTGTTGTTGGAGGAGAAAGAGTGGGGCCCATTTATCAAGCTGTTATCAGTGGCATCCCAGAGTTTGTCACAGTCAATAACAAGAGTGGCTGAGCATTGACCGACAAGATTCAAACATACAGTGAAAGTGTAATTTTTCATCAGACATCAATGTCTATGCATCAATTCCTTATGTATTAGGGCTTGTTTTGGCAGGGGACGCAGAGGGGACACCAGCAACGGGAGTGGAATACAAACCGAGTGTAAATAGCAGTTTAGACACAACAGCCTTTTCTTTTTTTTTCTGTGTTTGAAGAGCCAATATTGAATTTGGAGATAATGTGGCGAAGATAAAACACTGGCTGATCAGACGGCCATTAGCTGCATTCTGCTGCTTCTCATTTTAAGTGGTTTTGTCGCTCTCCTCTCCGCTCACATATGCTCTTTTAAGTGTATTCATATTGAATGTTGGGAGATACACATCTTTAAATAGAACAGTGAATGTAGGAAGGGCATGTGCAGAGGAGGGAAGCAGAAGAAAAACAAGTTGATCTTTGATGTCTGTGTTTTACTTAACCCACTGGAAGACGCCTTGATGAGATTCCAGGATCGATAAGTCTCCTGAGAGTACAAAAGATCAAAAATGGGCCTTTTTTTCCATGTTTTTCTCTGTCTTATTCCCAGTCCCCCTCGATGGCTCCCCTGTTTCTGAGAGTGTGTGCACCCAAAGGACTGTATTCCTCTGCTCATTGGCTTCACGATGCATTTTCAACCCTGCCTGGCAGCAGCTTCCATAACATGATGATTACTGCTTAAGGCCTCCTGGGTATTGGGAAGCAAAGCTGCGGTTGAAAAAGATGCTCCCACACTATTATGAGAGGACAGCATAGCATTCCTCCTCTCTTTTCTTTGCATCTTGTTGTCAACAGACATAAGGAAGGAGAAAACGCTCAATGTTACCTGCAGATTTAAAACCCCTTGGTTGGAGTCTGCAAGGTGTGCCAAGAATCACAGCTGTATCCTGCGATCGATGACCTGGCTAGCAGAGAGAGCTGGGATCAATGATGCCCTCCCTGTTCACACTGCAGGCTTCTCTTGTTTTTTACTCCTGGGTCTGTGCTACAGTCTGGTTTTTTTCTTTGCTGAGCCTAGGTGGTGGGATTAGTCGCAGCATAATTTAAGGCAAACAGATGGAGACGGATAAGTACAAAGTTTTATTTATTTTTATTTATCCGGCACAGATTTACTCCAAATACCTTTTTTCTGTCTGCCAAATTTCCAAGGGCTGCTCGTGAACATGTGGCCACAGGCTTAAAAAATATAAAAGCGCTGGGCCTTCTCTCAGATTTGATCCTTTATAACAGGGTCAGGCAAACATGGCACAGCAAGAGCTAATTTCCACCAGTTTCAAGGGCAATCGGCTCGTCGAGTCTTTAAATCCCCGCGAGGAAACAGGATTGCACTTAAATAGTGGCTGATACTCTGATGCCTGTTTTGTTGAAGTGGCAGAGTTCACAGCTGAGTGCTGCCCTTTGAGAGTTAGCATTCAAGTAAGCACTACAGACAGGTATCTGCTGGGCTTAACCTGCTCCTTGGGAAGTTTGATGATGCTAAAAGGTTGTAAATTACTGTAGTTAGAAGTGAAACTATGGAATGAGTGAAATGTAGACGGCCATTATGTTGGAACTAGTGTTATTATGCTGAAGTGATCTTCTTATGTAAGGTTGGTAAATTGTTCAGAAATCTGTGTCAGCACTTGGGCACTGTTCATGAGGAAGACAAAAAAAAGGAATTGGTTCAGGGTTTCTGCCAATCTCAGGACCTATTAGCTATCATCTGATGGTATAGCCTCTGAGCGACATCTAACTTATCAGGGCTTCTGGTGTTGCTGTCTGATAGCGGTCTAGGGCATTTGACCAAGTATTCCTTTTCAATTATACATCACTTGTTTACAGTCCAACTAGCAACTTAACAAGTGATGTATACAGATCTCTAATTATACTGTACTGATTAATAGAAAGCTCTATTGCCAGTGAATAATAACCTATCAATTCTGGGGTTGTATTTTGACCAACATATTCAGCCTTGTTAATCCTACATGTATGTGCCTACATACAACCAAAGTCAGTTAAAACTCTAGTGGACATAAGTATATTCGGACTAAGCACAAGATGGAGAACACTTCTAACAACAAAAATCAAGTCAAAAATGATTTTTCTATGAAGAATCTGCCTCAAAAAGATAAATTGTTCGAAAACCAAGCAGCTGAAAAAATCAGTACACCTGCTCATCCAATACCCTCTTGTTTATGTAGCTCATTAAAATACCAAAGTGCAACACGGTGAGCGATACGAGGTATGTAAGAACAGTAAAATTATGTAAAAAATAAAATGCATGTAAAAACATAAAAGCACATCAGAACACGATAAAATGCAAGAAAATACATAATCTTGACTATTCCAACACAGCCAATACTCCGTCATGATGATTTTTCTTGCACAATACCCTTCCAGTAGAGCTCACATTTTACACTTTGAAGAGCTAGCAGTCCATCTGAAAATAAGACTTTAGCAAAAGACAAACAGTTCTAAAGAGGCAGTTGGAGCAAACTTGGGAGCTACTAATCCCCCTCTGTCTCTGAGGTCTTTTGGCTGGCAGAGAGCTCAAGAGAGAGAGGTTGTGGGAACGCCATCTTCCTGCTCCTTGTCCAAACTGCTGCCCGGCACAGGCGGATAAAGAGGCCACAGGCACGGCCTCCAGTGTTTCAAGTCTGATTAATCTTCTGATTAGGTTAATCCAGCAATGCTTCAATGGAGGGTAGCCATCCCCCTTCTTCTGGAAAGTCTCCTGTTGAAAAACAGAGCTACAGTATATATATCCTTTTTTTTACCCTCCCTCCTTCAGGCTGTCTCTTTATCTTTGATGATTATCTTCACTCTGAGGTTAAAGGTGATACTTCTTCTCTTGTGCCTCACCTTATACTTAAAAGTGTTCAAAGTAGTCTTTAAATTAGTATTCTGTTTCCTCCTCCTTGTTTTTTTTATATCTGTTGGTACAGTGTCCCCAAGACAAAAACCTTTTAAAACCTGTGTTCGATCGAGGCTTTTTTGTTCAAAGAAACAAAAGCTAATGAAAGTCAGGCGGGGGGAGGATACTTTACACTACCACATTGGAAGGTACAATAGGAGCCGTTTCTTGATTTATCACCCAAGTTAGAGCAATGAATAGAAGAAGTTAATGAAGGTCAAGTGACAAAACACTTTTGCTGGGTTCATGGAATGCTGGGTCTATTAAATGGCCCCCACCTTTCCACCACAAGCGCTTATACACACCTAAGTCATTTATCCCTCTGCTGCTTAATGATCAGAGGACATTTGCTTTAAATTGTCTCCTGCTCTGTTGGATAATGTTTTTGTTAATAGACCCCACCTAATCAGCCTTTTTCTAAAACACTAAATAAATAGGATTTTGCTAATTTGCGACGCGCCGAGGCTATCCTCTGGTGTAGTTAATAGTCTATTTATTTCTAATATTCCAGCATTAGAGGTTGGTGGTAATCCTGTTTCTCTTGGCATACGGTCTTTGGAGGGACAAATGATGGTTTGGATTACTAAATCATTTAACACAAATTA
The DNA here is from genome assembly GCF_963584025.1 of Labrus mixtus. Taxonomy (NCBI): domain Eukaryota; kingdom Metazoa; phylum Chordata; class Actinopteri; order Labriformes; family Labridae; genus Labrus; species Labrus mixtus. The sequence continues at coordinate 22,746,023 of NC_083614.1, read as the reverse complement.
TTACGGTATTATATGGACATATTTGTGCTGATTTCCAATTAACATTTCATGCATGATCATAGAGGCGGTGGATTCCTTTCTTGGATGGTTTTTGATGATTTTTAATGGAACTGCTTATCAAGAGTTTCAGTGGTACGATAAGATAAGATACTCTTTATTATCCCCTGAGTGACATTTTCCTTGGACTCCAGGGCGGCACACATTTGGCTGCCTCTACAGTAGAACCATTTAATAAAGACAATAAAAACTAACAATCCACATGGAAACAGAGAAGCATACCAATGGAAACCACAAACATGTACGGCACATTGGACAAGATCTGAATAAAAACAACACAACATTAATAAGAATAAGATGATTAAAAGGATAAGAACACTATTGCACAACCCATACAGCCTCGTGAAACATTATTCAAAATGTGTACTTTGTGTTTGTTGTCGATCTACTAATTAATACTAAGTCATTTGTACCAGTAAGAACCATATTTCAGAAGTCTTCCTATCTAACTTTCGCCCACCCACTATTTTATGAAATATTGTCAAATTATCAACTCGTACTATTTGATAGGCCAGACGTCTGTGCAGGTGTTAATTTCCATCAAAATTAAGAGTGGGGAGGCTGTCTTAGACGCAAGGTTTAGCACCTCAAGCCTAAATCTTTCCAAGACAGCTCATTTTCATGTGACTCGGATGACTGTTCGAACCTTATGAGTGTGTGACTTTGAAGAGCAGGGGGGGAAGGCTGCTGCGAAATAAAACTGGCACATGGTTCAATTACCACCAAAGTTGAGCCTTTGAAGTTGCACATTTTACATTTAAGGTTTTTTTGGCTCTTGGTGTCACATGGAGTGATTCACACGGAGCGATCCAGTCAGAGTTCAGTGTCTTGACACTTTGACACGACACATAGCTGCGGGGTAGAAACACTGTTGTGCCTCGAGATCAAGCCTGTGACCTTTCGGTTACACGATATTCTCTCCAACATCAAGGCCACCCTGCTTCCTGTCCGGATGCAACAAGCATCGCTGCTAAGTACCGCTGCAACACAACTCTGGTCTGATATCGCCCCTCGCAACTACACTGCTTCGAGTTACACCAGGCACCAACCTAAATGGGCTTAAATTTTTAATTTGTGCTGGAGAACAGAGATCACATCTTGGGAGGATAGCATAGCTGTAATTTATTTAAGAAGCCCACAAAGGGAGAGTTATTTTGGAGGCAGGGAACTGGAAGGGAAGTATCCATGTGGCATTTTTTTGTTCTGCCCAAGGGTTTTGTAGGTAGACTCCACTCAGCAGTGACCTTCTCAGCACTGAGGATGAACATGCTATTTGTGTTCCCTCCTCGGGTAAAAATTGTGGAGTGCAAGAACTGTTTCTCCTCCATCCTGAGGAACAATAGCAGTGCTTGAATAATTGATTCAAAGTTTTGCTTAAAACTCTGAATCCTTTTACATTTTTACCGAAGTGATTCACCGGCTCGGTCACCCCGCAGCTTGCCTCATGTGGAATTCCTCTTCCGTTTAAAGACTCAATCCTCTGAAGATTGCACTGGTGAGTGCACGACTCCCCCCCTCGGTCAAGCGCACGTCAGCTTCACTGGCGAGAAATAAAAGCTTTGTCGCTATTAATTAAAGCAGGCCTGATTAGCGCTGACAGGTGTGGCAGGTGTTCTGTTTAGTCAAGCAGAGGCGGCAACAAACACGCATGCAACAATCTGCGGTAATTCATTAAAATCACCATCAAAGCTGCCACTTATCCGCAGTGAGTGGAGGGGTGAATGTGTATGAAAAGTGGGGTAAACGGGAAGGGTGTGGAGGCGGAGGGCGGTGGCACGCTATCATGCAGTTCATCCTTAATGAGTGTGGATTAGCGGGGATGATCCGGGCTTTGCAAAACCCCTGGTCCAGGGCTGGTGGAGGTTGTCTGCGTGTGTGTGTGTGTGTGTGTGTGTGTGTGTGTGTGTGTGTGTGTGTGTGTGTGTGTGTGTGTTTGTGTGTTTGTGCGTGTGTGTGTGTGTGTAGAGATAGGAGGTGACATCATGACACAAGCCAAAGCCAGTTTGGAAATCGTTCCCAGAATTCTCCACAATGTCAGATAACTGTAATAATACATTGGATAAAGCAGTCCGTGTGTGTGTATTTGTGTGTGTGTATGGGTGTTCCTCTCCCCACCAATCACAGTGCATGATTCACCTCCTCCCCTCACGGATGAGCTCAAGAGCTGATTAATATTTCTCCGCAGTGATTTATTCATACATTTAATTATTTGTTAGCTGTTGCCTGCAAGGGGATAACAAAACATGTTTGTTACTCTCTTTTTCTTTCTCGACATTGCATAAAAAGAAGCATTCAGACATGGGGAAAAAGAAATGATAATGTGATGATTATTTCATGATTGGATTGCACAGTGGTTTTTTGGATGCCTTGTTGATAATGCTAACCCCCTTCAGGCATGAATTTCAAGTGTGCTAGGGCTCACAGCACACATCATGCCACAGCTGAGAGAGGGTTCAGAAGAGCTTATGTGACTCGTGACTATAAAATCACAAGTTTGTATTTGCATGCTGAAAGTTCAGTCATGGCTGTTGCAGCAGAGCATGCGAATGAGTAAACCTGCTCACTCCATTAGCAACCACAGGTGAGCTTCCCATGAACTTTGCATTGGAAGCAGGGGGGGTTTCTGGACGGCAAGCAGGTAGAGAAGTATGTGAGAATGTATTTTGAAGACACTTGAAAATATGCAGCAGTGCACTGCAGACTAAAGCATGCCTTGGCCCTTAATGACATCCATGAATGAGTGAAACAAAAATCGAAGACTTGTCTCCTAAGATTCTTGTATTGACAGGGTGTTAAAGAGACAGGAAGTTGCAATTTTACTCAAAAAGCCATATTTTTTCTAGAATCCAAGATGGCCAGCAGCCTAGTTTTTTTTTGCAAATTTGGTTGAACTTTTGTTGGTGTTTTCTTCATATTTTATAGGTTGCTGATGTCCTACCATTCTTTTCCTCATATGAACTTTGAACATATTGTATAACATGCAAACACTGTTCACAGCAAGATTACAACAATGTTGTGCTATTTTCACATAAACATTATGAATTAATTAATGTATTGAGTGACATCTGTCTGTGTCTGTTTGTATATCTGCAACTTGGATTTGTCTAAGGTACTTCTAGGTTTGGTAAAAGGTTAATTGAAAGAATGAAAGTGATACCCTGGATTTGTGTGAAAGGTCAAAGCGACCCACATCTCAGTTTAATGACAGTCGTCTCTCTTCATTCAATGGTTAATCTGGAGATTAGCAGCCCCATAAAGATGTTACAGTGATACCTTTGCTGTCAGGGTCAAATATCGGCCATTGTAACGAAAAAAAACCAAATCCATTCTTCAACTCAACCTCATGTCACAGTGCACTCACTGCAGTGTGCGAGATGGAAATCAAATAGCCAGACAACAGTTTGAGTAGCAGCCATAAACATGCGGCCGTGGAGATGATTTATAATAATTAATCCGCTGTGTCCAGTTCTAACAGCCTCCTGCTCTAACCCCCCACCAATCCACCACACACGCACACACACACACACACACACACACACACACACACACACACACACACACACACACACACACAGCCCCCTTCACCAGTCAAGCTCGGGAACACAGCTGTGACCACCTCGGCTCCTTTCCAACCCAATGTCACCAATCGAAGGACATTGAAGAGGATTTAGTCCGTCTCTCTCTCTCTCTCTCTCTCTTCCTCTCTCTTCCTCTTCTGTTAAACCCCTTCACAATAGAACGCTCGCCGTACTTCATCATGCCCATCATATGATGAACCATTAACATGCGGGACTACAATAACATTATTTATGGAAGCGTTAATATTAATATCGACCTGGAGGCTGTCAGGGGGGCTGATTTACTGTGCGCTGGAATGCCAGGCGGTGTAGAGGTGACAGGTGGACTAATTGAATATCAGTCACGGCATGCGGTACGCCCATAGACACTTACTCATATGCACACACACACACACACACACACACACACAAATGTGCAATCTACACGTGCAAAAAACGACAATCATACATGCATGAGAGCACTCTGAACTAAAGTTAGCATTTAGAACTTCCTGATGTGTACAGGTGTGCATAAGATAAGTGACCTCATGTACTTTTTAACCACTGTTACACAGCAAAAGTCATGCTCTGCTGAGAGGACGCACGACACTCTCGTACTTATCTGCACAAAACAGGCCCCGCTAATGAAACTTCAGTTGGAGTGGCTCATTGCTGGAATGCTTCATCTGAGAATTGGGCTGTTTGAGTGTGCAGAGGTTCTCTGACAGAGCACAAAGGTAGCGGATTAGCTAGCAGCCGTGGAGAATAATGAGGTTGCAGGACAAAGGCACTCTGGTGGAGTGCAGAGTTTTTCTCTTTTTTTTTTTAATGATGGCAGCTCTTGCCAATTTAAGGGAATTTGAGGCAATTTGGATGTTTGTGCTCATTTTGTGTTTATATTTTATTGGAGCCAAGGGTGGATTAAATACTCTGATTCAGACTCTTTCAAGTTTTTTATTTAATGAAGCCATTGGCAGACACCGATGCAAAGCATTGAAAGCCTATGGCATTTTGTCTTCCAGGCATTTAGCTGACTTTTACTTTAAGAAAGAAATCAGACATGGAAGCTTTTACTGAATGAGCCATGTGCTTGCATGTCATAGTTAGAGCAGTATTTAATTTTTCAAAAAGCTAATGAGAGCTGAGAAGGAAAGTTTTTATGTCATGTCAAACCCAGAATCATCTGATAGATTTTAAACTTATTTTGCCATTGAAGCTTCAATGACGCTTGTTATAGCTAGCCATATTACAACTCTGACATTTTCCACTTACATTTCTTGCATTAAAGCGATCAAAGAGCCAGTTCTGCTGCCTGTTTAATAACATCCCACAAAGCCCAACCATGTATGACAGCACATTAAGTTTGGACCTACATTTTAGTGTTTGCTCACATGCCATTTGTAACGATATTAATTTATTCATCCAAGAACTTGGAATCAGTGGACTCTGGGAAAATCGGGATAGACTGATGGTCAAATTTATATTCGAAGAATCATTTTTAACCTCTTCTGCCCTGGTGACACTGTGACCTGATCAAATTGAACTCATCTGATGTAAGATGATTAATCTCCTTCACATTTTGAATCGTTTAAGTTGATTCCAAGTGTATTAAACTGATCCAGACAGTTCTTCCATCAGCCCTTTTCAGACATGCACTATTGAAAATGTCTTGAAAATCTCTGGACAGCCCGATGGAAGGGGGCAGGGTCATGTGAGGCACGACATGACATGAAACGGACACAGTGGAAGTCATTGTAATGTTTACAACACATCAAAGATGGCCGACTGTTTGCATTCAGCCTAGCAGCTCACACCGGAAAACTTTTGGGCATGTGTGAAAAGATTTTGATCTGATTAATTCAAGTCTTTATCAGCACACAACACTGTATGGGGGGGTATAACTCAGTCATTATAATTGTATGAAGGATAAGAGTTATGCATAATGAGGGGTGTGACCTATCTTACTGTAATCGGCCATGTTTTAGCAGTTTGTCTTGAGGCCTTAGGCCCGCTCCAGCTTGTTAGGGTTGACCAAAGTTTGATAGAGTCAGCATTTCCAATCTGGCAACTGCCATGGATGGGCTCCCAAAACAGCCCTTCAGAAACCAATGGGTGACGTCACATGAACTTTGTCCATGTTTATAAAGTCGATAGTGAATAGGCTGTACATGTTCCACCTTGTACTGCTTCAAGCTTGACATTGATGTGACTGCATTCAAAATTGTACCATGATAAAAATGGTTGTCATATCGACATGCCTAAAAGGTCCAGGTGTTACTGATGACGAACTTCATGTCAAATGAACCATTAGGCTTACTCAGACATGGGACCAAAGTGTTAAATAGATGGATTATAGGAAAGATACAAGTGAGTTGTGTAGACACCTGGTCATGTGCAGTGTTTTTTGTGGGTCAGAATGCTGCCTGGAGTAGATTAGAATACATTTGAATGACTAAAGGGGGTTATTATCCAATGAATGTCTCATTATTTCCTCTCTCAGAGCCCAAAGCGGCCTTGACTGGTGCTTCAGAGCTACATGGCTTTCAATTGAACCTGTAATTTCCATCAGGACGACTCACTTTTTAATTTTTTTTACATTTGCATTTAGCCAATGTTATAAACCTGAGCACTTTATAGTGGGGGATCAAGTAGAGGCTTTTTCAAGGACACTGAATGTGAAGAGCTTTGCTTTGTACAGTGAAAAACCTCTGATATTTGTGTTACATTTCTTTTTTAATAGCCTTTTTTTTTTTGTTAAGTAAAAGTATCCCAAAATAATATGCAGTAGAAACTCAAGACATTGTTTATGCACTGTAACAGGGCTGAGGTCAATTTATGTATGAATTCAGGGAATTCCAAAAGCATCTCTCGTTTAAGGTCAGGAAGTTTACATTCCAAAGAGTGAGAGGAATGTGTAGTGGAGGGCGAGAGGAAGAAACTGTCTGCTGTTTGTTGTGTGATGTGAATGTAACTGAAATGGATCTTAGATACTATCTTCATAACATTCTCCAATAAAAGCTTAGGGATCATTTTAAAGTATTGTTTTCTCTGACTAACTTCCTGTAGGAGTACAATTCAATGATTGAAAAATAAGCTTATATTGAACATTATATTTGTTTCATCAAGAGTTTTAGGGAAAAAAAATAGAAGTTGAGCAACATGAAGGATATAGGCCTATATGACTGTGCGACATTAGCCCTTTTTACATTCAGAGATTCTGAGAACAGAGCTGTAACAAAGCTCCTCTGTCAGTCCACCAGTTCACCATCAACTGTCCCAGATTGGTGTTTTACATTGTGTTACATGCACACACACACACACACACACACACACACACACACACACACACACACACACACACACACACACACACACACACACACACACACACACACACACACACAAAACAAAGCCCTCCTCCATCCTGCCAGCTCCTACTTTTTCACTGTCGCGATTTCACCTCTCTTATGACACTGTTGCTACCTCTGCTGTCGGCTCAATGGGGGAAAAACTTTGACCCACCATTACATGTAATTTACATTCAATGTGAGGTCCTTACACTGTGTAAGGGTCCTGCCTTTGACAGGATATGAAAAATGGACAATTGACATATCATCGTTAAGCAAACCATTGGTTTATGAGTTTAAAGACATGGCAACAAAGCTTTCTTTCTTTTTTTTTTTTTTTTTACCTCTCCTGTCTTTATTTTGGACAAATCTGTGATATTTCATGGAGAAAGAGGCAATATTGTTTGAATTCCATACCAATTTAGGGGTTAGGGTGCCAAAACTAGCTTTTTTGGAACAAGAAAACTAAAGTTGTGAGTGAATTCTTCGATGTTCTGTACACAGCTGCCAAGAGCTCAGATTCTCTGTACCACGTGAATGTAACCTCACCTCTTTCCCCATTTCCCTTCACTTCCCTTCTTGCTTCCTGCTTTCATTACCTCTCATCTTGTTCCTCAACTTCTTGTTTCCTCTCTGCCACCCACTCATCCTTTCCTCTCTCCCTATTCTTCTCCTCCTGATTTTTTCTCTCCCCCCCTCCTGTCTTCTCCTCTGGCATGTTTTCACCTTTCGTTTCCTCCGCTCGCTCAGCTTGTCTCTTCTTGACTCCTCCTCTTCTCCTCCTCTCACTTCTTGACATTTCTGCTCCTCCCCTGTCACTGTCTGCACTCTTCTTCATGAACGTGTCCTCCTCCTACTTCTCCCGGATAAATTCCCTTCCTTTACAACCCTCTTCCACTTCCTTACTCACACTTTCTCTCTGCTTCACATATTTCCTCTTCTTCCCCTTCTATCAAATCATTCTTCTTGTCAATCTACTAAAGATCTCTTTTTTTAATTGCTTTAGGGCATATCAGTGCTTTAATCCTGCAGAACATCAGAGAGCAGGAAAGATGTTGGGGGTGAGGTGAGGACAGGAGAGGTAGTGCTTACATGGTAACCTTTTTTTTCTCTCCAAGACAAAAAAATCCCTTTGCTTTTGTCACATCAAGGTAGAAACAGTGTTGACATTTCATCATCCGAGGTTCAAATGTGCAGGGTTTTTTTTTTCTGAGGTAGAAGCCCTGTTGACATTTGAAGGGAGTAGGTCAGCCTTGTGTTTTCTTCCTTTTGTGCCTTTTTACCGTGTACAGTTCCCCGTTGTTCTTCTCTGAATGTACCCGACGTGGTCACGTTGCAGGAGAGAAAATACATAGAGTCGTCTCTGAGCATGCATGTTTTCATTTCCCAATTTGCCATGCACCATGATGCTCGGCCATCTGTCCCTGCACGGTGACTAAAGTCGATGCCAATATGTTGCAGGGTCATGAGAAAACAAACCGGAGCTGCTTTTCCACATGAGTGGACGAAGAATAACTCAGCCCTCAGTTCACGGCAACAACAAAAAACCAAACAGAGACAGAGTTTCAGCGTAACTCGCTCACCTGTGTGCTATTGTGAGGAAGAAATGTCCTCCTTTTTTCCATGTTAATTTGGGGTGCTTTGGTGCTGTACGGCTGGCCCTTCATTCCAGCTGATTAATGGCGCCTCGCCCAGGCCGAGGGAGTGTCTCATGCGTCGGAGGAAGCGGTAGTGCAACAGCGTGTGTGCAGTGAATAAATGCTGTACATTAAACAAATCCCCCCGCTCTCGTCTTGGCAGCCAGGCGTGTGGGAGGAGGGAGTGTTGCAGAATCGTCCACTTTTTTATCCTCTCTCTCTCTCTCTCTCTGAATTACACACAGTAATGCAAGCACACTTATGTCTGCAAACATGCATTTATTTCCTGATTTTTTTTTTTTCACATAACACCTGACCAAAAAATGCTGCCTTCTTCTTAATCCATTCCTCACACACTCACATTTATACCCTCTACACACCAATGTTCTCTGAGCTCAAGAAGTGCTACATTTCCCTGTATGCACTCTATTCAGTCTTCACACACACACACACACACACACACACACACACACACACACACACACAGACACACACACATTCACCCTGTCTCCCCTGCTGCTGCAGAGGAGTGTATCAGGGGATCCCTCTGCAGCCAGCCTGTTAGTTGACACTGATTTGCCAGCGAAGGCCGACCTGACCCCGCTGTCCTGTCAGAATAAAGGATCATGTTGACCGCCCGCTGTGGAGGTAATAATGCCCATAGAGGATGCTAGGAGTCTGCAGTCTACAAGCAGCGGCAAGTTCATGAGCAAAAGATAGAGGGGAGGTGGAGGGGGTGGCGGGGTGGAAGTCAGTAGACATTTGTAGTTCTTTCTGCTGCCAGATATTTCCTTACTCTCCTACCATCGGGCCTAATTTAATCTTTTTCCACATCAATATTGAGATTTTTTTTTTCTCCTTTCATTAGTTATTTCCTCTGAATTAGACGAGGGCGTTCACCGCCACACCCGGAAACATTACAAACATCCAGATCTTAATTACTTAAAGACGCAGATTTAATGGCCGTGGAAGCCGTCAGCATAACTCAAGAAATCAAAGCATGAAAACACATAGTGATCCTATGCCCTGTGGATAATGATACCAAATCATGGGCAGTGCATTTGCACTTGGTATGAATTATGTGCTCTCATTACCTGCACTCCACAGTATCTGCATAGTAATTTGATCTCAGTATGCAGAACCTGCATAAATGTTGTATATTCAATTTTTTTCCCCCCACATATACTCAGTGAAAACACTGCAACAGCTGCGTTGTGCATTAAGGGAAACCCTCCGATAGGTGCCTCAGTGTCTGTGTTAATCGATCATGCACCCGTCGTGCTTTCCAGTAATGATATTCATATCGTTATCTTGAGGACTAGAGACTCTGGGCGTATTGTAATGATGAGCTCCTCTGACCTTTCACTGGAGATAACCTTCCTCAGCCGCTCTGTGGAAGCTCCTTAGGGTGGACCCACGGCCCCCCAGCACTACACACCTGACTGAGAGTATCAACTGAATACAGAGAGAGGGGTGCAGGAGAAATAGCCTCCAGATGCTTAAAACATACAGAGACATATGAAATCTCAGGTACTATTGCACAACAATATGTAAATTAAGAACAAATTATAGAATAAAAACGAACCACAAAGTTATCCAACATGCAGATCTAACATACTTGTGTGAACACACACACAGACCCAGAGACAGAGAGAGAGAGTGAGAGAGAGAGAGAGAGAGAGACTTGGACCAGGCTCATTAGAGATGTGAAGGAGAAAATGATCAAAAAAAGCCAGAAGGGATTTCATGCAGATTGGCACTCCAGCGCTCTCAGGCAATCAGCAGCAAGCCTCCTCTTCACCCACGAACTGTGGTCCTGTGGTCACAGAGGGCAAGGAGCATCAAGAGGGAGAGAGAGAGAGAGAGAGAGAGAGAGAGAGAGAGAGAGAGAGAGAGAGAGAAACTCATCTCAGTGTTTGTCCAATTCCCCCACCTACCACTTGAGGAGGCAGTTCATTTAGTAGTCCCTTTCATTAATGTTTCTCTTTCATACTCCCTCCTTTTCTCTCCCTATCCTCCTACTTTAAAGGTACGAGAAGAAGAAGAAGAAGAAGCCGCTGGAGCAGCTGAAGATATGAAGCTAAAGAGGTTTTGAAAACTACCCAGTGGTAAGTGGTCTCATAATTTATTTATTCTAATATTTCTAAACAGTGAACTGTCATAATAGAAATGTGATTTTAGTTCTCCAGATGGGGTTTCAAATCCCGATTATTTAGATAGTCTATCCATATTCTTCTTTTATTTGTGCCAAGAAACATTTCCGTAAAAGAGTACGCCCTTGGGCTACACCCAGAGAACGCTGGTCATATTCACTGCTTGATCATCAAAGTGCTTTGAACTCGTACTTTTTGCTCTGAAGATGTTGTGTGTAGTCATGTAATCAACAGTTTGGATAAAATGTTTTTCAAAAACAGTGTAAAAGTTGACTTAAGCTTGGTTGAAAAGCTGCTGCTCCAATGTCCTCACATCCCCTTTTCAATGATCACCAGAACACAAAGCGTGTCAACTCCCTTCACATATTTCCGTGCTCCCGGTGCTAAACACATCCATCTATATTGACAGCTAAGCAGAGGCAGACAGAGAGCTATCATCCACCTGTCACAGCAGGTTGGCACTGAGGAGCTCCTCCTGTACTCATGCACTTCTTTCATTCAGCCAAACCACAGTGGCACTTTTCAGACCTGGATGCTGTCACGCAGCCTGTCGCGTGGAATTTCTCACCAGTAAGTGCAAAATCATTTTAAATGTTTCAACACGTACTGTTTTTGAATTTGGTTAAAGCTCCTGTGAGAAACTTTCAGACTGTGTCGATTCTGTTAACCCCGGGTCAAAGCTTTATGTATCAGCTCTTAGCTGATTGTTTTCCTAAGCCTGTGTAGGTGGGTTTGTGTGGGTTTTTTGAGACATATTGTCACCTTGCTTACTTTTACCAGTCAAATATATCACTCATCAAGAGTCTTTGTTGTGGAAAATGCAAAGAAGGTTGTTTCAGCAGATGCATCTAAAAACTTTTTCTGACATCAACCCCCCGGCAGCGGTTTCAAGCATTAAAATAACTATAAAGAACTAATCATTCTTGTGACCGACTGTCTTTTTTTCCCTTTGTAAGCCATGAAGAGACATCAGTATACATTTAAGTCTGTTTAATAACTAGCTAAAAACTCCTCATGGTAGCTTTAACGTATTATTTAATAGTGCATCATCACGAGTTTAAAAAAACGGTTACATAGCATGCCAAGGTTCCCTTAATTAAAATCAATTCTTTTTTTTAATTATAGCTGTGTTATCTATTTATTAAACATGTATTTTATGGTCTAGATTGTAGAATTAACCACAAGCTATTCCTTCAACAGTTTACCAAATTAAATGTTTATAAATATGATTTTTTTTTTTATGTAGTTATCAATTATGCAATGAACTCCTACCCTTTAATTGTACATGACGTATCCACTCTATATATGTCCTTGTAGATTAATACCATTCATCTACATATAACACCATTATGTCACAATGCAATCTCTCGCTCGTACGGCATTATGTCCTCGCGTCTGCAGCTCCAGTCCAGTGGAGAGCTTAATTCTGAACTGAAAAATCTACTGTCGTTGACTCCACTGCCATTCCATACACTGCACATCCCCTCCTCATTTCCATATCATCTCTTGATTATTAGTGCTGCTGGCAGAGCAGCGGACATGCACTAACTGCGGATGAGCGGATGAGCTAATGGGTATCAGATCAGATGGAGGGTCTAGACGTCCATTCTGGGGGGTGGGGGGGTGGAGCAGCTTCTAGTCACCTTACTGCTGGAGGCCACTAGTCTCAGCTGTATGTATTTGACATATTGGGATGTGATGATTGCAAAGAAACAGTGACCTGCTTCATTTGACTGCATGAACAGTGGATAGGAGAGACAGCACATCTGGACCCCCCACTGTGGGCTCAACAGGCTGGAAACTAAAAGAGCACACAGGGAGTTTCACTGCCTGAATTTGTGTCATTTACACATCAGCAGAGGATTTCAAAGACATTCAAAAGCTGCTCTCTGTAAGTGTGTTTAACTTTCTAAATAAGTGTTTTGAATAAGGTGAAAATGAATGAAAATTAAAAGTATTACCCACACTAACTAACCAAATCCAACAGCAAATGAAAATCACCCCTAAAACTAGTGTTTCTCAACGAAGACAAATCCTAATGTGACAGCACCGGTCCACACAAAAATAGTGTCTTAGAACACTTCTGACAACAGAAAGAGGTTTTTTTTAGAACATTTAACAAATACAGACCCAGACAGCGAGAGGCACAGTGTAGAGCTGAACACAACAGAGCTGTGCCCAGAGTAATGGCTCGTCAAGCTCTTAGAGAGTGTGTGTGTCTGCAGCTGCTGCTGCTGCTGCTGCTCTCCTCTGATTGGTTAATTGTTTTACTGCAGCTGCGCACCAATCAGGCTTCTCCAGCAGGCAGCACAAGTGAATGGTATCAGGCCTTGAGGATGCAACACACAAAGCACAGACGTAAGAGAGGTCAGTCCCACACAGAGGAGAGATGTGTGGATGCAGCTGTAACCCCTCTCCAGCAGTTCAAAAAATTGTCTCTTTAATGTTCAAAAATGTTGATCAGCTTGTCCTTTCTTGTCTTGTAAAAGTCAGTCCGATGTCAACAGGTTCCAGTTATGTTTGTTAAAAACAGTGGCTCCCGATTTTTGCAGGTTGTTTGCCACCAAGAGGGGAGTCGGGAAATGGGGTTTAAAAATACTGTATACAAACTTATAATCATTCAAAATCATTTTACCCATTATTGCAATTAATATAACACAAACAATATTTGACATGTGGACATATAATAAGAGAAGAATAAACTCTAAGTTTACTAAGTTTACAAAAATTTGTGTTATTGCCCTGCGTGATGTGCTTACATGTTACATTTTGACATCTTTTTTAAGTCTGATTCTTACCTGCATCTCCGCAGTCTTTGCTGATTCAGATGCCTCCCTCTGCATCGTCTCTGACTCGGCCAAGTCCCAGAGGCCTTTGCACCTGAATGAACAGGCAGCAGAAACTGTTGGCTGCACTTTAAACATAATTTCTAAGCAAAGAAAAAAAAAAAAAGAAGAAGAGCAGTAGCTTTTTAAGTGGCTCCGAGGACCTTAGAAGCACAATTAAACAAAGCTTTGCTAATCTGTACAGCTGGCGTCAAGAGGCACTGTGTTCTCGCAGAGCCCAGTTATCTGTAGCATGACTCCGGGTGTCTGACAGGCTGGATAATGTGCCCTGCAAGCTGCCACCAAACTCATCACAGAAGTTGCCTCCACTGCACGTTTACTGTACGAGCCACAACTCCAATATGCGTGATAAGGAGAGAAAACAAAAAAAAAAGCCCAGCAATGAATTAGCATTATTCAATTAAACATGCTTCAGTTGTTTGTAGCCGCATTTAAAGAAATGTAAATTGACCCCAAGTTTGGAGGTAATGAATTTAATTATGCAAGCGCATGTAATTTCATGGTATTTGGGATAGAAAGATGATTTCGCTTTTAACACTTTGCTCACAGTGATGGCGGAAAACTAGGCAGCGTGATGAATTTTAAGAAGTCCCTTGTTTTATGTTTTGTATTGCAATGAGACAATTGCTTTTTTGATACTTGGGGACACATTCTGGCCTAATTTCTGCCATTACATGTTAAGTATTTATGAGTCCGAACTCATCTGCACAATGCATTTTAAAGCACCTGAAAGGCTACGGCTGACCCCTAAAGACAGGCAGAACTTCAAACCTAAGTTTCTCAAAGTAGTTCGCAAACTCTCCTGCCAAACTTTAGGAAGCTGGTGGATGAAAACAAACAACCTGCTGATGTATCCTAATAGAAAAGACTTTGATATATATTTTTAGGGTGGAGTGAAGAGATGCTATCTTCAGTCTATTAATGCAGTCAACGCTGTGTTGCCCCGGGCCGTAGGGGCCTAATCCAGAGGAGAGAGAGTGAATGGGACTGTGGCTCGAGCTTGCCAGACCTACTTAGGTTCTGGTTGAGAGCACAGTGCTGTGTGGGCGAATCTATTCTGTCCTGGGCAGGGCACAGCATAAACATTGCCCAGGGAACGCAGGCAAGGCAAGGAAAGCAGGCAGGCAGGCAGGCATGTGGGCAGCCAAGCGGACAAGAGCAAAACTATAAGGATGGTTGCCTTTAATTTCCTTTGCACTGACTCCCCTCAACTGTCCTGGGCCTCGGAGCAAGAGAGAGGGAACAGTGTGTATGTGTGTGGAAATTACCTGTAGGAGCTTTTTTTTTTTCCTTAGGTTTCACCAGAGTCTGTACTGTTTTCTACCCACCTCACACACACACACACACTTTATCACACTATATCACGGCGAATCTGCCCAGATCCATCCAGTTGATGGCTGTGAAGCGATGACTTGCCCTTCTCTCGTACTGTCTTTAAGTGATCTGTGTTTGCTCCGTGGCACTCTGGTGCTCTGACCTCCTGACCCAGCGTGTAAACAGAGCACCGCTACTCCCCTCTGCCACCATCACCCCCCCCCCCCCCCCCCCTTCCTCCTCCTCCCCCACACACACATACACACCAACTCTCTATTACCAAATAAGGAAGATCGAGCCACTGAGAGCCAGCAAGTCGGTCAGCCAACCCACTGAGGAGGCCATTAGTGAGCCAGCAAGCCAGTGGAGAGGTTGGTAGAAAACCACCTCTGGCATCACTCATCGCTCACGCTCTCTCTGCACACGCACACGCACACGCCCTGTGCACAAACACTTGCTGAAAGCCATACTTTTATCTGTACATGTACACTGACCCCCAAGCATTAAAGGCACTCAGATGCACACATACAGTACACAGTATACAATGGCACACATTGAAAAGCCCGTGCACGCAGTGAAAGACATAAAAGCACACGCAGCACATCGAAAATCAACCCGAGGCACTCAAACATACAAAAGATATATTCACGGGACGCTAGGCACATACACATGTACACAGAGTAATGATACACTACGACATAAAACACCCCCACACACAACATAAATTATACACTGGCTTGTTTCAGCAGGGCCTCAGAACAATAGAAGATGTGTTTCCAAACTAGCTGAAAGGTGCATTTACGGTAAATGGTGGTGTTTCATTACAGGTACGTATCTGTCAGTAAAAGTGCTCATTAGCATCCTAAAAACAGAAATTATAGAACAAAATAAGCCATCAATCCAACCATTTACTCGTTCAAAACAGGTACAGTTCAACTAACCCTCTTCTCTGTAAGTGCAAGCATTGGGCAAACCATAGAAGACAACGCTTAAATAGGATTCTAAACACAGTCCTACAAAACACTCCTTCTCTGTCTGTGTTTTTGTCTCCCTCTGCCCTCGCTCTTTCTTTTCTGAATTTCTTTGGTTTATTTAGCTGCGCTCTTTCACCTGCCTCCAAATGCCAGCTGAGTTCAACAGAGCTGGAGGGAAAAGACTCTGCGAGGAGAGAAAAAAAAGCCATATTGAGAGAGAGTCAGTTAGAAAAGAAATGCACAAGAGCTGCAGGAAAAAAAAGAGTGGCAGGAGTATAAAGTGAGTGTTTGGTGAAAGAAAGACAAAAAAGCCCTCGAACAGGGTTATACCGGCTCTCATGCATAATGCTAACAAATCCCCCCAAAATTTAGATATTTATCTGATTTCTTTTCCACAAAGACCATTGTTTAACTTCTTCATTGGGACCGGTGAACAGCAGCACTGAATACGTACAGAATCATGAATATAACACAGTTCACAGATGCTTGGCTCCTTCTTTTTTTTAAATACTTGGATTCCTGGCTTCTAATGAAAAACATATGAACCACATATGCACCGTGGCATCTGAAGAGCGTTAAAGTTTCTAGGAACGCGAAAAAGAACTGACAGATTTATTCTCTAGCCAGCAGCATGTAATTCACGGCCCCTCCCAGTACACCCACCTCACCCCCTGTCTCCATTCTCAAACTCCTGTCTATCGCAGCGCTCACTCGTGTATCAAGGTAATGAATTCATAATCTCTCTCAAGCTCTTTGTAGATCTCTATCGCGGTGGGAGATAAGAGGGAGCATCGTTGCACTCTAATAGCCGTCAGTCTGCCTTTGCTCCTGTTTGCTGTGTGTTTGTGTGTAAAGCAAATTGCCCATCACCACAAACCCTCAGCACACGATCCTCCATTTTGGCTTCCTAAAGTGAAGGAGAAAAAGGAGCCAAGAGGAGAGTCAGTTATCAGCTAACTGTTGAGGCTACATGTTCACTGAAGGCAGTGAATGGCTCTCTGAGAAAAGAGCATTCAACACTGAGCGCCGGTCCACTTTCTCTCCTTCTTTCAGTGTCTTGTTTGCACTGAAACTCCACAGAACACTTCCCAACTTCGCTGACTAACGGTCAACCACGGGGATAGTAAATATCCAAGAGGGCGAGGAAGGCTCAGAGTAACTAAAGTCGCAACATGGGGTTTGGCTCTCGAGGGCCGCCGACTGAACGTGTTTTTAATTGTGTTTTTCGGCGGGGTGATGAAACGTCCTCCATTTGAGCGCGAGCTTGGCAGTAAGTGGGCTGTCGCCTCCAGGGACAGGGTGAGCGATAGCCTGCTGCGATCGGAGGTGATTGTGCCTCAACCCCTAGGGGTGACAGATGAACGGAGGGGAGCAGGAGACAATAAGAAAGGAAGCTTCTTTTCTGATCAGTCTCACATGGAGTAAAAACAGGACAGGGGACGGAAGGATTGTGAGAATGTAAATTCTGGACAAGCAAAACTTCATACTTCAGAGTTCATACGTTCTTAACATTCTGATCTTTGCCTGACTTTTGAGTTTGGTCAAATAAATTAAAGAAAAACCTGCCTCAATTATATGCTTTTCTGTTAAGAAAATACTGTTTACTGATCACTTTAATAGTGACATACCTCTTACTGATGTCTGTTTAAAAGAACATATTATGTGTTCTAAGCCTTTCTTAGAGTAAATGGCCCAAAACGGATTTCTTTTGGTTTTTGCTGGATAAGGCTATTCAGATATCTTATTTTTTAACGGGGAGGATACCATTACTTTTTCACTGTGAAGGATCCACAATGGATGTATTAATTCCTCAGGTGGACATTTTGGGATCTGCAGATTTTGGCACCTATTTGGCTTAATTTGTCAGTCACAGAGGTTGCAACTTGCTAAGTGCATTTCATGCTGATGTTCAGTTTCATGTAACAAAGTCCGTTGACAGCTAAAATACATATTTTTAAATAACTCTATTGCATACATAATGTATTAGTACTTCTCTCTAATTTGAGATGAATTATGTTACCCTGAAATGCAGTTTTCTTGCATGCCAGTGTCTTCGATTTGACAACAGTGATGAGCTGATATGTTCTTGTGAGGATCTCCTTCACTCGGAGGCACGCCAGCTGACAGAAGGAGGCCAGTTCATACGACAAGGTTCAGTGGTCGTTTGGAGCATCTTCACACATTACATTCTGTTGTATGATTCGGTAACAAGATGCAAACGATGAAATGCTCTCCCTGGAGCCCTCGCCACATCTTCTGCTCTCTGAATTTACATGGTGTTTATGAACACTCACAAGGAAAACAAAAAGTGGAGAGGGAGAGCAGGGGGAGAGAGATCCTAGTGTGGAGGAGTCTCATTATTCTGTTATGGATTGCACATGTCAGGCGGTAAGTGCTCTTTTTATCCTTCCAAAGCACTAGCCTCGGCCACTGAGCGCATTTCCCTACCCGAGTGAAATTTACCATGTTAAGGCTCACGCCACTTGGGGAATGGCAGTGGGAGCTGCTAAGATTTACCGGCCTGATTAAATAAGGGGCTTCAGTGTGAATAAGAGGCCAAGGGAGGAATCTACGCAACATAAACACATGTTTTTTCTCACTAGCTAAATTGATTAGTCCCCACCCCCCCCCCCCCCCCCCCCCCCCCCCCTCACCCTTCACACCTCTCATGGTGTGTTACATGTCACGCTGGGTTTTAAACAAAGAGCAGAGAGAGGGCAGTGGAGGATTGCATGTGGCTCAGCATGGCTTTCTGCCAACACACAGCAGAGATAGGTCTGTTTTAAAGGGCCTGTTCCCATCTATAACCGCCTGCATACCGTGAAAAGTTCACACAAAATATATGGCTGTACTCTCCTTCCAATGGAAGAGGAGATGCCACTTATTTAATGCACTACACCTAACAAATTGCTGCCGCCTTCCAAAGACTAATCTATTCAGTCAAATACCTCTCCATATCTATCATACGACCAGGAACTTAATGCCCAAGTATGGTGCATTTCCATCACCAGTGACTACAATGGCTTGTAAATCCCAGAATTAGCTGCAACTGCCTTCTGAATCACAACGGTTTCTGGATGAGAATGTAATCTCAAAGAGAGTTAAGAAACTTGTAGCATTGATCTGCACATATGCTGACCGTTGGTAGCTGACTGTTGGTCAGTTGATTGATGTGTCTCCTCTCCAGCCTGTGTCTTGTCTCCCTGCTGGTCAAAATGGACACCAGCTGTCACCATTCAAATTTAAATTCTACTAGCCAGTCAGAGCTGCTGTTTCAGCTCAAAGCCGATGTGATTGGAGGAAACCATGGTGCAATCCCTCCTTACCTACTGAGAAGTGAAAGTAGTAAGGATGAAGACTGATTAAGAGTTGTTGAAAATCATTTGGGCAAATAAATAGTCAGCCATCTCCTTAAACTACAGCTGATAAATTAGCTTTTGTTGTTTTTGTAAAACATTGTGGCTCCTAATGATTATTGTATTTTTAATGATCTCTTAAATTATAATCAATTCATGCTAAATTGATTAGTTTTTAAATTAAAATATATATAAAGGGGCACAAAGACAAACAGGACATGTGGCAAATGAAAAGGGAATATTCATCAGACAATTAAAGTAACATTTCCAAATTGAAATCATGTTCTGGCATTGTAATTTGTAGTATTAATATATTAATATTCATAGTATAATATTGTGAGTTGGATGGTGATACAGCAGGATAAGGGATAGGCTAATTCCAAAATTGACCCTTGTTTGAACAACCATTTTCCTTCCAAATAATACCCAATCCTTTTACAATTTCGTATTGATTGCCACTATGTCGCAATTATAAATATTTTGGTACTTAAAAGTATTTTTGTTTTAAAGGCAATGCAAATGCAAAAACATAGCCTATAATAAATACTGATTCATAAACAGGTCTACCGAAAATAGCATTAATACCAAGAATGCACATTTTATTAGAAGTATGAATAATTTCAGCTATAAAGAAAAATTTATTTTCCCGGTTGAAATCCAAAATAGAGAAATTATTTTATCTGGCGGAAAAAAAACTTTAACCTAATCACATTTAACTCTCACACAACTCAGACAGTTATTTTTTTTTTGTCTGTCATTGCACCACTGCTCTCCAATCTGTGTCCTCTCCACTCCGTCATCGCAGCACAGGTTTATAAAATAAAACATCAGCCACAGTCACTCGTTTTGTTAGAAGCCTCTTTGTGTTATGATTTCCGACGAAAAGCGTGCTTGAATGCACCAAGTGGTGGGATTTACGATTGAGGAGAAGTCAAGAGACGAAGTTTATGAGGCGGCAGTGAACGCAACACGAGGCTCCGTATTTTTTTTCCCTGCAGTGGAGAGGAGGGAGTGAAAGGGGGGTATTTGACTCCTGTCTCCCCACCCCCAGCCCGTACGAGGTGGATTTGGGAAGAAAGGAACCCAAACCTGGGACGTGGAGATAACGAGAGACACCAATAAAGAGATTGGAGCTCCACGCGCGGTGGTGTCGCGCACGGATTATTATTGGGCATTTTATTTTTCTTTTACCGAGGAGATTCTGACTCGGAGCGTCTCATCTGGGGGAAAGGAATACAAACACACGGGGAATAAAAGGAGTATTTCATACCCGCTTCCTCCGTTAACAAGTGACTGCTCTGCCGCGGAAGAAAGTGGGATATAACGGTTTTATTTTTCCACCGACTGGGATGTGAAGTTAGGCTACTGGTTTTACAGGAAATACCACTACTCACTCATATACGGATTTTTAAAAGCTGTCCCCCGTAAACCAAGTAGGGGGTAGCCTCAGATATACTTTTCTCCTATCGTTCAAGTAAGTCCTTGCAACTTTTCTCTTTCGTTATAGCCTACTCTCGGCGTGTTTAATGTGCTTTTAGAAAAGAGGATAAACATGTAGTGTACGGAAAATGCATGATGCACAGTTGATTATAAATCACAAATTGCCCAATAACGCTTTTACACGAGTGTCAACAGACGTCTCTTCGCCGGGGAGAAAAAGAAAAGAAATAAAGCTCTGTGTTTGAAAGAACCAAACATTTTTTTTCTCAACTTCAGGTCTCTTTTTGTTTTTGTTTTTTCTGGACTGAGTCAAAGTTGCCAATAATTTCTAAAACAGACCCGCACCCTCTATTCTCGTGAGATTTTTGACGATTATTCTTGGTTTTAAAACATCGAGGCTCGCAGCGTTCAGTCAATGAGGATATTCTGCTGTGTGTGCAGAGGTAGCCTACTGTCCATCACTGACATTAAGAGCTAAGCAACACAGTTACATGTTACTATTCAAATATGGGTATTAAATGACATTATTGAGTCATCATTCTAAGATTCTTTGAATTTCTAAATTCAAATGAAGGATTTCTGTTTTTAAATCAGTGTTAAATCAAACATTTTTTAGGAGTAGACTAGGCTGCTGTAGACCTGATTTGCTACACTTGTGAGCTAGGCTATATGATTTTAGTAATTGGTTGGAAGACTGAGATTCTGTGTATCCATGTATAACAAAGAGCTCTTTTAAGTTATCTCTCTGATGTTTGTAGAAAATCCTTTTTAATATTTCAGCATCACTTCTTCTCCAGGCAGAAAATCTGCTGCCTTGAGAAGCAACTTTTTGTCTGATTGTGTTGGAAAGTTTAGATGCAGCTCCAGGCTATGGCCCAGCTTTTTCTTCTTCTGTTTTCCGTAAAAGGCAGGCTAACGTTACACTAAGTCAAGTGAGTCCAATTTGCATTGCAATGGATCTTAATTTTATCAGAACATTTAAGGCCAAACCTTCCTGGGGCAACTTTACCCCCCCCCCCCCCCCCTCCTTCTCTCCCCCCTCCTACCTCCCTCACCCTCCTACCCCAACAGCAACTGCGAGCCAAAAAAAGATTAGTAATGCTTTTCATTTGCAGGGGGTAGCTGAAGAGACGAGTCCGAACCCTGTTTTTATTTTTGTTCCAGATGTTAATGGATGTTGCAGAGAAGTATCTTGACATTAAGAGAGGTCAAGGGTCAGGGTAGAACTAAAAATAAAACAACAGAGAAGCTGCACAATTCTGATAAAAGTCAAGGAATTCTGTACGTGTTTATACAAATCCAATTCTTCTAAGTGCAGAACACTTTCATTTGCAATGAAATTTCGTATTTCTTACCTTTGTCGCAACTGCAAATCACCAGTCTTCCATTCCAGGGTTCAATCAATCTGCTCAGCTGTTTAAATAAACCCAATTGTCTTCTGATGAGAGTCAGATGTTGATTGTCAGAAGCAAGAAGGAGTCTTGTCCTTCAGAGTAATTGGACAACACGAATACCAAGAGGCTGTGTGTTCTGGATTCTTAATGTGGCTTTAATTGAACAATTTATCACCCCTGATCACTGTCAAACAACTCGGCAAGAAAGACAAAAAGGCAATGAAAATGCCAAACCTGAGCTGCCAGGCACAGTCGGCTAAGCATGACAGCGTCTGTCACAGCAGCATCAGTAAGGTGCTGTTTTATTCAATCTAACATACTTATTTGTATTGCAGATCGATGCCTTCGTGAGTGGCATGCTTGTAAGCAGCTGTAATGAATAGTGAGGGAGGAAGAGGGGGTGGGGGGTGAGAACATTACATCCTTGAAAACTTCTTTTATTGGACCAAACTTTTGATTTCTCCCCGGAGCTCCCTTCCCTACACTCGGACGAGAAGCTAATTGAATTGTGCCCCGGATATGATGTCGTCCCTCCCCCCCCCCCCCCCCCCAGTACATAGGTCTTGGAGAAGTGTCCTCCTCGGGGTTTTGAAATTCATTTCCTTGGCAATTATTACTTCCTGAGCTGTTTTTCCTGTATACCCTCATCCTCAACAGTAGGGTGCATTCTCTCATTTTTTTATTGGGATGAAAAGAAAGGGAGGAGAGGTGGAGTTTCTAGATGAGCCCCACAGGCTGACTGTTAGCTATCCAAAGTCATGCATTTTACGGCTTCAGCACTGCTTGTTGTTTTTCTGTTTTTCTTTTGTTAGACATTTTGACATGTAACCAACTTATGCTGATATAGTTTCTTTAGGACTTTTACAGAACAATGACACTCGAGCTGCCTTTAACTTCAAGAACATTTATTATTACTGGATGCTACACTCAAGTAAAACTGACAATCACAGTACCAAAATTAAAAAGTTTGATCGCTGCATTTTTAAAGTCAAACACAAACTTCTTTGTTTCAAATACCTTTAACGGTAAAACTCGGTGATGAAAACGTACTCAAAAAATTTAAGAATAATGTTTCTTTCCAATTGCCTTAAATTAAACCAATTAAACCTGTATTTAGCTACTTTAATGTATGCAATAGTCTCTTAAAGGGGTAAACAATAGCCTTGTTCACACTTGCACAAAACTCCTGAAAAGTCTTCAGGGTGAGCTGCATGTGTGAACGCAAACAGCCAAACTTTTCACTTTGGCTTTATCCCGAGTTTCTCCTGCAAGCCCCCCTTTTTTAACAGAAGTGATCTGATGTGAGAATGCAGCAGGATATTATCAGGAGAATTCA
Source organism: Labrus mixtus (assembly GCF_963584025.1). Taxonomy (NCBI): domain Eukaryota; kingdom Metazoa; phylum Chordata; class Actinopteri; order Labriformes; family Labridae; genus Labrus; species Labrus mixtus. Next base: position 22,722,612 of record NC_083614.1, on the reverse strand, counting down.
CCTCAAGCGAGTGGGAGGGGGTTGTTATTTAAACTGTTATCGGTACATGACCATAGACTGTATGCATACGAGCGTTGCGATCTCCCTGCATGTGAATGAACTGCTGCTGTTTTCTGTTCTTCAGTATGTTCTTCTCAACTCTGTTGTTGATATTGTGATTGACAAACAGCATTGACAAAGGCAAATGTAAGCGTGAATGACCAGATCAGGAGGATTTCAGGGGCAGTCTTTTCCAAAATTCTCTGGAAAGTGGAGTGCACTTGAGAACACGACGAATAATTTCAGTCATTTTGCAACCAAAACAGTAATCAGCGAACTGTACTGTATGTGTTTCCTTATACCTTTTGTTAAAAGCCTTTGTCCCATTTTTCTACCACCCTGTGCCCTGTTAATTTTATTCAAATCCAAATGAGGAGCATTTTGGTGGCATCAAGTGCTTTGCAATTAGTCACCGAGCACTTGACGCAACAACACAGTTAATAACGACTGCTCTGAAATGACTGTCATCTCAGAGAGAAAAGTGCGCTGTGCAGAGGCGTGGTTGCACTCACAGCTAATTGTGTTTATTCATTTTAATATGCTCTGAGAGCTAAATCAGTGCTCCTCCAGCGACACAAGGTGCAATTAGTCTGACTGTGAAAATAGGAGGCAGTGTGTCTTGTAAAGCGTCCCCTCCTCTCCTATTTGATTTGTGGATTAACTATTCGCTTTCTTTCAAATGTATTTTAGAGCTACATATGCAGGCAAAGGAAACACATGCAATTATTGAGTAAGAGACAGTGTTCACACACTATAAAGGAAAGACCACGCAAATGGCAACATTCATGCACATTCTCAGTGAGAAGAACTGGGTCTCTGTCTGGATGTGACAGTTCTGCATTAGATATGAGGCCGTGGCAGCAAAGCCACCAATGCTTTGTGATTATGTTATGTAATATAGTCCACTGTACTCAAGATCATACTCTTTTAAAGCTGCAGGGAGAGTTGGCCAAGTGTCATTGTCAGCTAGAATACTGGAGCTTATTTGTTTAATCAGAACAATACCTGTTTTAGGTCTTAGTTATTTACATTTGTACACTATTCTGGCACAGGTTAATGATACAAAATAACGTCAGGTTGTTAGCTTCCTAGACTTTCATGAACAGTAGGACACTACAAGAAGATGAGTGACCTTTCAGTATTGAACTGTAGAAGGTATGCGAATCTCTCTAATCATAAAAAAGTACTTACTGCAGCCCTTAAGCCTGACATATTTGTGTCAGGGAGTCTATTGTACACACATTCCATGCAGCATTTTCCAAACAAGAATAGAGGAAGAAAATAAGAAAACCTATTCTTAACTTGCACCAAAACAGCTTTCTTCATGCCTTTGGCATTTTGTTTGTTGTCTTGTTCCATATTGAATGAAAGCACAACCTCACTGACTATTTTTTCCTGCATCTGCTCATTCGTTTTTAATGTGGACATACTATGTGTTTTTGGAATTTTGGAAACAGGTATGCTATACAGCCTTGTCTGGGCAAGCTTCTGCATGCAGACTTAACCCAGATTCACCTTCTCTGTCCTCCCTTGCAAAATATGTTTTTGTTTACTTTCACAATCTGTCTCTCTGCTCCAAAACCCAACACGCCCTCCTTTAAATTAGAAAAGCAAGTTAATGAATTCAGAAAAACAGCAGGAGGAGGTTTATTTTGCTTCTCAAAGGATTCATGTTTCTTTGCTTCCCATTCTTTTGATTCCTTGAAGCCACTCGGGCCCACCCCATTTTGAATATGCAGTCCTGGTACTGGATGGCACTGCTGTTAAAGAATCTGAACTTTTTAGACCCAGGATGGCATCATTTGTCAAGACAAAAATAGCCAGAAAGTCAAAGAGAAAAACCAGAACATTGCAGTCACAACAATTTCAAACATAATCAAGGTTAAACTTCCGGAGGCTTGTGTGTCATTTTCACTCCATAGACCTACATTTGCAGTGTGTCCGTAGGGGGAGAAACACGAGACGGGAGGCTGGCAGAGGAATTATTGACCACTCATCCAGACACCCCTGCTGGTTGCTCTGGATCTAAAATTGGTAGCTCTGTCCTTAGCAGACCTTGTGGGAAGTGAGAAAATGGCCATGAACCTCCTGGCAATACCCAAAAGTCATATTTACGCACCATCTACCCTGAACTCAAAAGGTCAGTGATCCTAAACAAGCCAGGAATGGATTTGGCCAGAAGTGAATCAGGTTTGGAGGCAAAGGCCAGATAAGACCAGGTTGTGATAAGGTGTGTGTGAACACAGCAGGATCGATCTGTTACTGGCAGAGTTTTAAGTCCACCCTGCATCTTGGCTGGCTGTAAGGGTCCTCCAATCCCTGAAATTGACCGAGGGGCAATTTCACTCCTTTCTTTTTGTACTCTCTCTCTGTCTACTAAACTTTAAACTCTGGTAAAACTCTGAATAGACAGAAAAATATATTTTCCCCTCTGTCTGACTGCTTATGAATCCAGATGGGATCCATCTACAAGTAAAACTGTTTCAATACCAGCATCAGTATTGGCCTCTGATACTGCCTAAAATATGGGGTATTTGCAAGTTTGCAATCCCATGCCATATCCAATTAGCCTCCAAAATCAATTGGTTTCAGGTCAATAATCATGGGACAAAAATATGTTTTGTAGAGGGTTATGTTACTCAAAACTAGCAACATTTCAGCAATAATCTTTCTCTGCAAAAATGTATGTATATTGCTTTAAACCACACTGGTACCCGAGGGGCTACTCTGTATCGAGCACTACTCAAGTCCAGATATTGGCTTCAGTATTTGTGAGGTACATGTGTCAACACACCACTTTAGGGGCAGCCTGCCTGAAATCTTCTAGAAAATATCAGGAGTATATATTTGGAAACTGCTTTTTTTCGTATAGCTGCTTTTTCAAATGTTTCCTTACTGTATACACTTGAGCTCTTTTAAGTTCTAATCTTTCCCCCCTAGTATCACGTTAGATAAGCCAAGTGAAAAAAGACTGTCAATCACATTTTTAGTCATCAGGTTATTGGGTGAAGGTTGTCCCTCATACACATAAACACACTAATCCCTGCCAGACTCTCTGGTAATGCCTTGGAGAATAAATCGACACACTGTCACCTCCCCAGCACGTTCCCTCAGCACCCCGAGGTTTTATAGAAATGGTTCGCTCCAGCTCCCCCTGATGAAGTGACAGTAATCTGCTTTTCAAGACGAGCAGGAGCAGACCTTCTGGTGATCCCTACTACACCCTCATTCACTATAGCCTGCCTCAAGAGATAACACACTTGAACAAACATGGTTCATAGTTGTTAAAGCCTGAGATTGCATTATGCCAAACACTTGTATTGACACAGGCAGCCATTCAGTCCCCTTTCCCTTTGGCCGTGATCCCACCCACTTTATGGTTATGGAGTTAACGTGAACTGGTGTTTCATGGTGAGAAGTAATTAACACCCAGTCTGGGACAGACATCAATTGGATGCGTCTGGTCTCGTCCCTCTGTCTAGCTGTTGATGGGTTGTTCCTATGTTAAGTGTGATTACCAGCTGGCCTTCCCCAGATTGATGCGCAGAGATTCCCCTTGGGGTGTCTGACTCCTCCTCCTAGTCGTTGCAAACTAGGTCTGGCAGGAAGGGCTGCCCTGAGCCCTGGCAGTTTGACCCCTGTGAGGTTTTAGACACACACAGTGGTGGGGGAGGCTAAGGACCCCCCATTTATACGCCTGAAAGGTTTGAACAGGTTGCAGTTAGCTCATTTAAACACAGCTCAGTTAGACCGTTAGATGGTCCGTACAAGCCTGTTGAACCGCCTGTGTGAAGGGTGTACTCCTAGAGGAGGATGCATTGGAGTGGAATCAATTTCAATAACATTTATGTGTATGCATCTACTATAATACCAGCCTGTTAAAGTTTACCTGAGCAACACACCAAACCATTTGTTGCTCATTTACTGTACTGTCACTTCAGGCTTTAAACACCTGTTCATTTGTTTGTGACTTTCCTTTTATTAATTAGAACGTAAGTTTGCATAGTGGTTCCAGCTGTTAAAAAACACACAAAAAAAAAAATATTTTTTTGTGATTCTGCTCAAACATTACTCACAACCTTCATCAACACCTGCCAGCAAACAAATAGTGAATAGGATACTGGTTTTCTTGCAGCACTGCATTTAGGGGGAGCTTGGATGCACCCACTATGCCCCAGATGTTCCAAATTATTTTTTTTGTGTAGTTTTCGTTATTCAGTTTCTAAATAAAAATAAATATAACTCTGAATTCTGTCAAAAAATCTGATCAACTAAGAGAAATTGTTATATTATTATAGCCAATTGCTATATTTAAAAAAAAAAATTAGCAATGTCTGACCTTTAAACAAACAGTGCTCTTACAATAAGCTTTGACTCATTCAAACACAAAATGTGCTTTGCTGTTTCAGTGTGAAATTCTTTAAAGTTAGTGTGTGTGTTTGTGTGTTTGTTTCTGTGTGCCCATGCATGTGTGTGTGTTCTTTTAGTTGTTAATTTGATGATGCTTGCACACAAACAGAAAGCCCAGGGCAAGATGGCTCAGCCTATTCCAACGATAAACCCCACACCCACCCTTTCGCGTGCCCCCCTAAACTCAGCACCCGGTCCTTTTGTTCCTGCCCTCTCCACACAGGCGCACCCTCAACCAAACTTTAGGGACATCTGGTATGAGGGGGAGGCTACAGGAGGGGTTAGCTTTGGGGAAGAGTAGGGAGGAGAAAGAAAAGGAGAGAAAACGTGTGTGGGGAGGTAGAGTCAGCTGCCCAGAGGGGGGAGAGGGGAGAGAAAGGAGTCGCAAAGAAACATGTGTATGCTAGATTGTGGGGGTTGTTGTCATAGAGAAGAGAAAGGGAAGTGGGGTAGCTAAAGAGGAGTAGGCAGATAATTGATGGATGGAAGTAATTGTGTGTAATGCAAGCAAGGAAACATGGGCCGCTGGGAGAGGAGAGATCGAGAGGGAGCCAGTGAATAGGAGTAGAGCAAGGAGGGGGGTAAAGAGAATAATGAACAGACTGAATGTGCTAGGAAATAGGAGGTTAGGGATAAGGGGAGATGAGGAAGGGTGAAGTGAGACTGGGAGAGTGGCAGAGAGAAGCAGAGGAGGAGGGGGAATGGGAGGGAACCTGGTGTTCTGTTGCATCACTCAGTGCTAGCTGGGGGTTAAGAAGGAGTAACTACCTGCATGTCTGGCTGATTGTTCATCCCTATGCATCAGGGGACATGCATCCTGGTTTATGAGAGATGGCGCAGATTCACTATGTGGGCCACTTAACCACAGAAAACGGCTGTCTATGCATCTCTGGGAATATAAGTCATTGCTGCCAGGCTTTTTCGATTCTGAGATGGTTTAAGTTGCTTTGTATGCAGATGACACCATTGATTCCATTCATAAAAGATTCAAGTTGTCAGACAATTTTATGGGATTGTTTACATTTTAGCCACTCTACGTGCAGTCTGGCTCCCTGAAGTTGTTTATTTTGTAACGATAATACTCCGACCACAATGAAACTCCTCCATTAAAAAGCTCAATAATAAGACCTCCTCAGTAATTACAACTCCGTCTGTATTAGCAAACGACTGCCTCATCTCTGAGTGAAATAGAAACCAAGCCTTTCTACCTCAGTTTGGATACACAAATTGCAGCATACCGGTGGCGCGTGAAAGAGAAACAAGACACAGAAGGCACAAGTGGCAAAATACATTGAGTTTCCCTTCGCCTTCTCACTGCGCATCACAAGCTTGTCTGCCAGACGAGGAAGAAAGGTTTGTCAAGCGCATCACAGTGAGGAGAGTAAAACCTTCTCCAGCCCCTGGGAAGATAGAAGGTGACATTTGTATGTAAATGGAGACAGGCACTCTCCTCTGTATTCCAGCTGACAGAAAACAGAGTGGGCGTTTCTTTTTCACTTTAAGAAGGTGTACATTTAGTTGTTTCTTTTATTATTTGTATTCAAATTGGAAGATGGATGTTAAATGTTTGCTTAACAAAAGGTGGTTTTGATTTTTCTGAAAAAAATCTCTTGTACATTGTTCACACACACAAACACACATACAGGATAATGATATACCATGTGTGTGCATTCTAATGCATTGATAAACACATTTATTGCTAACATGAAGGTTGTTGGGCATGTTTTGATTCAGTCTGTCATGTTTTGTTGCTTTAGATTTTGCGTATGGTGAGATCAAGATAATTTAGTGCACAAGGAAAATATAATATAATCTGAGCAGTTTCAATAGGGCCCCAGCACCTGCAGTGGCTGGATCCCTAATTAAGTCTTGAATCTCAGTGTCAGAGAAGATAATCCTGATTAAAAAGTGATGGAGGCTGGGGGAAGAATGACAACAAAGTAATTAGAGATGCCAGCCACAGTTGGAGAGATTAGAACTACCAGAGGGTTGGGGGCTGAGGGGCTACTCCCCTGCTGCTGTCACCCTTTTATTTATGGATCAAATCCATGGCAGCAAAATGGTTTACGAGATATTCTTTTTCAGCTGGAAAAATTGTATTTCACCCTAAACCCACCTTGTATTTTTTTTTGGTTTTGTTAAAGGCCAAGAGGTGTCTGTTACAGAAGAGGGCAAAATGGCTGATTAAAACCAATCAGAATGTTCTTCTAGCTTTGTGGAACAAAAGACGGAACATTGAAACATTGCCATTAAGGCTCTTTTGAGAACTTTGGCCAGGTGGTCACTAGACAATGGGACATCTGATTCGGCATTTCAGACAAAATTTCAGAAGCGGCACGACAACAGGGTTATTGTGGAAACTCATTAACCCCCTGCTGTGAGACGGTCACTTTAACCAATTTACAAATTTATTCCATGTTCCTAGATTTAATATGGAATATCCTAATTGGTTTGACACTGTGGCAACTGTCATGTATCATGAGTTGTGGAACAAGCTGATTCGTACCCTGGATATCCTTCCTTTTGAGAGTTTGTTTTCGATTCATATTAGCCACTGGTGTCCCTGCAATGGCATGTTTTGTTCAACAGGCACAAGTCTTTTTGGAATGTTCTCAATGCTGAACCAGTACCTTCCTATAAATAGTGTTGTTTGAACCTTTGAAAATGTAAGCAGGAACCTGTTAGTTTATCTGGTGACGGGGGGGAATTGGGCAAGCACAGGAGCAGTTGAATAGATGGATTTATTTTAAACGGATATAAATAAGGCGGTTATCGCAGTCTTGTCTATTTGTCGCTGATACGGGCAGATAGTGTTGACACAGGAAAACGAGGAGCCAGCGCTCTGATTATAGTTGTAGCTTGATGCCACCAAGTGGGAACTAGAAGAGAAATGCACTTTTTAGATAAGGAGACATCATATTTACCTTCATGAAAACAGCAGGAAGCGTGCCAGGAGGCAAAATTGACCTTACTTTGAAAGAAAAAAAATATGGTTGAAAATACATTTGATTATTTAAATGGATGTTTTTGAATGATTTATCCCAGCATTTCATTGTAAGTGTCCTTCAGCTAAGAGCACAATCTGCATGATTTACATGCTCATTAGAAGAATTTTCATAAATAAAAGTGTAAGCTACAAAGCTAAAATGTTGATGCAAAGCTAAATAGATAAAGCCTGATAAGGACGCACCCGTTCCACTACAATGATTCAGTCTTATAGCCAAAGGGACGGGTGGAGTTCTGGATTTAACCTCCCCACCAGCCCAAAGGCAGTCCCTTTGACATTTGTCATCTTACAGCCCCCAATCTGTACTCTCAACAGGCGGTAGGTAGGGCTAAAAATACAAGGACAGCAGGGAAGACAAAAGCAGGTCTGGCATCTAAATGGGGGTTGGTGTTCACAGTCCCACCATAACTTGCCCTTGGGTTAATGTGGCTGAAAAGAAGGGAGAGACAGAAACAATGAAAGCAGAACGGACAGTGAGATTTGGAAGGAGTGTGGAGAAGGTGAGAGAGAGAGAGAGAAAGAGAGACAGTGAGAGAGTGGAGCAGGCAGGAGGGAAATGGAGTCCGGGGCTTAGAAACAGGAGGTAGATGGAAAGCAGAGGGTCCCCCATTTTCATGGAGATAAAGGAGTGCTAATGAATTTGAACCACTGCCCTCAAGGGATATACCATAAGGGCAAAAATAGGAAGGAGCAGATTGGGGTTTAGTAGCTTTTTAAACTAGAGCCAAACTGTCTTTTCGGCACTCAGGGGTGCTCCCCATTTTGCAATCACTAAGATGGCCGGCGTCCCGTTTGCCAACTGCCGCGGGTTAGGCCTGTGCCAGCGCTCGGAGCAGAGAGGATTCAATGCCAGAGACGATATGCCAGGCTAGAACAACTTTTCAAGCCAACAAGATAATTTATCTGTCCATCGTTCTCAGTTTTAGTTGCCCTGTGTGCACAGCACTGGGTGTGCTGTTGTAGTGACTGCAGTGGTAGTATTAGTTGTATTTCTGTTAAGTGTGGTCAGACCTGTGTCACTCAGAGGTGCAAAATGGAACCACAATTGTGTGTATAGGGGTTTATTTACTTGTCAAGTGTGCTTAGCAGTCTTTGGCATGTCTTCTACACGTCTCATTCCAAAAATTGATACATTCATTGTAATATAAAATGCTTTGGATTAGTGTCCACCAACTGGGACATTTTATGTTAAGTTTATATGCTATTTGTTCACAATGATTGAGGCTTTGGTTGACCACAAAGCTAACACAAAGCAAGGTTTTTGGAACGCCAAGGACTCAGAACTTGCCCGAAGCCCGGACTTCAAGACACATTTTTACAGCATGTTGTTTTACAACACAGGGAGACCAACCACTGCCTGTGGCATCTACCCCCATGTGGAGGTAATGGTCTGGCCCCAAGGCTGCAATCCTAGCCAGTTAATAATGGAGTGGGCCTCTCCATTGTAAATCACAGAGGGGTCTTGTGTGGCTGACGCCTTTAGGAGAATTGCATGGGAATGGCATGTGTTGTGAAGGGCAGCCTGGCTTTAGTGCAGGCAGACACTCAAAGAAAGAAAGAGGGCAGATTTGCACATGATGGATGGTGGCCTTTGCCTCTGTTTGTGTCATGTGGGATCTGAATATTAAAAAGGAACTGGGGAGATGAGACATGAGCTGGGGTGTCATATTTATGTGTAGTCCAAGGCAGTTTGTAATGTTTTTTTCTTCTTCTAGAGTATAGACTATTCATTCCAGTTAGCAGTTGGCTTAAAAACGTTGTGGCTTCTTGCAGCTTTGATTTTGATACGTGCTTTAAACTTGGCGTAGCTAGAAATCCATCAAGTTTCCATTTCAATTATGATTTTTGCTTCCTGCGATCAAGAAAACATTATAATTAAGATCAAATGATTACTGTGCTGCTTGCCTTTTTGTGCTTGCTTTGTTCATAGGTATTGTCGTGTGTGGTAAATGTTTGAGTGTTTGTTATATTTTTTCTACAAGTACATCATCACTAACTCAAAAACATAGTCAATGTTTTTAGATGGATTTATTTCTATTATCTATTATCATTTTTACAGGCCTATATTAAATTTTAATTATTTATTTTCATTTATTGCTCTTTTTTTAAAGTGTTCCACATTTAACGTGTTCAGAGTATTTGAGGTCAATAAATGCATGTGATGCATATCTTCTAAAATCATGAAGAAAATGTGTTAAATAGGTTTGATTTCTAAATCAATAAAATACAAACAAAAGGGTGATTATGATTTTAACCAAAATCTAACAGCCATATTGCTAAGATGAGATTTCTTTTAAATTTATTTAAAGCGATAAGAGATAACATGTTGGTTGAAGCCAATATTAGAATTTTTAGACATTGTTTTTAGACAAATGTGCATATCAGGCCTACACTGATTTTGCCAAAGAGAAACTGTAACTATTGGAACACTAGCACGAGCCAGTGAGAAACCAAAGAACTACATTGGATAAACCATATAACGTTTGATATTTCTTGGACCCAGAGTTACGGTATAACAGTGGTTGGGATGGGATTAAGTGAAGAGAACTAGGAAGGAAATAATTGTGTGTGTAGAATAAGGAACCTTTACGTCTTTGGATGTCATTTTAAGTGTAACAATTTCGCTAGAATGCCTCTGTCACACAGACAGCCAAACTTAAGCTGCTCAGGCAGAGTGGAGTTGAACTTAGTATTTTTAAAAAAAAGGAAGCAAAGAGAAACCTTGAGGAACCTGGGCCATTCTTTGAAGTCAGCTATTTTCCTTCACATCACAGTGCGTCACTCACTTCAAAGCAGGAATTTCACACAAAATGTCCTGATCCCTCCCCCTCCTCTTTTTTGTGTCGAATTTACAACACATAAAAGGGGTAGGGAAGACTGTTGGAGGCTACCCGTAACCTAATATGACTCTTTCTATACGTGTTATGTACAGTAAGCAGGGCCAACATAGTTGTGTGTGTGTGTGTGATCTTGTGCATATACATAAAGAGCCCTGTAGATGATGGTGGTCCCGGACTCTGCTTTTTAATTACATGGAATCCAGAGACCACCAGGCACTTCGGGAGTCATGGATCGAAAGCATTGACCCCCCTCCTGGTTGTAGTTTAAGATGTGGTTGGTGAGTAAGACTCTTCAGAAGTTAAAGTTGGGAGGGGGCCATGCCAAAAAGTCATCACGGTAAAAATTCATATTCCAAGTCTGTAAAAAGAAAACAAATAAAAGTGTGCTGATGGCTTTGATGTCAATGAGATTAAAGGCATGCACAGTGGAAAAATGGCTGCCATAGCATGGGAAATGAGCTTCTACATGTGTGCACTGCGTTCAGTGGGGTTTGCACAGAGGGGTTTTAGTGGTTATTAGCCTGGTCAAGCACCTTTATTTTGTTCTGCCATGATTGTAATTGGAACCTCCACTTGATGTTTCCCACTTTAATAGCCGAAGCCAGCACTGGCACACAAGCTTTTAAAGAGATGAGGGTGTCCTCTCCTCTAACCACAGCAGCATTGGATTTGTGTGTGTGTGTGTGTGTGTGTGTGTGTGTGTGTGTGTGTGTGTGTGTGTGTGTGTGTGTGTGTGTGTGTGTGTGTGTGTGTGTGTGTGTGTGTGTGTGTGTGTGTGTGTGTGTGTGTGTGTGTGTGTGTGTGTGTGTGTGTGTGTGTGTGTGTGTGTGTGTGTGTGTGTGTGTGTGTGTGTGTGTGTGTGTGTGTGTGTGTGTGTGTGTGTGTGTGTGTGTGTGTGTGTGTGTTCACACATATTGCACATACTCATCTGTCTGCGTGTGTCTGCATTAGTTTGTGATCATCAAATCATTCATAACAGCGGCCGTCTGTGCATGCGGGATTGTGTGTACAACTCACAGCTGCAACCTTGGGTGTATGTGTCTGCGTGTCTGGCAAGGCAGTGAGGTGCTGTCCCTTTTCCAAACACGAGTGGTGGACAATGGAGTGTTGTGTCCCGTTCAGCTGCAGGGGTCAGCGAGAGGAGAGCCAGTTTTGGGCAAGCTATCCATCAGTTTACTGCACTGACTCGCATCTGCCTCCCCCCACAGCCCTTTACCTCTTACCCCATATTCACCCCACACGAAGCCCTCCTGGCTGCCCCACCCCCTTCCCACAATTCTTATTCCAAAGGTGACTTTGGCCCGTAGTCCTCAGCTTCAATTTACTGTATCTGCCGGCCAAACAGCATTGTAATTGACTCTCAAATAACAAACAGGAGGACTCTATGCCCTTCAATAACCGAGCAAGAGACAGCACAATTTGAAATACTGTTGTTCATTTTTGACAATGCAAATTGGATCTGATGTACTTAAATTGTTTCCAGGAGTTCAAATCCTTGCCCGCCAGCATCAACCTCGAAGAAACCCCCCTTTACGAAGTCAATTTGCACTTTGACTCTGAAAAGCTGCCAAATGCATGAAATATATTTACCTCGAGTCCATGATCTCGCTTGATCTGAGTCGGTGCAGTTTGTTAGCTGAGGCGATTGCATGCACTTGACCTTTTGGCGCAGGCGGCGTGGGCACGCAACGCTGGTTGCTGAGAAAAGAGGACGGGAGGAAAAATTTAGAGACGTGTGTGCTCTACAAGGAACAAAGGAACGAAAGAAAGGAAGAGCGAGTAGGAGGAAGAGCCGGAGGAGGAGGAGAGGTGGTAGATGGAAAGATTCCTATGAGACTACGGCTGCTCAGTCCTGTCAAGGAAAAGATTGGAGAGGGAGGAAGAGAGTGCACTAAAAAGGAGGGAGGAATTCAAGTGAGTGAGAAGAGAGAGAAAGTCAATTTAGAAAGAATTAGAGGAAGGGGGAAACTGACAAGGAAACATTATTACAGAGATAGTGAGCAGTCAGCTGAACAAGAACTGCTCTTAGTTTGAAAGACAAAATATTTTGACCTCCTTGTTTGATGTGGACCTCATCAGATTTTAATGATTCTTCACTTTGCCGTTGGGCAATTGTATACCACTCTTAGATTAGCCTGTCAGCAGATTGCATGGTAGGACATTGCAAGGACGTGGCATGATAACCTACGAAGAAGAGACTCTCCTCTCTTGACTCTACCTTCTTGTTATCCCCTCCCTCCACCATCGAGGGACGAGGCACTGTAGGGGAAAGCTCTACAGCTGTAATCTTCCCTTATAGCCTATTCAATGACAAAGTCTTTCCCCCTCATTTCAGACCTAATGTAATACATCCACCCACTTTTTTTTACCTCGGCAACCCCCCTTGCTGCTCGCGGCGCCTCAATCGCAGTTGCTGCCTTTGGATGACCTCTGCGCTGTGAGAAAATGGGCTAAAGTTCACCGTTGGATGCCGGTTAAGGTGACAGGTGATTTGCGATGCTATATACTGTTGAGGCAAAATTGTATTGCTTGCTCCCTTAACCTTATTCAGAGTTTGTTTTTGAACTTACAGTATATGAGTTTATTTCAGCTTTAAAACCTATCCACAAGGTGCAGTGCCATTTGCCTTGTCGAGACAAGTTTCTTATCATCTCTCGGGTGATGTCACACCAGCGTTGTTGACACCGTGTGAATTACCTTCCCCTTTCTGCTTTCATCCATCAGCAGCATCCAACTCATCACCCGGCACTCCCCAAGAAGTCAGATGACACTTCTGGATCTAAACTTTGCTTTCTCTATTCCTGCTGGCGAATGTCAGCCAAGATTGCGTTTGACATGACACCGCCAAGCTTCTCCTCACACCCGCTCTCCCCCCTCCCTCAAATTGGCCTGTGCATGACGGGTAATGTAGTTTCGAAGATCCTCGTTGCTCGTTTCCCTCCGAGCATCGTAGATCGACGACAACGCACTGGCAGTGACTGTCACCTGACAGTGTCATCTTGTGCTTCTCCCGTCAGCTCACATTTCACGGCAGGGCGCTGCTCTGACAAACGGGGACTTTACACTGTCGGAACTAGTCAGTCCCTCGGCGAAGACCGGTGATTGGATTAGCATTGTGACATTTCTTTTGATGTCTTTGGGGAGAAGATGGAACCCCCCCCCCCCCCCCCCCCCCCCCTTTGAAGATGCCAAGTGCAAACAGCTGTTGACAATTTGGGGTTTCTTGTGACAGGAATGTTATGTAGTACAACTAGGGTGTCGCGGCATTTTCTGAAGCCAACCATGCTATATTCACACCCTCGCCTCTATCAACTCACACTCGCCACATCTCTGAAGGCTTGAAGCGCTCTGCAGTATCGCTGTATGGTATTCAAGAAGGATTGCCCCCTTTGCCACTGCAGCCCTTCATGTGGCCATGTTGTTTGATCTTGGTGCCCCAGCTGTCTTGTTGAGGCCTAAACCTCTGTCACATGGTCTTGTGATGTAGATCTTGAAACGCAGAGACTTTATTTTCTGCCTTGAGCCAGTGTGTGCTATTCAATGCAAATGAGTCCAGCGCATCAAGCGGCGAGTCGAGTGCTCCGGCGCGATCCCTAGCGTCCTTGCCTGAAGCAGTGGAGCCGTAACTTAAGGGTCACTTTTAAGATGGTCGACCAGAAAGTGTCCACAGCCTACATTTTCTTCATCTCATCTCACGCAGGCAAAGCTGAAGTGAGTTCCCTGCTTTCCAAATTTGCACGGCAACACACGGAAAAAACGACATAAATGCCCACATCAAAGTTTAATTGCACCCAATGAAATGGAATGAAATGTCTACAGAAGTCCCAGCACCACAGTGCACTGCCCATATTGTTTTTGAGGCGAAAGAGCAGGGAACGAGCCATGTGAATCAAGGCAGGGAGACCAATAACAGCTCAAAGGGTCGGAGAGAGAAAAAACAGCTTTAAACTTAGAGGCCTTTGTTGAATTTAATGTCACCTCGTGTTCCTATAAAAATGCCAGAAATGTATGGCAGAATGGTGAATTCTGGATAAATTTGTTTGGAGCCTTTCTTCCCTGCAGTCATAATGTTTTAATTTGGCTCCAGCCCCCCGGTTGTGAAATTTCCGTGGCCTGCTGCCGCGTAAACAAAACACATTTAGCATAATTGCACCTTTGGTGTAGGCCTCTTTTCAAGGCAAGGTATTGATTTTCTCTCTGCCTGTGTCTCTCGCCCCTCTCTGGGCTTTGTTTTTTCTTCCCCTCAGCTTTATTTTCCCTTTTGCATTCCTCGGCCGGAGTGCTCACTGGCACACTCTCTCTTGTCTCTCTTTTCCTCTGTCCCCTGCCCTCCCCCAATGCTCTTTCATGGATGGCGCTCAAGGACACAAATGGTAACACGACTACAATTCGATTTACAGTAGCCAAAATAATGTTCACCCTCATGACACCCAAAACGCGCCTGCCAACCAGTCCCTCTCTCTCTCTCTCTCTCTCTCTCTCTCTCTCTCTGGCAGTGTCATGTTGAAGTTGCAGCGGCTGGATCCAGTGCTGTGCTCTGTGCAGGAAGCAAAGAGAAGATCATGCTCAGGAAACACTTGTAGCTGTGATTTATGGTGTTGATTTGTTAAAGGACTTCATAGCAGCTCAGCAGTGTGTGGGAGGAATCCTGTAGACGGCCAACTCTCTGAAATTGGAGACGAGTGTAGTGGAGCTCTTTGGAGTCCTACTGTGCATCACACACAGACAAACACAGCGAGCTCATGCCCATGGTGCATACTAGTGCATACTATATAGCCGTATACATTATAAATTCTCACAGATGTAAAATGGAAAGGAAATAAAAAATATAAACTTTCACAAATATTCCAAATGGGTGCATTTGGTTAAAATGTATCCTCTACTGCACACCCTGCTGTGTTCCGCTATCATCATTCCGTAATGCTTCAATAACTCCAACACTCTTTAATTAACAAGCCGTGGTTGAGTCTGGAACACGTCGACGTTTTTCCTCTGATCAAAGCGCTGAGGATCGGTAGTCATTACTGTCTATGTCTCATCTGAAATCTTTTTTCCAGCTCTCATTCTATAGCTTTCAAACTGTCTCCGTGTCTCTCTCTCTCCTCCAAGAGAAATACACAAAAAAAAATGCACTTTTGAACTTCTTTCATTCTGTCTTATTACCTTTCTGTAAATCAAATGTGGTCAAGTCATCTTCTAAGCCATTTCTGAATTGAAACATATATATATGAGTATTAAATAGCTGGAATCATAAAGCATTTTAGGCGATGTCATCACAGGGAGCACAACACAGGTAAGTTCATTAAAAAGTAGGGCAGTTTTCCCTTGAAGCTAGAATTAAAATATTTTGATGCAATATCTTTTTCAACTAATTGAAAATGATCTCTGTGTTTCATCTGGAAGCAGTGTTGCAGAGTGTCTTGGTTGAGGACTAAGAGAAAGGAAAAGTTACCTTCTTTCTAATGGATTTTTGAGCCCGTCGTGTCCTTTACCTCGGGGATGTGAAGTGGACTTT
This sequence comes from Labrus mixtus, assembly GCF_963584025.1. Classification (NCBI taxonomy): domain Eukaryota; kingdom Metazoa; phylum Chordata; class Actinopteri; order Labriformes; family Labridae; genus Labrus; species Labrus mixtus. The sequence goes on along the minus strand of NC_083614.1, from coordinate 22,706,801 downwards.
GAGAGGTGCCAATAGAGACCAGACAGTGGTTGTTGTCTTTTTGTGTACATTTTCAGCTGCGTGTGAATTTTTTATTCACAGTGAGAGAGAACAGTTGAGGCTGAAACCAGGGGATGTTGATTGATATGAATTGGCTGTGTCCAATGCTTCGGCTTGTATTGATCTTTCACAATGTTTCTGTGTCAATTTTCCGTTTTCTCTTTGTTCCTATAGAGAATTTCACTGCTGAATTCAATCCATGCTGTTCCGCAAACATGCCAAAACAAGATATTCTGTATCTGTATTTGATATGTAGCCTCCCTCTCGCTGTGTCTTGCCCTGTCAGTTTTCTATAAACTCAACATGAAGTATAGAATGCAAACCAACATAACAAATTAATTTAGCAGTTTGTTCAACAACAAAGATAAATGAGCAAAAATGATTCCCTTTTTAAAATTTTCTGAACCACTATGCATGTGTGTGCTTTCTGTGATGCCGTTTTGGCTTCTTGTCCAGACCTACTGGATAGATGAACCGGCCACCAGTGTGACACAAAAGCCCCCCCCCCCCCCCCCCCCCCCCCCCCCCCCCCCCCCCCCCTTCAGAAAAAGTTCCTGTGCTTGTCTAATTGTCATTTAAATATGGTACAGGTCTGCTGAATGCGTGTTCTACCCACCTATGAATTCATCTTATTGGACTGCGTCACCGGTTAAAAACCTAATTCAAGCAAGTGACTTGCCTTGACCCATTTATAAAAGCTGCCAAACAACTTGATAGACTGATGTAAACATATTTTCTGATCGTCATTCACTGATGGAAACACTAAAGCCCACCTTACCTGCTCTTGATTTGACACATTGATATTATTAACCCATGCTTTGGTGTGGATGAATCCACAGGACGATTTTTACAAGCTGGAAATGTTCATGCTATCTTGATTTTAAATTGCAATACATGTTTGAATAGAAAAACAGCCTCTAGATGTTTGACCAAACGTCAGTCATGCACATGTATAAGTACACGTACTAGCTGTCTGTTATGACCTCTCTGTTCATTAATGCACAGAAACACGTCTGAATGTCAGCATACATGTAAAATAAGGTCGCCAAGTGTATTAACATACATAAGTCATGCTTACAAGAGCATGCATGAATACACATTGCACATTGCAAAGTCTAATGACTCCTAGAATCCTGCTGCCTACCTTAACCTTTCTATAGACACATTAATTTGAACACAGGTTTTGTGTGTGTGTGTGTGTGTGTGTGTGTGTGTGTGTGTGTGTGTGTGTGTGTGTGTGTGTGTGTGTGTGTGTGTGTGTGTGTGTGTGTGTGTGTGTGTGTGTGTGTGTGTGTGTGTGTGTGTGTGTGTGTGTGTGTGTGTGTGTGTGTGTGTGTGTGTGTGTGTGTGTGTGTGTGTGTGAGAGAGGGAGTCAGGAAGTCATTGAGGGCCCCTGAAGTCTGTTGGAATGCTAAATGGGGGGATGGGCGACCAAGGTTTAGTCTGACAGAGAGGGAGAGTGAGACAGACTCTGAGAGAGGGGTGTGGTACTCGAAATTGGAGGACACACGCGCACACACACACACTGAACAACCTACTATATTTTTACAGTATGAAAAGCCTCACACAGATGTTCACTGTTTATATGGCCCTCATCAGCGCCAATTCAACCTTCCCTCTGAGCAGCTGCGCAAAGCACACCACACACACACACACACACACACACACACTCGACACACCTACACGTATACTAACAGGCTGGAACTTGCTATTTTTAGTCACAGCCTCGGGTGATGAAGAAGCTAAGACGGCAGCAACAGGCAGAATAAAGTCTTGTTGAGAAAAAAAATCTAATTTGCACTATTCTCTATCCATCTAACACCTTCCCCTCCTTCCTTCATCCTGCCTGACTGGAAATAATATTCATCCTGTAAGCTGATCAGGGAAGGGGTTCCAAAATGAGGCTCAAGCCTCTCCTCATCTGCTTTGGATAACACAGACGAGAGAAAAAAAAAACTTCATCAGCATACTTTTACAACATACACCCTTCAAAAATGTCTGACATTGACTTTTTACTGCTACGTTATACCTCATTGTTCAGCCTTTTTTGGTTTCATCTTAAGTCATTGCCAGTTGCCAGCAACGGAAAGAGCACAGGATTTAATTTGGATCTGTTTTTAGAAAGCTAATGCCAATATCTGTGCCTTTGATTGAGGATTTTGCTGAATGTCTTGGTGCACGGATGAAAACAGTCTGTTTTTTTTTCACGTCTAAAGGCCCAAATTGAAATCAATTTCTCCCTGAATCAGAGAAAAGTGATCACAATTGCAGCGACGTTGTGATAATTGTGCAGTTTTTCATTTAGCAAAACACTTCTCTGTTCAACACCTGCTTGGAGCAAGGTTACTTCAAATTATTGCAGAATTATGGAACAGGACTAAAACGATCATGTTCAAACCCGCTGCTCCTTTAAAGTGTAGAGAGACACAAACTAGTTGATAGTCATAGTGTGAGATGAGCAGCATTGTAGAATAATCTTCAAATATATGAGGGAGAGATTGATAGATGTGCTGCCTGTCAGTAGAAATCATACTCAACAGTGGCCAAAATCATCAAATCGAGTCACAAAATCAAGGCCTGGAAGCAGTCTAGAATACTGAATTGGATTATGGTGAAAGGAACTCTTCTCATGTTGCAAACCCGTTGGAGAAAATGTACTGCACCTTTTATCGAATAGTTCATTTTCTATCCTCAAGATTTCTTACTTTTAAATGGACATATGTGTTCCATGTGTGTCCAGTTACTCAGTCAAATGTCCAGAGCTCAGCAGCACTAAACTAATAAAGAAATGTGTGTTTTCAGTGTTCTGAATTTCAATGAGGCTCAGATGATGGGAGGAGGAGGAGGGGTGAGGGGAGGGGTGGGGTTAGGTAAAATTGATTTTCGGCTGAGTAAAAGCAGATGCAAGAGAGCGAATGAGCGGGCGCAGGCACACACGCACAGACGTCAGCAAGAATATACCAGCACAATCACCCCCACACGCGCTCTCACACACACCCAGACAGACACACACACACACACACACACACCCACACCCAGACAGACACACACACACTCTCCTGTATTCAGAAAGAAGGTTAATTGAAGGTTATAACTGGGGAGCTGAAGCAGAGAGGCTTTCGATGGTAATGTGTGTGTGTGTGAGTGTGTGTGTGTTTCACCCCCTTTTGCTTGACCCGACCTCCCCACTCCCCACTTCTTCTTCTCTCTCTCTCTCTCTCTCCCTCACTTTCTCTGTCCTCTTCCAAAGCCCAGTTAAAATGTGCAGCCATGCAGATACCTACAATCTCATTAATTCAACCCATCAGCTATACTGCAGAGCTAGCTCTCTATGGCCTTCTCTCACATATGCAAACACTACCTCGAAAAGGTTAATATAATCTGTCGCTGCTGAGGTTAACTATCCGCGGGTACACTCTAAAAAAATGATGTGTCGACACATCTCTATGCCTTGCTTTTTTTCTTCTATCAGTCCCTTTTTGAAGTTTACAGTATGCTTAATAATGTTCCTTTTAGTCATTTAAAACACAGATGGCAAATAATGTTACTGAAACAGTTAATTATTACATGTAATGTGTATTACATACATTATTTTAATGAAATTATTCACAAGGATTATGCTAACCACAAAAACAGGAATGGTAGTGGGATTTTTTTGTTGGCTACTACGCCTTTAATTCAAAAACTTTGAAAATGAAAAATTAGATTTATTTGAAAATTAAGCTTCTTTTTTAAAGTTGTATTTTTTTTAATGCCTTTTATATATAGAGAGAGAGAAAGAGACAGTAGGGAATGACATGTGGGAAAGGAACCACAGGTTGGATTTGAACCTGGGCCGCCCGCTTCCAGGTGCCTCTGTGCATGGGGCACGCGCCCTGACCATTTGGCCACTGGCACCCCATTTTTAATTGAATCTTGTTCAAAGGTGTCTCAATTTCTACAAGTTAGAAAAATGCTCCAAATTTGACAATGACAAAAAGATACTCAATTGAACATCTTGATTTCAACTTGTATCTGGGAACCATTGAAAAAGTTATTTTGGGCAATCTGTTGCGTCCTTACATACTCCAGTAGGGCTTCCTATAGCTAACCTTGACCTCTGACATCTCTGTGGACCTGAAACAGGATACTTTCCTGTTAGCATCATTCTATTTGGAATATCCTGTACAAACACATTGTTTCCCTGTTAGAAGGTGGAAATATAAGTGGATAAGGCCATAAGCACTTGTTGTTGGCAGTGATTTTTAAATGATCTACATGTGGAGGAAACCTGTGTCATCGAGGACAAAGCCCTTTCCTCACTGTCGACGATTGGCCCTACATGATAACAGCACTTTGCATTCATGTGTGCTTGTCTTGATCCATATATGTGTGTGTGTGTGTGTGTGTGTGCATGTGCATGTGAGGGACACTTGTGCACAGTAGCTCTTTGTGTCAGTGTGTATCAGCCTTTGTGTGCATCCATGCGCCTGTGCGTGCGTGTGGCCTTCTATCGTCACCCTCTCAGAGCCTCTCTCCCACACACACTCATTAAAATGTCATCCTAAGCAGGGCCATCTATTCTATCTGTGGAATGCAGCAGGCTAGGAGGGAGGCAGCGGCGGCGGCCATATTGAGTTCCTGGAAAAACGGAGGGGCTCTAAGGGTCCAAGGCATAATGTGACTTTTTGTCAATGGTGTGTGTAAGGGATTCTCCAAAGAATTATATTTTATCCCCATCATGAGAAACGTTAAGAAACTGTAGTGAGTACTTTGTCTATTAATAGTTGATTTGTCAGTCGACCAACAAAGAAGGTTGGAAAAGATGTTCTGTTTGATTGTTTTCCCTTTTGTGCAAAACAAATGAAGAGGAGCTTTTTCCATTCAAAACCTTTAATTAGCCACTAAAGACACTATGTGATGGTTAACGTATGAAGTGACCCCCACGCTGTTTTTATGAACCCAGCTGTGGTCAAACAAAACAAGCCATTTGAAAATGCTGTCTTCTTGAGCACTGGACTTACTGAAATGACCACTTTTTGTATATTTTATACACCAAAGAATTGATCAATTACATGACAAAAATCATTGATGTCATTTGATGACACCAAAATGATTTGTTCCAGCCTTTATTTTCCTGTAAAGGAAAGTCGTTTTTCACGTCTTGTGACCCAAGGAAACCTCAGGGTGTTCAGTATTCACACAAAAAGACACATTTTGGCTTAGAAAGGATTCTTATAGAAACACTATTGTGAACCCAGAGCAGATAAGAAATACCTCGAAGTAGACACCACTGCTGTGAATTCTACTCAGGCCAGCAGATCATTATTATAAGATTAGTGTAGGAACTTCAGAGCTTTTGTCAGCCTCCCATTTTCTCCCGCCTCCCTCTTTCCCCCCACAAAGTGTCTTCCTCCCATTTCCTCCCCAAACTGCTCCTTTTCCATGGTAAACAGGCAGATGAATAATTTAATCACAATCGATTGCTTTGTTTCAGGCTCAAATGTCAGGGTGTCATTTGATCCCTGCACACCCCCTTTACCCACCTCCTCATTACTCCGTGGGGCCAGACAACAGGCTTTCCTCCCTTTAATGATAAGGATGAGGATGCCTCCCTGTCACCAAAATGTGTTTGTCCAAGGATTGCTGTTTGCTTTTAGCACATATCCGTCTGTTTCGTGATTGTTTGCAGTCTGCCTGTGTGTGTTTTTCCCTGTGCTGTGCGTCTTGCTCCAATCAAATTTTGTTTTATTGGGGATGTGTGCCACTTCTTAGCCGAAAAGGTACAACCGTGTGCGTGTCTAGATGACCTGGTTAGCATGACTGCGTGAAGACCAGTCACCATGTTGTTATTTTCCTCTCTTCCTCTGTGTGCAGCTTGGCAGTCAGGGGGTGGGACTGAGAGAAACAAATGAAAAAAAAGCAGAACAGAAAGGGGGGGGGGAAAGCCAGCAGATGAGTGATGTTAGCGTGAGCAGGAGGAGGAGGGAAAACAGCAGGCGAAGTTTTGGAGAAAGTAAAGAAAACAAGTGATTGTCGAAGGAATAAGGGGGGGAGGGGGGGGGGCAGGCAGAGCAGGAGAGGAGAGGAGATTGAATGACAACATTTATGGAAAAACAAGAAAAAAAACCGAGGAGTGTAAACATGAAACAGAAAAATAGAGCCTGAGGTAAACTTGCTGCATTAATGCATCAAACAAAACAACATGTTTGTGGAGAAAATCAAGCACATTACTGCCAGTGCCTGATTAAACTATGAATAAAATATCATTTATTTAAAACAGAACATGATTGGTTTCTTTCCCAGCTGCTTTGTGGGAGAGGTTTTCTTCTGCGGCAAGTATTTACACCCAGTTTTTTTTGGTTTGATTGTCAGCTGAATGATATTTGTTGAACATCACTTTAGGATAACTGAAAACGGCAGCAACAGGCAGAAGTGTGACTAGTCTTTCGAGCAGATCGAGTTCGACTGAATTCATTCTGCTTTCTTTTGGGGCTAATAGATGCCTCAGTAAATCCCTCCCTGGGTTCTTCCTGTAACAGAATGCCTTCGGGATTTCAAGCTGCAGCGAAGCCTCGCAAGCATACATGCACTTTTTGTTTGGATCAACTTTGATCAAGTGTCTGTTTAGAGCAACGTTACAGAAAGATGGAACAACAATAACAGTACAAGTTGGTTTCTATCAGACGTGTGTTTAGTCTCTCTGTAGGAGAGAGTTGTGCCAGGCTTTATATCTTATAGTATAGCTTTTTGGTCTTTTTTTTTGTTTGTTTTTGTGAATGTTGAGTTTTATGCTTGTTTGTATTGTTGTTTATTTAATGAAAATCATAAGGAGAAAGTAATTTAATAATTTATAGATTAAATTAATATGATCACTTAATGAAAAAATAGGAAAGAGAGTTTTGTGTGTGTTTAGTTTGTGGCTGCACAATAGGCTGAGGATTATAATGGTTGAGGGGCAGCTATAGTTCCCATTTCCACTGTGCAGCGAGACGGCAGCCAGCTGCACCACAGCTCTAAGAAAGCCTGCCTCTCACACAAACACACACCTCTATACACACGCACACACACACACACACACTCTGCTGGAAAATGCTGTACATTGCTGCTGTTGCTCTGGGTTCATTGGTGATTCGACCTGGGCTACGCGCTTTGTGCAATGCCCAGGTGACGCAGGCAGCCTCATGGGACCTAGTTAGTGACAAACACAGGAACTAGGATTGGATATCTGGGGCACCATGCATTCAGAGAATGAGACATTTTTGTTTTAAAAAACTCTAACCATCATTTATTTTTGTGAAATAACTTCCTGAACTGGTGTTATGTTGATCTCAAATAGGGAGCGATCCTGTCTGATGCTGTCACTGCATTAACAAAGGCATTGGTGTGATTTAACAGTCTTAATTGGCTTCAGGTGGATGAAAGTAGCAACCGAAACACACATTTTTATGGGTTTTGTCGCGTTGACGCCTTCTAGGGAAATAAAAAAACAATGTTATTATAACAATGCCAAACATCATTTCCATAATTATAATGATCCTATGAAGACATGATCAACACTGCTTATTTTTTCCCCTTCCTCTGCTTGTCTGTCTTCATGGCTTTTGCCCTCCCTCCTCTTCCCCACACTCATTTTCATCCTTCTTTTTCGTCTTGATCAAACTCCAGGATAGGAGCAGACTTGAACCTGCTTTTTTATTCCACAATATTCATATGTACATTGTGTACACTTACATGGTCAATGCATGTACGTAGAAGAAAGGTGACACTTTTAACTGATAATGCAGAAACCATGACTTTTCCTCTATCCTCAGATCAAAGTTTTAATACTCAATAGTGCTAGTTCATTTTATACATCCTCAAATCACACTGGAAAAAAAAAAATATTGAGACATAGTGTTCGGCTTTATAGTCCCATTCTGCCGCACATAAAATATGCTTTACTAAGCTGGAAATGAGCCACTACATATACAAGCTTGCAATGAGCTGGCCCAGCTTTGGGCTTTGTATTGTTGACTCTCCAGCTGATCATTTTGTGTCATTGTGTCTAATTTACCTCAGAGGCTTTCCTGCCTTCACGCCAGTAAACACGGGCTAAATTGAGGGATGAACGTATAATAGAATACTGGTTAATTTTGGAGTACCTGTTAAGCTGTGTGTGTGTGTGTGCGCGAGTGTGTGAGTGTGTGTGTTTAGGTGTGCATGAAAGAGATAAGTGGATAGGTAGTATGTTCTCAGGCAAATTACATAACCTAGTGATTGGACACACATTTGTGCACTCATACACACCGACTCTCTGGAGAAGGCGGAGGAGGGGTGGGCTGACCAGATGGAGCGGCCTGCTTCTTGCTGAGCGAGCCTGACGACAGCCGAACAGCTTGAGGTGTAGAGTGGCAGGCCACAAACACACTCACAGACACACAGGGTCACATATCATACACATACTTTACATGCAAGTAATATTGACTGTGTTTCTGTAGCCTTGTCGTCACATTCATGGACAGAAGTGTTCACACAACATGCACTCATTTACACATACCCAGAGATAACACGTAAAAAAAACACACTTGAAGCGAGTCATGTATAGGGCCCTATTTATGTTTTTTAAAAGCTTTGGTGTTATATTGTTGAATTTCTCTTTTGATTCAGTGCTAAAAAAGAATCTTGTCCTATTGCACTTCCATCCTTTTCCCTCTCTTCATGTTCATCTCCTTCTCTTCCTCCATCCTTTCCTTGCTACGAATCGTGACTTTCTAGTCAGCCTATTCCCTCAGCTGTGATTAGGGGCTTTGGATTCCAGCCTGCATGCATTTCAAGGCCTGGAGGCTTTGGAAAAACCAGCCATCTTTTCGTATTCCAATAAAGAGCTGCGAGTGAGGGTGATCCAAGTACGTGAAAAAGCGAGCAAGCGAACGAGTTGTACACAACTCTTGTGGTGAATCACGAAAACAAAAAGAAACACAGAAAAAAACGAGGGAAAGAATGTGTCTCCTGGTTGAACTACAGCCAGCACAATGCCTGATGCCAAGAAGATGAGCAGCTTGGTGGTGCAGCAGCCTGGCATGGATGACATTTTCTATGCTCCTTCCCAATTTATTGTTCACTCTGTCACTCCTCTCCCATGATTAATCGTCCCAGTGTCTGTCACTGGAACTCCTAAATATTACCCAACTGTGTTTTTACACACCGACCTCCCTCAAGTTTTGGTTTTGTGCAGGTGATAAGCCTTTTATAGGCAATTTTTTGCAAAGCTTCTAATGTGTACTTGAGAAGCTTGAGTAATGTGCAGTTTCTTATTGTACCTCTTTCACATCAATGGTCAGGGCAATGATTTCCATTTTCTCCTGACCCTGATAGAAGAAGAAAAAGCATTCATATACATAGTAATAATCAACAATAAAGACATGTTGAAAAGATTAGATTCATTAATTAATTAACAAGACTATGCTCACACAACTAAGAAAAAATCATATGTTTGTATGGTGATTGCCAGTCCTTTTTCTCCACTGACAATCTTAGCCTTGTTCATTTGGTTCTTGAACAGGAATTTAACTATGGGCCCATTCAAAAATTGGACAGTGTTCCCAAAGCACTGCTAATTGAAATTTGGTAATGAAGAAGTAATTCCAAAGAAAATTGTGTTTGGCATCCTCCATTACCAGATGTGCCTGCTGCCTTCTGTCAGAAGTGATACGTAGAAAGTTAAAAAGAAGAAAGGCAGAAGTCAGTCATGCTGCTTATTACAGAAGTAATATAATTCCACAATTTCTGGATAAATTGACTAAAAGGAGAATACTTGGCCACTCCTCGCGATTGTTTGGCAAAGACACACCATGGCCGATGGGTGTGCGCAAAACAGTTGAAGGAATCATTTTCTGCCTTCTCTCGGGGCCTGACTGTAGCTTGGCATCCTCCGCAGCTTTGTGTTTACCTTCTGATGGCTCCTCAAGGGGGAATCGGAGGATGAGAAGGCAGACCGGGAGGATCTGGCAAAAAAAAAAAGCCTAAGAGCATAATGTACAACAGCAGTGGCCAAGACCGCGAAAGAAGTCCAAGTCAAACAATATCAGACCACTCAAAGACAATAGAAAATCAGCCTGCAGACTTGACATGGAACTTAAGAGCCTGGTCATGGATTACATTGTAGAAACATGTAGATCCATGACTGGATTACAACATTACAACATATTCAGTGTATTTTAGGGGATTTCTCCATCCTATGTTGACTAGAAGGCCAAGATTCCGTTGGTTGTCTCTAGTCCGCGTAATATAAATCACTGAAACTGAAAGGTTTTTGGTTTAAACCCCAGGCAAGAGGTTCTGCTTGTGTTGTGAGCTTCTGATTCTAGGGCAATGGGAATTACAGTACCAACCCATACTGCCAAAGTGCTCTTGCGCTATGGGATTCCGTGCCAACACTGCTGCTTTTCTGACATTGTAGCATGAATTATCTCAGGACTTTCCCTCTCTCATCTCATGGTCTGTCGCTCTTAGTATTGTTCTTCAGGTCACTTGCTGGCAGTGACTCCATAGCTTTGTCTTGGACCAATATGATCCATTTATTTGTCAGACTCACTTCCAGTCCCAGCCAGCCACCCATGAGAAGGTCTTCATCCAGTCAGATTCAAGTGCTCTGTATATGATTTTGGCTGGTGTCTGTGGAAATTGGATTTTATTTAAAGTATCAGGGGTACGGTCTCTGCTCTCAATTGTGTTTTGCATCCTACATCGCGAGCCTATACTGTATATAAAATTTTATAAAACTTTATTGACCTCTCCATCCACTGCCAGTCTCTAAGTACAATTGAGCGCAATGCATTTGTCTGTGTGGTTTGCTCCCTTAGCTGGTTATATTGCTTTAAGCTATAGCATGAGAGTATGCTTTCCTTCTGTCTCTCTCTATCTCCCCCGCTCATTGCATGCAATGTGGCACAGCATGGGTGTGCAAAGTGGTAAAAATGACAAACAGAAAATAAAAGACAGCGAGACAGAGAGAAAGGGGTCTTGTTTATGCATTAGTTGCAGGACTTAAAAGCCCCCCCACCCACTCGCTCACCACTTAAAATCAGCGTGGGTACTGCAGGCATAAAAACAAACAAACCCCATCACTTTTGGTTTTTTTTTTTCTTTTGAATACCACAGTACAAATTTTCTTTTTTTGTCTTGCATTTTCCCTAAAAAAGCACGCTTTATATGCATACCAGAGCAAGAGTTTGTCCGACACACTCACTGAAAATGTACAAACACTTTCAACACATGCACCGAGTTAAAAAAAGGCAGAGACGGATGGCTATTGCTAGCTGTACCCTGCTGTGAAGGAATTTGCGGTGTAAGAAAGAAAAAAGAGGATTTAAAGAGGTTTACCAGCTGTCTGACCTAAAACCTTTGACCCAACCCCGCCCCCCCAACAGCACCATCATCATCTCACATCCCTCCCTGGGGACTCTGAAATTCATTCTCAGGTCAACAGCACACAGTGATGGGTAGTGGTGGGTTTTAAAAGGATGGTGATGGCAGAAGGTCATTGGTTGAAGTGCAACAGTCAGTGGAGGCATGTAGATGTTATAAATGTAGAGAGTTAGTTGTGGCTAGCTATGTTTATTGTTAGCTGGTTGACTTTGAGGAAGTATCTTCCCCATGCGCTAACAAAACATTAACATTAGGCTCGCTTTGGATTTATGCCTTTTTATTTTGGTAGCTTTCAAATGAGGTTACAAAGTATTATCTTCAAACTTCTCATGACAGAGGTTGAATGCTAATGTTAGCTGTTAAACAGGACCCAATTAGTTATTTAATGGGCTGATAAACTTGAAATATGGCAGTATTTTTGTCCAGATGTACAGTCTATTATCTTCTTAGTTAGCTGAACAGTCCATAAGTATGGAAATGACAGAATGCCTACGGATATTTGGACCATTAGCCAACCTGAAAAACCGCTGTACAACATTATAAAGGCGCATGACCTTGCCACTCTTAAGCATGACATCACAGGAAAATGGCTGCCACTTATGGCATACTGAACATACATTTGTTAAGCCATGTGTGTGTGGCCTCTTCTCATGTGCTAAATGTCTGCATAAGCAGGTTTCATGGAAACTCTGTTGTTCTATCATCACCATCTTTCTCCTTGCTTTTGCCCACATGCATGCCCGCCATCAACAATAACCTTCTGTCTACCACACAAGCAAACTCTTTATACTGCTGGGTTGGCGGGAAGTAACACAGTACACAACGCTGGCTCTGTGTTTCAATAATGTATTCTCGAGGAATACATTAATATGGATCATGCCACATTTTTACCTCCCTCTGAATCTTCCCCTCTAACCCTCTCAGCATCTGCCAACCACTGGCTAAATGCTCAACAGGTCACATGGGGCGGCTTGAGTCTCAATGTGTGGCAAAAAGACAAGGGACTTTTCACACTGTCTGATCTTCAGTAGAAACGCTGAGGGGATTTCCACTGAAACTTTTTCAGTCCTATAGACTTTAGACCACTAAAAAGTTTCTGAATGTGTTTTTCTTCTTTAAAACCACTTTTTCTCTTCACTCGACTTCACAGTTTTTTCTTTATTAAGATGCTTTTGCTGTAAACACTTTCACATGCTATGCATGATGAAAACACCAATGCCAGATTATAATTACAATTCCATTTCCTTAAGATAAATTTTATGATCTCTAAATTGCTTGTCCTTGCATATTCATGTTTTTTTCTTGCCTAAAATAGTATTCGTTTTGTCTTCTTTTCCTATTTCATCGTCTTGCTTGCTGTTCTGAACGCTCTTGGAAAGCAGTGCTTTAGTTTAAAGTAGAAAGTCCCGAGTCAAAGTGTCACATTTGCTGCTGTCTGTTCTTTGATTCTTTTTAAAGGCCGTAAAAAAGCAGTTGTCTTTCCCATGCTTTCAGTAGAAGTGCTGGTGGTTGAGACTGTGATGGCTGGACTGACAGGCAAAGACAGAGTGTGGGTCAACCTTGCCATCTGTCTCTGCTCTTTACAATGCTGTGTGACTGACAGGGCTACAGACACTCCCCTGACCTCCAGCCCAAACAGGATCTAACCACAGCCTGCTGCACTTAAAGTTGCACAACACTAATTGCTATGGTGGCGTGTTTATCCTCTTTCTTGTACATTGAACCATATAATCAGACCACTTTAATCAAGCACAATGGAAATGAAGCAATTAATGTAATTTGGAAATAAGCACAGAGAAGTAATGACTCAAATATTATGTTTAAGTAACTTAATCCCATGGCGTTGTTCTAAATACTTGAAGCATGTTGATTAGAGTCTTTTTCATCTTCAAGCCTTCTCCCAGTCAGGAATCATGTGATATCACAAACAAGAGCACATTATGAAAAGAAATCCATAAATACACATGGTAAAAGTCAAATCTCAGAAACTTTGGCTTACTCAATAAGGCCGCTAAAAACTACTTAGCCAGCTAATGGGCTTTAGTCTATTATCAGAGGCAAATTACAAGGATTTACTCCATTTTCAATTAATTCCCTGAAAAAAAAAATCACACTAGCAAGTCAGGGTTTTGTTATCAACAAAGCCAATAGTGTGCCCCTGTGTGTTGGAGTGTGTTCCTATCTCGATGTGTATTTGTATTCTAATGTTCGAGGTTGTATGTGCCCCTCTTTATTCCCAGACCACACAGGATTAATCAGAAAGCTAGCCGTAGATATTAACCCTGAAAGAGCAGCCTTGATTCAGCAAAGGTTTCATTATATTTGAATGAATGATGTCAGGTTAGACTGATATGTTGAAACCGGAGTCACTTCATGCCACTGGCAGCGAGCATTATCAGGTTTTATGATTGGGAAAAAAAAAAAAAAGTTCATGAGACTTAAATCATGTTTGAAGATATAAGGTTCACCTTGTGTGTCCTTGTGTTTTCATAACAAGCTTTTTATAGAAAAGGTTCACATGTCATCTCCACAGTCATTTAGATTTAAACTTTTTCAAGTGGAGGGCCAAAGTAAGCTCCAGTCTTCACTCAGTTGTGAATTTTGTTGACATTTTGTTGTTTAGGTGTCAACAGTTTCTCAAATGGTAGCACTGCACGGTGAGCACTGCAAATTACTCTGAAGACACTTTTTTTTTTTTTAAAAAACACCCTGGTCTGCCAGTCTCTCCCTTCATCCTCCCACTCCTCCTCTGCCTCTTCCTCCTCCTCGATCACTTATGATAATCTCATTTCTCCCCCATGCGCAACCCATTTCCGAAATGAATATGGCGCTCTCTTCCCAAACAGTCCCGGCTGCCCTTCAAAAAGTTCCTTACGACTCCTGTGGCAATTTTTAAAGGGCGTTCAAGCCTCTGGTCAGTCGGTGTGATGCTTGTCTGCCTGTGTTGGCAGAAGGCCAAATACAGCCCCCCTAACTCCTCCTTTTCCCAGCTCTCCTAAGGACTAGAGTCTCTCTTGCACACACGCACACACACACACACACACACACACACACACATCCCCAAATAAGTGCCGCTTTATTGTCAAGGACTGGCTTGAACCCAGACTCACCCTTCTCCTCCAGCGTCCCAACTATTTCCTGCTATAATGAAATGCCTTTTCTCTCTATATAAATATGAGCAGTCCCTCCCATACTTTTCTGAGCTACGGTGGATGGCGATCGCAGCCAGAGACCACCTGTAACCATCGGCTTTTATGATACGTGGCCGCCAGTGCAACACGCCAGGTGAGGCAGAAAACGCATAAACAAGCGTACCTCTTACTGCGCGAGCGTGTGTCAGGTGTGTGAATGTCGTCTGCCAACTCGTGGCGTCAGAGTATGGCGAGGTTACACAGGAGACAGATAGGGTGTCACCCCTCGGTGGTAAACAAAATGGCTGTGCAATAAAGTCCGCATTTAGGAGGTCAGCCTGCCGCCAAAGCCTCTCAGCTGCCAATCCGTTCGCCCCCGCAGCACGACCCCTGCGCTCGCTGTTGTGCACTCAACCTCAACCGAGGTGGATTTCAGCTAAAAGCCTCACAGCCCAGGGTGTTTATTGGAAGAGCAGTGCAGCCTCATAATGTTCAGTGTAAACCCATTTCCTGCCAATGGAACTCAGGGCAACACCTGGAAGAAAACAAAAGGTTGAGGATTCAGTAAGCTTCTGGTAATTTGGTCTCAAATCTTTTTGTAAACCGCCAGTTCCTTTTGAAAATCGTCTGAGACAAGAGTCTATCAGGTTTCCAGAAAGCTTTGAGAGCTGGCTGAACATGGATCAGATACAGGGTCGAAACACTGGTCATTCTGAGCTATTGAAAGAGGACATTTTAAAAGTTACAATAAAAGGTGAACATGTGATTTTCAGCATTTTTTTTTTTTTTCCAGCAAAATCGAAACCTAACCAGACTTCAAAAGGTTCACTAGAACCAAGGGGAAAGGAGACGTTGCTTCCAGGGGGATAGCAGATGGCCGACACGAGGTGTTTCAGAGGTGTCGAGCACAATTCCTTGGCCTGGGAGGTTGGGAACAGTTGAGGGCAAAGACTCATGGGAAAGCTATACTCAAAGGAGAGGTTGCCAGGGCAGGGCATTCTGCAATCTCTGAATGAGGTCACAGCAACGCAAGTCTCCCTATGCAAACAACCTTCACTTTAGGCAACATTTCATCCGTTGTGTTGTGTTCACACAATGGTCCAAATATTACTGATTTGATCTAACCGTGGCAGTGTAATATGATAAGGATTTTGTTGTGCCTTGGATCCCTTCTACCAAAAATTTGTGCCAGTGTACCGGAGACTTGCCTTGGAATGTCTTTGTCTCTGAAAAACTTTGCAGCTTCACATTGTAAATGGTTTCTTAAACATATTTTTTTTCTGATACTGGAACTATTGGACAATATAAAATCAAATCAGGCTGGTGACTGTTCACCAATAAACCTGGTTCTGCCTGTTCAACTTAGGGTTGTCATTGCCGCTGTTGCCAAGTGCTTTTTTCATAGTGGATAAAGGTTGGGACTGTATATGAAGAGTCATCTTTGCACACCTTCTACCTGTTGTCGTGCAGTTTATACTAGTGGTGCAAGTAATGTAATTCGAAGCTTAAAGTTGAAAATGTCTACCCTCCAAATGGACAGAAAAAAATATTTCATTACGCATGAATTCATTTACTCTGCCTTGCGCCAGGGCAGGTGCACCTTGTTTGAAATTCCTCCGACATGGATCTCTCAGGATGGAGTGTATGGCAACAAAGCAGTGGAGCTGGGAGGTAGATACACACTGGGGCATTTACATAATAGTCCTGCAGTTCCATGCAAATTCATGTGATTCCCCAGCAAACATCTGCAATGCAAGCATAGTTTAGTATGCATGAGTTCAAGGAAGGGAAGGGAAGGGAAGGGAAGGAGAGGAAATGAGGGAGAGGAGGGGAAGGGGGTTGAGACTCAATGAAAACAGAGATGGAGGACTTGAAGAACGACTGGTTTTGATCAGGGGGATATATTTAGAAGCCAAACACACCTTCCGTCACACACAAACACACACACATACACACACACTCCTCTTTTGCTGCTCATATAACTCTAACAATTTGCATATATAGCTATTAGGTATTCCCCCATTTCCTCCTGGTAGACTTTGCCTTAAATTGAGCCGATATTCTGATGCAGAAAGCTAAAAAGGTGCAATGATTGAGGCTGTGAGAGAGGCAACGACTGAGAGAGAAAGAGGAGGAAAAAAAAGCTGCAGTGACACATGGAATCAATACTTTTAGGATTTCAGCATGGTGAAAAACAGAAGGTTGCTATTGACTTGTTTTATGGCTGAGGTGTTTTGTGTGTCTGTGTATTTGTGTACTTCTGCTACTCAAAAACATTAACAAACAGAAACCGGTAAATGGTATTGTTTGCATACGTTAAACAACTCACACTGAATTATTAAGGACTGTACAACAGATGCAAACATGAAGCTGAAACGCCTTTAAACATGAGAATACAGCTTTAAACAAAGCAGGGTACTATATATTTTTTATTTATGATCACATACATACACGTAAATGTCTTGTGCTCCAACTCATGCAAAAAGAGATGCAACAATACAAATGGAAATCATTTTTCCCATGGGATCAAATACAAAAGCTCAAAACTTGACATACATCAAACATACAAATAAAGTAGTCACACTTACACGCACACACCCACACAGAATAGACCTGATTCTTACATCTCTGTGTTGTTGGTATTCTGTCAATATGAATCACTGAAAGACAGTAAAAGACTGTAACTAGGGGCTTACGCATAAAAACGTCATCTGAGGTGAAAGACTACAGAAGGAGAGACACTGGCTGAAGGCTGAAATAAACAGCAGACAGCAGGGTTTGGACTTGGCCATGAAAAAGGCTTTATTGTCTCAAAAAAAAAATCTGTTTTTCCATCATCCTGTAGCAGTAGATAGAACAATCGACTGGTTTATTTTCGGCTAGGTCTACTGCATCAGCAAGATTCTTTTATTTTTATGTCTTTTAGTTCAAAAGTCAGCAAAAGTATATAACTTGCCTAAAACATATGGGCTGCAAAGAACATTACTTGTCATTAGACATCAGCCAATGATTACTCATTTTGGAGAAGTCATTCAGGACACTTAGTTGTACTACGGTATTTGGCTTAGAGCAGCAGTTAACACTACTTTAGCCTGTTTTAACCCCCATCTACCAAAAAAATACTTTACAGTATGCAACATTTCACTAAGCAACACATTAACATGAGCAGTCTGTGCTGTTTTCCTATTTTGAATTTTAAGCCCCAAATTGAAAGTTTCCGGTCTCTTCTTTTCACAAGTATTAGCTCAGTTAACTTCCAGCCACAACCATCAGCTGTTAGTTATTTTTGTCAAACATACTATAACCAAAGTAAGCGCTAACAGAAATAAGCAACACATTTTTGTGAATGAGTTTTGCTTTACATCCCCTGTGAGGAGTTTTTATCTGATTAA